>NW_027363127.1:635071-1270143 GCF_046119375.1 Phyllobates terribilis
TTCACCTCCAGAGATGCACTCACTATTCTACTGTTACATCGTGTCTTATCCTCCAGTTACCTCCAGAGCTGAATTCACCATTCTGCTGTTACATCATGTCTTATTCTCCAGTCACCTCCAGAGCTGCAGTCACTACTCTGCTGTGACATCGTGTCTTATCCTCCTGTCACCTCCAGAGCTGCACTCACTATTCTGCTGTTACATCGTATCTTATCCTCCAGTCAACTCCAGAGCTGCACTCACTATTCTGCTGTTAAATCATGTCTTATCCTCCAGCCACCTCCAGAGCTGCACTCAATATTCTGCTGTTACATAATGTCTTATCCTCCAGTCTCCTCCAGAGCTGCAGTCACTATTCTGCTGTTACATCGTGTCTTATCCTCCAGCCACCTCCAGAGCTGCAGTCACTATTCTGCTGTTACATCAGGTCTTATCTTCCAGTCACCTCCAGAGCTGCAGTCACTATTCTGCTGTTACATCATGTCTTATCCTCCAGTCACCTCCAGAGCTGCTCTCACTATTCTGCTGTTACATCATGTTTTATCCGCCAGTCACCTCCAGAGCTGCACTCACTATTCTGCTGTTACATCATGTCTTATCCTCCAGTCACTTCCTGAAGTGCAGTCACTATTCTGCTGTTACATCGTGTCTTATCCTCCAGTCACCTCCAGAGCTGCGTCACTATTCTGCTGTTATATCAGGTCTTATCCTCCAGTCACCTCCAGATCTGCACTCACTATTCTGCTGTTACATCAGGTCTTATCCTCCAGTCACCTCCAGATGTGCACTCACTATTCTGCTGTTACATCGCCTCTTATCCTCCAGTCGCTTCCAGAGCTGTAGTCACTATTCTGCTGTTACATCATGTCTTATCCTCCAGCCACCTCCAGAGCTGTAGTCTCTTTTCTGCTGTTACATAATTTCTTATCCTCCAGCCACCGCCAGAGCTGCAGTCACTATTCTGCTGTTTCATCGTGTCTTATCCTCCAGACACCTCCAGAGCTGTAGTCACTATTCTGCTGTTACATCGTGTCTTATCCTCCAGTCACCTCCTGAGCTGTAGTCTCTATTCTGCTGTTTCATCGTGTCTTATCCTCCTGTCACCTCCAGAGCTGAAGTCACCATTCTGCTGTTAAATCATGTCTTATCCTCCAGTCACCTCCAGAGCTACACTAACTATTCTGCTGTTACATAGTGTATTATCCTCCAGTCACCTCCAGAGCTGCACTCACTATTCTGCTGTTACATCATCTATTATCATCCAGCCACCTCCAGAACTACAGTCACTATTCTACTGTTACATCGTGTATTATCCTCCAGTTACCTCCAGAGCTGCAGTCACTATTCTGCTGTTACATCAGGTCTTATCCTCTAGTCACCTCCAGAGCGGCAATCATTATTCTGCTGTTACATCGTGTCTTATACTCCTGTCACCTCCAGAGCTGCAATCACTATTCTACTGTTACATCATCTATATTCCTCCAGTCACCTCAAGAGCTGCACTCTCTATTCTGCTGTTACATCGTGTCTTATCCTCCTGTCACCTCCAGAGCTGCAGTCACTGTTCTGCTGTTACATCATGTCTTATCCTCCAGCCACCTCCAGAGCTGCACTCACTATTCTGCTATTACATCATGTCTTATCCTCCAGCCACCTCCAGAGCTGCACTCACTATTCTGCTATTACATCATGTCTTATCCTCCAGTCACCTCCAGAGCTGCAGTCACTATTCTGCCATTACATCGTGTCTTATCCTCCAGTCACCTCCAGAGCTGCAGTCACTATTCTGCTGTTACATGGTGTCATATCCTCCAGCCACCTCCAGAGCTGCTGTCACTCTTCTGCTGTTACATCAGGTCTTATCCTCCATTCACCTCCAGAGATGCACTCACAATTCTCTGTTATATGGTGTCTTATCCTCCAGCCACCTCCAGAGCTGCAATCATTATTCTGCTGTTACATCGTGTCTTATCCTCCTGTCACCTCCAGAGCTGCAATCACTATTCCACTGTTACATCATGTCTTATCCTCCAGTCACCTCCAGAGCTACACTCACTATTCTGCTGTTACATCGTATCTTATCCTCCAGTCAACTCCAGAGCTGCACTCACTATTCTGCTGTTAAATCAGGTCTTATCCTCCAGCCACCTTCAGAGCTTCACTCACTATTCTGCTGTTACATCGTGTCTTATCCTCCACTCACCTCCAGAGCTGCAGTCACTATTCTGATGTTACATCAGGTCTTATCCTCCAGTCACCTCCAGAGCTGCTGTCACTATTCTGTTGTTACATCAGGTCTTATACTCCGTTCACCTCCAGAGCTGCAGTCACTATTCTGCTGTTACATCGTGTCTTATCCTCCAGTCACCTCATGAGCTGCAGTCACTATTCTGCTGTTACATCGGTTCTTGTCCTCCAGTCATCTCCAGAGCTGCAGTCACTATTCTGCTGTTACATCATGTCTTTTCCTCCAGTCAACTACAGAGCTGCACTCACTATTCTGCTGTTACATCGTGTCCTATCCTCCAGTCACCTCCAGAGCTGCAGTCACTATTCTGCTGTTACAAGGTGTCTTATCCTCCAGCCACCTCCAGAGCTGCAGTCACTATTCTGCTGTTACATCAGGCCTTATCCTCCACTCACCTCCAGAGCTACAGTCACTATTCTGCTGCTACATCATGTCTTATCCTCCAGTCACTTCCAGAGCTGCTGTCACTATTCTGCTGTTACATCAGGTCTTATCCTCCATTCACCTCCAGAGATGCACTCACTATTCTACTGTTAAATCGTGTCTTATCCTCCAGTTACCTCCAGAGCTGAATTCACCATTCTGCTGTTACATCATGTCTTATCCTCCAGTCACCTACAGAGCTGCACTCACCATTCTGCTGTTACATCGTGTCTTATCCTCCAGTCACCTCCATAGCTGCAATCACTATTCCACTGTTACATCATGTCTTATCCTCCAGTCACCTCAAAAGCTGCACTCTCTATTCTTCTGTTACATCGTATCTTATTGTCCAGTCAACTCCAGAGCTGCACTCACTATTCTGCTGTTACATCATGTCTTATCCTTCAGTCACCTCCAGAGCTGCAGTCACTATTCTGCTGTTACATCGTGTCTTATCCTCCAGCCACTTCCAGAGCTGCAGTCACTATTCTGCTGTTTCATCAGGTCTTATCCTCCACTCACCTCCAGAGCTGCATTCACCATTCTGCTGTTAAATCATGTCTTATCTTCCAGTCACCTCCAGAGCTGCAGTCACTATTCTGCTGTTACATCATGTCTTATCCTCCAGTCACCTCATGAGCTGCAGTCACTATTCTGCTGTTACATCGTGTCTTGTCCTCCAGTCACCTCCAGAGCTGCACTCACTATTCTGCTGTTACATCGTGTCCTATCCTCCAGTCACCTCCAGAGCTGCAATCATTATTCTGCTGTTACATCGTGTCTTATCCTCCTGTCACCTCCAGAGCTGCAATCACTATTCCACTGTTACATCATGTTTTATCCTCCAGTCACCTCCAGAGCTGCACTCACTATTCTGCTGTTACATCGTATCTTATCCTCCAGTCAACTCCAGAGCTGCACTCATTATTCTGCTGTTAAATCATGTCTTATCCTCCAGCCACCTCCAGAGCTGCACTCACTATTCTGCTGTTACATTGTGTCTTATCCTCCAGTCACCTCCAGAGCTGCACTCACTATTCTGCTGTTACATCGTGTCCTATCCTCCAGTCACCTCCAGAGCTGCAGTCACTATTCTGCTGTTACATCATCTATTATCCTCCAGCCACCTCCAGAGCTACAGTCACTATTCTACTGTTACATCGTGTATTATCTTCCAGAGCTGAATTCACCATTCTGCTGTTAAATTGTGTCTTATCTTCCTGTCACCTCCAGAGCTGCAGTCACTATTCTGCTGTTACATCGTGTCTTATCCTCCTGTCACCTCCAGAGCTGCAGTCACTATTCTGCTGTTACATCATCTATATTCCTCCAATCACCTCAAAGCTGCACTCTCTATTCTGCTGTTACATCGTATCTTATTGTCCAGTCAACTCCAGAGCTGCACTCACTATTCTGCTGTTATTTCATGTCTTATCCTTCAGTCACCTCCAGAGCTGCAGTCACTGTTCTGCTGTTACATCATGTCTTATCCTCCAGCCACCTCCAGAGCTGCACTCACTATTCTGCTGTTACATCATGTCTTATCCTCCAGTCATGTCCAGAGCTGCAGTCCCTATTCTGCCGTTACATCGTGTCTTATCCTCCAGTCACCTCCAGAGCTGCAGTCACTATTCTGCTGTTACATCGTGTCTTATCCTCCACTCATCTCCAGAGCTGCAGTCACTATTCTGCTGTTACATCATGTCTTATCCTCCAGTCACCTCCAGAGCTGCACTCACTATTCTGCTGTTACATCGTGTCCTATCCTCCAGTCACCTCCAGAGCTGCAGTCACTATTCTGCTGTTACATCATGTCTTATCCTCCATTCACCTCCAGAGATGCAATCACTGTTCTGCTGTTACATGGTGTCTTATCCTCCAGTCACCTCCAGAGCTGCAGTCACTATTCTGCTGTTACATCGTGTCTTGTCCTCCAGTCACGTCCAGAGCTGCACTCACTATTATGCTGTTACTTCATGTCTTATCCTCCAGTCACCTCAAGAGCTGCACTCACTATTCTGCTGTTACATCGTGTCCTATCCTCCAGTCACCTCCAGAGCTGCAGTCACTATTCTGCTGTTACATCATGTCTTATCCTCCAGTCACCTCCAGAGCTGCTGTCACTATTCTGTTGTTACATCGTTTCTTATCCTCCATTCACCTCCAGAGCTGCACTCACTATTCTGCTGTTACATCATGTCTTATCCTCCAGTCACCTCCAGAGCTGCAGTCACTATTCTGCTGTTACATCATCTATATTCCTCCAATCACCTCAAAAGCTGCACTCTCTATTCTGCTGTTACATCGTATCTTATTGTCCAGTCAACTCCAGAGCTGCACTCACTATTCTGCTGTTACATCATGTCTTATCCTCCAGCCACCTCCAGAGCTGCACTCACTATTCTGCTGTTACATCATGTCTTATCCTCCAGTCATGTCCAGAGCTGCAGTCACTATTCTGCCGTTACATCGTGTCTTATCCTCCAGTCACCTCCAGAGCTGCAGTCACTATTCTGCTGTTACATCGTGTCTTATCCTCCAGCCACTTCCAGAGCTGCAGTCACTATTCTGCTGTTTCATCAGGTCTTATCCTCCACTCACCTCCAGAGCTGCATTCACCATTCTGCTGTTAAATCATGTCTTATCTTTCAGTCACCTCCAGAGCTGCAGTCACTATTCTGCTGTTACATCATGTCTTATCCTCCAGTCACCTCATGAGCTGCAGTCACTATTCTGCTGTTACATCGTGTCTTGTCCTCCAGTCACCTCCAGAGCTGCACTCACTATTCTGCTGTTACATCGTGTCCTATCCTCCAGTCACCTCCAGAGCTGCAATCATTATTCTGCTGTTACATCGTGTCTTATCCTCCTGTCACCTCCAGAGCTGCACTCACTATTCTGCTGTTACATCGTATCTTATCCTCCAGTCAACTCCAGAGCTGCACTCATTATTCTGCTGTTAAATCATGTCTTATCCTCCAGCCACCTCCAGAGCTGCACTCACTATTCTGCTGTTACATCATGTCTTATCCTCCAGTCTCGCCCAGAGCTGCAGTCACTATTCTGCCGTTACATCGTGTCTTATCCTCCAGTCACCTCCAGAGCTGCAGTCACTATTCTGCTGTTACATCGTGTCTTGTCCTCCAGTCACCTGCAGAGCTGCACTCACTATTATGCTGTTACTTCATGTCTTATCCTCCACTCATCTCCAGAGCTGCAGTCACTATTCTGCTGTTACATCATGTCCTATCTTCCAGTCACCTCCAGAGATGCAATCACTGTTCTGCTGTTACATCATGTCTTATCCTCCAGTCACCTCAAGAGCTGCACTGACTATTCTGCTGTTACATCATGTCTTATCCTCCAGTCACCTCCAGAGCTGCACTCACTATTATGCTGTTACTTCATGTCTTATCCTCCAGTCACCTCAAGAGCTGCACTCACTTTTCTGCTGTTGCATTGTGTCTTATCCTCCAGTCACCTCAAGAACTGCGC
Source organism: Phyllobates terribilis (assembly GCF_046119375.1). Lineage (NCBI taxonomy): Eukaryota > Metazoa > Chordata > Amphibia > Anura > Dendrobatidae > Phyllobates > Phyllobates terribilis. The sequence goes on from NW_027363127.1 coordinate 641,238, forward strand.
TCACTGTTCTGCTGTTACATCATGTCTTATCCTCCAGTCACCTCCAGAGCTGCACTCACTATTCTGCTGTTACCTCATGTCTTATCCTCTAGTCACCTCCAGAGCTGCACTGACTATTCTGCTGTTACATCGTGTCTTATCCTCCAGTCACCTCCAGAGCTGCACTCACTATTCTGCTGTTACATTGTGTCTTATACTCCAGTTACCTCCAGAGCTGCTGTCACTATTCTGCTGTTACATCATGTCTTATCCTCCAGTCACCTCCAGAGCTGCAGTCACTATTCTGCTGTTACATCATCTATTATCCTCCAGCCACCTCCAGAGCTACAGTCACTATTCTACTGTTACATCGTGTATTATCCTCCAGAGCTGAATTCACCATTCTGCTGTTACATTGTGTCTTATCTTCCTGTCACCTCCAGAGCTGCAGTCACTATTCTGCTGTTACATCGTGTCTTATCCTCCTGTCACCTCCAGAGCTGCAGTCACTATTCTGCTGTTACATCATCTATATTCCTCCAATCACCTCAAAAGCTGCACTCTCTATTCTGCTGTTACATCGTATCTTATTGTCCAGTCAACTCCAGAGCTGCCCTCACTATTCTGCTGTTATTTCATGTCTTATCCTTCAGTCACCTCCAGAGCTGCACTCACTATTCTGCTGTTACATCATGTCTTATCCTCCAGTCATGTTCAGAGCTGCAGTCACTATTCTGCCGTTACATCGTGTCTTATCCTCCAGCCACCTCCAGAGCTGCAGTCACTATTCTGCTGTTACATCAGGTCTTATCCTCCATTCACCTCCAGAGATGCACTCACTATTCTACTGTTACATCGTGTCTTATCCTCCAGTTACCTCCAGAGCTGAATTCACCATTCTGCTGTTAAATCATGTCTTATCCTCCAGTCACCTCATGAGCTGCAGTCACTATTCTGCTGTTACATCGTGTCTTATCCTCCAGTCACCTCCAGAGCTGCACTCACTATTATGCTGTTACTTCATGTCTTATCCTCCACTCATCTCCAGAGCTGCAGTCACTATTCTGCTGTTACATCATGTCTTATCCTCCAGTCACCTCCAGAGCTGCACTCACTATTCTGCTGTTACATCGTATCTTATCCTCCAGTCAACTCCAGAGCTGCACTCATTATTCTGCTGTTAAATCATGTCTTATCCTCCAGCCACCTCCAGAGCTGCACTCACTATTCTGCTGTTACATCGTGTCTTATCCTCCAGTCACCTCCAGAGCTGCAGTCACTATTCTGCTGTTACATCGTGTCTTATCCTCCAGCCACCTCCAGAGCTGCAGTCACTATTCTGCTGTTACATCACGTCTTATCCTCCAGTCACCTCCAGAGCTGCTGTCACTATTCTGTTGTTACATCAGGTCTTATCCTCCGTTCACCTCCAGAGATGCACTCACTATTCTGCTGTTACATCTTGTCTTATCCTCCAGTCACCTCCAGAGCTGCAGTCACTATTCTGCTGTTACATCGTGTCTTATCCTCCAGTCACCTCAAGAGCTGCAGTCACTATTCTGCTGTTACATCATGTCTTATCCTCCAGTCACCTCATGAGCTGCAGTCACTATTCTGCTGTTACATCGTGTCTTGTCCTCCAGTCACCTCCAGAGCTGCACTCACTATTCTGCTGTTACATCGTGTCTTATCCTCCAGTCACCTCAAGAGCTGCACTCACTTTTCTGCTGTTGCATTGTGTCTTATCCTCCAGTCACCTCAAGAACTGCACTCACTATTCTGCTGTTACATCGTGTCTTATCCTCCAGTCTCCTCCAGAGCTGCAGTCACTATTCTGCTGTTACATCGTGTCTTATCCTCCAGTCACCTCCAGAGCTGCAATCGCTATTCTGCTGTTACATCGTGTCTTATCCTCCAGTCACCTCCAGAGCTGCACTCACTATTCTGCTGTTACATCGTGTCCTATCCTCCAGTCACCTCCAGAGCTGCAGTCACTATTCTGCTGTTACATCATCTATATTCCTCCAATCACCTCAAAAGCTGCACTCTCTATTCTGCTGTTACATCATATCTTATTGTCCAGTCAACTCCAGAGCTGCACTCACTATTCTGCTGTTTTCATGTCTTATCCTTCAGTCACCTCCAGAGCTGCAGTCACTGTTCTGCTGTTACATCATGTCTTATCCTCCAGCCACCTCCAGAGCTGCACTCACTATTCTGCTGTTACATCATGTCTTATCCTCCAGTCATGTCCAGAGCTGCAGTCACTATTCTGCTGTTACATCAGGTCTTATCCTCCATTCACCTCCAGAGATGCACTCACTATTCTACTGTTACATCGTGTCTTATCCTCCAGTTACCTCCAGAGCTGAATTCACCATTCTGCTGTTAAATCATGTCTTATCCTCCAGTCACCTCATGAGCTGCAGTCACTATTCTGCTGTTACATCGTGTCTTGTCCTCCAGTCACCTCCAGAGCTGCACTCACTATTATGCTGTTACTTCATGTCTTATCCTCCACTCATCTCCAGAGCTGCAGTCACTATTCTGCTGTTACATCATGTCTTATCCTCCAGTCACCTCCAGAGCTGCACTCACTATTCTGCTGTTACATCGTGTCCTATCCTTCAGTCACCTCCAGAGCTGCAGTCACTATTCTGCTGTTACATGGTGTCTTATCCTCCAGCCACCTCCAGAGCTGCAGTCACTATTCTGCTGTTACATCAGGTCTTATCCTCCACTCACCTCCAGAGCTGCACTCACTATTCTGCTGTTACATCATGTCTTATCCTCCAGCCACCTCCAGAGCTGCACTCACTATTCTGCTATTACATCATGTCTTATCCTCCAGTCACCTCCAGAGCTGCAGTCACTATTCTGCCATTACATCGTGTCTTATCCTCCAGTCACCTCCAGAGCTGCTGTCACTATTCTGCTGTTACATCAGGTCTTATCCTCCAGCCACCTCCAGAGCTGCAGTCACTATTCTGCTGTCACATCAGGTCTTATCCTCCACTCACCTCCCGAGCTGCAGTCACTATTCTGCTGTTACATCATGTCTTATCCTCCAGTCACCTCTAGAGATGCACTCACTATTCTCTGTTACATGGTGTCTTATCCTCCAGCCACCTCCAGAGCTGCAATCATTATTCTGCTGTTACATCGTGTCTTATCCTCCTGTCACCTCCAGAGCTGCACTCACTATTCTGCTGTTACATCGTATCTTATCCTCCAGTCAACTCCAGAGCTGCACTCACTATTCTGCTGTTACATCATGTCTTATCCTCCAGTCTCCTCCAGAGCTGCAGTCACTATTCTGCCGTTACATCGTGTCTTATCCTCCAGTCACCTCCAGAGCTGCAGTCACTATTCTGCTGTTACATCGTGTCTTATCCTCCAGCCACCTCCAGAGCTGCAGTCAATATTCTGCTGTTACATCAGGTCTTATCCTCCACTCACCTCCAGAGCTGCAGTCACTATTCTGATGTTACATCAGGTCTTATCCTCCAGTCACCTCCAGAGCTGCTGTCACTATTCTGTTGTTACATCAGGTCTTCTCCTCCGTTCACCTCCAGAGATGCAGTCACTATTCTGCTGTTAAATCTTGTCTTATCCTCCAGTCATCTCCAGAGCTGCAGTCACTATTCTGCTGTTACATCATGTCTTATCCTCCAGTCACCTACAGAGCTGCACTCACTATTCTGCTGTTACATCGTGTCCTATCCTCCAGTCTCCTCCAGAGCTGCAGTCACTATTCTGCTGTTACATGTTGTCTTATCCTCCAGCCACCTCCAGAGCTGCAGTCACTATTCTGCTGTTACATCAGGCCTTATCCTCCAGTCACCTCCAGAGCTGCACTCACTATTCTGCTGTTACATCAGGTCTTATCCTCCGTTCACCTCCAGAGATGCAGTCACTATTCTACTGTTAAATCGTGTCTTATCCTCCAGTTACCTCCAGAGCTGAATTCACCATTCTGCTGTTACATCATGTCTTATCCTCCAGTCACCTCCAGAGCTGCACTCACTATTATGCTGTTACTTCGTCTTATCCTCCACTCATCTCCAGAGCTGCAGTCACTATTCTGCTGTTACATCATGTCTTATCCTCCAGTCACCTCCAGAGCTGCACTCACTATTCTGCTGTTACATCGTGTCCTATCCTTCAGTCACCTCCAGAGCTGCAGTCACTATTCTGCTGTCACATCAGGTCTTATCCTCCACTCACCTCCAGAGCTGCAGTCACTATTCTGCTGTTACATCATGTCTTATCCTCCAGTAACCTCTAGAGCTGCTGTCACTATTCTGCTGTTACATCAGGTCTTATCCTCCATTCACCTCCAGAGATGCACTCACTATTCTCTGTTACATGGTGTCCTATCCTTCAGTCAACTCCAGAGCTGCACTCACTATTCTGCTGTTAAATCATGTCTTATCCTCCAGCCACCTTCAGAGCTGCAGTCACTATTCTGCTGTTACATCATGTCTTATCCTCCAGTCTCCTCCAGAGCTGCAGTCACTATTCTGCCGTTACATCGTGTCTTATCCTCCAGTCACCTCCAGAGCTGCAGTCACTATTCTGCTGTTACATCGTGTCTTATCCTCCTGCCACCTCCAGAGTTGCAGTCAATATTCTGCTGTTACATCAGGTCTTATCCTCCACTCACCTCCAGAGCTGCAGTCACTATTCTGATGTTACATCAGGTCTTATCCTCCGTTCACCTCCAGAGATGCACTCACTATTCTGCTGTTACATCTTGTCTTATCCTCCAGTCACCTCCAGAGCTGCAGTCACTATTCTGCTGTTACATCGTGTCTTATCCTCCAGTCACCTCATGAGCTGCAGTCACTATTCTGCTGTTACATCATGTCTTATCCTCCAGTCATCTCCAGAGCTGCAGTCACTATTCTGCTGTTACATCGTGTCCTATCCTCCAGTCTCCTCCAGAGCTGCAGTCACTATTCTGCTGTTACATGGTGTCTTATCCTCCAGTCACCTCCAGAGCTGCAGTCACTATTCTGCTGTTACATCAGGCCTTATCCTCCACTCACCTCCAGAGCTGCAGTCACTATTCTGCTGCTACATCAGGTCTTATCCTCCATTCACCTCCAGAGATGCACTCAATATTCTACTGTTAAATCGTGTCTTATCCTCCAGTTACCTCCAGAGCTGAATTCACCATTCTGCTGTTACATCATGTCTTATCCTCCAGTCACCTCCAGAGCTGCACTCACTATTCTGCTGTTACATCATGTCTTATCCTCCAGCCACCTCCAGAGCTGCACTCACTATTCTGCTATTACATCATGTCTTATCCTCCAGTCACCTCCAGAGCTGCAGTCACTATTCTGCCATTACATCGTGTCTTATCCTCCAGTGACCTCCAGAGCTGCAGTCACTATTCTGCTGTTACATGGTGTCTTATCCTCCAGCCACCTCCAGAGCTGCAGTCACTATTCTGCTGTCACATCAGGTCTTATCCTCCACTCACCTCCAGAGCTGCAGTCACTATTCTGCTGTGACATCATGTCTTATCCTCCAGCCACCTCCAGAGCTGCAATCATTATTCTGCTGTTACATCGTGTCTTATCCTCCAGTCTCCTCAAGAGCTGCAGTCACTATTCTGCTGTTACATCGTGTCTTGTCCTCCAGTCACCTCCAGAGCTGCACTCACTATTATGCTGTTACTTCATGTCTTATCCTCCACTCATCTCCAGAGCTGCAGTCACTATTCTGCTGTTACATTGTGTCCTATCCTCCAGTCACCTCCAGAGCTGCAGTCACTATTCTGCTGTTACATCATGTCTTATCCTCCAGTCACCTCCAGAGCTGCTGTCACTATTCTGTTGTTACATCGTTTCTTATCCTTCATTCACCTCCAGAGATGCAATCACTGTTCTGCTGTTACATGGTGTCTTATCCTCCAGTCACCTCCAGAGCTGCAGTCACTATTCTGCTGTTACTTCATGTCTTATCCTCCAGTCACCTCAAGAGCTGCACTCACTTTTCTGCTGTTGCATTGTGTCTTATCCTCCAGTCACCTCCAGAGCTGCACTCACTATTCTGCTGTTACATCGTGTCCTATCCTCCAGTCACCTCCAGAGCTGCAGTCACTATTCTGCTGTTACATCATGTCTTATCCTCCAGTCACCTCATGAGCTGCAGTCACTATTCTGCTGTTACATCGTGTCTTGTCCTCCAGTCACCTACAGAGCTGAATTCACCATTCTGCTGTTACATCATGTCTTATCCTCCAGTCACCTCCAGAGCTGCACTCACTATTATGCTGTTACTACATGTCTTATCCTCCAGTCACCTCCAGAGCTGCACTCACTATTCTGCTGTTACATCGTGTCCTATTCTTCAGTCACCTCCAGAGCTGCAGTCACTATTCTGCTGTTACATGGTGTCTTATCCTCCAGCCACCTCCAGAGCTGCAGTCACTATTCTGCTGTTACATGGTGTCTTATCCTCCACTCACCTCCAGAGCTGCACTCACTATTCTGCTATTACATCATGTCTTATCCTCCAGTCACCTCCAGAGCTGCAGTCACTATTCTGCTGTTACATCGTGTCTCATCCTCCATTCACCTCCAGAGATGCACTCACTATTCTCTGTTACATGGTGTCTTATCCTCCAGCCACCTCCAGAGCTGCAATCATTATTCTGCTGTTACATCGTGTCTTATCCTCCAGTCACCTCAAGAGCTGCACTCACTTTTCTGCTGTTGCATTGTGTCTTATCCTCCAGTCACCTCAAGAACTGCAGTCACTATTCTGCTGTTACATCAGGCCTTATCCTCCACTCACCTCCAGAGCTGCAGTCACTATTCTGCTGCTACATCAGGTCTTATCCTCCATTCACCTCCAGAGATGCACTCAATATTCTACTGTTAAATCGTGTCTTATCCTCCAGTTACCTCCAGAGCTGAATTCACCATTCTGCTGTTACATCATGTCTTATCCTCCAGTCACCTCCAGAGCTGCACTCACTATTCTGCTGTTACATCATGTCTTATCCTCCAGCCACCTCCAGAGCTGCACTCACTATTCTGCTATTACATCATGTCTTATCCTCCAGTCACCTCCAGAGCTGCAGTCACTATTCTGCCATTACATCGTGTCTTATCCTCCAGTGACCTCCAGAGCTGCAGTCACTATTCTGCTGTTACATGGTGTCTTATCCTCCAGCCACCTCCAGAGCTGCAGTCACTATTCTGCTGTCACATCAGGTCTTATCCTCCACTCACCTCCAGAGCTGCAGTCACTATTCTGCTGTGACATCATGTCTTATCCTCCAGCCACCTCCAGAGCTGCAATCATTATTCTGCTGTTACATCGTGTCTTATCCTCCAGTCTCCTCAAGAGCTGCAGTCACTATTCTGCTGTTACATCATGTCTTATCCTCCAGTCACCTCATGAGCTGCAGTCACTATTCTGCTGTTACATCGTGTCTTGTCCTCCAGTCACCTCCAGAGCTGCACTCACTATTATGCTGTTACTTCATGTCTTATCCTCCACTCATCTCCAGAGCTGCAGTCACTATTCTGCTGTTACATTGTGTCCTATCCTCCAGTCACCTCCAGAGCTGCAGTCACTATTCTGCTGTTACATCATGTCTTATCCTCCAGTCACCTCCAGTGCTGCTGTCACTATTCTGTTGTTACATCGTTTCTTATCCTTCATTCACCTCCAGAGATGCAATCACTGTTCTGCTGTTACATGGTGTCTTATCCTCCAGTCACCTCCAGAGCTGCAGTCACTATTCTGCTGTTACTTCATGTCTTATCCTCCAGTCACCTCAAGAGCTGCACTCACTTTTCTGCTGTTGCATTGTGTCTTATCCTCCAGTCACCTCCAGAGCTGCACTCACTATTCTGCTGTTACATCGTGTCCTATCCTCCAGTCACCTCCAGAGCTGCAGTCACTATTCTGCTGTTACATCATGTCTTATCCTCCAGTCACCTCATGAGCTGCAGTCACTATTCTGCTGTTACATCGTGTCTTGTCCTCCAGTCACCTACAGAGCTGAATTCACCATTCTGCTGTTACATCATGTCTTATCCTCCAGTCACCTCCAGAGCTGCACTCACTATTATGCTGTTACTACATGTCTTATCCTCCAGTCACCTCCAGAGCTGCACTCACTATTCTGCTGTTACATCGTGTCCTATTCTTCAGTCACCTCCAGAGCTGCAGTCACTATTCTGCTGTTACATGGTGTCTTATCCTCCAGCCACCTCCAGAGCTGCAGTCACTATTCTGCTGTTACATGGTGTCTTATCCTCCACTCACCTCCAGAGCTGCACTCACTATTCTGCTATTACATCATGTCTTATCCTCCAGTCACCTCCAGAGCTGCAGTCACTATTCTGCTGTTACATCGTGTCTCATCCTCCATTCACCTCCAGAGATGCACTCACTATTCTCTGTTACATGGTGTCTTATCCTCCAGCCACCTCCAGAGCTGCAATCATTATTCTGCTGTTACATCGTGTCTTATCCTCCAGTCACCTCAAGAGCTGCACTCACTTTTCTGCTGTTGCATTGTGTCTTATCCTCCAGTCACCTCAAGAACTGCACTCACTATTCTGCTGTTACATCATGTCTTATCCTCCAGTCTCCTCCAGAGCTGCAGTCACTATTCTGCTGTTACATCGTGTCTTATCCTCCAGTCACCTCCAGAGCTGCAATCACTATTCTGCTGTTACATCGTGTCTTATCCTCCAGTCACCTCCAGAGCTGCACTCACTATTCTGCTGTTACATCATGTCTTATCCTCCAGTCACCTCAAGAGCTGCACTCACTATTCTGCTGTTACATTGTGTCTTATCCTCCAGTCACCTACAGAGCTGAATTCACTATTCTGCTGTTACATCATGTCTTATCCTCCAGTCACCTCCAGAGCTGCACTCACTATTCTGCTGTTACCTCATGTCTTATCCTCCAGTCACCTCCAGAGCTGCACTGACTATTCTGCTGTTACATCGTGTCTTATCCTCCAGTCACCTCCAGAGCTGCAGTCACTATTCTGCTGTTACATCATCTATTATCCTCCAGCCACCTCCAGAGCTACAGTCACTATTCTACTGTTACATCGTGTATTATCCTCCAGAGCTGAATTCACCATTCTGCTGTTACATTGTGTCTTATCTTCCTGTCACCTCCAGAGCTGCAGTCACTATTCTGCTGTTACATCGTGTCTTATCCTCCTGTCACCTCCAGAGCTGCAATCACTATTCTACTGTTACATCCTGTCTTATCCTCCAGTCACCTCCAGAGCTGCAGTCACTATTCTGCTGTTACATCATCTATATTCCTCCAATCACCTCAAAAGCTGCACTCTCTATTCTGCTGTTACATCATATCTTATTGTCCAGTCAACTCCAGAGCTGCACTCACTATTCTGCTGTTATTTCATGTCTTATCCTTCAGTCACCTCCAGAGCTGCAGTCACTATTCTGCTGTTACATCATGTCTTATCCTCCAGCCACCTCCAGAGCTGCACTCACTATTCTGCTGTTACATCAGGTCTTATCCTCCACTCACCTCCAGAGCTGCACTCACTATTCTGCTGTTACATCATGTCTTATCCTCCATTCACCTCCAGAGCTGCTGTCACTATTCTGCTGTTACATCAGGTCTTATCCTCCAGTTACCTCCAGAGCTGAATTCACCATTCTGCTGTTAAATCATGTCTTATCTTCCAGTCACCTCCAGAGCTGCAGTCACTATTCTGCTGTTACATCATGTCTTATCCTCCACTCACCTCCAGAGCTGCACTCACTATTCTGCTGTTACATCATGTCTTATCCTCCAGCCACCTCCAGAGCTGCACTCACTATTCTGCTATTACATCATGTCTTATCCTCCAGTCACCTCCAGAGCTGCAGTCGCTATTCTGCCATTACATCGTGTCTTATCCTCCAGTCACCTCCAGAGCTGCAGTCACTATTCTGCTGTTACATGGTGTCTTATCCTCCAGCCACCTCCAGAGCTGCAGTCACTATTCTGCTGTCACATCAGGTCTTATCCTCCACTCACCTCCAGAGATGCACTCACTATTCTCTGTTACATGGTGTCTTATCCTCCAGCCACCTCCAGAGCTGCAATCACTATTCCACTGTTACATCATGTCTTATCCTCCAGTCACCTCCAGAGCTGCACTCACTATTCTGCTGTTACATCATGTCTTATCCTCCAGTCACCTCCAGAGCTGCTGTCACTATTCTGCTGTTACATCAGGTCTTATCCTCCATTCACCTCCAGAGATGCACTCACTATTCTCTGTTACATGGTGTCTTATCCTCCAGCCACCTCCAGAGCTGCAATCACTATTCCACTGTTACATCATGTCTTATCCTCCAGTCACCTCCAGAGCTGCACTCACTATTCTGCTGTTACATCGTATCTTATCCTCCAGTCAACTCCAGAGCTGCACTCACTATTCTGCTGTTAAATCATGTCTTATCCTCCAGCCACTTTCAGAGCTGCAGTCACTATTCTGCTGTTACATCATGTCTTATCCTCCAGTCACCTCCAGAGCTGCAGTCACTATTCTGCTGTTACATCGTGTCTTATCCTCCAGCCACCTCCAGAGCTGTAGTCAATATTCTGCTGTTACATCAGGTCTTATCCTCCACTCACCTCCAGAGCTGCAGTCACTATTCTGATGTTACATCAGGTGTTATCCTCCAGTCACCTCCAGAGCTGCTGTCACTATTCTGTTGTTACATCAGGTCTTATCCTCCGTTCACCTCCAGAGATGCACTCACTATTCTGCTGTTACATCTTGTCTTATCCTCCAGTCACCTCCAGAGCTGCAGTCACTATTCTGCTGTTACATCGTGTCTTATCCTCCAGTCAACTCAAGAGCTGCAGTCACTATTCTGCTGTTACATCGTGTCTTGTCCTCCAGTCACCTACAGAGCTGCAGTCACTATTCTGCTGTTACATCATGTCTTATCCTCCAGTCACCTACAGAGCTGCACTCACTATTCTGCTGTTACATCGTGTCCTATCCTGCAGTCTCCTCCAGAGCTGCAGTCACTATTCTGCTGCTACATCATGTCTTATCCTCCAGTCACCTCCAGAGCTGCAGTCACTATTCTGCTGCTACATCAGGTCTTATCCTCCATTCACCTCCAGAGATGCACTCAATATTCTACTGTTAAATCGTGTCTTATCCTCCAGTTACCTCCAGAGCTGAATTCACCATTCTGCTGTTACATCATGTCTTATCCTCCAGTCACCTACAGAGCTGCACTCACCATTCTGCTGTTAAATCATGTCTTATCCTCCAGCCACCTCCAGAGCTGCACTCACTATTCTGCTGTTACATCGTATCTTATCCTCCAGTCAACTCCAGAGCTGCACTCACTATTCTGCTGTTAAATCATGTCTTATCCTCCAGCCACCTCCAGAGCTGCACTCACTATTCTGCTGTTACATCATGTCTTATCCTCCAGTCTCCTCCAGAGCTGCAGTCACTATTCTGCCGTTACATCGTGTCTTATCCTCCAGTCACCTCCAGAGCTACAGTCACTATTCTGCTGTTACATCGTGTCTTATTCTCCAGCCACCTCCAGAGCTGCAGTCACTATTCTGCTGTTACATCAGGTCTTATCCTCCACTCACCTCCAGAGCTGCAGTCACTATTCTGATGTTACATCAGGTCTTATCCTCCAGTCACCTCCAGAGCTGCTGTCACTATTCTGTTGTTACATCAGGTCTTATCCTCCGTTCACCTCCAGAGATGCACTCACTATTCTGCTGTTACATCTTGTCTTATCCTCCAGTCACCTCCAGAGCTGCAGTCACTATTCTGTTGTTACATCAGGTCTTATCCTCCGTTCACCTCCAGAGATGCACTCACTATTCTGCTGTTACATCTTGTCTTATCCTCCAGTCACCTCCAGAGCTGCAGTCACTATTCTGCTGTTACATCGTGTCTTATCCTCCAGTCACCTCAAGAGCTGCAGTCACTATTCTGCTGTTACATCATGTCTTATCCTCCAGTCACCTCATGAGCTGCAGTCACTATTCTGCTGTTACATCGTGTCTTATCCTCCAGTCACCTCCAGAGCTGCAGTCACTATTCAGCTGTTACATCGTGTCTTATCCTCCAGTCACCTCAAGAGCTGCAGTCACTATTCTGCTGTTACATCATGTCTTATCCTCCAGTCACCTCATGAGCTGCAGTCACTATTCTGCTGTTACATCATGTCTTATCCTCCAGTCACCTCCAGAGCTGCTGTCACTATTCTGTTGTTACATCGTTTCTTATCCTCCATTCACCTCCAGAGATGCAATCACTGTTCTGCTGTTACATGGTGTCTTATCCTCCAGTCACCTCCAGAGCTGCAGTCACTATTCTGCTGTTACATCGTGTCTTGTCCTCCAGTCACCTCCAGAGCTGCACTCACTATTATGCTGTTACTTCATGTCTTATCCTCCAGTCACCTCAAGAGCTGCACTCACTTTTCTGCTGTTGCATTGTGTCTTATCCTCCAGTCACCTCAAGAACTGCACTCACTATTCTGCTGTTACATCGTGTCTTATCCTCCAGTCTCCTCCAGAGCTGCAGTCACTATTCTGCTGTTACATCGTGTCTTATCCTCCAGTCACCTCCAGAGCTGCAATCGCTATTCTGCTGTTACATCGTGTCTTATCCTCCAGTCACCTCCAGAGCTGCACTCACTATTCTGCTGTTACATCGTGTCCTATCCTCCAGTCACCTCCAGAGCTGCAGTCACTATTCTGCTGTTACATCATCTATATTCCTCCAATCACCTCAAAAGCTGCACTCTCTATTCTGCTGTTACATCATATCTTATTGTCCAGTCAACTCCAGAGCTGCACTCACTATTCTGCTGTTTTCATGTCTTATCCTTCAGTCACCTCCAGAGCTGCAGTCACTGTTCTGCTGTTACATCATGTCTTATCCTCCAGCCACCTCCAGAGCTGCACTCACTATTCTGCTGTTACATCATGTCTTATCCTCCAGTCATGTCCAGAGCTGCAGTCACTATTCTGCTGTTACATCAGGTCTTATCCTCCATTCACCTCCAGAGATGCACTCACTATTCTACTGTTACATCGTGTCTTATCCTCCAGTTACCTCCAGAGCTGAATTCACCATTCTGCTGTTAAATCATGTCTTATCCTCCAGTCACCTCATGAGCTGCAGTCACTATTCTGCTGTTACATCGTGTCTTGTCCTCCAGTCACCTCCAGATCTGCACTCACTATTATGCTGTTACTTCATGTCTTATCCTCCACTCATCTCCAGAGCTGCAGTCACTATTCTGCTGTTACATCATGTCTTATCCTCCAGTCACCTCCAGAGCTGCACTCACTATTCTGCTGTTACATCGTGTCCTATCCTTCAGTCACCTCCAGAGCTGCAGTCACTATTCTGCTGTTACATGGTGTCTTATCCTCCAGCCACCTCCAGAGCTGCAGTCACTATTCTGCTGTTACATCAGGTCTTATCCTCCACTCACCTCCAGAGCTGCACTCACTATTCTGCTGTTACATCATGTCTTATCCTCCAGCCACCTCCAGAGCTGCACTCACTATTCTGCTATTACATCATGTCTTATCCTCCAGTCACCTCCAGAGCTGCAGTCACTATTCTGCCATTACATCGTGTCTTATCCTCCAGTCACCTCCAGAGCTGCTGTCACTATTCTGCTGTTACATCAGGTCTTATCCTCCAGCCACCTCCAGAGCTGCAGTCACTATTCTGCTGTCACATCAGGTCTTATCCTCCACTCACCTCCCGAGCTGCAGTCACTATTCTGCTGTTACATCATGTCTTATCCTCCAGTCACCTCTAGAGATGCACTCACTATTCTCTGTTACATGGTGTCTTATCCTCCAGCCACCTCCAGAGCTGCAATCATTATTCTGCTGTTACATCGTGTCTTATCCTCCTGTCACCTCCAGAGCTGCACTCACTATTCTGCTGTTACATCGTATCTTATCCTCCAGTCAACTCCAGAGCTGCACTCACTATTCTGCTGTTACATCATGTCTTATCCTCCAGTCTCCTCCAGAGCTGCAGTCACTATTCTGCCGTTACATCGTGTCTTATCCTCCAGTCACCTCCAGAGCTGCAGTCACTATTCTGCTGTTACATCGTGTCTTATCCTCCAGCCACCTCCAGAGCTGCAGTCAATATTCTGCTGTTACATCAGGTCTTATCCTCCACTCACCTCCAGAGCTGCAGTCACTATTCTGATGTTACATCAGGTCTTATCCTCCGTTCACCTCCAGAGATGCAGTCACTATTCTACTGTTAAATCGTGTCTTATCCTCCAGTTACCTCCAGAGCTGAATTCACCATTCTGCTGTTACATCATGTCTTATCCTCCAGTCACCTCCAGAGCTGCAGTCACTATTCTGCTGTTAAATCTTGTCTTATCCTCCAGTCATCTCCAGAGCTGCAGTCACTATTCTGCTGTTACATCATGTCTTATCCTCCAGTCACCTACAGAGCTGCACTCACTATTCTGCTGTTACATCGTGTCCTATCCTCCAGTCTCCTCCAGAGCTGCAGTCACTATTCTGCTGTTACATGTTGTCTTATCCTCCAGCCACCTCCAGAGCTGCAGTCACTATTCTGCTGTTACATCAGGCCTTATCCTCCAGTCACCTCCAGAGCTGCACTCACTATTCTGCTGTTACATCAGGTCTTATCCTCCGTTCACCTCCAGAGATGCAGTCACTATTCTACTGTTAAATCGTGTCTTATCCTCCAGTTACCTCCAGAGCTGAATTCACCATTCTGCTGTTACTTCGTCTTATCCTCCACTCATCTCCAGAGCTGCAGTCACTATTCTGCTGTTACATCATGTCTTATCCTCCAGTCACCTCCAGAGCTGCACTCACTATTCTGCTGTTACATCGTGTCCTATCCTTCAGTCACCTCCAGAGCTGCAGTCACTATTCTGCTGTCACATCAGGTCTTATCCTCCACTCACCTCCAGAGCTGCAGTCACTATTCTGCTGTTACATCATGTCTTATCCTCCAGTCACCTCTAGAGCTGCTGTCACTATTCTGCTGTTACATCAGGTCTTATCCTCCATTCACCTCCAGAGATGCACTCACTATTCTCTGTTACATGGTGTCCTATCCTTCCGTCAACTCCAGAGCTGCACTCACTATTCTGCTGTTAAATCATGTCTTATCCTCCAGCCACCTTCAGAGCTGCAGTCACTATTCTGCTGTTACATCATGTCTTATCCTCCAGTCTCCTCCAGAGCTGCAGTCACTATTCTGCCGTTACATCGTGTCTTATCCTCCAGTCACCTCCAGAGCTGCAGTCACTACTCTGCTGTTACATCGTGTCTTATCCTCCTGCCACCTCCAGAGCTGCAGTCAATATTCTGCTGTTACATCAGGTCTTATCCTCCACTCACCTCCAGAGCTGCAGTCACTATTCTGATGTTACATCAGGTCTTATCCTCCAGTCACCTCCAGAGCTGCTGTCACTATTCTGTTGTTACATCAGGTCTTATCCTCCGTTCACCTCCAGAGATGCACTCACTATTCTGCTGTTACATCTTGTCTTATCCTCCAGTCACCTCCAGAGCTGCAGTCACTATTCTGCTGTTACATCGTGTCTTATCCTCCAGTCACCTCATGAGCTGCAGTCACTATTCTGCTGTTACATCATGTCTTATCCTCCAGTCATCTCCAGAGCTGCAGTCACTATTCTGCTGTTACATCGTGTCCTATCCTCCAGTCTCCTCCAGAGCTGCAGTCACTATTCTGCTGTTACATGGTGTCTTATCCTCCAGTCACCTCCAGAGCTGCAGTCACTATTCTGCTGTTACATCAGGCCTTATCCTCCACTCACCTCCAGAGCTGCAGTCACTATTCTGCTGCTACATCATGTCTTATCCTCCAGTCACCTCCAGAGCTGCAGTCACTATTCTGCTGCTACATCAGGTCTTATCCTCCATTCACCTCCAGAGATGCACTCAATATTCTACTGTTAAATCGTGTCTTATCCTCCAGTTACCTCCAGAGCTGAATTCACCATTCTGCTGTTACATCATGTCTTATCCTCCAGTCACCTCCAGAGCTGCACTCACTATTCTGCTGTTACATCGTGTCCTATCCTTCAGTCACCTCCAGAGCTGCAGTCACTATTCTGCTGTTACATGGTGTCTTATCCTCCAGCCACCTCCAGAGCTGCAGTCACTATTCTGCTGTTACATGGTGTCTTATCCTCCACTCACCTCCAGAGCTGCACTCACTATTCTGCTGTTACATCATGTCTTATCCTCCAGCCACCTCCAGAGCTGCACTCACTATTCTGCTATTACATCATGTCTTATCCTCCAGTCACCTCCAGAGCTGCAGTCACTATTCTGCCATTACATCGTGTCTTATCCTCCAGTGACCTCCAGAGCTGCAGTCACTATTCTGCTGTTACATGGTGTCTTATCCTCCAGCCACCTCCAGAGCTGCAGTCACTATTCTGCTGTCACATCAGGTCTTATCCTCCACTCACCTCCAGAGCTGCAGTCACTATTCTGCTGTGACATCATGTCTTATCCTCCAGCCACCTCCAGAGCTGCAATCATTATTCTGCTGTTACATCGTGTCTTATCCTCCAGTCTCCTCAAGAGCTGCAGTCACTATTCTGCTGTTACATCATGTCTTATCCTCCAGTCACCTCATGAGCTGCAGTCACTATTCTGCTGTTACATCGTGTCTTGTCCTCCAGTCACCTCCAGAGCTGCACTCACTATTATGCTGTTACTTCATGTCTTATCCTCCACTCATCTCCAGAGCTGCAGTCACTATTCTGCTGTTACATTGTGTCCTATCCTCCAGTCACCTCCAGAGCTGCAGTCACTATTCTGCTGTTACATCATGTCTTATCCTCCAGTCACCTCCAGAGCTGCTGTCACTATTCTGTTGTTACATCGTTTCTTATCCTTCATTCACCTCCAGAGATGCAATCACTGTTCTGCTGTTACATGGTGTCTTATCCTCCAGTCACCTCCAGAGCTGCAGTCACTATTCTGCTGTTACTTCATGTCTTATCCTCCAGTCACCTCAAGAGCTGCACTCACTTTTCTGCTGTTGCATTGTGTCTTATCCTCCAGTCAGCTCCAGAGCTGCACTCACTATTCTGCTGTTACATCGTGTCCTATCCTCCAGTCACCTCCAGAGCTGCAGTCACTATTCTGCTGTTACATCATGTCTTATCCTCCAGTCACCTCATGAGCTGCAGTCACTATTCTGCTGTTACATCGTGTCTTGTCCTCCAGTCACCTACAGAGCTGAATTCACCATTCTGCTGTTACATCATGTCTTATCCTCCAGTCACCTCCAGAGCTGCACTCACTATTATGCTGTTACTACATGTCTTATCCTCCACTCATCTCCAGAGCTGCAGTCACTATTCTGCTGTTACATCATGTCTTATCCTCCAGTCACCTCCAGAGCTGCACTCACTATTCTGCTGTTACATCGTGTCCTATTCTTCAGTCACCTCCAGAGCTGCAGTCACTATTCTGCTGTTACATGGTGTCTTATCCTCCAGCCACCTCCAGAGCTGCAGTCACTATTCTGCTGTTACATGGTGTCTTATCCTCCACTCACCTCCAGAGCTGCACTCACTATTCTGCTATTACATCATGTCTTATCCTCCAGTCACCTCCAGAGCTGCAGTCACTATTCTGCTGTTACATCGTGTCTCATCCTCCATTCACCTCCAGAGATGCACTCACTATTCTCTGTTACATGGTGTCTTATCCTCCAGCCACCTCCAGAGCTGCAATCATTATTCTGCTGTTACATCGTGTCTTATCCTCCAGTCACCTCAAGAGCTGCAGTCACTATTCTGCTGTTACATCATGTCTTATCCTCCAGTCACCTCATGAGCTGCACTCACTATTATGCTGTTACTTCATGTCTTATCCTCCAGTCACCTCCAGAGATGCAATCACTGTTCTGCTGTTACATGGTGTCTTATCCTCCAGTCACCTCATGAGCTGCACTCACTATTCTGTTGTTACATCGTTTCTTATCCTCCAGTCACCTCCAGAGATGCAATCACTGTTCTGCTGTTACATGGTGTCTTATCCTCCAGTCACCTCCAGAGCTGCAGTCACTATTCTGCTGTTACATCGTGTCTTGTCCTCCAGTCACCTCCAGAGCTGCACTCACTATTATGCTGTTACTTCATGTCTTATCCTCCAGTCACCTCAAGAGCTGCACTCACTTTTCTGCTGTTGCATTGTGTCTTATCCTCCAGTCACCTCAAGAACTGCACTCACTATTCTGCTGTTACATCATGTCTTATCCTCCAGTCTCCTCCAGAGCTGCAGTCACTATTCTGCTGTTACATCGT
Organism: Phyllobates terribilis; assembly: GCF_046119375.1. Classification (NCBI taxonomy): domain Eukaryota; kingdom Metazoa; phylum Chordata; class Amphibia; order Anura; family Dendrobatidae; genus Phyllobates; species Phyllobates terribilis. The sequence goes on from NW_027363127.1 coordinate 659,594, forward strand.
GTCTTATCCTCCAGTCACCTCCAGAGCTGCAATCACTATTCTGCTGTTACATCGTGTCTTATCCTCCAGTCACCTCCAGAGCTGCACTCACTATTCTGCTGTTACATCATGTCTTATCCTCCAGTCACCTCCAGAGCTGCACTCACTATTCTGCTGTTACATCGTGTCCTATCCTCCAGTCACCTCCAGAGCTGCACTCACTATTCTGCTGTTACATCATGTCTTATCCTCCAGTCACCTCAAGAGCTGCACTCACTATTCTGCTGTTACATTGTGTCTTATCCTCCAGTCACCTACAGAGCTGAATTCACTATTCTGCTGTTACATCATGTCTTATCCTCCAGTCACCTCCAGAGCTGCACTCACTATTCTGCTGTTACCTCATGTCTTATTCTCCAGTCACCTCCAGAGCTGCACTGACTATTCTGCTGTTACATCGTGTCTTATCCTCCAGTCACCTCCAGAGCTGCAGTCACTATTCTGCTGTTACATCATCTATTATCCTCCAGCCACCTCCAGAGCTACAGTCACTATTCTACTGTTACATCGTGTATTATCCTCCAGAGCTGAATTCACCATTCTGCTGTTACATTGTGTCTTATCTTCCTGTCACCTCCAGAGCTGCAGTCACTATTCTGCTGTTACATCGTGTCTTATCCTCCTGTCACCTCCAGAGCTGCAATCACTATTCTACTGTTACATCCTGTCTTATCCTCCAGTCACCTCCAGAGCTGCAGTCACTATTCTGCTGTTACATCATCTATATTACTCCAATCACCTCAAAAGCTGCACTCTCTATTCTGCTGTTACATCATATCTTATTGTCCAGTCAACTCCAGAGCTGCACTCACTATTCTGCTGTTATTTCATGTCTTATCCTTCAGTCACCTCCAGAGCTGCAGTCACTATTCTGCTGTTACATCATGTCTTATCCTCCAGCCACCTCCAGAGCTGCACTCACTATTCTGCTGTTACATCAGGTCTTATCCTCCACTCACCTCCAGAGCTGCACTCACTATTCTGCTGTTACATCATGTCTTATCCTCCATTCACCTCCAGAGCTGCTGTCACTATTCTGCTGTTACATCAGGTCTTATCCTCCAGTTACCTCCAGAGCTGAATTCACCATTCTGCTGTTAAATCATGTCTTATCTTCCAGTCACCTCCAGAGCTGCAGTCACTATTCTGCTGTTACATCATGTCTTATCCTCCACTCACCTCCAGAGCTGCACTCACTATTCTGCTGTTACATCATGTCTTATCCTCCAGCCACCTCCAGAGCTGCACTCACTATTCTGCTATTACATCATGTCTTATCCTCCAGTCACCTCCAGAGCTGCAGTCGCTATTCTGCCATTACATCGTGTCTTATCCTCCAGTCACCTCCAGAGCTGCAGTCACTATTCTGCTGTTACATGGTGTCTTATCCTCCAGCCACCTCCAGAGCTGCAGTCACTATTCTGCTGTCACATCAGGTCTTATCCTCCACTCACCTCCAGAGATGCACTCACTATTCTCTGTTACATGGTGTCTTATCCTCCAGCCACCTCCAGAGCTGCAATCACTATTCCACTGTTACATCATGTCTTATCCTCCAGTCACCTCCAGAGCTGCACTCACTATTCTGCTGTTACATCATGTCTTATCCTCCAGTCACCTCCAGAGCTGCTGTCACTATTCTGCTGTTACATCAGGTCTTATCCTCCATTCACCTCCAGAGATGCACTCACTATTCTCTGTTACATGGTGTCTTATCCTCCAGCCACCTCCAGAGCTGCAATCACTATTCCACTGTTACATCATGTCTTATCCTCCAGTCACCTCCAGAGCTGCACTCACTATTCTGCTGTTACATCGTATCTTATCCTCCAGTCAACTCCAGAGCTGCACTCACTATTCTGCTGTTAAATCATGTCTTATCCTCCAGCCACTTTCAGAGCTGCAGTCACTATTCTGCTGTTACATCATGTCTTATCCTCCAGTCACCTCCAGAGCTGCAGTCACTATTCTGCTGTTACATCGTGTCTTATCCTCCAGCCACCTCCAGAGCTGTAGTCAATATTCTGCTGTTACATCAGGTCTTATCCTCCACTCACCTCCAGAGCTGCAGTCACTATTCTGATGTTACATCAGGTCTTATCCTCCAGTCACCTCCAGAGCTGCTGTCACTATTCTGTTGTTACATCAGGTCTTATCCTCCGTTCACCTCCAGAGATGCACTCACTATTCTGCTGTTACATCTTGTCTTATCCTCCAGTCACCTCCAGAGCTGCAGTCACTATTCTGCTGTTACATCGTGTCTTATCCTCCAGTCAACTCAAGAGCTGCAGTCACTATTCTGCTGTTACATCGTGTCTTGTCCTCCAGTCACCTACAGAGCTGCAGTCACTATTCTGCTGTTACATCATGTCTTATCCTCCAGTCACCTACAGAGCTGCACTCACTATTCTGCTGTTACATCGTGTCCTATCCTGCAGTCTCCTCCAGAGCTGCAGTCACTATTCTGCTGCTACATCATGTCTTATCCTCCAGTCACCTCCAGAGCTGCAGTCACTATTCTGCTGCTACATCAGGTCTTATCCTCCATTCACCTCCAGAGATGCACTCAATATTCTACTGTTAAATCGTGTCTTATCCTCCAGTTACCTCCAGAGCTGAATTCACCATTCTGCTGTTACATCATGTCTTATCCTCCAGTCACCTACAGAGCTGCACTCACCATTCTGCTGTTAAATCATGTCTTATCCTCCAGCCACCTCCAGAGCTGCACTCACTATTCTGCTGTTACATCGTATCTTATCCTCCAGTCAACTCCAGAGCTGCACTCACTATTCTGCTGTTAAATCATGTCTTATCCTCCAGCCACCTCCAGAGCTGCACTCACTATTCTGCTGTTACATCATGTCTTATCCTCCAGTCTCCTCCAGAGCTGCAGTCACTATTCTGCCGTTACATCGTGTCTTATCCTCCAGTCACCTCCAGAGCTGCAGTCACTATTCTGCCGTTACATCGTGTCTTATCCTCCAGTCACCTCCAGAGCTACAGTCACTATTCTGCTGTTACATCATGTCTTATCCTCCAGTCACCTCCAGAGCTGCAGTCACTATTCTGCTGTTACATCAGGTCTTATCCTCCACTCACCTCCAGAGCTGCAGTCACTATTCTGATGTTACATCAGGTCTTATCCTCCAGTCACCTCCAGAGCTGCTGTCACTATTCTGTTGTTACATCAGGTCTTATCCTCCGTTCACCTCCAGAGATGCACTCACTATTCTGCTGTTACATCTTGTCTTATCCTCCAGTCACCTCCAGAGCTGCAGTCACTATTCTGCTGTTACATCTTGTCTTATCCTCCAGTCACCTCCAGAGCTGCAGTCACTATTCTGCTGTTACATCTTGTCTTATCCTCCAGTCACCTCCAGAGCTGCAGTCACTATTCTGCTGTTACATCGTGTCTTATCCTCCAGTCACCTCAAGAGCTGCAGTCACTATTCTGCTGTTACATCATGTCTTATCCGCCAGTCACCTCCAGAGCTGCTGTCACTATTCTGCTGTTACATCGTGTCTTGTCCTCCAGTCACCTCCAGAGCTGCACTCACTATTATGCTGTTACTTCATGTCTTATCCTCCAGTCACCTCAAGAGCTGCACTCTCTTTTATGCTGTTGCATTGTGTCTTATCCTCCAGTCACCTCAAGAGATGCAGTCACTATTCTGCTGTTACATCAGGTCTTATCCTCCACTCACCTCCAGATCTGCACTCACTATTCTGCTGTTACATCATGTCTTATCCTCCAGTCACCTCCAGAGCTGCACTCACTATTCTGCTGTTACCTCATGTCCTATCTACCAGTCACCTCCAGAGCTGCACTCACTATTCTGCTGTTACATCGTGTCTTATACTCCAGTTACCTCCAGAGCTGCTGTCACTATTCTGCTGTTATATCATGTCTTATCCTCCAGTCACCTCCAGAGCTGCACTCACTATTCTGCTGTTACATCATCTTTATTCCTCCAGCCACCTCCAGAGCTACAGTCACTATTCTACTGTTACATCGTGTATTGTCCTCCAGAGCTGAATTCACCATTCTGCTGTTACATCGTGTCTTATCTTCCTGTCACCTCCAGAGCTGCAGTCACTATTCTGCTGTTACATCAGGTCTTATCCTCCAGTCACCTCCAGAGCTGCAATCATTATTCTGCTGTTACATCGTGACTTATCCTCCTGTCACCTCCAGAGCTGCAATCACTATTCTACTGTTACATCCTGTCTTATCCTCCAGTCACCTCCAGAGCTGCAGTCACTATTCTGCTGTTACATCATCTTTATTCCTCCAATCACCTCAAGAGCTGCACTCTCTATTCTGCTGTTACATCGTATCTTATTGTCCAGTCAACTCCAGAGCTGCACTCACTATTCTGCTGTTATTTCATATCTTATCCTTCTGTCACCTCCAGAGCTGCAGTCACTGTTCTGCTGTTACATCATGTCTTATCCTCCAGTCACCTCCAGATCTGCACTCACTATTCTGCTGTTACTTCATATCTTATCCTCCACTCATCTCCAGAGCTGCAGTCACTATTCTGCTGTTACATCATGTCTTATCCTCCAGTCACCTCCAGAGCTGCAGTCACTATTCTGCTGTTACATCGTGTCCTATCCTCCAGTCACCTCCAGAGCTGCAGTCACTATTCTGCTGTTACATCAGGTCTTATCCTCCACTCAACTCCAGAGCTGCAGTCACTATTCTGCTGTTGCATCATGTCTTATCCTCCAGTCACCTCCAGAGCTGCTGTCACTATTCTGCTGTTACATCAGGTCTTATCCTCCATTCACCTCCAGAGATGCACTCACTATTCTACTGTTACATCGTGTCTTATCCTCCAGTTACCTCCAGAGCTGAATTCACCATTCTGCTGTTACATCATGTCTTATCCTCCAGTCACCTACAGAGCTGCACTCACCATTCTGCTGTTACGTCATGTCTTATCTTGCAGTCACCTCCAGAGCTGCAGTCACTATTCTGTGTTACATCAGGTCTTATCCTCCAGTCACCTCCAGAGCTGCAATCATTATTCTGCTGTTACATCGTGTCTTATCGTCCTGTCACCTCTAGAGCTGCAATCACTATTCCACTGTTACATCATGTCTTATCCTCCAGTCACCTCCAGAGCTGCACTCACTATTCTGCTGTTACATCGTATCTTATCCTCCAGTCAACTCCAGAGCTGCACTCACTATTTTGCTGTTAAATCATGTCTTATCCTCCAGCCACCTCCAGAGCTGCACTCACTATTCTGCTGTTACATCATGTCTTATCCTCCAGTCTCCTCCAGAGCTGCAGTCACTATTCTGCCGTTACATCGTGTCTTATCCTCCAGTCACCTCCAGAGCTGCAGTCACTATTCTGCTGTTACATCGTGTCTTATCCTCCAGCCACCTCCAGAGCTGCAGTCACTATTCTGATGTTACATCAGGTCTTAACTTCCAGTCACCTCCAGAGCTGCAGTCACTATTCTGCTGTTACATCATGTCTTATCCTCCAGTCACCTCATGAGCTGCAGTCACTATTCTGCTGTTACATCGTGTCTTGTCCTCCAGTCACCTCCAGAGCTGTAGTCACTATTCTGCTGTTACATCATGTCTTAACCTCCAGTCACCTCATGAGCTGCAGTCACTATTCTGCTGTTACATCGTGTCTTGTCCTCCAGTCACCTCCAGAGCTGCAGTCACTATTCTGCTGTTACATCGTGTCTTGTCCTCCAGTCACCTCAAGAGCTGCAGTCACTATTCTGCTGTTACATCATGTCTTATCCTCCAGTCACCTCATGAGCTGCAGTCACTATTCTGCTGTTACATCGTGTCTTGTCCTCCAGTCACCTCCAGAGCTGCACTCACTATTATGCTGTTACTTCATGTCTTATCCTCCACTCATCTCCAGAGCTGCAGTCACTATTCTGCTGTTACATCATGTCTTATCCTCCAGTCACCTCCAGAGCTGCTGTCACTATTCTGTTGTTAAATCGTTTCTTATCCTCCATTCACCTCCAGAGATGCAATCACTGTTCTGCTGTTACATGGTGTCTTATCCTCCAGTCACTTCCAGAGCTGCAGTCACTATTCTGCTGTTACATCGTGTCTTGTCCTCCAGTCACCTCCAGAGCTGCACTCACTAGTATGCTGCTACTTTATGTCTTATCCTCCAGTCACCTCAAGAGCTGCACTCACTTTTCTGCTGTTGCATTGTGTCTTATCCTCCAGTCACCTCAAGAACTGCACTCACTATTCTGCTGTTACATCATGTCTTATCCTCCAGTCACCTCCAGAGCTGCACTCACTATTCTGCTGTTACATCATCTATTATCCTCCAGCCACCTCCAGAGCTACAGTCACTATTCTACTGTTACATCGTGTATTATCTTCCTGTCACCTCCAGAGCTGCAGTCACTATTCTGCTGTTACATCATCTATATTCCTCCAATCACCTCAAGAGCTGCACTCTCTATTCTGCTGTTACATCGTATCTTATCCTCCAGCCACCTCCAGAGCTGCAATCATTATTCTGCTGTTACATCGTGTCTTATCCCCTTGTCACCTCCAGAGCTGCAATCACTATTCCACTGTTACATCATGTCTTATCCTCCAGTCACCTCCAGAGCTGCACTCACTATTCTGCTGTTACATCGTATCTTATCCTCCAGTCAACTCCAGAGCTGCACTCACTATTCTGCTTTTAAATCATGTCTTATCCTCCAGCCACCTCCAGAGCTGCACTCACTATTCTGCTGTTACATCATGTCTTATCCTCCACTCACCTCCAGAGCTGCAGTCACTATTCTGATGTTACATTAGGTCTTATCCTCCAGTCACCTCCAGAGCTGCTGTCACTATTCTGTTGTTACATCAGGTCTTATCCTCCGTTCACCTCCAGAGATGCACTCACTATTCTTCTGTTACATCTTGTCTTATCCTCCAGTCACCTCCAGAGCTGCAGTCACTATTCTGCTGTTACATCATGTCTTATCCTCCAGTCACCTCATGAGCTGCACTCACTATTCTCCTGTTACATCGGGTCTTGTCCTCCAGTCACCTCCAGAGCTGCAGTCACTATTCTGCCGTTACATCGTGTCTTATCCTCCAGTCGCCTCCAGAGCTGCAGTCACTATTCTGCTGTTACATCGTGTCTTATCCTCCAGCCACCTCCAGAGCTGCAGTCACTATTCCACTGTTACATCATGTCTTATCCTCCAGTCACCTCCAGAGCTGCACTCACTATTCTGCTGTTACATCGTATCTTGTCCTCCAGTCAACTCCAGAGCTGCACTCACTATTCTGCTTTTAAATCATGTCTTATCCTCCAGCCACCTCCAGAGCTGCACTCACTATTCTGCTGTTACATCATGTCTTATCCTCCACTCACCTCCAGAGCTGCAGTCACTATTCTGATGTTACATCAGGTCTTATCCTCCAGTCACCTCCAGAGCTGCTGTCACTATTCTGTTGTTACATCAGGTCTTATCCTCCGTTCACCTCCAGAGATGCACTCACTATTCTGCTGTTACATCTTGTCTTATCCTCCAGTCACCTCCAGAGCTGCAGTCACTATTCTGCTGCTACATCGTGTGTTATCCTCCAGTCACCTCAAGAGATGCAGTCACTATTCTGCTGTTACATCATGTCTTATCCTCCAGTCACCTCATGAGCTGCAGTCACTATTCTCCTGTTACATCGTGTCTTGTCCTCCAGTCACCTCCAGAGCTGCAGTCACTATTCTGCTGTTACATCATGTCCTATCCTCCAGTCAACTCCAGAGCTGAAGTCACTATTCTGCTGTTACATCATGTCTTATCCTCCAGTCACCTCCAGAGCTGCTGTCACTATTCTGTTTTTACATCATATCTTATCCTCCATTCACCTCCAGAGATGCAATCACTGTTCTGCTGTTACATGGTGTCTTATCCTCCAGTCACCTCCAGAGCTGCAGTCACTATTCTGCTGTTACATCGTGTCTTGTCCTCCAGTCACCTCCAGAGCTGCACTCACTAGTATGCTGCTACTTCATGTCTTATCCTCCAGTCACCTCAAGAGCTGCACTCACTTTTCTGCTGTTACATTGTGTCTTATCCTCCAGTCACCTCAAGAACTGCACTCACTATTCTGCTGTTACATCATGTCTTATCCTCCAGTCACCTCCAGAGCTGAACTCACTATTCTGCTGTTACCTCATGTTCTATCTACCAGTCACCTCCAGAGCTGCACTGACTATTCTGCTGTTACATCGTATCTTATCGTCCAGTCAACTCCAGAGCTGCACTCACTATTCTGCTGTTACATCATGTCTTATCCTTCAGTCACCTCCAGAGCTGCAGTCACTGTTCTGCTGTAACATCATGTCTTATCCTCCAGCCACCTCCAGAGCTGCACTCACTATTCTGCTGTTACATCGTGTCTTATCCTCCAGCCACCTCCAGAGCTGCAGTCACTATTCTGCTGTTACATCAGGTCTTATCCTCCAGTCACTTCCAGAGCTGCTGTCACTGTTCTGTTGTTACATCAGGTCTTATCCTCCGTTCACCTCCAGAGATGCACTCACTATTCTGCTGTTACATCTTGTCTTATCCTCCAGTCACCTCCAGAGCTGCAGTCACTATTCTGCTGTTACATCATGTCTTATCCTCCAGTCACCTCATGAGCTGCAGTCACTATTCTCCTGTTACATCGTGTCTTGTCCTCCAGTCACCTCCAGAGCTGCACTCACTATTATGCTGTTACTTCATGTCTTATCCTCCACTCATCTCCAGAGCTGCAGTCACTATTCTGCTGTTACATCATGTCCTATCCTCCAGTCACCTCCAGAGCTGAAGTCACTATTCTGTTGTTACATCATGTCTTATCCTCCATTCACCTCCAGAGATGCAATCGCTGTTACATGGTGTCTTATCCTCTAGTCACCTCCAGAGCTGCAGTCACTATTCTGCTGTTACATCGTGTCTTCTCCTCCAGTCACCTCCAGAGCTGCACTCACTATTATGCTGTTACTTCATGTCTTATCCTCCAGTCACCTCAAGAGCTGCATTCACTTTTCTGCTGTTACATTGTGTCTTATCCTCCAGTCACCTCCAGAGCTGCACTCACTATTCTGCTGTTACATCGTGTCTTATACTCCAGTTACCTCCAGAGCTGCTGTCACTATTCTGCTGTTACATCAGGTCTTATCCTCCAGTCACCTCCAGAGCTGCAATCATTATTCTGCTGTTACATTGTGTCTTATCCTCCTGTCACCTCCAGAGCTGCAATCACTATTCTACTGTTTCATCGTGTCTTATCCTCCAGTCACCTCCAGAGCTGCTGTCACTCTTCTGCCGTTACATCGTGTCTTATCCTCCAGTCACCTCCAGAGCTGCAGTCTTATCTACTGTTACATCCTGTCTTATCCTCCATTCCCTCCAGAAATGCACTCCCTATTCTGCTGTTACATCGTGTCTTATCCTCCAGTCACCTCCAGAGCTGCTGTCACTATTCTGCCGTTACATCGTGTCTTATCCTCCAGTCACCTCCAGAGCTGCAGTCTTATCTACTGTTACATCCTGTCTTATCCTCCATTCACCTACAGAGATGCACTCACTATTCTGTTGTTACATCGTGTCTTATCCTCCAGTTGCCTCCAGAGCTGCAGTCACTATTCTGCTGTTACATCATGTCTTATCCTCCAGTCACCTCCAGAGCTGCACTCACTATTCTGCTGTTACATCATGTCCTATCTACCAGTTACCTCCATAGCTGCACTCACTATTCTGCTGTTACATCCAGGGCTGTGGAGTCGGAGTCGTGGAGTCAGAGTTAGTTTTGGTTGGAGTCGGAGTCGGTAGAAATGTACCGACTCCGACTCCAGCTTTAAAAAAATGTATTAATATTTCATAATTGAACTTTCATATGAATTTTATAAATGTTACTTAAATATATATGTTCTATCAAACTATGAACAACAGTGATAAGCAGTTCTGCTGGAGATAGAGACATTTCTTACTTTTTGTGTGTCACTGTTCTCCACTGCCCTTATCTAATCTTATACTTGGTTAACCTCATGCTGCCCCAACCCCCCTACTTACAATGTATGAAACTGAAAGTGAAAATGTGTTGCAAATTCTTAATAGTAAAGCTCCTCCTCTAGATTAGATGTTTACTAGGTGTGCGTCTTCCAAGCATCTCACAGCTGCTACTCAGAAGAGGAAGACTGTAAGAAGTATAATCCTTTCAACAAACTTTGCATCAGTTAACTGTGAGTACATGAGGAATAACAGTATTACTGACCACTATATCAGTTGTACGACCTGGCAATAATTTTGTACAATTGTTTTTAGGAAAAACAATTGTCATTTGGATTGTGAATGCAGAATTAAAAACCTGAGAATGTCAAAGAAGCGTCACATTAAATCAGCTGTATTTGAACATTTCACCATCACTCAAGATAGAAAACATTATGTCTGTCAGTGTATGACAAATGATCCAGACGAAAACAAATGCTGTGAAGCCAAGATCAGTGCATATTCAGACAAAGATAAAAATGCTCCTACCAGAGCTTCTAATCTAAAGAGACATTTACAGTGCTTTCATCCAGAAGTACTGAAAGCAGTGGATGAGAAAGACTGCATCCAAACCAATGAACCAGTGCCCAGCTCTTCCAGCCAAACAAAGGAGCAGAGAACTTTGCAGCCATCAGTTGCAAGATATTTTGTCAGTGACAAAGTTACTGTGACAATGACAGTAGATACATTTAAAAAAACAGATCATAGAGCTTGTTGTAAAGGATAGTGTGCCTATTTCATTATTTTCATGACCAGCTTTTATGTGTCTGAATGGGGAAATGGCCCGCAAGCTTGGTGTTTCTCTGGAGAGAGAGAGTATTAGAAAATTAGTAATCGAAGAAGCTTTTAAACAAAAGGAAGAACTTAAAAAAACTCTCAAGGGACGCTTTCTGCTTCTTAAAATGGATGCCTGCACACGTCACAGAGTGAACTATTTTGCCATCAATGTCCGATTTGTTTGTGACAAAAATGAAATAGTTACCAAGACATTGGCAGTAAAAGACACCAAAGCGCATCACACCAGTGAGTTTCTCCAGGTCTTGGTGGGAAAGGTTCTGCAAGACTATGAACTTAAAAAAGAGCAAGTTCTTTCTGTCGTAACTGACAATGCTTCAAATATGATAAGTACTATTAAGCTAATGAATGAGAGTAATGATGGTGACCAGCAGCTAGAAGAACATTCTGGGTCCACAGACACAGAAATGTTTGAAATAGAGGAACACAGTATTGTAACTGAGGAGCAAACTGAAGTTGCTTCAGATGAACAGCAACATGATAGTTTAGATGATCTTGTTGAAACTGTGACAATCCGTTCTTTCATTCATCACATGCGCTGTGTTGTGCATACGCTACAGCTGACTATAAGAGACAGTCTGCAAGAAGGACATGCTGCTGCACTGATTGGCAAGGGGAGAAAATTGGCTACTGTTGCCAGAACCCCTAAAGTTGACTCAATTGTGAAGAGACGTGCTGGAAAAGGGGCAATTATTGATCAAGCCACACGATGGGGCAGTACTTACTTAATGATTCAGCGCTTGGTTGAACTGAAAACCTTTCTTGGAGACATGGCTAACCCTCAACTGACGCTAAATGAAAGTCAGTGGAATCAGGTGACTGAGTGTAACGGGTCTGGGAGGCGGAACCTCTGAGCTACTATACAAGGGGGCGGTCCTTGTAAGGGAGCGGGTGGCGACCAGGGAAGACGGGCAGGAAGTCACAGCAGGTGACCGGGACAGTCTCTGAGTGAACGGGCAGATGGTCACGGCAAGTGACCGGGGCAGTCTCTGGATGAACGGGCAGATGGTCACGGCAAGTGACCGGGGCAGTCTCTGAATGAACGGGCAGATGGTCACGGCAAGTGACCGGGGCAGTCTCTGAATGAACGGGCAGATGGTCACGGCAAGTGACCGGGGCAGTCTCTGGATGAACGGGCAGATGGTCACGGCAAGTGACCGGGGCAGTCTCTGGTTAAAGGGTTGGTACGACCTGTGGCGGCTGATGATAGACGTGAGCTCCCAGGTGAGCAGGCGAGAGTCTCTGGATGAACGGGTGGTCACAGCATGTGACGGCGGAGCCTCCAGGAAGACCAACAGACAGGCGGCAGATGAGCGCTCCCAGGTGAGCGGGCAGAAGTCTCTGGACAGGCGGGTGGTCACAGCACGTGACGGCAGAGCCTCCAGGTAGGCTAGCAGACAGGCAGCAGATGAGCGCTCCCAGGTGAGCGGGCAGGAGTCACTGGACAGGCAGGTGGTCACAGCACGTGACGGCGGAGCCTCCAGGTAGGCTAGCAGGCAGGTAGCAGATGTGTGCTCCCAGGTGAGCAGGCAAGCTGGTCCATAGACAGACTGACAGGAGTTGGAAGGCAGACCGTCGGACCTCAGGCAAGCAGGCAGGTGGCTGAAGTGCGCTCCCAGGTGAGCGGACAGGCTGGTCCTTAGACAGACTGACAGGAGTAGTAAGGCAGACCGTCGGACCTCAGACTAGCAGGCAGGTAGCAGATAATCAGGCAGGAATAAGACAGCAAGCTGGCAGGTATCTGGCAGGTAACTGGCAACGGGACCTGAGGGCTGAAGCAGAGTAGTGAACAGTGCAACAACATTGCTCGGGCACCTCCATTTTGGAGGAGGTGCCTTATATATGGTGAAGTCCTCCGGCCATTGGCCGGGGACTCCTTAGGACGGCGCGCGCGGCCCCTTTAAGAGGGAGGGAGAGCGCGCGCGCGCGCCCTAAGCACAGTGGCCGGGAAGGAGCGCGCGCTGCCAGCAGAGCGGGAGGAGGACGCCGTGCACGGAGCAGAGAGGTGAGGGGAACAGCGTCCCTGCCTAGCAGAGGGCAGGGACGCCGGCGCTACAGTACCCCCCCCTTTAGGCCCCCCCTTTTTTAGGCCAGACAGAAATTTAGCTAGGATAAGAGGGGCATGGATGTTCTCCCGGGGCTCCCACGTTCTCTCCTCAGGACCAAACCCCTTCCAATCTACTAGAAAAAAGGTCTTTCCTCTTACCCTTTTTGGTGGCAAGAATGTTCTCTACCTCAAACTCGTCCTCAGCAGAAACCGGAGCAGGAGGCGTACCTGTAGACTTGGAAAAAGAGTTAAGTACCACAGGTTTGAGGAGAGATACATGGAAGGAGTTAGGGATCCGTAAGTTGGCTGGGAGTTTCAATTTATAGGCCACCGGGTTGATCTGACTGATGACCTCCAGAGGACCGATGAACCGAGGCCCTAACTTGTAAGAAGGTATCTTGAGTCGGACATATTTAGATGAGAGCCAGACTTTATCTCCAGGACGAAATTGTGGAGGATCCAGACGTTTTTTGTCAGCGTGTCTTTTCATCCGTTCGGACGACTGAAGGAGTGCGGATCGGGTACTCTCCCAAATGGAGGAAAATTTGCTAACGAGAGATTCCGCAGCCGGGTTGTCCACAGAGGTGGAGACAGGAAAAGGAATCCGAGGATGCTGACCGAAGACTACAAAAAACGGGGATTTGGAGGAGGATTCGCTCTCGTGATTGTTATAAGAGAACTCGGCCCATGGTAGGAGATCCACCCAGTCTGAGTGATGGGCATTAACAAAGTGCCGGAGGTAACTGGTCAGGTTCTGATTGATCCGCTCCACTTGACCATTGGACTGTGGGTGGTAAGCGGAAGAGAAGTCCAGGGTGACGTCTAGCAGTTTACAAGTGGCTCTCCAGAAGCGTGAGGTGAACTGTACCCCACGATCCGACACGATGTGTAGGGGCAGGCCATGAAGACGAAAGATGTGATGAATAAAGTCTTTAGCCAGCTCGGGTGCAGATGGGAGGGCTGGCAGGGGAATAAAGTGAGCCATCTTGGAAAAGCGATCAGCGACCACCCAAATGACCGTACAACCGGCGGAGACGGGGAGATCAGTTATGAAGTCCATAGCAATATGCTGCCAGGGGGCAGCAGGCACAGGAAGCGGAAGGAGGCGACCGGCTGGCAGGTGTCTCGGGACTTTGTTGCGGGCGCAGGACACACAGGCAGAAACAAAGTCTATTACGTCCTTGTGCAGGGTAGGCCACCAGTAGTGCTGGGCAATAAGCTGGAGGGTCTTTTTCTGACCGGCGTGGCCAGCTAGTTTAGACGAATGGCCCCAGTGTAGGATCTTCTTCCGATCAGGTACTGAAACAAACGTCTTACCGGGAGGGAGACGATTTAGACTCACGGGAGCCACCTGCATTACTCTGGCGGGATCGATGATATGTTTAGGTTCTTCCTCGAGATCGGACACCAGAAAGGATCGGGACAAGGCGTCTGCTTTGACGTTTTTGTCAGCCGGGCGAAAATGAAGAACAAAATCAAAGCGAGCAAAAAACAAGGACCACCGGGCTTGGCGCGGGTTAAGTCTCTGGGCATGCTGGAGGTAAGCCAAGTTCTTGTGGTCAGTGTAAATTATTACCGGGTGAAGAGCCCCCTCGAGTAGGTAACGCCACTCCTCCAACGCCAGCTTGATGGCCAATAACTCTCGGTCTCCTATGGAATAGTTGCGCTCAGAAGAGGAGAAGAGTTTGGAGAAGAAGCCACAAGTTACCATTCTCCCGGAAGATGATTTTTGAGTAAGTACCGCTCCGGCTCCAGAGGAGGAGGCGTCAACTTCCAGGAAGAACTGCTTGTTGCCGTCCGGGCGATGCAGCATCGGGGCGGAAGAGAAGGCCTGTTTTAGGGAAAGAAAGGCCTCCTCAGCTTCGGGCGGCCACTCTTTGGGATTAGTACCCTTACGGGTGAGCGCGGAAATTGGGGCAGTCCGGGAAGAGAAGTGTGGTATGAAGAGGCGGTAGTAGTTAGCGAAGCCCAGGAATCGCTGAATGGCCTTCAACCCCTCCGGTCGAGGCCATTTCGCGATGGCAGACAGCTTCTCTGGATCCATTCGTAGGCCGGTCTGAGAAATAATGTAGCCCAAAAACGGAAGCGAGGTCTGCTCAAAGAGGCACTTCTCGTATTTAGCGAAGAGGTGATTCTGCCTGAGCCTGAGCAGGATCTGACGAACGTCCCTCTGGTGAGTCTGGAGATCCGGAGAGAAGACCAAGATGTCGTCCAGGTACACCACTACGCAGGAGTAGAGAAGGTCCCGGAAGATGTCATTGACCAACTCTTGAAAGACGGCAGGAGCGTTACAGAGACCAAAGGGCATTACCAGATATTCATAGTGGCCGTCCCGGGTGTTGAATGCCGTCTTCCATTCATCCCCCTGACGGATACGAACCAGGTTGTACGCCCCACGGAGGTCCAGTTTGGTGAAGATTCTAGCCCCCCTCAGACGATCAAATAACTCCGGAATGAGCGGAAGGGGGTACTTATTCTTCACCGTGATCTGGTTAAGGCCTCTATAGTCTATACAGGGACGGAGAGAGCCGTCCTTCTTTTTGACGAAAAAGAAGCCTGCTCCCGCCGGGGAGGTAGATTTCCGGATGAATCCCCTGGCCAGATTCTCCTCAATATATTCGGACATCGACCGGGTCTCAGCAGTGGATAATGGATAAATACGCCCACGGGGAGGAGTAGTACCAGGTAACAGGTCGATAGGGCAGTCGTATGGTCTATGAGGGGGTAGTGTCTCTGCTTCCTTTTTATTAAAGACATCAGCATAAGACCAATAAGGAATCGGAAGTCCAGGTAGATTAGCTGGGGTAGGAGAAGGACGGACGGGATGGACGGGAACCAGACAGGTCTTATGGCAGTCCTGTCCCCAGCGAAGGACTTCTCCGGTCTGCCAGTCAAGCACGGGTGCATGTCTCTGGAGCCAAGGTAGGCCTAGCAAGAGGGCGTGGGAGAGTCCAGGCAGAACATGAAAGGAGATACTCTCAGAATGCAGCATTCCCACCTGCAGAGTAATGGATTCGGTGATGAGTTGGATGGGGCGTGGTAAGAGACCCCCATCCACGGCAGCAACAGACAAGGGTACAGCCAGAGGTTTGGTGGGGATGCGGTATTTCTCTACCAGGGACTGTGTAATAAGATTCCCGGCTGCTCCAGAGTCAAGTTGGGCTAGTTCGAAATAACGGTTCTCCCCGCAGACAATTGAGACTGACAACAGCAGAGATGGAGAGGATTTATTCTTGTCTAGGTCGACCTCTCTGAGCGAACCTAGACACAGGCGTTTCCCGACCTCTCCGGGCAGGTACGGATCCGGTGCTCCTTACTGCCACAGTAGAAGCAGCTCCCCTCGGCACGGCGTAAGTCCTGACGGGTTTTGACCATCTTGGTCTGGTCGACCTGCATAGGCTCAGGAGAGTGTACCTGGGTAGAGACGGAGGGAGTGACGGGTTTCTGAAAAGTAGGAGCTAGACGTGGTAACCTCCTCTCACGGGTGACCTCTTTGGCACGCTCCTGGAACCGTAGGTCAATCCGGGTGGCAAGAGTTATTAGGTCATCGAGAGTGGTAGGGATGTCCCGACCGGCAAGTTCATCTTTAATACGGCCGGACAGACCCTCCCAGAAGACGGAAACCAGAGCGTCGTTATCCCAGGCCAGCTCCGAGGCAAGGGTACGGAACCGTATGGCATATTGGCCCACGGTGAGACTTCCCTGACGGAGGCGTAGCAGTGATGATGCGGATGAGGTCTTCCGTCCGGGTTCGTCGAAGACTTTCCGGAAAGCCGTGAGAAAAGCAGGCAAGTTGGACACCAGGGGGTCTCCTCTCTCCCATAGAGGATTCAGCCAGGCCAGGGCCTCCCCGGTGAGATGGGACATGATGAATGCAATTTTGGCTCGGTCGGAGTTAAACTGGTGGGACAATAGTTCAAAGTGCAGGGTGCACTGATTTATGAAGCCCCGAGCCTGGGCGGAGTCGCCTCCGAAACGAGGAGGTGCAGAAAGCCGGGGTCCGGGGTAGGATACCATGGTATTAGTGGGCAGCGGAGCTGCCGGATTGCGAGACATGGCACTGGCGGAGGTTGCTGGTGGAGCAGTCAGAGTGTCCAGGCGAGTATTGACATTCCGCAGGTGACCCAGGATGGACTCCTGTTGGGACCTTTGACGGGACAGTTCATGACACAGGTCCGAGAGCGAGGGAGCTTGGGTGCCACCGGGTTCCATGGCCCGAGCAAACTGTAACGGGTCTGGGAGGCGGAACCTCTGAGCTACTATACAAGGGGGCAGTCCTTGTAAGGGAGCGGGTGGCGACCAGGGAAGACGGGCAGGAAGTCACAGCAGGTGACCGGGACAGTCTCTGAGTGAACGGGCTGGAGGTCACGGCAAGAGACCGGGGCAGTCTCTGGATGAACGGGCAGATGGTCACGGCAAGTGACCGGGGCAGTCTCTGAATGAACGGGCAGATGGTCACGGCAAGTGACCGGGGCAGTCTCTGAATGAACGGGCAGATGGTCACGGCAAGTGACCGGGGCAGTCTCTGGATGAACGGGCAGATGGTCACGGCAAGTGACCGGGGCAGTCTCTGGGTAAAGGGTTGGTACGACCTGTGGCGGCTGATGATAGACGTGAGCTCCCAGGTGAGCAGGCGAGAGTCTCTGGATGAACGGGTGGTCACAGCATGTGACGGCGGAGCCTCCAGGAAGACCAACAGACAGGCGGCAGATGAGCGCTCCCAGGTGAGCGGGCAGAAGTCTCTGGACAGGCGGGTGGTCACAGCACGTGACGGCAGAGCCTCCAGGTAGGCTAGCAGACAGGCAGCAGATGAGCGCTCCCAGGTGAGCGGGCAGGAGTCACTGGACAGGCAGGTGGTCACAGCACGTGACGGCGGAGCCTCCAGGTAGGCTAGCAGGTAGGTAGCAGATGTGTGCTCCCAGGTGAGCAGGCAAGCTGGTCCGTAGACAGACTGACAGGAGTTGGAAGGCAGACCGTCGGACCTCAGGCAAGCAGGCAGGTGGCTGAAGTGCGCTCCCAGGTGAGCGGACAGGCTGGTCCTTAGACAGACTGACAGGAGTAGTAAGGCAGACCGTCGGACCTCAGACTAGCAGGCAGGTAGCAGATAATCAGGCAGGAATAAGACAGCAAGCTGGCAGGTATCTGGCAGGTAACTGGCAACGGGACCTGAGGGCTGAAGCAGAGTAGTGAACAGTGGAACAACATTGCTCGGGCACCTCCATTTTTTAGGAGGTGCCTTATATATGGTGAAGTCCTCCGGCCATTGGCCGGGGACTCCTTAGGACGGCGCGCGCGGCCCCTTTAAGAGGGAGGGAGAGCGTGCGCGCGCGCCCTAAGCACAGTGGCCGGGAAGGAGCGCGCGCTGCCAGCAGAGCGGGAGGAGGACGCCGGGCACGGAGCAGAGAGGTGAGGGGAACAGCGTCCCTGCCTAGCAGAGGGCAGGGACGCCGGCGCTACACTGAGCTGGAAAAATTGCTAGAGCACCCATTTACAGTGACTAAAAAATGACAAGCAGAGGACTTAACTCCAGGTATTTTCTTAAAGGAGTGGAAGAACCTGATGTTTCGCCTGTCCCAAAGAGGAGGGTTAATTGCAAGTGGCATTGCTACTAGTGTTGAGCGAGCACTAAAATGCTCGGGTGCTCGAAGCTCGGGCCGAGCTCACTGTGATACTCGGGTGCTCGACCCGAGCAACGAGCCCAATGTTAGTCTATGGGAGATCCGAACATTTTTGCGGCGGCTCCCCCGGCAGTCTGTAGAAAGCCTAAAAAGTGCCCAAAACGATAGTGACAGTGCTCAAATGACATGGGGACTGCATGGGGATCGCCCCTGGAAGCATTTCTGACCCCCAGGTCACTGCTGTCAACAACGTGGTCAGAGGTATTAAGCCACTTTTAAAGGCTCACAATAAAACATACAAAAACGAAACTGAAAGTGCTTTCCTGTTAAATATGTTAACCCCTTAACGACCTTGGGTCTCTGTTTTTGTGTTTTCCTTATTTGCTCCCCTTCTTCCCAGAGCCAGAACTTTTTTAATTTTCGTTCAATATGGCCATGTGAGGGCTTATTTTTTGCGGGACGAGTTATACTTTTAAACACCATCACTGGTTTTACCATATCGTGTGCTGGAAAATGGGAAAAAAAGTGCAGTGAAACTGCAAAAAAAATGCAATTCCACAGTTGTTTTTTGGGTCCTTTTTTTACCACGTTCACAGATTGCTAAAACTGACCTGCCATCATTATTTTCCAGGTCGTTACGAGTTCATAGACACCAAACATGTATAGGTTCTTTTTTATTTAAGTGGTGAAAAAAAATCCAAAGCTTGCTAAAAAAAACAAAAAAAAAAATGACACCATTTTCCGAGACCCTTAGCTTTTCAATTTTTCGGGATCTGGGGCTGGGTGAGGGCTTATTTTTTTGCGTGCCGAGCTGACGTTTTTATTGATACCATTTTGGGGTAGATCCGATGTTTTGATCGCCCGTTATTGCATTTTATTGCAAAGTTGTAGCGACCAAAAAAACTTAATTCTGGCGTTTAAAATTTTTTTCTCGTTACGCCGTTTACTGATTGTATTAATTCTTCTTTTATATTGATAGATCGGGCGATTCTGAACGCGGCGATACCAAATATGTCTATGTGTTTTTTTTTTATATATATTTTATTTTGAATTGGGCGACAGGGGGGTGACTTAAAGTTTTATATATTTTTTATTTTTTTAAAAACTTTTTTTTTAAACTTTCTGCTTGCTTCTATAGTCTCCAGAGAAGACTAGAAGCAGTAGTTGTCTGATTGCTTCTACTGCATACAAGCGATGAGCAGATCGCTTGTATGCAGGAGAAATGCTCACTTGCTATGAGCGCTGACCACTAGGTGGCGCTCATAGCAATTGAGACATGACAACCACAGGCGTCTGCTGCAGACCCTGAGTTGTCATGCCCACCCATTGGTGACCCGCGATCATGTGACGGGGTCACTGATGGGCGGGGCTTAGGACTCCCGGAAGCGCGAGTTAAATGCCGCTGTCAGAGATTTAACATATTAACAGCCGCGGGTGGATTGCGATTCCAATAATCAGCTGACATGTGCTCGCTTCAGTGCGGGCTCACCGCCGGAGCCCCCGCTGAACCGGCCTTCCCGACCTGGTGCGTACTATTACTGACCAGGTCGGAAAGGGGTTAAGGAACATCCTTTCCAGGGTAAAGACTTGTGTATAAGGTAAAATAAATAACCAAAAACAAAAATACTCCTCCACACCTTGGGCTATGTTCACAAGTAGCATTTTTTATGCGTTTTTGCACTTTTGTATTGCTTTCAACCGTGACAAATGCATTCACCTTGAAATGTCATTTTAACATTTTACAACCTTATCTGGCCATGTGCTGTGTGACACATGCATACAGTGCTAAAAAGACATGGGAACAGCATGGGGAAGACCCCTGGAAGCATCTCTGACACCCAGGTCACTGCCTAAAAGTGTGCCCATCAGAAGTGATCCTTGCCGCATCAGAAGATGCAGACTTGCAACTATCCCCGTGCAAGTCCTTGTCCCAGGGCAGTGTTCAATTGTACCTCCCCCATAACTTGCAATACAAGCGCAAGTATGCAGCCTGCCACCCACCCACCCCCAGGCTGCAATACCATACTGCTAGCTTGCTTGCACTTGAAATTGGGCCTTTTAGGCATGTGGAGGTGGAATCTGGCCACCACGTCATGGCTGCGTCGGTAGCCTGGTATCCATACTCAGCCGCCCGGCGGCCGGGTGTCCACCCTTGGTCCCCAGCCGCCAGGGGGCGGCCGGGTGTCCATACTCGGTCCCCAGTCGCCCCGCGGCCGGGTGCCCACACACAGTCCCCAGCCGCGTGGGGGTGGCCGGGTGTCCATAAACGGTCCCCAGCCGCCCCTATTTGTCCCGGTGCGCCTTATACACAAGCGCGCATGCCAAAACATTACCTGTGCCCTCCCCAGTGCATTTAGTGGGAAGGACAGCCTAACCACAAACACGTGGACAAGTGAATGTGGCCAGGAATGGTCCATCTCACTGACGCCTTCACACTGGGTTAATATTGTGGAAGCCGGGACACAGTTGGACACTGGGATGCAACACATCCTCCAGACATAGAGGATTGCGGGTCCTGGGTCAATCAGGCTTCAACACAAAGTTCAGAAGGTAGACAGCAGCAGTGGTCGGCCTCCTACACAACGAGTAAATTATTCATGATCATGAGGCCATCCACCTCCTTAGCTTTCTGTTCCTTGGAATGCAAGCGCATGTATGTAGTAGCAGCTAGGCCTGAGGTGGTCAGCGTTTTGGCGCATATTCTACCTCCTTCGAGGATTGCTGAATGTTTTCCTGCTACTATCCCAGTTCTATGACTCCCGTTAAAACAAAGCTTCAGGTGATGAAAGATGGATGAGGTGGTGGAAAAGGAGAAAGAGCAGGAGGAACAGGGACCATTCACATCAATATCAGGCCAGCCAACCACACATGTCTTGTAGGATATGTTTCTGTACCAAAAGGAGCGGTTCAGCTACACAGTTATAAGGCATACAGTGAATGCAATGCCTACCAAAAATTTCGAGGCACTCCAATACCCCTTGGAAGTGACATGGAGGTCAGAGGGCCTTAACTAAACCGTTTTTTCCATTTATAGCAACTGGGTCTCCTGTACACTGTTGGCCTAAGCAGGGAATGGAAGGCTTTCCAAAAATTATTAGGCACTGCAATGCCCCTTGAAACAGACGTGGATTACAGCGTATTAAAAACCTTCTACCCATTATTGGGGAGTGGGTCTCCCTTAGTGTTCGCCTATGCATTGAAAAGCAAAAGCTGACAAAAATTAGGAGGAAATGCAATGCCCGTTGCAAGAGTCGTGAAGGTTAGAAGTAATTAAAAACAACATGTCAATGCCCCTTGGAAGAGCTGTGGAGTTCAGAGTGGTTAACAAGACGGTTTTAATGCCCCTTAGAAGAGACGTGGAGTTCAGAGTGGTTTAACAAGACAGTTTTAATGCCCCTTGGAAGAGTGGTGGAGGTTACAGTGGAATAAAAAGACAATATCAATGCCCCGTGGAAGAGACGAGGTCACAGTAGCTTAACAAGATGGTTTTAATGCCCCTTGGAAGAGACGTGGAGTTCAGAGTTGTAGCGCTGGCGTCCCTGCCCTCTGCTAGGCAGGGACGCTGCTCCCCTCACCGCTCTGCTCCGTGCCCGGCGTCCTCTCCCCGCTCTGCTGTCAGCGCGCGCTCCTTCCCGGCGTCCTCCTCCCGCTCTGCTCTCAGCGCGCGCTCCTTCCCGGCCCCTGTGCTTAGGGCGCGCGCGCGCGCGCTCCCCTCCTCTTAAAGGGGCCGCGCGCGCCGTCCTAAGAAGTCCCCGGCCAATGGCCGGAGGACTTCATCATATATAAGGCACCTCCTCCAAAATGGAGGTGCCCGAGCAATGTTGTTTGCACCTGTGTCTCACCTGTGCTTCAGCCCTCAGGTCCCGTTGCCAGTTACCTGCCAGTTACCTGCCAGTTTCCTGCCAGTTACCTGCCTGATTCCTGCCTGAATACTTGTTACCTGTCTGCCAGTCTGAGGTCCGACGGTCTGCCTTACTACTCCTGTCAGTCTGTCTAAAGGACCAGCCTGCCCGCTCACCTGGGAGCGCACATCAGCTACCTGCCTACTTTCCTGAGGTCCGACGGTCTGCCTTACAACTCCGGTCAGTCTGTCTATGGACCAGCTTGCCCGCTCACCTGGGAGCGCTTCTCCGTTACCTGCCTGCTTGCCAGCCCGGAGGCTCCGTTGTCACGTGCTGTGACCATCAGCTACTTCAGACTCTTGTCCGCTCACCTGGGAGCGCTTCTCCGTTACCTGCCTGCTTGCCAGCCCGGAGGCTCCGTTGTCACGTGCTGTGACCATCAGCTACTTCAGACTCTTGTCCGCTCACCTGGGAGCGCTTCTCCGTTACCTGCCTGCTTGCCAGCCCGGAGGCTCCGTTGTCACGTGCTGTGACCATCAGCTACTTCAGAGACTCTTGCCCGCTCACCTGGGAGCGCTTCTCCGTTACCTGCCTGCTTGCCAGCCCGGAGGTTCCGCCGTCACGTGCCGTGACCACCTGTTATTCCAGAGACTCTCGCTTGCTCACCGGGGAGCACACATCTACCATCTGCCTGCTAGCCTACCCGGAGGCTCTGCCATCACAGGTCGTACCTACCCTTTACCCAGAGACTGCCCTGATCACTTGCCATATCTCCCTGTCCGTTCATCCAGAGACTGCCGCCCGCTCCCTTACAAGGGCCGCCCCCTTGTATAGTAGCTCAGAGGTTCCGCCTCCCAGACCCGTTACAAGAGTGGTTTAACAAGACAGTTTTAATGCCCCTTGGAAGAGTGGTGGAGGTTACAGTGGAATAAAAAGACAATATCAATGCCCCGTGGAAGAGACGTGGAGGTCACAGTAGCTTAACAAGATGGTTTTAATGCCCCTTGGAAGAGTGGTGGAGGTCGCAGTGGAATAAAAAGACAATATCAATGCCCCTTGGAAGAGTGGTGGAAGTTACACTGGAATGAAAAGACAATATCAATGCCCTGTGGAAGAGACGTGGAGGTCACAGTAGCTTAACAAGATGCTTTTAATGCCCCTTGGAAGAGTGGTGGAGGTCTCAGTGGAATAAAAAGACAATATTAACGACCCTTGGAAGAGACGTGGAGGTCACAGTAGCTTAACAAGACGATTTTAATGCCCCTTACAAGAGCCATGCAGTACAGCATATTAAAAACATTATTCCCATTTTTGGGGAGTGGGTCTCCCATAGTCTTTGCCTATGCCTTCCAAGCAAAAGCTGCCAAAAATTAGGAAGGGGGAACTTGCAATGTCCCTTACAAGAGCAATGCAGTACAGCATATTAAAAACATTATTCCCATTATTGGGGAGTGGGTCTCCCATAGTCTTTGCCTATGCCTTCCAAGCAAAAGCTGCCAAAAATTAGGACAGAGGAACTTGCAATGCTGGCAACATGGACCACGGTCACCCTGGTGGTATAGTGGTCGTGGAGGCTGAGGATAAGGAGAAGAGCAAAAAACAGCCGAAATGAGGAAGCGTATACCCATGTGTGGGTGTGAAGCGATGCATGTGAATACACCTCCCGAAATAACACAGTGGATTTGACTTTATGTTACTCTGCTGTCATTTGGTGGTGATGAGAAGTCTGGCCCAATCCAGCCCTTGTTCATTTTGATGAGGGTCAGCTTGTCAGCATTGTCAGTTGACAGGCGAGTGCGCTTATCAGTTATAATTCCCCCAGCGGCACTAAAAACACGCTCCGATAACACGCTAGCGGCAGGCCAGGACCTCCAAGGCGTACAGAGTGAGTTCATTCCAAGTGTCCAGCTTGGATACCCAATAATTAAAAGGCACAGAGGAATCACGGAGGACGCTGGTACTCCCTCACCATCTTTTGAAACTTTCCACTCCTTGTGAGAGTACCCTGCGCCTCAGGGCCTGTAAGCTGGGCAGGTCTCAGAAAACTGTCCTAGAACATTGACAGTGTTCCCCTGCCTCTGCTGGATTGGAGTTGCGTCTCTCTCACCTGTATGCCTTAGTTGGGCAGCGAACTGTGACCTCTGCCGCTACCGTGTTCAGATGGGAATTTTTTTAATAGTTCTGCAGCAAGGGCCTTCTGGTGCTGCCCCATTTTTGTAGACCTCTCCAACTCAGGAATAAGAGAGTGAAAGTTCTCCTTGTAGAGGGGGTCTAAAAGTGTCATCAACCAGTAATGACTGTCACCCAACATTTTGACAATGCGAGGGTCACGGTTAAGGCAGCGTAACATAAAGTCAGCCATGGGTGCCAGACTGGTAACGGGCAAGACTTCCGTGTCCTCACCAAGATGACGACTGATAGTGTTGAGCGATCACTAAAATGCTCGGGTGCTCGAAGCTCGGGCCGAGCTTACCGTGATACTCGGGTGCTCGACCCGAGCAACGAGCCCAATGTTAGTCTATGAGAGAACCGAGCATTTTTGCGGCAGCACCCCCGGCAGTCTGTAGAAAGCCTAAAAAGTGCCCAAAACGATAGTGACAGTGCTCAAAAGACATGGGGGCAGCATGGGGATCGCCCCTGGAAGCATTTCTGACCCCCAGGTCACTGCTGTCAACAACGTGGTCAGAGGTATTAAGCCACTTTTGCGGGCTCACAATAAAACGTTCAAAAACTAAACTGAAACGGTTTTCCTGTGAAATATGTTAAGGAATTTCCTTTCCAGGGTAAAAACTTGTGTATAAGGTAAAATAAATAACCAAAAACAAAAATACTCCTCCACACCTTGGGCTATGTTCACAAGTAGCATTTTTCATGCGTTTTTGCACTTTTGTATTGCTTTCAACCGTGACAAATGCGTTCACCGGGAAATGTCATTTTAACATTTTACAACCTTATCTGGCCATGTGCTGTGTGACACATGCATACAGTGCTGAAAAGACAAAGGATCAGCATGGGGAAGACCCCTGGAAGCATCTCTGACCCCCAGGTCACTGTCTAAAAGTGTGCCCATCAGAAGTGATCCTTGCCGCATCAGAAGATGCAGACTTGCAGCTATCCCCATGCAAGTCCTTGTCCCAGGGCAGTGTTCAATTGTACCTCCCCCATTCCTTGCAATGCAAGCGAAAATATGCAGCCAACCACCCACCCACCCGCAGGCTGCAATACCATACTGCTAGCTTTCACTTGAAATGGGGCCTTTTAGTTTGGAGGAGGCCGAAGCTGGCCACTACCTCATGGCCGCTTCGGCAGCGAGGTATCCATACTCAGTCCCCAGCCGCCCGGCGGCCGGGTGTCCACGCTCAGTCCCCAGCCGCCCGGCGGCCGGGTGTCCACGCTCGGTCCCCAGCCGCCCTGCGGCCGGGTGTTCACACACGGTCGCCAGCCGCCTGGGGGCGGCCGGGTGTCCATAAACGGTCCCCAGCCGCCCTGATTTCTCCTGTCACCTTCCCCCACACTTTTCTTAGCCTCGCCTGCTTTAGGGCAGCATTGGACAAGCCCACCAGAGAACCAGACTCCTCCGGTGGGCCCTGGCTTCTCCATCAGGGGAGTTCAGAGTGCTAAGGTGAGGAGCATGATGATGATGATAGAAGTTAGCATCTGCTTTGTTTTCTTGGAATGCAAGCGCATGTATGTAGTAGCGGCTAGGCCTGAGGTGGTCCGCGTTTTGGCGCATATCCTACCTCCTCCGAGGATTGCTGGATGTTTTCCTGCTACTATCCCAGTTCTATGACTCCCGTTAAAACAAAGCTTCAGGTGATAAATGATGGATGAGGTGGTGGCAAAGGAGAAAGAGCAGGAGGAACAGGGACCATTCACATCAATATCAGGCCAGTCAACCAGATACAGTGCCTACAAGTAGTATTCAACCCCCTGCAGATTTAGCTGGTTTGATAAGATGCAAATAAGTTAGAGCCTTCAAACTGCAAACGAGAGTAGGATTTATGAACAGAAGCATAAATCTTACAAACCAAAAAGTTATGTTGCTCAGTTGAATTTTATTAAATTTTAAACATAAAAGTGTGGGTCAATTATTATACAACCCCTATGTTTAATATTTTGTGGAATAACCCTTGTTTGCAATTACAGCTAATAATCGTCTTTTATAAGACCTGATCAGGCCGGCACAGGTCTGTGGAGTTATCTTGGCCCACTCCTCCATGCAGATCTTCTCCAAGTTATCTAGGTTCTTTGGGTGTCTCATGTGGACTTTATTCTTGAGCTCCTTCCACAAGTTTTCAATTGGGTTAAGGTCAGGAGACTGACTAGGCCACTCCAACACCTTGACTTTTTCCCTCTTGAACCAGGCCTTGGTTTTCTTGGCTGTGTGCTTTGGGTCGTTGTCTTGTTGGAAGATGAAATTACGACCCATCTTAAGATCCTTGATGGAGGAGCGGAGGTTCTTGGCCAAAATCTCCAGGTAGGCCGTGCTATCCATCTTCCCATGGATGCGGACCAGATGGCCAGGCCCCTTGGCTGAGAAACAGCACCACAGCATGATGCTGCCACCACCATGCTTGACTGTAGGGATGGTATTCTTGGGGTCGTATGCAGTGCCATCCAGTCTCCAAACGTCACGTGTGTGGTTGGCACCAAAGATCTCGATCTTGGTCTCATCAGACCATAGAACCTTGAACCAGTCTGTCTCAGAGTCCTCCAAGTGATCATGAGCAAACTGTAGACAAGCCTTGACATGACGCTTTGAAAGTAAAGGTACCTTACGGGCTCGTCTGGAACGGAGACCATTGCGGTGGAGTACGTTACTTATGGTATTGACTGAAACAAATGTCCCCACTGCCATGAGATCTTCCCGGAGCTCCTTCCTTGTTGTCCTTGGGTTAGCCTTGACTCTTCGGACATGCCTGGCCTCGGCACGGGAGGACACTTTCAAAGGCTGTCCAGGCCGTGGAAGGCTAACAGTAGTTCCATAAGCCTTCCACTTACGGATGATGCTCCCAACAGTGGAGACAGGTAGGCCCAACTCCTTGGAAAGGGTTTTGTACCCCTTGCCAGCCTTGTGACCCTCCACGATCTTGTCTCTGATGGCCTTGGAATGCTCCTTTGTCTTTCCCATGTTGACCATGTCTGAGTGCTGTTCACAAGTTTGGGGAGGGTCTTAAATAGTCAGAAAAGGCTGGCAAAAGAGATCTTTAATCCACACATGTGAAGCTCATTATTCTTGGTGCCTGAACTACTTCTTAATACTTTAGGGGGACCAAAAAGAATTCTTGTGGTTTGAGGGGTTGAATAATAAATGACACTCTGAATTAACTTTTAACGTTTTAAAAAAAAAAAAAAAAAAAAAAAAAAAACAATATTTGCTGCAGTGCATTTCCCACTTCCAGGCTGATCTACAGTACAAATGTCACAATGCCAAGTTAATTCCGCATGTGTCAACCAGCTAAATCTGCAGGGGGTTGAATACTACTTGTAG
This sequence comes from Phyllobates terribilis, assembly GCF_046119375.1. Lineage (NCBI taxonomy): Eukaryota > Metazoa > Chordata > Amphibia > Anura > Dendrobatidae > Phyllobates > Phyllobates terribilis. The sequence continues at coordinate 687,472 of NW_027363127.1, forward strand.
GCACTGTATGTCTTGTAGGATATGTTTCTGTAACAAAAGGAGTGGTTCGGCTACACAGTTATAGGGCATACAGTGAGTGCAATGCCTACCAAAAATTTCGAGCCACTCCAATGCCCCTTGGAAATGATATGGAGGTCAGAGGGCGTTAACTAAACCTTTTTTTCCATTTATAGCAACTGGGTCTCCCGTGCACTGTTGGCCTAAGCAGTGAATGGAAGGCTTTCCAAAAATTATGAGGAACTGCAATGCCCCTTACAAGAGCCATGTGTGGCACCCCAGGGGTCTGGTCACCACAGTAATAGAGATATTACGTCGGAGAGCAAGTGGGAGGTTTCCTGGTCAGGATCCCTTAAACATGCAACATCCTCCTGCACCAGTCCTGGGAGGGGAGAATTCTGCCCTTATAAACTGGATCTGGGGTGGGGTTGAGTGAGTCAGAGAACAGTCAGAGTCAGAGTGAGAGCAAGGGAAAGTAACAGCAAGGAGCTCTGTAGGAGCTAAAGACCAGGGGCTGGAAGCTGAGCAGAGCTCGCCCTGGCAGAAGACAATAGGAACCGGAAACAGGAGTCCGAAGCTGTGAGGACTTATATATCCAGCAGCAGAAACCAGCCGGCAGGGGATTTCAGGTCCTCTGGCCATAGAAGCCCGGAGGCTCAGTCACAAGCAAGGGACCAGCACCGCCGTCGTGGAGCGGAGGCTAACGGAAGGCCCCAAGTCACCAGCCATACAAGTGAGCACTACACGGTACACTCAGGGACGTGGGCTACTTCTACCCGCTTACAGCAAGGTAGCCAGGAAGAGTGCAGACAGACGGGGAGGCCTACAACTCCACCTGGCCAGGGGAACTCCTGCTTGCTCACAGACTGACCAGGCCTCTTATGCTAGCCAGTACTCCTGGGAGGGTCTACCTTATAATCATCAGTAAAGACCCTGAACTGCACTGCAAAGACTCTGAGTCGTTCCTGCTGCGCTCGTGCACCATCACCCCCATCATCCACACTCACTGCCCTGAGGCTATACTCCTCCCGAGGGGAGTTATCCCATTCTATGCTGCGCACACAACACCAGCCTCAGCGGTCTGCCTCGCAGCGGTGGCACTCCCTGACCGCAATCCACGGGTGGCGCAGTCGGACAATTAACCTCAAAACCTAAGAAAGACTGCCACTGGTTTGACCAGCCTGAGCCACGGGACCGGGTCACCGCCACGGAGACTACAGACCCCAGAGACCCCGCACCGGGTATCCCACACACGTGTACACACGGCCCAGGGGGCGCGTCACATGCAGTACAGCATATTACAAACATAAGTCCCATTATTGGGGAGTGGGTGTCCCATGGTATTTGCTTATGCTTTCCAAGCAAAAGCTGCCAAAAATTAGGACGGAGCAACTTGCAATGCCCCTTACAAGAGCCATGCAGTACAACATATTACAAACATAAGTCCCATTATTGGGGAGTGGGTGTCTCATAGTATTTGCTTATGCCTTGCAAGCAAAAGCTGCCAAAAATAAGGACGGAGGAACTTGCAATGCTGGCACCCTGGTGGTATAGTGGTGGTGGAGGCTGAGGATAAGGAGAAGAAGATAAAACAGCCGAAACGAGGAAGCGTATACCCATGTGTGGGTGTGAAGCGGTGCATGTGAATACACCTCCCGAAATAACACAGTGGATTTGACTTTATGTTACTCTGCTGTCATTTGGTGGTGATGAAAAGTCTGGCCCAATCCAGCCCTTGTTCATTTTGATAAGGGTCAGCTTGTCAGCATTGTCAGTTGACAGGCGAGTGCGCTTATCAGTTATAATTCCCCCAGCGGCACTAAAAACACGCTCTGATAACACGCTAGCGGCAGGGCAGGCCAGGACCTCCAAGGCGTACAGAGCGAGTTCATTCCAAGTGTCCAGCTTGGATACCCAATAATTAAAAGGCACAGAGGAATCACGGAGGACGCTGGTACGATCGGCAAGGTACTCCCTCACCATCTTTTGAAACTTTCCACTCCTTGTGAGAGTACCCCACGCCTCAGGGCCTGTAAGCTCGGCGGGTGTCAGAAAACTGTCCCAGAACGTTGACAGTGTTCCCCTGCCTCTGCTGGATTGGAGTTGCATCTCTCTCGCCTGTACGCCTTGGTTGGGCAACGAACTGTGACTTCTGCCGCTAGCGTGTTCAGATGGGAATTTTTTTAAGAGTTCTGCAGCAAGGGCCTTCTGGTACTGCCCCATTTTTGTAGACCTCTCCACCCCAGGAATAAGAGAGTGAAAGTTCTCCTTGTAGCGGGGGTCTAAAAGTGTCACCAACCAGTAATGACTGTCACCAAACATTTTGACAACGCGAGGGTCACGGTTAAGGCAGCGTAACATAAAGTCAGCCATGCATGCCAGACTGGTAACGGGCAAGATTTCCGTGTCCTCACCAAGATGACGACTGACCATGCTCTCCTCCTCCTCCTCTTCCTCCTCCCCCCCTGTCCTCAGGCCACCCACGCTGAACCGACGGTATGACACTTGTACAGGTACTACCGTCTACAACGCCTGATAGCATCTCCTGTTCTTCCTCCTCCTCCTCTCCCTCATTGTCCCCCAATGCACGTTGGGATGAGATGAGGCTGGGCTGTGTGTAATCGCCCGCTACGGCTTCTTGATCCATCTCATCATACTCTGGCTGCAATGCCTCCTCTTTAATTCTCTGCAGAGAGCGTTGCAAAAGACAGACAAGTGGGATGCTGACACTAATGATGGCGTCATCGCCACTCACCATCTTGGTGGCCTCCTCAAAGTTTGTCAGGATGGTACATATGTCAGACATCCAGGTCCACTCCTGAGGTCTTATGTGTGGAGTCTGACCTGAATATCGACAGCCTTGTTGCAGCTGGTACTCCACAACTGCTCTCTTCTGCTCACAAATCCTTTGCAACATGTGGAGGGTAGAGTTCCAACGTGTGGGGACATCACACACCAGTCGGTGTGCCGGAAGCTGCAAACGCTGCTGCAACACAGCAAGGGCGGCGGAAGCTGTAGCCGACTTGCAAAAATGAGATGACAGGTGGTGTACTTTCACGAGCAGATCTGGCAACTCGGGGTACGATTTAAGAAACCGCTGAACCACGAGGTTAAGCACATGAGCCAGGCATGGTACGTGTGTGATCTCACCTCGCCTCAGAGCCGCCACCAGGTTACGGCCATTGTCACACACGACCATACCGGGATGTAGGTTCAGCGGTCTCAGCCACAGATCTGCCTGCTCTTTCACAGCTGCCCACAACTCACAAGCAGTGTGAGGTTTATCACCTAAGCTTATGAGTTTCAGCACAGCCTGTTGCCGCTTGGCGGAGGCAGTACTGCAATGCTTCCAGCTTGTAACTGATGTGGTGATATCTGAGATGGAGGCTGAACATGAGGATGCGCAGGAGCTGTACACTGTGGGGGCAACTCTGACTGACATAGGGCCCGCAATCCTCGGTGTGGGGAGGATGTGTTCCGTCCCAAGGTCCGACTGGGTCCCGGCTTCCACTATGTTTACCCAGTGTGCCGTCAGAGATGTACCGTCCCTGGCCACAAGCACTTGTCCACGTGTCCGTTGTCAGGTGGACTCTCCCAGTAACTGCGTTGTTGAGGGCACGGCAGATGCTTTGGGACACGTGCTTGTGTAGTGCGGGGATGGCACACCGGGCAAAATAGTGTCGGCTGGGGACCGAGTACCGAGGGACGGCCACCGCCATAAGATTGCGGAAGGATTCCGTCTCCACCAGCCTAAAAGGCAGCATTTCCAATGCAAGCAGTTGTGAAATGTGCGAATTTAGGACTGTGGCCTGTGGGGCGTTAGCTGCGAATTTCCGCTTTCGTTCAAAGGTCTGGGATATGGACAATTGAACGCTGTGGTGGGACGTGGACGTTGATGCTGTTTCTTGAGAAACTGCCATAACAAGTGAAGACTGAGAGGAGGGGGCATCTTTACATGCAGTATGGACAGGGGATTGCCTTGCACACACAACAGGGGGTTCTATTGCACGCACAACAGTGGAAGAAGCAGTGGTGACACCCGCTGACACTGGTCGTGGACCCTGGGTTTCGCCCCACAAAGTCGGGTGCTTTGCTGCCATGTGCCTGATCATGCTGGTGGTGGTCAGGCTGGTAGTTTTGTCACCCCTGCTGATGCTAGCATGGCAGGTGGAACATATGGCCTTTTTGGGGTTATCAGCAGAGTCTTTAAAAAAATTCCAGACTCTGGAAGACCTACCGCTTGTACTGGCAACGTCCCTCGTGTTGGTGTTACGGGGAACGGTTGCCTGCCTTCTGTCTGCGGCCACCACACTGCTTCTTCCTGCCTGTTGGGGTACTCTGCCTCCCTCCCCCTGTGTGCTGCTGGCCTCACTCTGCATGTCCTCCTTCCACGTTGGGTCAGTTACTAGATCATCCACCACCTCCTCCTCTTCCACTTGCGCACCACAATCCTCCTCCTCACTTCCTGGCAATTGTGTCTCGTCATCGTCCACCTCTTGTGACAAATTGCCAACGTCGACTTCCTGTGGCCATGGCTGTTCAAATATTTGGGCATCGCAACATGGGATCTCCTCTTCCACCACTTCAAGCTTATCAGGCGAGGGGCCCAAATATGGAAATGGACCAGTGAACAGCTCTTCAGAGTGTCCAAGTGTGGGATCACTTGCTGTCTGACGACACTCGGCATGGTGGGAGGAAGGAGCATCAGGGTGAGGAGGAGTATGCGGTCGAGACTCACGGCTACTAAGAGTTGACCGTGTGGAAGACAGACCGGAGGTGGTGGTGCCCAGGTAACTGGAAGTATTATCTGCTATCCAATTAATAACCTGTTCACACTGATCAGTTCTCAATACTGGTTTTGTTCTGTGCTTCCCTAGTAATTCGGTCAAGAAGTGGGAGCGAGAAGATGTGGCTGTTGGTTGTGGCACATTTTCACCTTGGCCACGGCCCCGTCCTCTGCACGAACCATCACCAGAACGTCCACTTCCACGTCCCTTGCCATGCGCCTTGCCCATTGTAAATGAAGTAAAATAGCTTACACTTGCACTATCAATGGAAAAAGGGTAATAAAGAGTAGATTAGAACCGTGGAAGAGGAAAACCACAGTTATTGTTTACTGGGGTATACCACACTTTTTTAAATAGAGATATTTGCGGCTGAACAGTGAGCGACACACTCAAACTGCTTTTTTTTTAGATACCAAAGGCCCAAAACTGGATAGTACAGCGATTTGACCTGTAGAACTGCGAAACCACACTGGGATGTCGGGCCTACACAAGACTATTTTCAACAGATATATTTTTGTGTCACAACAGTCAGGAGACACTACTGTTTTTCTTTACGGAAAAAACTACCAAAAGCTGAATAATAGAGATTTTTTACCGTGGGATGGCAAAACCACAGTTATTGTTTACTGGGGTATACCACACTTTTTTAAATAGAGATATTTGCGGTTGAACAGTGAGCGACACACTCAAACTGCTTTTTTTTTTTAGATACCAAAGGCCCAAAACTGGATAGTACAGCGATTTGACCCGTGGAACTGCGAAACCACACTGGGATGTCGGGCCTACACAAGACTATTTTCAACAGATATATTTTTGTGTCACAACAGTCAGGAGACACTACTGTTTTTCTTTACAGAAAAAACTACCAAAAGCTGAATAATAGAGATTTTTTACCGTGGGATGGCAAAACCACAGTTATTGTTTATTGGGATATACCACACTTTTTTAAATAGAGATATTTGCGGCTGAACAGTGAGCGACACACTCAAACTGCTTTTTTTTTAGATACCAAAGGCCCAAAACTGGATAGTACAGCGATTTGACCCGTGGAACTGCGAAACCACACTGGGATGTCGGGCCTACACAAGACTATTTTCAACAGATATATTTTTGTGTCACAACAGTCAGGAGACACTACTGTTTTTCTTTACGGAAAAAACAACACTTCTGTTTCTCTAGCCTACACCAGACTATTTTCAACAGTTATATTTGTGTCTGAAAAATCAGAGACACGCTTTTTTTTTGGGGGGGTGGGGGGGACACACCAAAAGGTTAATAAGACGGGTATTTGTACAGTGTGAAGGAGGAAAAAAAAAGGAGGATTTTTCCTGGCCCCCGACATCTGGTGCTAAGTCCAGCAATTTCACCAACAGGAGCACACAGGACTGTAATGCAGCGTTTGCTGGTATAACCACTGTGTCTCCTATACAGCCTGCCTGCCTGGTATCTGGGATGGATATTAGTCCTGAGAAGGACTGTTTGTTCTGGCAGCCTTTACAGACCCTACACTAACTATTTCGCAGTTTATATCTCTCCCTAAATCAGCAGCGCTGTCCCTACACTGTCTAATCCAGAGCGACTGTGTCCAAGATGGCGGCGCCCCGTTTTAAATACTCGAGGTGACGCTGTGCGGCCAGCCAATCACTGTAATGCCCACAACCAACATGGCTGCAGCATTACAGTGACTGGCTGGCAATCCCTGCATGTTCATTGGCTCTGAGAGCGCCAAACATGCAGGGCGGAGACCCGAGCTCCCGCCCGAGTAACCCGAAAATGCTCGGTGCTCGCCGAACATCCCGAGTAGCGTGATGCTCGGGCGAGTACCGAGCAGTGTCGAGCATGTTCGCTCAACACTAATTGCTACATCAATGAAACGGAGAGAGGAGCTACTATTACAAAATAACATTCTTTTGGCTGCTGTTTATGTAGACCCAATGCATCGGATTCTTCTAGATGATCAACAGCTAACTAAAGGAAAAGAAGCTCTGTTTGAAATAGCAGTAAGGATGAAAGGGTTGCAGAACAGTCAGGAGGAACAAGAAGAGTTTGGTCGTCCTGCCACATCTTCACCCTCATCATCAACTGATGAAGAATTTAATTTCGAAAAATATTTGGATCACAAGGACCGTGCAAAGCGTTCCCGCATAGAAGAAGAGTCATCCCCATCAAAGAACACAGCCAGTACATTTCAGCAGAATTTTTCATGTGCACTAAAAGAAATTGAGAAATTTGACCGTTCATCAAAAATAACAGTGCAACAAGCGATTCCTCTGTATCCTGACATTGTCAGAGATGTTGCCCGAGTGGTTACTGCTTTGCCACCAACCCAAGTTAGTGTAGAGAGGTTGTTCTCTGCTCTCAAAATAATTAGATCAGATTTGAGGGCATCCATGAAGGAGGATCTGACAGAGGCAATACTTTTTCTGAGGACAAATTTATAGATTTCTTCTTATTAACTGCATAACAGTGTTTATTGCATATTTACTTACAAGAGTTTAGAAAAGTTTATAAAAGTTATTTGCTATATTCTAATTGTATTCTAATAAATATAGTTTTTGCTCTAAGTGGTCTGATTACTTATATGATGGTGACAAACTGAATAAGCACGATGTTAATATTTTACAACAGTAAATTTATTGTTACGAATTGGCCATTTATGAAGGAGCCGGAGCCGGAGTAGGAGTCGGAACCTGATAAAATCCAGGAGTCGGAGTCACAACTGTGGCTTACCGACTCCACAGCCCTGGTGAGCACACAGCCTAAGTCTTCAAAGGTGTTGTCCATGATTAGAAACTTGTGTTTTTTTGTCTAAAAACAGCACCACAACCTGTCTACAGGTTCTGTGTGGTATTGCAGCTCAGCTCCATTTATTTCAGTAGAGCTGAAGTCCAATGCCAGTCACAATCTATGGACAGATGTGATATTGCTTTTGAAAGAAAACAATAATGTTTTTCTAATCCTGTATGTGAAGATCTGAGGTGGGTTGCAATAATCACCTAGACAAGTTAATGATGCAACAATAGTTTATCTCTTACATCCAAGGTTTTACTACAACTCTAGGTAAATGGCCAAAATACATTGCCCCCAGTGCACAAGATACCCTTCCTGGGGAGGTAGTTCAACTGCCTTTGTACCAGGCGATACTCACTGTTTCCCAACTTTTGGTTGGCTCACAGATTTCGTATCGCCAACCAGTATAGTTTGTATTCACATTCCTCGCTCCTCCAGACGACAAGATAAAACAATAGAGACACAGGTATCCAGTAGCAACAGTCCTTAAGAAAGTTCATCAAATCCAGACGACAGATTCCACAACTGTAGCATATTTATCCAGCCCAGTGATCAACCGATCTTCAAACTCCATAGGCCATTCACCCATGGGTCCAGGACCTCAGCCTAGATCCTTTCCCTTCAACGTCATTTCACCAACTTCCTAAACATGGGGCTTTTTTTCCTCCCTTCATGGGAACATTTGAGGGTCATCAGCTGTGCTGCCAATGTGGTTTTCTGTAAAAAGATGTAGTAAATTAATTATTAACCCCTTAAGCCCCGGAGCATTTTCCGTTTTTGCATTTTTGTTTTTGCTCCCCTTGTTCCCAGAGCCATAGCGTTTTTATTTTTTGGTCAATATGGCCATGTGAGGGCTTATTTTTTGCGGGACGAGTTGTACTTTTCAACGCCATTACTAGTTTTACCATATCCTGTACGGGAAAACGGGAAAAAAATTCCAAGTGCGGTAAAATTGTAAAAAAAGTGCAATACCACAGTTGTTTTTTATTTATTTTTTTTACCACGTTCACTGAATGCTAAAACTGAACTGCCCTTCTTATTCTACAGGTCATTACGAGTTCATAGACACCAAACATGTATAGGTTCTTTTATATTTAAGTGGTGAAAAAAAATTCCAAAATTTGGTAAAAAAATAAATTAAAAAAGCGCCATTTTCTAAGACCCGTAGCGTCTCCATTTTTCGTGATCTGGGGCTGGTTGATGGCTTATTTTTTGCGCACCGGGCTGACGTTTTTATTGATAACATTTGTGGTAGATCCGATGTTTTGATCGCCCGTTATTGCATTTTATTGCAATTTTGCGGCGACCGATCGGATTAATTCTTTTTTTATATTGATAGATCGGGTGATTCTGAACGCGGCGATACCAAATATGTGTATGTGTTTTTTTTATATATATATTTTATTTTGAATGGGGCGAAAGGGGGGTGATTTAAACTTATATTTTTTTATTTTTTTTTATATTTTTAAAAACTTTTTTTTTTTACTTTTTGCATGCTTCAATAGTCTCCATAGGAGACTAGAAGCAGCAACTATCCGATCGCCTCTGCTACATACAGGGGACGAGCAGGTCCCCTGCATGCAGCAGAAATGGTCCTGTGCTATGAGCGCCGATCACTAGGTGGCGCTCATAGCGACAAGATCATGACAACCACAGGCGTCTGCTGCAGACCCTGGGTTGTCATGCCCACCCATCGGCGACCCGCAATCACGTGACGGGGTCGCCGGTGGGCGGGGCTTATGACTCGCTACCCGGAAGCGCGCGTTAAATGCTGCTGTCGGAGATTGACAGCGGCATTTAACATGTTAACAGCCGCGGGTGGATCTCGATTCCACCCGTGGCTGTTGCGGGCACATGTCAGCTGTAAGAATCAGCTGACATGTGCTCCGTTCAGTGAGGGCTCAGCGCAGCAGCCCTCACTGAATGGGCAGTACGCAAATATGCGTACTAATACGTCCCCGGTATTTAAGGGGTTAAAACGCTGCGCTACGACAGCCATCAATTAGATCCCATAATGATACAATAACCAGTACAGTTCTATTATCCTCATTAGACAGCGGTGTACACAGTTTATTGCATAGACCTTTGCTGCACAATGGGACAGTGTTCATTTATGTAAAATAATCCATAGATGTGGGACAGGTCCATAGGGATATGTACAAACACCCTCCATATAAATGTGCACATATAAGCTAACACTGCCCCCTACAGCTTCAGTGGCTGATCTCAGGTGCCCACAGGGAATCAGTGCCCGTGTATTGTTAGTAGACTTCCATTGTAGTCTTTATTAACACATCTACAACCCTTTGTATTATTCTGAACCTCCATAGAAGTGAATGGAGAAAGCCTATCATGCACAGCCACTTCTATGTTCATATTAACTAGAGATACAGCCTTATCTCAATAGCTGCGGGGGGCTACAGAGGTGGAGCCAACATCTATTAGCCATTTATGGCTTCTTCGGTGGATATATCTGAGAGGGAAATAACCCTTTAATTGGGTTATCCACTACTAGACACCATCTATTGATGGGCCAAGGGAGGTGAGAAAACTAAAAGAAATTGATATCTCCAGACCAGCGCTGCATACCCCACTGGTTACCTGAGGTTAACAACCGGTGGGGGCAACGCATGAGTGTTGCAGCTTCTGATTGGTTGCAGCATTCATATTTCATCTAAGCCAGAAGAAGTAGTGCTCACATGACACCCCTGCCAGATGTTGATGTCAGAATAATGGCGGGATACACAACAATGAGTATAAGAGGGCACTGGTTTGGGAGGTGATTTGGGGATTTTTTAATATTTTCCCCTTCCTAGGTCCACAAATAAGACCCTACAAGTTCCAGGGAACATAGGTACACAGAACACCCTTTTTGGGCTGTGCATCTTCTCTATATACAGTGGGGAAAAAGTAAACTGCTCAAAAAAATAAAGGGAGCACTTAAACAACAGAATATAACTCCAAGTAAATCAAACTTCTGTGAAATCAAACTGTCCACTTAGGAAGCAACACTGATTGACAATCAATTTCACATGCTGTTGTGCAAATGGAATACACAATAGATGGAAATTATTGGCAATTATCAAGACACCCTCAATAAAGGAGTGGTTCTGCAGGTGGGGACCACAGATCACATCTCAGTACCAATGCTTTCTGGCTGATGTTTTGGTCACTTTTGAATGTTGGTTGTGCTTTCACACTCGTGGTAGCATGAGACGGACTCTACAACCCACAGAAGTTGCTCAGGTAGTGCAGCTCACCCAGCATGGCACATCAATGCAAGCTGTGGCAAGAAGGTTTGCTGCATCTATCAGCGTAGTGTCCAGAGGCTGGAGGCGCTGCCAGGAGACAGGCCAGTACACCAGGAGACGTGGAGAGGGCCGTAGGAGGGCAACAACCCAGCAGCAGGACCGCTACCTCCGCCTTTGTGCAAGGAGGAAAAGGAGGAGCACTGCCAGAGCCCTGCAAAATGACCTCCAGCAGGCCACAAATGTGCATGTGTCTGCACAAACAGTTTGAAACAGACTCCATGAGGGTGGTATGAGGGCCAGACGTCCACAGATGGGGGTTGTGCTCACAGCCCAACACCGTGCAGGACACTTGGCATTTTCCACAGAAGACCAGGATTGGCAAAGTCGCCACTGGCGCCCTGTGCTCTTCATAGATGAAAGCAGGTTCACACTGAGCTCATGCGACAGACGTGACAGAGTCTGGAGACGCCGTGGAGAGCGCATAGTGGGCAAACAACCTTACGCGGTGAAATGAGCTGCATCTGGATCTCGTCCACCTAAAGGGACTGTCAGCACAGAATGACTGTTCAAACTAAGTCCCAACTCTCGGTGCTTCATGACGGGGCCAATCATTTATATACACCTTCCCACCTGCTTGTTTTCCCTCTATCCACACCCTTCTCTTCTTTGATTGACAGCTCTGGCTTCATAGAACCAGAGAAGGAAGGAGACAGAGGTAAAACTAGCAGGTGGGAAGGTGTATATAAATGATTGGGCCACGCCGTGATCCATGGAGCGCTTGTACTTGGTTTCAACAGTCATTCTGTGCTGACAGTCCCTTTAAAATTAGTGTTTCCCAAACTCCAGTCCCCCCGGCCCCCCACAGGTCATGTCTTTAGGATTTCTATAGTATTGCACAGGTGAGAGAATTCCTGATTCCTTGATGATACTTTCATCACATGTGTAATACTGAGGAAATCCTGAAAACATGACCTGTTGGGGGGAAAACCTGACCTGTTGGGGGCCATGAGGACTGGAGTTTGGGAAACACTGCCTTAAATGGAGCGGTGCTGCAGTTTTATTATTCAGCGATTAGCAGGATCCCCCAACAATTTCTAAGCAATGAGAAAATGCAGTCCCTAATGATGTCCTCTGACAATAAGCGGATCACGGACAGCAGATGCATTGGGTTCTGCATTTCTTTGAGAATGGGATGGGGCAGCTTCTGTCTTCTCAGTGATACAATCAAGAAGGAGATGCAGCGTGAGACAATCCCTGTCTAGATCTTTGATCTGATCATCAATACAGAGGGCTGATTGGTGAAGACAGAGGGAAAGGCTAATAAGATTATTAAAAAAAAACTTAGTTTTTCAGCTGGTACTTCCTCTGGGGTCAGTATGCCAACCTCATTGACTTCATAGCACTTGCCAGAGTGGGCAGACACGATTTATTGCCTTTACACACGTCACCTCCACACAGGGCGATGCTGGCTACCACGCCTCTGTAGTGATCAAACGTTGAGTCAAACAGCAGGGCTTTAAGAGGGCTGCCCTTTTCAATCTTGGGACTAAAACACAAAAATAAGACATCCTGTTAAGGGGTATAAAGGTAAGTAAACCGCGTTCAGTCCGGGGTGATGAATTCCAAAAGACAAAGTTTATTCTGCCATCACATAACGTTTCGACCTGTTATAGGTCTTTATCAAGTATATACAAAGACATACAGGGATACTGATCCCCCTGGTCAGTGGCCAGAACCCTGTAAATTCCCCTTAAATGGTCCAAAACTGAAACTGTGGGAACAATCGAATCCACTTAGGGTTCAGCAAACTTACAGTCAAGGGTTTGATAAAGTTATCTACACCCTTGTGTCTCCGGAAAGCATGGCGTACGTTCACGTGCTGAAAATGCCGACCAGTGCTGGAGTGAGCGGAGGTCCACAGCTTGTGACAATCCTGCTGTAGTGAAACTAGAGATCCCAGCAGGCTGACGGTCTCTCATCAAGTTATGCTGGGAGCCGCAGTTTCACAAATAGTGCTAGAGGATCCATGTCAGAAATATGAGGCTGCCACTAGGGTTTCTCCCACAAATATGTAATCGGACGTGGAGCAGATCCGCACGTGGATGAGCCATATTCTCTATCTGTGAACATACTACTCTCCTTCACTCAGATTGTAAGTGGTTCTGCAGCGCATCTGTGCAGAGCAAGCTGTCAATCAAAATCCGGGCCAGGTTTACAGCCGTCACCTCCGATATAGTGAGCGGTGCTGTGATCCAAGACTGTAGCCGCTCCGTGCACAACGATGAGTGAAGGCCGGCGGCTGCAGGGAGGAAAGAAGTTAATTTTCTCCCGGTACCTGCATTATCAATAAGGCGGCCGGGCAACATTGTAACAATATTTATCTGCAGATTAACCCTATACCTGCAGGTACATAGCATTTTTCAAGGTGGCAGGTTCCCTTTAATAAAGAGAAGATGGATAGAGCCGCATTAGTCCATACTCACGGTGGAAGCCTCCTGACAACTTCTTGAAGAACACTTTCCACATTTGTTCCAAGCTTCGCCGAGATCTAATAGAAATAAACAGAGAAATTAATTTCTTAATACAGTTTAGAACTCGGCTCCAATGAATCACAAGAAATGAAACCTGTTTGAAGCTGACAAGCAATCAAGCCCCTCCGTAAGCCACACAGAACATGGCTACTTATGTCATCTGCAGGTGATTAAAGGAACCTGTCATGTTGAAATGGAATAAGATCTGTAGGGGGATGTTGTAGAGCAGAGAAGTTGATCAGACTGATAGACATATCTGTGGGAAGAGAGTCAGTAAGACTTGCATTTTATGCAGAGAAAGTCCTGCCGTATGTACACTAGTCCAGTGGGCGGTCCTAAGTGATTGACAGTTCCCTGTATGACCATGCAGGCAAAGATAGCTGTCAATCACCAGCATGACCGCCCACTGGACTCATCTATACAAACAGCAGGATTCCACTGAATAAATTGATACAGGAAAAATATCTTTGTACTGTGTTAGCCAGTAGATAGAAGAGTATTTAGATTTGAGAGTCCTCAGTGGTTGATACCTTTTAATGGCTAACGGAAAAGATGGTAACAAATTGCAAGCTTTCCAGACTACTCAGGTCTCAGGTCTGCCTGATGAAGAGGCCTGAGCAGTTTGGAAAGCTTGCAATTTGTTACCATCTTTTCAGTTAGCCATTAAAGGTATCAACCACTGAGGACTCTCAAATCTAATGAATGAATTACAATTTATACTGAATCTTCTCCCACAAACCTGTATATCGTTCTGCTCAGTTTCTCATGGATAAAACCTGTAAGTCTGAATGGGGCTGTAATGTTATTACAATCATGTTGTAATGGGGTTTGGGAGGTGGAACCTCTGAGCAACTATACAAGGGGGCGGTCCTTGTAAGGAAGCGGGTGGCCCCCAGGGAAGACGGGCAGGTAGTCACAGCAAGTGACAGGGACAGTCTCTGGGTAGAAGGGCAGGTAGTCACGGCAAGTGACAGGGACACTCTCTGGGTAGAAGGGCAGGTAGTCACGGCAAGTGACAGGGACAGTCTCTGGGTAGAAGGGCAGGTAGTCACGGCAAGTGACAGGGACAGTCTCTGGGTAGAAGGGCAGGTAGTCACGGCAAGTGACAGGGACAGTCTCTGGGTAGAAGGACAGCAGGCAGGTGGCTGGTGAGCGCTCCCAGGTGAGCAGGCGAGAGTCTCTGGACAGGCAGGTGGTCACGGCAAGTGACGGCAGAACCTCCAGGTAGACTAGCAGACAGGTAGCAGGTGGATGCTCCCAGGTGAGCAGGCGAGAGTCTCTGGACAGGCATGTGGTCACGGCAAGTGATGGCAGAGCCTCCAGGTAGACTAGCAGACAAGTAGCAGGTGGACGCTCCCAGTTGAGCGGGCAAGAGTCTCTGGACAGACAGGTGGTCACGGCAAGTGACGGCAGAGCCTCCAGGTAGACTAGCAGACAGGTAGCAGGTGGACGCTCCCAGTTGAGCGGGCAAGAGTCTCTGGACGGGCAGGTGGTCACGGCAAGTGACGGCAGAGCCTCCAGGTAGGCTAGCAGGCAGGTAGCAGGTGAGCGCTCCCAGGTGAGCGGGCAAGAGTCTCTGGACAGGCAGGTGGTAACGGCAAGTGACGGCAGAGCCTCCAGGTAGGCTAGCAGGCAGGTAGCAGGTGAGCGCTCCCAGGTGAGCGGGCAGGCTGGTCCATAGACAGACTGACAGGTGTCGGAAGGCAGACCGTCGGACCGCAGGCTTGCAGGCTTGCAAGCAGGTAAGCGGATATCAGGCAGGTATCAAGCAGGAATCTGGCACGTGACTGGCAGGTAACAAGCAGGAATCTGGCAGGTGACTGGCAGGTAACAAGCAGGAATCTGGCAGGTAACTGGTAACGGGACCTGAGGGCTGAAGCAGAGTGAAGGCTTTGCAACAACATTGCTCGGGCACCTCCATTTTGGAGGAGGTGCCTTATATATGGTGAAGTCCTCCGGCCATTGGCCGGGGACTCCTTAGGATGGCGCGCGCGGCCCCTTTAAGAGAGGGGGAGCGCGCCCGCGCGCGCCCTAAGCACCGTGGCCGGGAAGCAGCGCGCGCTGCCAGCAGAGCGGGAGGAAGACGCCGGGCACGGAGCGGAGAGGTGAGGGGAACAGCGTCCCTGCCTCCTGCTAGGCAGGGATGCTGTTCCCCTCACCTCTCCGCTCCGCTACAGTACCCCCCCCTTTAGGCCCCCCCTTTTTTAAGCCAGAGAGAAATTTATCAAGGATGAGAGGGGCATGGATGTTCTCCCGGGGCTCCCACGTTCTCTCCTCAGGACTAAACCCCTTCCAATCTACCAGAAAAAAGGTTTTTCCTCTTACCCATTTGGTGGCCAGAATGTTCTCTACCTCAAACTCGTTCTCAGCGGAAACCGGAGCAGGGGGCGTACCTGTAGACTTGGAAAAAGAGTTAAGTACCACGGGTTTGAGGAGAGATACATGGAAGGAGTTAGGGATCCGTAAGTTAGCCGGGAGTTTCAATTTATAGGCCACCGGATTGATTTGTTTGATAACTTCCAGTGGGCCGATGAACCGAGGCCCTAACTTGTAGGAGGGAATCTTGAGCCGGACATACTTGGACGAGAGCCAGACTTTATCTCCAGGACGGAATTGTGGAGGATCCAGTCGTTTTTTGTCAGCGTGTTTTTTCATCCGCTCGGACGACTGAAGGAGTGCGGATCGGGTACTCTCCCAAATGGAGGAGAATTTGCTAATGAGAGATTTCGCAGCCGGATTGTCCACCAAGGTGGAGACGGGAAATGGGATCCGAGGATGCTGACCGAAGACTACAAAAAACGGGGATTTGGAGGAAGATTCGCTCTCGTGATTATTGTAAGAGAATTCAGCCCATGGTAGGAGATCCACCCAGTCCGAATGGTGGGCATTAACGAAGTGCCGGAGGTAACTGGTCAGGATCTGATTGATCCGCTCCACTTGCCCATTGGACTGTGGGTGGTAAGTGGAGGAGAAGTCCAGGGTAACGTCAAGCAGCTTACATGTGGCTCTCCAGAAGCGTGAGGTGAACTGAACCCCACGATCCGACACGATGTGGAGGGGCAGGCCATGGAGACGGAAGATGTGGCGGATAAAGTCTTTAGCCAGTTCGGGTGCAGACGGGAGACCCGGCAGGGGAATGAAGTGCGCCATCTTGGAAAAGCGGTCAGCGACCACCCAAATGACCGTACAACCAGCAGAGACAGGGAGATCCGTTATAAAGGCCATAGCTATATGCTGCCACCAGGTAGCAGGTACTGGAAGAGGAAGGAAGCGACCGGCTGGCAGGTGTCTCGGAACTTTGTTGCGGGCGCAGGACACACAGGCTGAAACAAAGTCTATTACATCCTTGTGCAGGGTAGGCCACCAGTAATGCCGGGTAATAAGCTGGAGGGTCTTTTTCTGACCGGCGTGGCCAGCTAGCTTAGATGAGTGACCCCAGAGTAGGACCTTCTTCCGATCAGGTACTGTTACGAACGTCTTACCGGGACGGAGACTATTTAGATTCACGGGAGCCACCTGCATTACTCTGGCGGGATCAATGATGTGCTTCGGTTCCTCCTCTAGGTCAGACACCAGGAAGGATCGGGACAAGGCGTCAGCTTTGATGTTTTTGTCTGCCGGGCGAAAATGAAGAACGAAATCAAAGCGGGCAAAAAACAAGGACCACCGGGCTTAGCGCGGGTTAAGTCTCTGGGCACTCTGGAGGTAAGCCAAGTTCTTGTGGTCCGTGTAAATAATTAACGGGTGAAGAGCCCCCTCGAGCAGGTAACGCCACTCCTCCAGTGCCAGCTTAATGGCCAATAACTCTCGATCTCCTATAGAATAATTGCGCTCAGAAGAGGAGAAGAGTTTGGAGAAGAAGCCGCAAGTTACCATTCTTCCGGAAGGCGACTTTTGGGTAAGTACCGCTCCGGCTCCAGAGGAGGAGGCGTCAACTTCCAGGAAGAATTGTTTGTTGCCGTCCGGACGATGCAGCACCGGGGCGGAAGAGAAAGCCTGTTTTAAGGAAAGAAAGGCTTCCTCTGCTTCGGGCGGCCATTTTCTGTAATTAGTGCCCTTACTGGTGAGCGCAGAGATTGGGGCAGTCCGGGAAGAGAAGTGCGGTATGAAGAGGCGGTAGTAGTTGGCGAAACCCAGGAACCGCTGAATAGCTTTCAACCCCTCTGGTCGGGGCTACTTCTGGATGGCAGACAGTTTCTCAGGATCCATTCGTAGGCCGGTCTGAGAGATTATGTAGCCCAGAAATGGAAGCGAGGTCTGCTCAAAGAGGCACTTCTCATATTTAGCGTAGAGGTGGTTCTGCCTGAGCCTGAGCAGAACCTGACGAACATCCCTCCGGTGTGTGGCGAGATCCGGAGAGAAGACCAAGATGTCGTTCAGGTACACCACTACGCAGGAGTAGAGAAGGTCCCGGAAGATGTCATTGACCAACTCTTGAAAGACGGCGGGAGCGTTACAGAGACCGAAGGGCATTACCAGGTATTCATAGTGGCCGTCCCGGGTGTTGAATGCCGTCTTCCATTCATCCCCCTGACGGATACGGACCAGGTTATACGCCCCACGGAGGTCCAGCTTGGTGAAGATTCTAGCCCCCCTCAGACGGTCAAATAATTCCGGAATGAGCGGAAGGGGGTATTTATTCTTCACCGTGATCTGGTTAAGGCCTCTATAGTCTATACAGGGACGGAGTGAGCCGTCCTTTTTGATGAAGAAGAAGCCTGCTCCCGCCGGGGAAGTAGATTTCCGGATGAATCCCCGGGCCAGATTCTCCTCAATATATTCTGACATGGATCGGGTCTCAGCAGCGGACAAAGGGTAAATGCGCCCACGGGGAGGAGTAGCGCCGGGCATCAGGTCGATTGGGCAGTCATATGGTCTATGAGGGGGTAATGTCTCTGCCTCCTTTTTATTAAAGACATCCGCATACGACCAATAAGGAGCCGGAAGACCAGGTAGATTGGCTGGAGTAGGAGAAGGACGGACAGGATGGACGGGAACTAAGCAAGTCTTATGGCAGTCCTGTCCCCAGCGAAGGACTTCTCCGGTCTGCCAATCAAGCACGGGTGCATGTCTCTGAAGCCAAGGTAGGCCTAATAAGAGGGCGTGAGAGAGTCCAGGCAGAACATGAAAGAAGATGCTCTCAGAGTGCAGCATTCCCACCTGCAGGGTTATGGATTCGGTGATGAGTTGGATGGGATGTGGTAAGAGGCCCCCATCCACGGCAGCGACAGATAAGGGTACAGCTAGAGGTTTGGTGGGAATGCGGTATTTCTCTACCAGAGACTGAGAAATGAGATTTCCAGCAGCTCCAGAGTCAAGTTGGGCTAGTTCAAAATAACGGTTCTCCCCGCAGATGATAGAGACCGACAGCAACAGAGATGGAGAGGGTTTACTCTTGTCTAGGACGACCTCTCTGAGCGATCCTAGACACAGGCGTTTCCCGACCTCTCCGGGCAGGAACGGATCCGGTGCTCCTTACAGCCACAGTAGAAGCAGCTCCCCTCGGCTCGGCGTAACTCTTGACGGGTTTTGACCATCTTGGTCTGGTCGACCTGCATAGGCTCAGGTGAGTGCGCCTGGGTAGTAACGGGAGAAGTGACAGGTTTCTGGAAGGTAGGGGCTAGACGTGGAAACCTCCTCTCACGGGTGACCTCTTTGGCGCGCTCCTGGAACCGGATGTCAATCCGGGTGGCAAGTGTTATTAAGTCGTCGAGAGTGGTAGGAATGTCCCGACCGGCGAGTTCATCTTTAATACGGCCGGACAGACCCTCCCAAAAGACAGACACCAGGGCGTCGTTATCCCAGGCCAGCTCCGAAGCAAGGGTACGGAACCGTATGGCGTATTGGCCCACGGAGAGATTTCCTTGACGGAGGCGTAGCAGAGATGATGCGGATGAGGTCTTCCGTCCTGGTTCGTCGAAGACTTTCCGGAAGGCCGTGAGAAAGGCTGGCAGGTTGGACACCAGGGGGTCTCCTCTCTCCCATAGAGGATTTAGCCAAGCCAGTGCCTCTCCCGTGAGATGGGACATGATGAAGGCTACTCTGGCTCGGTCGCTGGAAAACTGGTGTGTCAACAGTTCGAAGTGCAGAGTGCACTGGTTAATGAAGCCCTGTGCCTGGCTGGGATCTCCGCCAAAACGAGGAGGGGCGGAGAGGCGGGGACCGGGAAGAGATGCCATGGTGTTGATGGGCTGCGGCGGTGCCGGGGTAGTAAGTGTGCGAGTGGAGGCAGCTCCGGAAGAGGTAGTCAATGTGTCCAGGCGGGAGTTAACACCACGCAGGTGACTCAGGATGGACTCCTGTTGGGACCTCTGACGGGAAAGTTCATGACATAGGTCCGAGAGCGAGGGAGCTTGGGTGCCACCGGGTTCCATGGCCCGAGCAAACTGTAACGGGTCTGGGAGATGGAACCTCTGAGCAACTATACTATTACTATTCCTTGTAAGGAAGCGGGTGGCTCCCAGGGAAGACGGGCAGGTAGTCACAGCAAGTGACAGGGACAGTCTCTGGGTAGAAGGGCAGGTAGTCACGGCAAGTGACAGGGACAGTCTCTGGGTAGAAGGGCAGGTAGTCACGGCAAGTGACAGGGACAGTCTCTGGGTAGAAGGGCAGGTAGTCACGGCAAGTGACAGGGACAGTCTCTGGGTAGAAGGACAGCAGGCAGGTGGCTGGTGAGCGCTCCCAGGTGAGCAGGCGAGAGTCTCTGGACAGGCAGGTGGTCATGGCAAGTGACGGCAGAACCTCCAGGTAGACTAGCAGACAGGTAGCAGGTGGATGCTCCCAGGTGAGCGGGCAAGAGTCTCTGGATGGGCAGGTGGTCACGGCAAGTGACGGCAGAGCTTCCAGGTAGACTAGCAGACAGGTAGCAGGTGGACGCTCACAGTTGAGCGGGCAAGAGTCTCTGGACAGGCAGGTGGTCACGGCAAGTGACGGCAGAGCCTCCAGGTAGACTAGCAGACAGGAAGCAGGTGGACGCTCCCAGTTGAGCGGTCAAGAGTCTCTGGACCGGCAGGTGGTCACGGCAAGTGACGGCAGAGCCTCCAGGTAGGCTAGCAGGCAGGTAGCAGGTGAGCGCTACCAGGTGAGCGGGCAAGAATCTCTGGACAGGCAGGTGGTCACGGCAAGTGACGGCAGAGCCTCCAGGTAGGCTAGCAGGCAGGTAGCAGGTGAGCGCTCCCAGGTGAGCGGGCAGGCTGGTCCATAGACAGACTGACAGGTATCGGAAGGCAGACCGTCGGACCGCAGTCTTGCAAGCAGGTAAGCGGATATCAGGCAGGTATCAAGCAGGAATCTGGCAGGTGACTGGCAGGTAACAAGCAGGAATCTGGCAGGTGACTGGCAGGTAACTGGTAACGGGACCTGAGGGCTGAAGCAGAGTGAAGGCTTTGCAACAACATTGCTCGGGCACCTCCATTTTGGAGGAGGTACCTTATATATGGTGAAGTCCTCCGGCCATTGGCCGGGGACTCCTTAGGACGACGCACGCGGCCCCTTTAAGAGAGGGGGAGCGCGCCCGCGCGCGCCCTAAGCACCGTGGCCGGGAAGCAGCGCGCGCTGCCAGCAGAGCGGGAGGAAGACGCCGGGCACGGAGCGGAGAGGTGAGGGGAACAGCGTCCCTGCCTAGCAGGAGGACTACACATGTAAACACATGTAAACGCAGATCACAAAATCTTTCAGATGATCTTTTTTTTTTAACACTCAAATCCCCTATGGATATTTATGTTTACTAAAGGATTCCTTACCCATTCTTCTGACAGCTCTTCTTTAGGTATGGACACATACCGGCATCCGGCATAAAAACATCTGGAGACTTTTCCTTTTTCTGTGATATTGGATAATCTTGTTCATTTCTAACGCTTTAAATCTTTCAAATTCTTTCCGAAAAATGTATCATAAAGGGACTTCCTCAGGTCAGTTTTGCTTGTGGTTGTGTTACCATTATTTGTGCCAAATGTATCAAAGAGTTGCACGATGTTTGATAAATGTTTATGCAGCACTTCCATCTTTATTTATTCATTTTACTCACTTATATAGCACCATCCTATTCCGATGCGCTTTACAGACATTATCATTGCTGTCCCCATTGGGGCTCACAATCTACATTCCCTATCAGTATGTCTTTGGAGTGTGGGAGGAAACCAACGCAAACATGGGGAGAACATACAAACTTCTTGCAGATGTTATCCTTGGTGGGATTTGAAACCAGGATCCCAGTGCTGCAAAGCACCAATGCTAACCACTGAGCCACCGTGTATCTTTATCCACTGAGCCACCGTGTATCTTTATCCACTGAGCCACGGTGTATCTTTATCCACTGAGCCACCGTGTATCTTTATCCACTGAGCCACCGTGTATCTTTATCCACTGAGCCACCGTGTATCTTTATCCACTGAGCCACCGTGTATCTTTATCCACTGAGCCACCGTGTATCTTTATCCACTTTTAACGTCACCAGTCGTTCTTAGACCTGTGTAGCTTACCAAGCCCAATTTCTAAAAGTTGCAAGAGTGCTGTATAATAGGAAGCTGCACATTTTTGCGCAAAAATGATGCGTCACAAAATAGTTTCGTGTTTTTTTAACACCAAAAATTGATGTAAATTCCTCGCTACATTGCCCCTTTTCCAGCCAAATTTTGTAGAAAAAAAAAAAAAAGACAAGGTACAGACAGCGAAGTTAAATTTGCCTACAGGAATGATTTTGATCTGGAGCGCATTGTACCCGGATACAGTCACTAGCGGGAATGTCAACCATCTTCTCAATTTGTTTCTCCACCCTCTCCGGATCTGCATTCTTCAAGTCTATCTAAAAGCAAAAGTATAAATACTAATTATTTATCAAAGCTGGACAAAATCTAGAAACCATATAATAAAACTGGCATAAAATATAGTGCTGAACAAGAGTTTAGGGAGAGATGTACAACTGGCACTGGCCTATAAAAGGGATTGTGTAATCGCACAAAACTAGCAAAAATGTAAAGTGCCTGTAAAACAAGGAACGTGCAATTTACCTCTTAGTAAAAATCCTATTCTTTCTCAAGAACGGGAGGAATTTTAATTTCATGACTTTTTTTTAATCAAATAATTTTTATTGAAAAACTCCAAATACAAATTTTCCATCTTTCAAATAACATACATGACATAGTAATTCCATAGTATAAAACATGAACAAAGTATCTGAACTTCAATTCCCTAACCCACCCTAAACCCAAATCCCAACACTCCAGAGAGAACCATTTTCAGAGCAGTTCTAGAATAACGGACTACAGCATTCGTAGAAGGGGGAAGAAGATAAAAAAGTGACTAACAAAGGGATAGCAGCGTTTTAATGTTATCATTTACTGCTTGATACCTGAGCCGGGAAGTGCACGCTTGAAAACGGTTGCAGGCTGCTGTAATCACAGGACACAAGCAAACAGCATGGCATTTCCTATCAGCAGGGAGGAAGTAAAGGGAACAGTAATGAAAGTCTCCTCCTACTCCGCTCCATAATGAAATGAACAGTGTGCATCCTACAAATGCGATGCATACAGCAAACAATTCATTTTCCATACACAGGTTTTGAGTTGACCACTGGATATACACATGTGTATAACTAATTACCAGAACTGGAAATCGAAAAAAAAGACGAGCAAGTTTGGGTGAATCCTGCCTTCATTACTGCACAGCCGCTCATAGAGGGATCGGTGCTAGGAACAGCAGGAGTGCCGGCGATGTTCACAGATTTACCTGCTGCGGGACTGAAGGAGTCTGATAGTGCTCGGCTCTAAGCTTTTTACCTTGTTTACGACAGGAATAATTGAAAGCTGTGCTTCAAAGGCGAGGAAGAAGTTGGTCACTGTCTGCGCTTGAATGCCCTTAAGGGGGGAAAAAATATATATATACATATATACAAATACTGAAACATCTAAATGCATTAGAACATCAAACCTGGTGAAGCGGTAAATGACTTGTCCTCCAGGGATACAGGCTACTGTCATTCAGTAATTATTTAATAGGAATTTTACATTTTATGTGATCACCACGCTAGAATGTAAATGATGAAAACAGAACACAACTCCTCACCATATGAAGATATTTTGTGTTTTATAGAACAGCATTTCTGTGGAATAACACGACTGATTTACTGTGTATGCACCATAGCCTTCATTTGATGTCACTTACTGTCACCTGTCACCTTGCCCCAACTCTGCAATCCCCAATATCAGTCCATGACCTCAATGGGGTCACTATAAAATTCTAAAGAGGACTGGTCATGTCTCTATTAGAAAATAGATAAACTTAGGATAGAAACAATATGAGCATATACCCTGCTATAAGTAAGTAAAAAGCAATAGTGAATATATATAATATAGGGTACTTAGTAATCATGGTTTTTGATTTAAAAAAAGCCATCCCACCCGCACCAAGGTGTACCCAGTCAGTTATGTGAAATATATAATAAAATACACTTTAGTACAATATTAGTGTTTTGTCCCTTTAAATCTGCTGCTACTTCTGTCACCATGGTAACTGCATTCATGCTCAGCCAATAGGATTGCTCGGTTTGAATTTGGGAAAAAAAAAAAAGTCCTATATCGTCAGTTTGTTCCTTCTCATCTGAGTGTGAAGACAGACACCTGCGATCAGCGGGAGATTATAGGTATAAGACGTGATATAATATAACGGACGGAGCCACATCCCATCACACGCACTCAGCGACCACAACTGACAGGAATCAGCACATTTACCAGACAATAAGTTATTATTCCCCAACACATGATACTCTGAGACACCAGTGGGGGGCGCCGCACTCGTTACATCTCCCATCTGGATGGATCCAGCGACGAGATCCTGATATTTCCCCCCAGCTCCGCTCCTCCATAGGGAATGGCCCAGATGCACGCAGAACGGACCGAAGTGTAATACTGCTAGAACTCTGCATGATATCACATCCTCCATATATACCACATAATAAAGGGGTGCTCCCACTGGGACAGGTCATCACCTATCCAGAGATCAGTGATAACTTGTTCCAACTAGACATCCCCTTTAATGGAAGAGATCACATCTCTAACAGTCAATACGCTATTCATTCCCAATCTTCCCTGGCCCCAGTAATGCCCCTGAGTATATCGCCAATATGAGCCAATCATCAAACCCTCTGCTGACTGTTCCCGATGTCTTATAGAGTTTGGAGACGTTGCTACAAGAGAAGATATCAGCGGACACCATGGGGGTGGAGTATTCTGCCAGCGATGGAGCAGGTAGTATCCACCAGTCTGTGATATCTGGCCTTCCTCCATATTCTGCTCTTACATGCGTTTCTTCAGCTTTACCCCTTCCCGACATAACCAATTTATGTTTTTTTTCTGTTTTTTCCTCGGCTTTTTCCAACTTTTCTAACTTTTTGATATCTGTCCACATAGTGTGAGGTCTTGTTATTTTGTAGGATGAGCTGTCCTTATAAATGACACCATTCATTTACCACATAGTCCTAGAAAACGCGAAAAACATTTCAAGTGCAGTAAAAGTGCGGAAAAAAAAGCCTGACATTGTTTTTCTGGGAACGGTTTTAACGGCGCACATTGTGTGGTAAAAATGACCTGGTAATAGGATCCTACTCCTCAGTGTGATTACAGCAAGACCAAACTTCTCCAATAGTTTTGGCAAAAGAAAAAAAACTTTTTTTTGATGCTGTCACCATTTTTTCTGAGACCCGAAACATTTTCAGTTTTCGGGTTGATGGAGCTGTGTGGGGGCTTATTTTATGAAGGGCAAGAGGACTTTATTGATAACATTTTGGGACACATATGTCATGGTCATCGCTTCTTACAGGATTTTCTGCAGTATTGAGGCGAACGAAAAAATGCAATTTTGTCTTTTTGAATTTTTTTCTGTGTTCACTGATCGTTTTTTTTTTTTTATATTTTGATAGATTGTATTTCTCTGAAAGAGACCAAACCACAAAATGTGTATATTTTTATTATCTTTATTTTTAGTGGGAGGTGAGTTGAACGTGTGGGGTTTTAATAAATATATATATACTTTTTTTCACTGTATTTGTATACATCATCTGATTGCTTGTGCTATATACAGCGATACCACAGTAATGCTCCATATAGCAAAACCACGGTCTTCTTTACAGCCCAAATGAAGCTTTATGATGACAGGCACGGAGGCTTCAGCAGACCCCCGGATGTCATAGCAGTCCATCGGCGCCCTATGATCGCGTCACAGGAGCGCCGGTGGGCGTATGGAACGACGCGTCCCAATGCTGGCGCGCTGTTAATGCTGCTGTTAGAGATTGACAGCAGCACTGAACAGGTTAACAGTGGTGGGCAGATCTTCGCTCCACTCGCAGCTGTTAGAGGCAGGTCCTGGTTGTTTGTCACAGCCATTATCTGCCATGTACGGGGCGAGCTGACCCTGCTCCATACACCCGCTACTGACTTATACCATACATGTACGGCAGATGTTGGTAAGGAGTTAAAGCGGTTGTCCAGCTTTGGGGCCATTTTTTTTACTTTAATGCAAGTATTTGGGGCTAAAATTGATTTCTGTAATTGAGTTTCATTAAAAATGTTGCCTTCTGTAGCATCTGTGCTGCACTGTCTATTGCTGGCTGCAAAATTAGCTAACTGAGAATCTATCAGTGAGCTCCTTAGTCTTAAGGGAGAGTTTGTAGATCTTTAATCTGTTTTTTTTCCTGAGTGCCTATTAGCTGATCTATGCCCAAAGAAAACACAAAACTTGAATGTGCAGGGAAACAATAAGTCTGTAATAGTCGGTGTAAAACACTTAATGAAACCTAAATGTAAAAAATTACTTTTAGTAGTAAATACATGACATGAGAAAATATACACTGCTCAAAAAAATAAAGGGAACACTTAAACAACAGAATATAACTCCAAGTAAATCAAACTTCTGTGAAATCAAACTGTCCACTTAGGAAGCAACACTGATTGACAATCAATTTCACATGCTGTTGTGCAAATGGAAGACAATAGATGGAAATTATTGGCAATTATCAAGACACCCTCAATAAAGGAGTGGTTCTGCAGGTGGAGACCACAGACCACATCTCAGTACCAATTCTTTCTGGCTGATGTTTTGGTCACTTTTGAATGTTGGTTGTGCTTTCACACTCGTGGTAGCATGAGACGGACTCTACAACCCACAGAAGTTGCTCAGGTAGTGCAGCTCATCCAGGATGGCACATCATTGCGAGCTGTGGCAAGAAGGTTTGCTGCGTCTGTCAGCGTAGTGTCCAGAGGCTGGAGGCGCTACCAGGAGACAGGCCAGTACACCAGGAGACGTGGAGGGGGCCATAGCAGGGCAACAACCCAGCAGCAGGACCCCTACCTCTGCCTTTGTGCAAGGAGGAACAGGAGGAGCACTTCCAGAGCCATGCAAAATGACCTCCAGCAGGCCACAAATGTGCATGTGTCTGCATAAACGGTTAGAAACCGACTCCATGAGAGTGGGATGAGGGCCAGACGTCCACAGATGGGGGTTGTGCCCAATGCCAGACCTCATGTGGCTGGAGTATGTCAGCAGTTCCTGCAAGATGAAGGCATTGAAGCTATGGACTAGCCCGCCCGTTCCCCAGACCTGAATCCCATTGAGCACATCTGGGACATCATGTCTCACTCCATCCACCAACGTCACGTAGCACCACAGACTGTCCAGGAGTTGGTGGATGCTTTAGTCCAGATCTGGGAGGAGATCCCACAGGAGACCATCCGCAACCTCATCAGGAGCATGTCCAGGCGTTGTAGGGAGGTTATACAGGCACGTGGAGGCCACACACAATACTGAGCCTCATTTTGACTTGTTTTAAGGACATTACATCAAAGTTGGATCAGCCTGTAGTGTGTTTTTCCACTTTAATTTTGGGGTTGACTCCGAATCCAGGCCTCCATTGGTTAATAAATTTGATTTCCATTGATGATTTTTGTGTGATTTTGTTGTCAACACATTCAACTTTGTACAGAACAAAGTATTCAATGAGAATATTTCATTCATTCAGATCTAGGATGTGTTATTTGAGTGTCCCCTTTATTTTTTTGAGCAGTGTGTATATATAATATAAATAATTACTGCAGCTTTAATGCTATTTATTACGTCTCAGGAGGAGGACGGAAGAGGAAGAGGACGGAAGAGGCGGAGGACGGAAGAGATGGAGGATGGAAGAGGCGGAGGACTGAAGAGGAGGAGGACAGAAGAGGAGGAGGACGGAAAAGGAGGAGGACGGAAGAGGAGGAGGATGGAAGAGAAGGAGGACGGAAGAGGCGGAGGACGGAAGAGGCGGAGGATGGAAGAGGCAGAGGACAGAAGAGGCGGAGGATGGAAGAGGCGGAGGACGGAAGAGAAGGAGGACGGAAGAGGAGGAGGACGGAAGATGAGGAGGACCGAAGAGGAGGAGGACGTAAGAGGAAGAGGACGGAAGAGGAAGAGGACGAAAGAGGCGGAGGACAGAAAAGGCGGAGGACGGAAGAGGCGGAGGACAGAAGAGGCGGAGGACGGAAGAGGCGGAGGACAGAAGAGGAGGAGGACGGAAGAGAAGGAGGACGGAAGAGGAGGAGGACGGAAGAGGAGGAGGATAGAAGAGGAGGAGGACGGAAGAGGACGGAAGAGGAGGAGGACGAAAGTGGAGGAGGATGGAAGAGGAGGAGGACAGAATAGGAGGAGGAGGACAGAACTGCACCTTAAGATCCCTAGGGGGAAAGGGATGGTAGTAATATAGTGGTAGTATATCTGTATTAGTGTAATATGAGTAATAATACTAGTGATAATAGTAAGAAAGTAATAAAATAACAGTAGTAATAGTAGTAGGTAGAATAGCAGTGTGATCCAGGGTCCTAGGACTGA
Source organism: Phyllobates terribilis (assembly GCF_046119375.1). Lineage (NCBI taxonomy): Eukaryota > Metazoa > Chordata > Amphibia > Anura > Dendrobatidae > Phyllobates > Phyllobates terribilis. The sequence goes on from NW_027363127.1 coordinate 715,678, forward strand.
TCGCCTTTTCTCGGGGTCAAGAAGGAATTTTTCCCCTGTGACACAAATTGGCTGAAGGTGTCCTGGGGTTTTTGCCTTCTTCTGGATCAACACTGTAGGTATAGGGCAGTATTAGTAGTGATAGGAAAGAAGAATAATACTGTAATAAGATAGCACAATGTAATAATAACCATATCAAATAGATTTATAAAAACAAATTAAAATAACTCCAGTAGTACAATAATTAGTGTAATATTATATAACTTGTAATAACATTAATAGGTTTGATCCAGGGTCCTAGGACTGATCGCCTTTTCCCGGGGTCAAGAAGGAATTTTTCCCCTGTGACACAAATTGGCTGAAGGTGTCCTGGGGTTTTTGCCTTCTTCTGGATCAACACTGTAGGTATAGGGCAGTATTAGTAGTGAAAGGAAAGAAGAATAATACTGTAATAAGATAGCACAATGTAATAATAACCATATCAAATAGATTTATAGAAACAAATTAAAATAACTCCAGTAGTACAATAATTAGTGTAATATTATATAACTTGTAATAACATTATTAGGTTTGATCCAGGGTCCTAGGACTGATCGCCTTTTCCCGGGGTCAAGAAGGAATTTTTCCCCTGTGACACAAATTGGCTGAAGGTGTCCTGGGGTTTTTGCCTTCTTCTGGATCAACAGCTTTAGGCATAGGGATTTTAGTAATACCATTATTAGAATCACAAGATTAATAAAAAAAAATTAGAATTACATTTTTTTAATTCGTTTTATAACAGTTACAATTAATTGCATTAATGCAATAATAATAAATAGTAAAAATGGTGGTAATAATAATAATACAAAAAACTAGTCCCAGTTAGTAAGTTAGTGTAATGTTAGTGTAGGGACCCATCTGAAGAGGTCGCCTTGACGTTGGCAGATGGGCTCGCACAATTTGCTCAAAATGTGCGCTAAGAACCTCATATTTCTATGTACAGGAGATCTAGCAGTAATACCATTCAGGAGATATCTGTGTACACACATTTTGTTATATACTTTTGTGCAGCACACAGGGCAGGTATACAGGTACAGGGCGAGAGTGTTACAGTGATATTATAACTCGGCCTTAAGGATAAAATGCTGATAACTACAGATCCTGGAAACACATTCGAAACTAGACCTTGTAAGTAACTGGTTCCCAGCTAGTGGTAAATATGTACAGGGCAGTCCGGTACCAAGACCTGCTCTATAGGACACATTATCATCAGGCAGGTCCTTACAAGATCTGCGGCAGAAGTGTGGCTGTGTAACACAGTCCTGCTCCTGCCTCAGCTGCCCACAGTGGAGCCAACCTTGATCCTGGCAGCTTAATCCATTGTATGACACAGTAGGGGGCTTCCACAGCATTTAGGCACTTTAGACAGGAGAGGGAGGCATGATCATGGTGCCAATGAGTTTCTATGGCAGCTGAGATCTAACAATGGACCCCATGACGGCCATTTTACTGCTCCTATTAGACCCCGGCTGAGGAAAGGTCTATGAGGACACCGGTCAGACTTATGTCGCCTGCTCTGCACATATTAGAAATACCTAGGGCTGATTAGTTTGCCATTTGTAAATCTGATCCAGCAGCGCTGGGCTACCACTTACGTGATCAGGGCTATTGAGCTCCTAGATTGGGCAGAGGAGCTCAGTATTCAGCAGGAGCTGGCCGAGGAGAGCAGAGCAACTTGCATGGGGCTGCTGCACAAGAAGCAACTCACAAGGTGGAGATTTACCCGGAGACGCTGTGCTCGGGCTGTGATCTGCTGTGCAGGCTGCATAGTAGATGCCTTGAAGGACCCGAACTTCACCCCTAACAGGCACAGCAGAGCTCGGACGGCTGCAAGTGAACAGAGAGCGGCTGATTAGTAACTGCTGCGTCTCCTGCAGCTCAGATAAGAGCCGCACAGAGCGGGGGTTCAGTAATGATGAATATGGGAAGTGTCCGCCCCTCACATGCCCTAAATGCGGCCTGCAGAGGTAAAGTTTCCCCTGTAACCAGCGCCTCCTCCCACCTTCTCTGCTGGCATGCTCCATTACTTAACCCCTTAAGCCCCGGAGCATTTTTCGTTTTTGCATTTTCGTTTTTGCTCCCCTTGTTCCCAGAGCCATAGCGTTTTTATTTTTTGGTCAATATGGCCATGTAAGGGCTTATTTTTTGCGGGACGAGTTGTACTTTTCAACGCCATTACTAGTTTTATCATATCCTGTACGGGAAAACGGGAAAAAAGTTCCAAGTGCGGTAAAATTGCAAAAAAAGTGCAATACCACAGTTGTTTTTTATTTATTTTTTTTACCATGTTCACTGAATGCTAAAACTGACCTGCCCTTCTTATTCTACAGGTCATTACGAGTTCATAGACACCAAACATGTATAGGTTCTTTTATATTTAAGTGGTGAAAAAAAATTCCAAAATTTGGTAAAAAAAAAAATAAAAAAATAGCGCCATTTTCTAAGACCCGTAGCGTCTCCATTTTTCGTGATCTGGGGCTGGTTGATGGCTTATTTTTTGCGTGCCAGGCTGACGTTTTTATTTATAACATTTGGGGTAGATCCGATGTTTTGATCGCCCGTTATTGCATTTTATTGCAATTTTGCGGCGACCAAAAAACGTAATTCTGCCGTTTAGAATTTTTTTCTCGCTACGCCGTTTACCGATCGGAATAATTCTTTTTTTATATTGATAGATCGGGCGATTCTGAACGCGGCGATACCAAATATGTGTATGTGGGGTTTTTTTTTATATATTTTATTTTGAATGGGGCGAAAGGGGGGTGATTTAAACTTTTATATTTTTTTATTTTTTTTTATATTTTTAAAAACTTTTTTTTTTTACTTTTTGCATGCTTCTATAGTCTCCATAGGAGACTAGAAGCAGCAACTGTCCGATCGCCTCTGCTACATACAGGGGACGAGCAGGTCCCCTGCATGCAGCAGAAATGGTCCTGTGCTATGAGCGCCGACCACTAGGTGGCGCTCATAGCGACAAGATCATTACAACCACAGGCGTCTGCTGCAGACCCTGGGTTGTCATGCACGCCCATCGGCGACCCGCGATCACGTGACGGGGTCGCCGGTGGGCGGGGCTTATGAAGCGCTACCCGGAAGCGCGCGTTAAATGCTGCTGTCGGAGATTGACAGCAGCATTTAACTGGTTAACAGCCGCGGGTGGATCGCGATTCCACCCTCGGCTGTTACTGGCACATGTCAGCTGTAAGAATCAGCTGACATGTGCTCCGTTCAGTGAGGGCTCAGCGCAGCAGCCCTCACTGAACGGAGGGTACGCAAATATGCGTACTAATACGTCCCCGGGGGTTAAGTGTTTTAAAGGGGATGTCTGTAGAAAACAAGTTATCACTTATCCACAGGCTCGGTGATCACTTACTGATCGTGGGGTCTGACCGCTGCGAGCCATCGTCTGATCGGGAAGGAGTGGAAAGTCAGGGATCAACTGCTGCTCCATTCATTCTCTATGGGGCTCCGGAAAAACCGAGCTCAGCGCTTGAATGCCACATAGGGAATGAATGGAGCGGATCCAGGAGTAATAACATGCCCTCCTCTCCTCAGCTTTCTGTCTGTGTAAGTGGCTCAGCCCTTGTCTCCCCTTCTGCTCCGGCTTCTGTGCTGGTCCTTGTGAGGAAGAGGAAACCCTCTGCCCTTCTGCTCTGGCTTCTGTGCTGGTCCCTGTGAGGAAGAGGAAACCCTCTGCCCTTCTGCTCTCAGTCCTCTGCGACTTTTCACAATCGCTCAGTGCACCCATTATATGTAATAAGGATCATTCTTCATCCCTTGTCCAGCTTTCATCCCCCCCAGTCTGACCAGCGGACAAGATAATAAACATGTGAGTGGAAGGTTCACAATTATTAGATGTGTTGTGAAAAGTCTCCACAGCATTATCCGGAGAAAACTGCAGGGTGACCGCTTGTGAAACCAGCACAAAATCCAGCAGACAGCGCTTCCCTGCCCCCCGCCGGTCTCTGTATCCTGGCATTCAGCTATTCCATTTGGTGCTTATTCTGGAAGGAAAACAAAAATGTGATGTTCTTTCACAGACGCCTGAAGACGCAGCTTTTCATCATCCATGTTGGGCTGTTGTATGACGTGTGGATTACTCTGCTTGCTGGATTCTTGCATTACCACAAACACTGCCTTTATTTTGTGATTTCTGTGCCGCTTCCCACTTCTATTGGCACTGTGATATATCAGCACGTGAGGGCTGCCACAATCATGTGTCAATAGGTTATTGCTGGAGCCTGTGATATAGAGACCATCCTGGACCAGGGAAGACTTGGTACAGAAGCACCTAGAGAGGGGGGTACAGGGGCTTCATTTCAATTTTAAACTTAGCTGGATTGTGTTTAGCTACAAGAATGGAAAGTAAAATAATAAAATCTTAATTTTTTTTTTCTATTTGGCAAAATCGTCCATCAGAGGTTTGGCCACTACCGAAAAGTTTTTCATGAACTTACAGTAGTAGCTGGCGAAACCCAAAAAACTTTGTAATGCCTTTAAGTCTTGAATATAATACCAATCCAGTACCGTCCGGACTTTGGCCAGATCCATGCAAAAACGGTGAATGATAAGAACTAACCCTGAATGGAGAACATACATTTCTCTGGTTTGACAAATAATTTATTATCTTTGAGTATCTGTAAGACCTGCCTGATATGTACCTGATGTGACTGGAGGTAAGTAAATTAATATGTCATCAAGATTGGTTTGTTGTGATCTACCTGCCAGATGACTAAAAATGTCACTAACAGTGTTGAAAGAACGCGGGAGCATTAGTCAACCCAAATGCCATCACAAGCTTTTCATAGTGCCCCTCAGGAGTATTGAAGGCCATCTTCCACTCATCTCCTCAATGTGAATGAGATTATAAGCCCCCCTGAGGTCTAGTTTAATCAAATCGTAGGAGCCAAATTTTTTTCTAAAGAGGTCGGGGATGAGAGGGAGAGGATATGCATCCCAGACCGTGATCCGATTAAACTCGCGAAAATCAAGGCGGGGGCGCAACCCCCAGTCTTTTTTTTTGACAAATAAAAACCCCACTGCAACGGGAGATGAAGAACGTCTTATAGGGCCCAATGGTAGACTGACTGACCATTCTGTTCTGAACTGCCAACCTAAGATGGCTTCCCATTATATACCTACTGTATAAGTGCTCCCTCTAACGGCTTCCTCCACCCACACCCACTACTGCTTCCCCCTACCTTTGGGTTCCCCCCACTCCAGCCAGGGACAGGGCTCAGCAGCTGCACTCTGCATGTTGGATGCAGGTGTTTTGGGGGGTTCTGTGCAGCACTCCCATCTTACCTGAGTGAAGGGAGACACCACACCTCTGGGTGAGGTGCAGTACCACTGTGGCGACTGAACACTCAGGGGCGCCACATTCCCCCCCCCCGGTAAAACACAGCACGTCCGCGGGCTGGAACAGAGCAAAACCAGGCATAACTGACATGCAAAATTTTTAAGATGCATCAGCATATTTGACCATAAAACAACATTTCTTCCCTTTATGGGAGGCACATTTCTTTTAACGTTACTGGTTACATTATAAAACATCATAAGAGTATTGTCATATAAAACAATTTTCAAGACAGTTCCAGCACCAGGGTGCAACAGTAGCAGCATGAGGGACCCGTCCACAAACCCTCAACGTAGGCCCTGGGCATGGCTGCAGGGCATAGACGATCCAATCCTGGACCTCGTCTTCCGCCACGCCAAACGGGTTTTTGTTCTGAGGTATATTTGTAATTATAAAACCAATAGGATGCACTTTAAGAAGTGCTAAACTATGTACAATGTCAACGTCCGGCTTCTCACAGTCCTCAGCCTGTCAGTCTCTGTACCCTGACGGGTAACTGGGTAGCAAACATGAAGTCAACTGCACCCTTCCGGGCAACTTATGTACAGTCCAGTTAACTAAAACAGTTTAACAGTGGGGCCCCCTCCGGGGGAACCCCTGGTTTCTGCAGGCTGACCCAGCCTGGTCATCAGCCTCAGGCTGCAGGGGGACCAGGGATGGAGCAGCGCCAGCCGCATTTGGGACAGGGACATCACTCCGACCTGCTCCCGCGACTGCGTCAGCTCGGCCTGACACCTCCCGGTCTTTACGCAGCTTCTCTCCACCGCCTCTCCTCTTTCGGGGGCGGTCCCATGGCACTTTGCTGTCGGTCACTCCCTGTGTCGGCCTCCCCGCTTTGATGGACACATCTATGCGGACAGTCACTGTTGCAAGGGGCAGGGCCTGCTTTTGGAGCCATTCTGGGACCCGGCCCACGACGGGAGGTTCCATTCTGTTGTTCTTTAGCACGCACATAATGGCGCCCGTTCTTCTGGGGCGGGCGCCACATTCAAGGCAGAAAACACTTCTTTAGGCGCACATTACCCGCAGATGGCAGGCTGGTCACGTATCCTGTTCGTGACGCCAAGTGGTGACTCGCTGCCCCCTGGGCCGCGGGGCACACGGCAGCCGGGCCGTATGGCTGCTTTGGGGAATATCACGGTGGCTTCCCCGGGGCGGTCAGTGCAAAAGGGATTATTTATAGGATTTGTCGTGAAGCCACCTGTGGTGTCTGGTGAGGATCACCAGCGCTGCAACAGTCCTCTGAGGCAGATGTTAGGGCAGCTAGAGATGGAACGGCTCCCCACAGGTGGAGCGGGCCTCAGGGCAGTGTAAATAGATGGAGGGTGCGCTGGGCGTTGTAGTGCAGGGAGGGAAATGGCACCAGTGAAGGAATAGACGGAGGCAACTCAGTGCAGTCGTCCAAGATTTTAATTCACAGTTCTTCAGGAAACACAAAAGTGCAAGTTACAGGTGAAGGCCTCCCACGTTGCGCCGTGTTCACCCTGGCAGGGGTTCAATCCTTCCTCAGGAAGTTTAGGAATGCTTGGCAGAACCCCACTTTCTCGTGTTCCTACTTTGACCGTCTTCACACTAGGTCCTTCTCCCTGCTGCCCTGCGCTGCCCACTCTCAATCCCGCTCGGGTATGCTGAAGTCCTTCCTGTACGTCGGATCCGGGACCAACCTGACCCCCTGGAGATTAGAATGGGGCAACCGATCCCTCTGTCTTCTGACAGATGCGGGGCGTATGGGTGCTGTCCTGCACGCGCCGTACCCCTGGGATCCCTTCTTAGAATGGAGTCTACTCCCTTCTCCCCTCCGGGGCCTCTATCCCGGGCCCTTCTTGTGGAGCAGAGCTCCTGCTGAGCCTCTGCTCCCAGACAGTCCTCACTGACCGTCTGTACTGTACTGACTGACCATTCTGTTCTGAACTGCCACCCTAAGATTGCTTCCCATTATATACCTACTGTGTGCTCCTTCTAACTTCTTCCTCCACCCACACCCACTACTGGTTCCCCCTACCTTTGGGTTTCCCCCACTCCAGCCAGGGACAGGGCTCAGCAGCTGCTCTCTGCATGTTGCCCTTCCAGCCGGTCTGAAGCAGTGTAATGTTGGATGCAGGTGTTTTGGGGGGTTCTCTGCAGCACTCCCATCTTACCTGAGTGAAGGGAGACACCACACCTCTGGGTGAGGTGCAGTACCTCTGTGGCGACTGAACCCTCAGGGGCGCCACATGCCCACGATGCAGAAATGCTCCGGATTTTTCCTGAGTGTTTCTGCATCTCCCTGGCAGAAAAAACGCATGCAGATTTTACATGCGTTTTTCCTGCCAGGGACAAACGTAAGTGAAGCATTTTTCACATGCATGTCCGCATGCGGGTTGTCAACCGCTTTCCAAGCGATTTTAGCATCACTTGGAAAGTGCTTGACAACTTGGTCACACTATATAAATCCTTGCAACCGGCATGTATTTATATAGTGTGAACAAGTTAATAGTTGAAAAAAAGAATAAAAATGGTAAAAAAAAAAAAATAGAATTAGACTTACCGGTAATTCTGTTTCTAAGACCCTCCACGACAGCACACCTGGAGGTAGCCTCCCCATCCTAATTAGGGACAGGAAAACAAGATGTTAAATAGCCCCTCCCTGCTACAATCCCCAGTGTTTTCAAAGGACCACACAGTATGAATGCTCTAAATATTTATTAACACTAAGGATTTTTCCAATCAAAGAAATGGAGGGAACTACCCATGCTGTTGTGGAGGGTCTTAGAAACCGAATTACTGGTAAGTCTAATTCTATTTTCTCCAATCCCCTCCATGACAGCACACCTGGAGTAATACCAAAGAATGAATTTTAGGGAGCGACAACAGCCTGAAGGACTTTCCTTCCAAATGCTAAGTCTCTATTAGATATTACATCTAGTCTATAATGTTTAGCAAAGGTATGGACAGACGACCATGTAGCTGCCCGGCAAATCTGCTCAATGGATGCACTAGCTTTTTCCGCCCAGGAGACCCACATAGCTCTAGTAGAAAGAGCTTTCAAGGATTTCAGAGGAGGCAAATCTTGAACTATGTATGTTTCACAAATTGCTTTCTTAATCCAATTTGCTAGCATATTTTTGCAATTTTCTTTCCTTTATTGGGGCTTCCATATTGGACAAATAGGTTCTGATCCTTCCTCCAGGTTTCAGTCTGCCTCAAATAGCGGATTATAGTCCTTCTCACATCCAACGCGTGGAATTCTTCTTCCTTGCTATTTGATGGATTTTGACAGAATGACGGAAGAATTATTGGCTGAGACATATGAAAATTAGACAACACTTTAGGTAGAAAAGAAGGATCCAACTGGAGGATGATCCTGTCCTCCAAAATACGACAATAAGTCTCTCTGATAGACAGGACTTGGATTTCACTCACTCTTCTGGCTGTAGTCAGAGCTATAAGCAATGCCGCTTTCCAAGACAATTTGACTATGTGTGCTTCGGCTATTGGCTCGAAAGGATGCATAGTTAGGCCTCTAAGAACTACGTTGAGATCCCAAGGTGGAACTATTTTAGCTCTTGTTGGATTAATCCAAGAAGCAGCTATCATGAACCTCTTAATCCATCTGTTTTGGGCCAAATCAGCATCAAAATAGGAAATTAAAGGCGAGACTTGGACCTTCAGCGTGCTTGGTCTTAATCCTTTAGACAGACCGTTCTGTAGGAAATCCAAGATTCTGGCCACGTCAGGCCGAAAGGGATCTAATGGACGAGGCTCATACCATAGCTTGAAAGCTTTCTAGATTTTTCCATAGATGGAAATTGTGACTGGTTTTCTGCTTTTCTGCAGTGTATGTGACTCGCCCCCAGGGGTGTCGCGGGGCACCCGGCAGCCGGGCCTAAGACTGCCTGCGGGGATTATCGCGGTGGCTGGCCCAGGGCGGTCAGTGCCAAAAGGAATTATTTGTAGGGAATTTGTTGTGACGCCACCTGTGGTGTCTGGTGAGGATCACCAGCGCTGCAACAGTCCTCTGAGGCAGATGTCAGGACAGCTTGAGATGGAACGGCTCCCCACAGGTGGATCAGGCCTCAGGGCAGTATAAATGATGCAGATTGCGCTGAGCATTGTGGTGCAGGGAAAGCGATGGCACAGCAGGAGTAACGGACAGAGACAGGGGATTTGCTTCATTTCCTTTACTGGTACAGCTGTTAGGTACGGTCCAGGGTACTCCAGATGAAGGGCGCACTTTTGGACTTCTCCCCAGGGAGCAGGTATAGGGCCTCCTGATCCGTGTCTGTCCCTATGTATGCTCCTGGCCAGCCTGCAACTGGGCCTAGCTTATGTGTCCTGCTTTTACTTCACCAGATGCTCAGAAATAGGACCTCTGGTTGGTAACCACTTTCCCTGGATGTCGGGGCCTTCGTGGTTCCTGATCCTGTGTGTGTCTAGCCTTCAGGTTTGTCAGGGACTTGTAGTCCTCCTGGGATTCCGGTTATCCCCACTGGGTGTAAAGGGTCCCTGTAGGCGCGGATCCGGTGTCCGGTAGATATAATGGGGTGAGCTTATTGTGCTCCTCTGCCCCCTTGGTTTCACTCCCCTTTTTCTCCTTGCCGTCGGCCACACTCGGGGCCCTCACTACTAGGCAGCTGACGTGCTGCGTCTTCACCGCTGAGTGTCGGCACGCTCTCAGGCTCTCTCTCAGCCTGCCTGCTCTGCTCTGACTCTGAGCACTCACTAATCAACTGAGCTGTCTGGCTCCACCTTCCCTATATATATCCCTATCTGGGCTCCCTCTGCTGGTATGAGTTGGAAGGTAGAGGTGTTTGTATCTAGTGAGGGCCTCTTGTGGAGAAATCCATCCATGCACCCTTCTGGGTTCTGTGGCACCAATGCACAGCAGGGCGCCACATTTGGATCACCTGTACTGAGAAGCCTCTGGCTTTTCAGAGGGCGGTCTCAGAAGCCAAGCTGCTAGAGCCAAATTCTGAGGGGCCGGATGGAAAATCTGGCCCTAATGCAGCAGATCGTGGATTCGAGGAAGCATCAATGGATCATCCATTCTTAGACTGCTCAATGTTCCGAACCATGCTCTTTTTGGCCACATTGGAGCTATTAGGATAGTCTTGAGCCCTTCCGACCTGATTTTTTGTAAAGTCCTTGGTATTAACAGAATCAGGGGAAAAGCATTAGCGAGCCCAACTTTCCAAGGGTGAGCGAATGCATCTATCCCTGTTGCTGAATCCTCGGGTTTCAAAGAGAAAAAGGCTCTTACTTTTGCGTTTTCCTGGTTCGCAAACAGGTCCACATCTGGGTATTCCCACTTTTGAACAATCATCTGAAATATCTTCGAGTTCATGCTCCACTCCCCTGGATGAATGTATTTTCTGCTCAGAAGATCTGCATGATAGTTGTCGGAGCCCCTCAGATGCAGAGCCGATAAGGATAGTAGATTATGCTCCGCCCAGTGGAAGATCCTTTCGGAGATCATCTGTAACCTCCTGTTTCTTGTACTTCCCTGATGTCTCAAGTGGGCTATAGTTGTCATATTGTCCGAGTAGACTCTGACATTCGACCCCTGAAGCACAGTAGTGGCTGCCCATAGGGTTTCTTCCACCACTTTCATTTCTCTTAAGTTTGAGTACTGCTCTGCTATTTCTTGCGACCAGACCCCTTGGAAGGCCACGTGGGAGACTACTGCTCCCCATCCTCTTTTGCTTGCGTCTGTTTTGACGGATAACAAGGGAAGTTGAATCCATGCTGAACTTTTCTCCAGATTTCCTGGACAGAGCCACCAATTTAAAGATGCTTTCACCTTCTCTGGCAGATGAATTCTGTTGGAGAGGGAACTTGGAGATCTGTCCCAACAGGAAAGGATGTAGTTTTGAAGGACCCTTGAATGCGCTTGAGCCCAAGGTACCGCCTAAATAAATGAGGTCATGGACCCGAGGACGGACATGGCGAATCTTAATGACACTCCTCTCTGGTTCTTTAGTGCATAAACTTTCGACCTCAACTGAATCTGCTTCTCTTTTGGCAGAAAAGAGGCTTGTTGCTGAGAATCCAGGAGAATTCCCAAGGAGGTCTTCCTGGTGGAGGGAATCAGATCTGACTTTTGGTAGTTTATCAACCATCCCAAGGATTCCAGGATCTGGAGGGTCATCTAGAGGTCTCTTTCCAAACTTGAAACCGAGGGAACCATCACCAAAAAATTGTCTAAATATGGGACGATGCAGATATTCAGTTTCCTTAGATAAACCTACTACCTCTGCCATGATCTTTGTAAACAGGCGGGGTGCTGACGAAATGCCGAAGGGGAGTACATTGAATTGAAAATGAAGTACCTCTCGGTTCTGAGTTACAGCAAATCTGAGAAATTTTCTGTAATCCGGATGAATTGGCACGTGGTAGTAAGCCTCTGGCTGGTCTACTGTTGCCACGACAAATCCTTTTCCAATCAATAAGCTGCCATTGAGGAAGGAAGCTCGCAATTCTGCCTCCTACCTTCTTGGCGTCATTGTCTGTCCTGCCTAGAACCTTGAAAGATATTCCTACCTCTTCCCCCTTTTGTGTAACTCCAGCGACCAGTTTTACCCTTGCCTCTGTACTGAAATGCTTGCTGCTGTTGTTGTTGAGGGAGAAGAAATGGTCTCTTTCTGAAACTTTTTGGATTCTTTGGCTCTGGCAGAGACTTCTTCTTGTCGGATGCTTTCTCCAACAACTCGTCTAGCACCGCCCCAAACATATACTCTCCTTTAAATGGAATGGAACAAAGCTTAGATTTTGATGCGTTGTCCCCACTCCACATCTTCAACCACAGAGCTCTTCTCATAGAATTTGATAATGCTGCCGATCTTGCCGCAATCTTGACCGACTCCGCCAAGGCATCCGCTAGGAATCCAGTGGCCTTCTGCAGAAAAGGAAGAGATGCTAGGAGGTCCTCTTGAGTGGTACCTTTCCAGAGATGTTCCTCTAGTTGTTGGAGCCAGAGGAACATGGAACGAGCTACACAAGTTGAAGCGATATTAGTCTTCAGTGAAGCCGCCGATGTTTCCCATGCCTTCCTTAGAAGGCTGTCCATCTTCCTATCCATAGGATTTTTGAGCTGTGACGAGTCTTCAAAGGGAAGAGTTGTTTTTTTCGCAACCCTTGCCACCTGTACATCAACCTTCGGGACTTCCATCCATAGCTTAGCCGCCTTTTCATCTAGAGGGAATCTATCCTTCATTTCTCCTGCCATACTAAGCCTTTTCTCAGGTGACTCCCATTCATCCAAAATAAGACTCCAAATGTTGTCATGCACAGGGAACACTACCTTCTTCTTGGATTTCAGACCGCCAAACATTTCATCCTGAACTGTACGGGTTTCCTTCTCCTCTTCCACCTGCATCGTGTCTCTCACCTGCGACAACAATTCCTCCATATTCTCAGACGAAAAGTAATATTTCCTATCTTCCTCATGATCTTCACTTAGGACCCCTTCTTCCGGTTCCTCCATAGACCCTAATTCTGAATCAGAGGTCTCCCTAACCGTATATTTTCTCCTTTTGGGGGGAGATGGACCTTCAGCTCTGGCTTGTGAGAAGGAGGCTAGGGAAGATTGTATTTCCTGCCGAACCATTCCCCTGACTTCTTCCATAAGGGAAGGCTGTTCTTCCTTCACAATGTTGTCAGTGCATTTCCAGCATAGGGGTTTCTTATGCCCTGAAGCCAGCTTTTTCATACAGATGGCACATTTGCGAACTGTAGTGCTTTCTCCCACTGTCGGTGCCGGATCCTTGTCTCCCTAAATTAAAAATAAAAAAAGGGGAGATTTAAAATATATTTAGGATCCTGCTCAAAAGAGAGTGGGGAATAACCTAGGACCTAGTACTTACTGGGGCCGGGTTAGCGCTGGGCTCTGCAGACGCAGGCTTTGGAACAGCACCCTCCATAGTAGCAGAATATTCTGTCCTACCTTAATGGAGTCTTCTCATCTGGGTCTTTTATAGGGGAGACCGAGATCCAGTGCCAAATTTTCACCTATCTGGTGAAGGATCCTCATTTTCAGGGCAAACCGCGGCTTCTCCTTTTGAATTTCCCGCCGCGGCCCCATGCGTTCCACGGTGGAACGCACCAGAAGTGACGTCCCGCTGGCCAAAAGCCTGACTTCCGGCACGCCGCCATGGAGGACAGAGGAGACTCCGGCCGGGGAGCTAGAGGAGGCCCCCAGCCCCCAAAACCCTACTCTGCTTTACACGCAGGCGAGTGTGTGTGTGGGGGGTCCCGCTCTCAAGGAGACACGGGAGCTGCAAAGAAAGGAAGGTCGGAGGCGATCGCTCCCTGCAGCCCGGCAGGTAAATTTAATAGGGCCCTGCTTGCCGGCTGCAGGCACCCCAGGTAACCTCTTCATCCCATAGGGACAGGAAAACACTGGGGATTGTAGCGGGAAGGGGCTATTTAACCTCTTGTTTTCCTGTCCCTAATTAGGATGGGGAGGCTACCTCCAGGTGTGCTGTCATGGAGGGGATTGGAGAAAATAACATTATACTTACCTTCTGATGGCCCCCGGTCTTTTCTCCACTGCGTCCGGTCTCTTGTACGGCTCGCGGTGGTGTGAAAGGACCTTCCATGACATCATTTAGTTATGTGACAGGTCACGCGACCGCCGTGACCAGTTGAACATCCGCAACAAGACCACAGAGAAACAAATCAAGAAGAAACGTCACACTCACCGGAGTGTTGATCAGGTTCAGGAGATACTTTTTTCCCTCGTAAGTGTAAAACAGAGACGCAGTCAGGGCCTTCACCGTAATCCCGCACTCCCTCTCCACCTGCAGCTTGTCCAGAACTTGCTTATTGGAGGAGGCTTTTGGCATACACCCTGAGGGAAGGAGCGAGACACCAGAATCCACACTGTTAGATCGTAGTGGCAGTGTCTCCCTCCATACTAGTCTGTCAATGGTAGCTTGTTTCTGTGTTTTATATATGTATTTTAGGTGTGTAAACCCTCTTCATGTGTACAGCAGCCTGGAATGAACGCTGCTTAAAAAATAAATAATAGAGTAAGGCCTCATTCAGACTTTCATCAGCTTTGTTTTGCATCCGAGAAGCTCTAAACTTTGATTTGGATCAAAGTCCGACAGGTCAACGTGTTTCGGTGAAAAATACGCGGTCCACAGAAATATGTGAACAGCCCTAGACTATAATAGATATGAGCTCTGTGAAAAACATGGATCGAGCTCGTACGAAATCCAACATTTCATTCTATAAATCTACATAAATTAAGTAACGTGCCAAATTGCTTTTTTTTTGGTTTATGTTTTGTTTATGTACGGAGGGAAAGTTCCCAGTGCTAGTGTCTAGCTCACTGATTTTCCATGCTTGGTGCCTGACGTCCCAAAAAACTGACAGTGAGCTATCAATCAAGATAAAGAGGCTGGTGCTGGGCAGGGAAGCAACCTTGGAAGGCTGAGGCTTGGTTAGTGCTCCGTTACACCCAGAGCACTCAGAAATGCAGCAACAGATAAAAGATATAGAGGTGTCTATGGATTTAGCTTTCCAAATCCTGCATGGTCATGAATGGGAATTGGAGGGAGGGGTATATCTGATGGATACCCTTAAATTGTTAATTGGCAATTGCAGTTCACATAGTTGCATATTACTTAATCATTAGAGCTACAAAAATTTGCACTTCAAGCACCAGTAAAACAGAGGCCAAAAAAGATTCCTTAGAGGCATCTGGTCACTATTAGTGATGATCGAGCGTGTTCTATCAACCCCTTCGGCGAGCACGCTCAGGTGCTCGCCGAGTATTTTGGCATGCTCGGCATTTCTTTTAAGGTCGCTGTGCCTGCAAGTGTCACGGCTGTTAGACAGTGTGCTCGCTGAATGGGTTCATAGAACACGCTCGATCATCACTAGTCACTATACATTAGTATACAATAAAAAAACACATATCACATAGTGAATAACACAGACACTATTCAATACAGCAGGGTTGAGGTGTACTTTGTGGGACAAAATTACAGCATTTTTGAAAGGCGCTATTCACTTTACTGTGCAACATATAGAAAAAAAAGGGCAATGAATTCCAAATAAAGTGAAATGGTGCAGAAGAAAACGAAAACATTTTACTGCTTTTAAAAAATTCTAAACTTTGCAAACAAATTGTTTGGCTTGTGTTTCAATTTTCTAAGACCGTTTTTAATACCATTTTGGGGTACAACTTTTTGATTGCTCCATCAAATGTATAGTCGTAAGTTACTTACCGGTAACGGGATTTTTCAGAGACAGCACCACGAGAGAGGGGATCCGCCCACCAAGGAGAGGAAACCTACAGGCTTAAAAGGGCGCCACCTCTCTCCCGCCTCAGTTGGGATTACAGAGCATTGAGAGGACTGCCAGGTTAATAAACACAGCAAACAATCACAAAATTGCCATACCAGACGACACCTATTGAGTGTGATATTATAATTAATAAAAGGGGAGTGTTCCCACAAACGTGAAAGGAGGAAATATAAGGGTGCTGTCATGGTCTCCGAAAAATTCCATTACCGGTATGTAATTTAAGATTTTATCGGTCGACCATGACAGCACCACGAGAGAATTACAGAGATGAAGTAATCTATTGAAGGACCACAGCCTGGAACACTCTTCTCCCAAAGGTGAGGTCAGCCGATACACCCATATCTAACCTATCGTGTCTATGGAATGTAGAGGGACAGGACCAGGTAGCAGCCTTACATATGTATTCTATCGAGACACCTGTCTTCTCAGCCCAGGAGGGGTGGGGTGGGATGAGCCTTCAGCCCTTCTGGCACTTCCTCGCCGCTAGATGTACAGACCAAAAGTTTGGACACATCTTCTCATTTAAAGATTCTTCTGTATTTTCATGACTATGAAAATTGTACATTCACACTGAAGGCATCAAAACTATGAATTAACACATGTGGAATTATATACTTAACAAAAAAGTGTGAAACAACTGAAAATATGTCTTATATTCTAGGTTCTTCAAAGTAGCCACCTTTTGCTTTGATGACTGCTTTGCACACTCTTAGCATTCTCTTGATGAGCTTCAAGAGGTAGTCACCGGAAATTGTTTTCACTTCACAGGTATGCCTTGTCAGGTTTAATAAGTGGGATTTCTTGCCTTATAAATGGGGTTGGGACCATCAGTTGTGTTGTGCAGAAGTCTGGTGGATACACAGCTGATAGTCCTACTGAACAGGCTGTTAGAATTTGTATTATGGCAAGAAAAAAGCAGCTAAGTAAAGAAAAACGAGTGGCCATCATTACTTTAAGAAATGAAGGTCAGTCAGTCCGAAAAATTGGGAAAACTTTGAAAGTGTCCCCAAGTGCAGTTGCAAAAACCATCAAGCGCTACAAAGAAACTGGCTCACATGAGGACCGCCCCAGGAAAGGAAGACCAAGAGTCACCTCTGCTTCTGAGGATAAGTTTATCCGAGTCACCAGCTTCAGAAATCGCAGTTTAACAGCAGCTCAGATTAGAGACCAGTTCAATGCCACACAGAGTTCTAGCAGCAGACACATCTCTTCAACAACTGTTAAGAGGAGACTTTGTGCAGCAGGCCTTCATGGTAAAATAGCTGCTAGAAAACCACTGCTAAGGACGGGCAACAAGCAGAAGAGACTTGTTTGGGCTAAAGAACACAAGGAATGGACATTAGACCAGTGGAAATCTGTGCTTTGGTCTGATGAGTCCAAATTTGAGATCTTTGGTTCCAACCACCGTGTCTTTGTGCGACGCAGAAAAGGTGAACGGATGGACTCTACATGCCTGGTTCCCACCGTGAAGCATGGAGGAGGAGGTGTGATGGTGTGGGGGTGCTTTGCTGGTGACACGGTTGGGGATTTATTCAAACTTGAAGGCATACTGAACCAGCATGGCTACCACAGCATCTTGCAGCGGCATGCTATTCCATCTGGTTTGCGTTTAGTTGGACCATCATTTATTTTTCAACAGGACAATGACCCCAAACACACCTCCAGGCTGTGTAAGGGCTATTTGACCAAGAAGGAGATTGATGGGGTGCTACGCCAGATAACCTGGCCTTCACAGTCACCAGACCTGAACCCAGTTGTTTCACACTTTTTTGTTAAATATATAATTCCACATGTGTTAATTCATAGTTTTGATGCCTTCAGTGTGAATGTACAATTTCCATAGTCAAGAAAATACAGAAAAATCTTTAAATGCGAAGGTGTGTCCAAACTTTTGGTCTATACTGTATATGATAGAGAAATGGCCTCCTAATTCCATCTAGCTATGGTGGACTTCGTGACCTTAGACCGTTCCTAGCCCCTTGGTAGGATATAAACAACGAGTTATCTTTCCTAAAGCTTTTGGTAACTGAATGGTACCTAACCACACATCTCTTCACTTCTAACGTATGTAACTCCACCTCTTTCTGGTTACTAGGATGTGGACAAAAGGAGGGTAGGAGGACTTCCTGAAGTCTGTGGAAACGAGTAGCTACCTTAGGGAGAGAGAGTGATTTTTAGACCAGATCCTGCCTATCATCCAGAATTTGAGTAAACGGCGAGGTCATAGACAGGGTCTGGATGTCACTAATGCTCCTGGCCGAGGTTAAAGATATTAAAGCGGTCTTAAGAGAGAGGGATTTAAGGGTTGCTGACTATTAGCTCAAACGGCGAGCTAGTCAAGGCCTTTAGAACCAAATTTAAATCCCAGGGAACCAAGCTGCTTTTAATAATGAGTCTAGATCTAAAAGCTGCCTTAATGAACCGAGAAACCCAGTAGCTACAAGCTACATCACAGTTATATAGGGCACCCAAGGCAGAAATCTGTACTTTAAGGGTGCTGGTGGATAACCCTAGTTCAAGACCTTTTTGTAAAAACTCCAAAGATTTGTCCTATTGGCACCCCTTCCCCATCAACCCCAGAACCAGAGAAAGACAAAAACTTTCTCCAACTTGTGGCATAAATCTGGGTTGTAACAGGTTTTCTGCTGTGCAGGATGGTTACTAGACCTTTGGAAAAACCTTTCTGATTTGGCAGTGTCCTTTCAAGTTCCACACCGTCAAGTGGAGGCCAGTTGCTTGAGGATGGAATATCGGACCCCGGAGAAGGAGATATGGAATCTCTGGAAGAACCCAAGGATCAGAGATGGACATGTTCCTCAGGAATGAGAACCAGGGCCTCCTGGGCCAAAAGGGTGCGATCAGCAGAACCCTGGCCTTCTCCTCCCTGATCTTTCTTATTACCATGAGAAGAACAGCCAACCAGGGGGGGAGGAGTCATACGCCAGGCTGAAATACCAACGTATCAGGAAAGCGTCCACAGCTAGAGGATTTAGGGAACACAAGATCTTTGTCTTCCGATTTAGTTTTGTGGCAAACGGATCTACTTGACCGGAGGCCCCCCCATCTTCGGCTATTTGGGTAAAAATTCCTTGATTTAGTTCCCATTCCCCTTGCATCAGAGGATAGCAGCTTAGGAAATCTGCTCTCATGTTTTCTTTTTCCATTATATGGAGGGCCATCAGGGAAAGGAGGTGACTTTCTGTAATCTGGAAGAGATGATCTGTCACTCTCATCAGTGATCTTGACCATGTATCCCCCTGGTGGTTCACATATGCTACCGCAACTAGATTATCCAAGAGGATCTTTACATTCTGGCCCTGAAGGAAAGGTAAGAAATTATTCACCGCCTTGTCTACCGCCAGAAGTTCTTTTGAATTGGAGGAGAGACCCTTTTCAATATCTGACCAGGTCCCCTGGGCTACCATATCTCCCAGATGGGCTCCCCACCCTCTCGGACTCGCATCTGTGGTAATTGTTCTAGTGACCCTAAGTACCCAGGGAACCCCTCGAGATAGGTTAGGCTCATCCTGCCACCACTCTAAAGATTTTACTGACCGGGGTGATAAGGACATCTTCCAAGTGCCGCTTAAGAGAAACTTCATTATGTAGCACATCCCACTGTAGAACTGTGGCGCCCCTGAAGGTTCGACCGCCACAGGGATGCTGCACTTCTGTAATGGAGTGTAGTGTTCCTCCTCCGAGGTAAGAACAGCGTGATGGTCGGGACCCAACCTTTGCATCCAACACCACATTTCTCCACCAGGGGGGCTAGTATGCACCAGGTGCTGCCCTCCTGGTTACAGGGAGACTGGGGAACCAAGAGTGAGGGGAACCAGTTAGTGGGTGAGGGTTGAGGACTTACAATTTAGTGACACTTTAAATTTCATATTTAATAAAAAGCCATCTTTGGTTTTGGTCTTTGTGCTGTTAATTACTGTGAGGTATTGTGATCTCCCACCCTGAACGTGGATCCTGTGTGGACCTGCAGTGGATGGAGACACAGCCCTCATACCCCAGCCTTGGGACGGGGGGCAGGTTGCAGACGAGGAATGTCTCAACCCGGTCAAGGACCACGACCAAGAAGGCCCGGAGCTTAAGAGTGTAGCTCCACAGCTAATGGATCCCGGGGAGGATGCAGACGGAGCAGTGTACGCCACCTGTCCTCACCATCTGATATATTCAGAGGGAATCCGGCTGCAAGAGGGGTACCGGCCCCAACACCCGACCTTGCTTCTCCATGTCCTGGTTGGTAAAGCCTGGTAGGCCCAGAGGATCCCATCGGGTATCGGAAGGAGCGGAGCTGCCACCCGTGCCCTTGTTCTGAGAGGAGTTCAGAGGGAGACCCGGCCTATCTACACACACAGACAGGAGAGGATACGGTCTGTAGTTCAGGAATACTCTGGTGCGGGGTCCCGATTGAATGCTGGACTTGCTCGGAGGTTGTCGGACCCCCATCCCTGGTGACTGCAGGACTCCGTGGGGATCAGGGAGTCGCCTTCCTTCTGCCATCTCTAATGTGAGTAAAGCCTTGGAAGTTCACCCCTATGGCCTCCGGACTGTTTATTCTGCGCTACACCGCGCGACGTGGCATCCGTTCTTCCTCCACTACTACCCCCTCCATCCTTCCTGTCCCTCTGCCCTGAGGCCTTGCTCCGCCTGTGGGGAGTAGTAATAACTCTGGCCGCCGTAACACTATGCCTCAGCGGACTGCAGCGGCGCTGGTGGCCTTCACCAGGTGCCACAGGTGGCGTAGTCGTAAATCAGCCACTCAACCCGGATAAGCCCACACCATCTCTTTTAATGTGACGGCCCTGAGCACGGGTCGGGTCCGGGCCACGGCTGCACCCCATCTCTCCATCACAGGACCCGACTCCGAGTCACCCATCTCCCAGGGTAAAGAAAAGGGCTTTTTCGAGTAAGAGACGTCACGCTATCACTTGTGGGGGGTTTCTGCTGTTTTCGCATGTCAGGGGCTCTCCAAATGTGATATGGCATCCACTTTTTTCATATGGCATTTTGTTTTCATAATGGCATTACGGCATTCATTTTAATATGGTGATATGGCATTCAGTCTTTTTTGCGTTCAAAAAGTCGAAACGGTGCTCCTTCCCTTCCGAGCCCTGTCATGTGCCCAAACAATAGTTTTCCCCCACATATGGGGTATCAACATGCTCAGTAGAAATTACACAACAAATTTTGTGGTTCATTTTATCTTGTTACCCTTGTGAAAATAAAAAAATTGGGGCTATAGTAAAATTTTTGTGAAAAAAAGTAAAATGTTCATTTTTCTTTCCACATTGCTTTAGTTCCTTTTGGATATTTTCTGTCATAAAGGCCCCTCAAAGTCACTTCAAATGTGATGTGGTCCCTAAAAAAATGGTTTTGTAAATTTTGTTGGAAAAATTAGAAATCGCTGGTCAACTTTTAAACCTTCTAACTTCCTAACAAAAAAAATGTTTTAAAAATTGTGCTGATGTAAAGTAAACATATGAGAAATGTTATTTATTAACTATTTTGTGTGACATAACTCTCTGGAATTAAAAGTTTGAAAATTGCAAAATTATCAAAATTTTCACCAAATTGTCGTATCAAAATTGGTTACCACTATCATGAAGTACAATATGTCACTAAACACAATCTCAGAATCAGTGGGATCCATTGTAAAATAAGAAGAAAATAATAAAATCCTTATACTCACATGTCCTATGTGTCCCTAGCTGTAATTCTCTGACCGCTGACGCTGAGGAGCCGAGGAGAATGAGCCGCTCCGGCGAGCGGGCCCCGAAGCTGAGCTCAGGAGCGGTGTCCTGTCACTCAGTGAGCGCAGCTCCGGGGCCACTATCCGGGGAACACTTAGGACCATAGGCAGATTATAATGAGGGCAATCTGGGCTACCGCCCGGGGCCCCGGGGCTCCGGGGAGCCCCGGGGGGTCCATGGCCAAGCTTAAAGGATCCCTCACTTTACAAACTTAACACCAAGCATAGAGATAAACAGAATGTAAATAAAGACAATACAGCTGTCCTTACCTGCAGTTGAAAGGTTGTATTGTCTTTATTTACATTCTGTTTATCTCTATGCCTGATGATTCCATCTGTTTATTTCTATGCTTGGTGATACCATCTGTATTTTGTGGGCCATGATTGACTTTGCCCTATATTGACACTTGTCTACCACTTGTGGGCTTTATGGCTTCTCTCTATATGACCTATTGACATATTTATAGATATATACTTTCATGGCATTTTGACTACATTTATCTATGCTGGATACTTTAAGGTATGTACTTGTTATCCACTAATGCTTACTAGATGAATGAATTTTGGATACTGATCCTTTTACTTATTTATTTATTTAATTCTTCATGTATTTATCACTGGGTTCATTGATATGATCTCCTTTTGTAAGTCTTGTTAAACAGAATAAATGATTGACTACCCTTGTTACTAGCACTGCAGGCACCTTCATTGGTTCACTTCCCCTTTATGTGGGTTTTATAAATTTCTTTTAAATAATTCAATAAAAGTTCCAAATCTTTTTATCAAACTTGTGCATCTATACTTCTTTGACCTGATTGAGTGTTTGTTGAATAGAAGTATTGTACCAAATAGGCTTTTTACTTTTTGGACTAATAGAATGGAAGTATTAGTAGGATATTTTGCAATTATTGGGCTTTTGTTTTGCAGTATATGACAACGCCCCCCTGAGGAAGCGATAGGTGAAACACGCATCAAGCTGTGGGTGGCTGCCCGATCTCCATCATTTCCATTTGATCACATTTGATTGATCTTTCTCATTGTGTACCTAGTGGGCACTTATGATTTTGGTTACTTAGTCCCACTTTGGTTTATGCCCACTATGGATAAAATGCACATTACTTCTGTTATACTATAACTGGGCTGCAATCCTCCTCCTCCTCCTAATCTTTGTGCAGTATCACTTCTAATTGTATATCTATATATTTTTATGCTCTAATAAAGATTGTTATTTTCCATGGATTTTGTATCGTTCACCTTATCCGCATTGTTATACATAGTGGGGAAATCTGTCTGTCTTAGGGGATATATACAGTAGACATTATCCATTATGGAGTGTATAGGATTGTAGTGTTATAGGATTGTATTTTGCAGTGTATAGTAATATAGGAATGAGGCTTCAGATTCAGGATTGGTTATTACTTTCTATGGACGTCACTGTATTGTACAGATCTGTAATACTATAGTGTGCAGGGGCCCTGATGCTTTTTAGTCTAATATATATATTTGTTAAAGTAATCAAATTATACAGATCATTACATTGCTGGAGCTACACAATACATCTCCGTATATTCAGAAGAAAACAGAAGAAACTTACAAAAGTCACCAACAATATAAATAATATAAATTACTACTTAAATAAAATAATCTATGACGATGTGTAATGTGAAGTGTAACCACCAGATCTGATGTTACTATGTAACCATTAGTGTCATTTACATTAGATACAAGGGGGCGGAGCTATTACCACTGACCCCTCCCCCAAATGTAGTGTCCCAGTCCTATATAAAGAGGCCTCTTCCATCTGCTCCTCACTTCTTACCTGTAGTCATACAGAAGCGAGGACCACCATGCAGGCCACTTACCTTCTCCTCCTCTGCTGCGTGACCCCCATATTTTCTGCACCTCGTAAGTCCAGTTCCTTTATCTATTGTCTGATTTCTTACAGCTTCTTAGTATATGTAATAGTTATATCATAATATCTTATGCTCTAGTGGTTTAATCCTGTAAGAATCTAAATCCAACATCAATGTCTTCAATTAATTAAACACTCAAATGCACAATGTTCCATTATATGTATCTATTGTCTGACTTCTTACTGCTTCTTATTATATGTAATATTTGTATGGTAATATCTTATGCTCTATTGTTGTAATCCTGTAAGAATATAAATCCAACATCAATGTGTTCATTTAATTCCACTATTAATTACAGACTCTTCTATGGGGAATCCCTGGGTAGACCTTACTTTGGGCACAGCTTAGGCGGCATTATGTGTCTTTATGTGTGATAGCATTCTTGGACACACCAAGCAGTTAGATATTTCTATCTGTTGATGAATCTTGCTACAAGAACGGCTTCTGCGATTGTCGCCCTCCACATAATGTAGATAGTTTACATTGTGTAACTTATTTTCCAATAATTCTATTGGTCATTACCATAGGTAATAGTAATAGTATATACAGTTATATGAAAAAGTTTGGGCACCCCTATTAATCTTAAGCTTATTGTTTTATAAAAATTGATGTTTTTGCAACAGCTATTTCAGTTTGATATATGGAATAACTGTTGGACACAGTAATGTTTCTGCCTTGAAATGAGGTTTATTGTACTAACAGAAAATGTGCAATCTGCATTCAAACAAAATTTGACATGTGCATAAGTATGGGCACCTCACCAGAAAAGTGACATTAATATTTAGTAGATCCTCCTTTTGCAAAAATAACAGCTTCTAGTCGCTTCCTGTAGCTTTTAATGAGTTCCTGGATCCTGGATGAAGGTATTTTTGACCATTCCTCTTTACAAAACATTTCCAGTTCAGTTAAGTTTGATGGTCGCCGAGCATGGAGAGCCCCCTTCAAATGATCCCACAGATGTTCAATGAACATGATGGAATCTCCACCAAATTTTACTGTGGGTAGCAAGTGTTTTTCTTGGAATGCTGTGTTTTTTTGCCGCCATGCATAACGCCTTTTTGTATGACCAAACAACTCAATCTTGGTTTCATCAGTCCACAGGACCTTCTTCCAAAAAGAAATTGGCTTCTCCAAATGTGCTTTTGCATACCTCAGCCGACTCTGTTTGTGGCGTGCTTGCAGAAACGGCTTCTTTCGCATCACTCTCCCATAAAGCTTCTCCTTGTGCAAAGTGTGTTGTATAGTTGACCGATGCACAGTGACACCATCTGCAGCAAGTTGATGCTGCAGCTCTCTGGAGGTGGTCTGAGGATTGTCCTTGACTGACCTCACCATTCTTCTTCTCTGCCTTTCTGATGTTTTTCTTGGCCTTCCACTTCTGGCCTTAACAAGAACTGTCCCTGTGTTCTTCCATTTCCTTACT
This sequence comes from Phyllobates terribilis, assembly GCF_046119375.1. Taxonomy (NCBI): domain Eukaryota; kingdom Metazoa; phylum Chordata; class Amphibia; order Anura; family Dendrobatidae; genus Phyllobates; species Phyllobates terribilis. The sequence goes on from NW_027363127.1 coordinate 740,439, forward strand.
ATGTTCCTCACAGTGGAAACTGACAGGTTAAATCTCAGAGACTGCTTTTTGTATCCTTCCCCTGAACAACTATGTTGAATAATCTTTGTTTTCAGATCATTTGACAGTTGTTTTGAGGAGCCTATGATGCCACTCTTCAGAGGAGATTCAAACAGGAGAACAACTTGCAAGTGGCCACTTTAAGTAGCTTTTCTCATGATTGCATACACCTGGCTTTGAAGTTCAAAGCTCAATGAGGTTACAAAACCAAAAAAAGTGCTTTAGTAAGTCAGTAAAATGTAGGTAGGAGTATTTAAAACAAGAAAATGATAAGGGTGCCCATACTTATGCACCTGTCAAATTTTGTTTGAATGCAGATTGCACATTTTCTGTTAGTACAATAAACCTCATTTCAAGGCAGAAACATTACTGTGTCCAACAGTTATTACATATATCAAACTGAAATAGCAGTTGCAAAAACACAAATTTTTATAAAACATTAAGCTTAAGATTAATAGGGGTGCCCAAACTTTTTCATATAACTGTATTGTAATCGTAATAGTATATATTATAATATTTAGAGTATTCTAAACATAATTACTGTATATATTATAGTTTACTGCTAAGAACAAATGTAATAATTTAACAAGTAATTACAAATTTATAATGTGATATATATTAACTTGATGTTCATGTGCACACTATCTATGAAGTGGCATAAGGAACAAAATGGCTGAATTTTTGCATTTCTACCATGGTTGCACATACACCAATGTGATACATTTGCTGCAATTAGTGACATTTTTAAAGACTAGTAAATTCATGCCCTCTCTCTGATAATTTTAATAAATATCCCCAATTGAGCTGTTTTATAATCTAATTCTTCCCACGTGAATAAACCCCAGCGCGTTGTGTTCCTTAACACACAAAGTTGCTCTTGGATACTAATCTGCTTGTTCTTTTGTAGTTTTAATATTTTTTTGCAGTTTAGTAACTAATTATGAAATTGATGGCTGCTAACTATTGAATTTTTTAGTTTTTGAAGGATCTGGATTAGGATCTGGCGAGGAATTTGTCACAATAATCGGTCAAGATGAAGGATCTGGCATTGTCATCACTCCAGAAGGATCTGGCTCTGTAATCGGTCAAGATCAGGGATCTGGCATTGTCATCACTCCAGAATAAGGATCTGGCTCTGTAATCGGTCAAGATGAAGGATCTGGCATTATCATCACTCCAGAAGAAGGATCTGGCGCTATAATCGGTCAAGATGAGGGATCTGGCATTGTGATCACTCCAAAAGAAGGATCTGGCGACATAATCGGTCAAGATGAAGGATCTGGCATTATCATCACTCCAGAAGAAGGATCTGGCACAATAATCAGTCAAGATGAAGGATCTGGCATTGTCATCACTCCAGAAGAAGGATCTGGCGCAATAGTTGGTCAAGATGAAGGATCTGGCATTGTCATCACTCCAGAAGAAGGATCTGGTGCAACAATTGGTCAAGATGAAGGATCTGGCATAATCATCACTCCAGAAGAAGGATCTGGCACTATAATCGGTCAAGATGAAAGATCTGGTATTGTCATCCCTCCAGAAGAAGGATCTGGCACAAAATAATTGATCAAAATGAAGAATCTGGCATTTCAATCCCTCCAGAAGAAGGATCTGGCACACAATAATTGATCAAAATGAAGGATCTGGCATTTCAATCCCTCCAGAAGAAGGATCTGGCATTAGTTATTTCTCTAAAAAATAAACTGGTTGAAAATATATACTATTGGGAAACCAGATCACTTTTGGACATTAAGGAGATGCCCCATCACATGTTTGTTAGTGTGATTTCTTCTTTTAGGTGCTTATTTTATGAACTTAATTCCACAAAGCCGAAATAAGGCAAAGTAATCCAACCTGCACTGTATTCATGCATTTATCTTGTGCCTTGTATCCAGTTCACAGTTGAATATCAGTATCTTATATTTTTTTCAATAATAAAAATAACTTTTGCAACATATTTCACTTCATTTCATATGAATTCTATTAATATTACAATGAGAAAATTAATTTAAAAAACTCCATTTGATCTCTGTAAACCAGGGCCGGACTGGGACAAAAAAGCAGCCCTGCAAGACAAACCCCACCAGCCCACATACTGTAACACTCATTACCCCAGATCAGTAAATTTGGCTTTACTTAGTCGTGCCCCTCATCACTCCCTTTAAGGAGTTATTTGATGAGCCACATGTGAATAGTGCAGCAGTGTGTATGATCCACCATAGCCCCACTAACATGGTGCTCTTCAGAGCTCTGGATCTCGGGATTATGGGGGTCTCAGTGGACGGACCCCCAGTGATTGGAAAGTTCTCAGGATAGGGGATACTTGGGATGTTTAAATTAGTTTTCCAATATTTATTCTTATTTTATCATAGGAATATTGAAAATAATAAACCAATATTAACCCAACCAAAGTCTAATGTTGCCTCACGACAACAGGACACAAAAAGTGGTACTGTGCAGTGTATATGTATATACAGGAAACAAGAAGTGGTACTGTGCAGTGTATATATACAGGAAAGGAGAAGTGGGACTGTGCAGTGTATATAAACAGGAGAAGTGGTACTGTGCAGTGTATATACACAGGACAGGAGAAGTGGTACTGTGCAGGAAAGGAGAAGTGATACTGTGCAGTGTATATATACAGGACAGGAGGAGTGGTGCTGTGCAGTGTATATATACAGGAAACAAGAAGTGGTACTGTGCAGTGTATATTTACACGACAGGAGAAGTGGTACTGTGCAGTATATATATATAGGAAAGGAGAAGTGGGACTGTGCAGTGTATATATACAGGAGAAGTGGTACTGTGCAGTGTATATACACAGGACAGGAGAAGTGGTACTGTGCAGTATATATATACAGGAAAGGAGAAGTGGTACTGTGCAGTGTATATATACAGGACAGGAGGAGTGGTGCTGTGCAGTGTATATATACAGGAAACAAGAAGTGGTACTGTGCAGTGTATATTTACACGACAGGAAAAGTGGTACTGTGCAGTATATATATACAGGACAGGAGAAGTGGGACTGTGCAGTGTATATATACAGGAGAAGTGGTACTGTGCAGTGTATATATACAGGAGAATTGGTACTGTGCAGTGTATATGTAGCGCCCCGAGGGTTCGGCCGCTACAGGGGTATTGCACCTCAGACCAGAGGTGTGATATTCCACTCCCGGGTAAGGATGGAGTATGGACCAGGGCTCAGTTAGCTGCATACAGCACACACACCCCATTTCCGAGGGACAGCTCAGCGGTGCTCCCACTAGACAGAAGTGCAGGCACGACCAACTATGTCCCTGTCTGGAGTGGGGAGGGGGGTGGAACACCCAGTGCTGTAGGGGCAGATAGGGGTTGGTTCCTGAGCGTAGATAGGAGCTCATTGGTTGCTGGTCCCCTGGGCTCATGGCTAGAGGGAGGTATAAAAGGTGGGCACCATCTTAGATCTAGGTTCTGTCCAGAGAAGAGAAGACAGGGAGTAGAGGCTCTGTAGGAGCTCTACTCCAGAGTGGGCCTAGTGAGAGGCCGAGGAGGAGAGTGGAGAGAGAGAGAGAGGAGGTGAAGTGGAGCTGAGATTACGTCTCATCCCAGCTCCACGAGAAAGGAACAGAAAAGGAGAAGAAGAGAGAGAGAGAGAAACAGAAGGGCTCAGGAACAAGAAGGTGGAAGGGACCCTAAGAACCCACGAGAATCCAGGGTGCAGGGTCAGGCAGATTAAGGGTACCAGATCCCAAGTTGGTGGAGGAGAAACAACCCTCAGCCAAAGACCGGAGGTCGTGATCATTTATTGGTGCGACACCTCATCAAACCTGCTAGGAAGGCACCATATAGGACAGCGGAGGACGGGGCCCACGTTTAACCGCACAAGTCCGCGGTAGCTGGACAAAAGTGGGTCACTGGTGAGGCAGGCCAGAGAAAGGACAAAAGGGGGCCTTGAGCCATACTCCTGAGCTGTCTGGGGGTTGACCGAGCCCCTCACCTGGTGGACGCAGCACGGCTCGGGCAGTCATTCCCCGCAGAAGTGACTTGGATATTAATCGTGAGTAAAGACCCTGGACTGCAGTACGTTGTCTGTGTGCTTTTTCACTCCTCCGGCATTACCGGTACTGGGACTCTCACCACCATCACTCCCACCATCCACTACACTGCCCTGGGGCCGCACTCTTCCGTTGGGGAGTCACACCATCCCAGCTGCATACATCATCGGCCCCAGCGGTCTGCCCTGCAGCGGCGGTTCCTAATAACCGCAATCCACGGGTGGCGTAGTCGGACATTATCTAAAACATCTAAAAGACTGCCACTGGTCTGACCACCCTGAGCCACGGGACCGGGTCACCACTACTACCCTCATCGTCTCCCTATTGCCCGGTTCTGAGTGCCCCACGGCCCAGGGGGCGAGTCATATATACACAGGACAGGAGAAGTGGTACTGTGCAGTATACAGTATATACAGGAAAGGAGAAATGGGACTGTGCAGTGTATATATACAGGACTGTGTATATATATAGTGTATATGTACAGTGTATATATACAGGACTGTATTCAGGACTGTATATATACAGTCTATATATACTGTATATATACAGGTATATATACAGGACTGTATATATACAGGACTGTATATATACTGTATATATGTATATATACAGGTACTGTGCAGTGTATATACTGTATACAGGAGAATTGTACTTTGCAGTGTATATATACAGTACACAGGACAGGAGGAGTGGTGCTGAGAGTAGCACCTGCCTCCTGAGCTCAAGCACTTCCAGGAGGAGGGTCGTCGTCTGCCTCTCTTCTCCCTAGGGAGAGGCAGGCCTACTGGGAGGCCGGCATGGCTTCCCAGCCTCCTATCCCCCGGTCTATGCCGGCGGGGGAGAAGGAGCCTCAACAACCGGCCCAGAAGGGAGTGAGGAGATCGGGAAGGGTGAGGAAGAGTACATCCACCTACTCCAACCCCGAGACTGTTCACCGCCCGCCCAGAGAGGGAGACCGGGGCACCCCAGGCCCCAGGAACAAGAGCCCAGCAAGATCCTGGGGGGAGATGAGCTCTTGCGAGTCCACAAGTTCCTTCTCCTCCCGAGTGGTCGCCACGTTGCGAGAGTACGAGGACGCCGGCAAAGCACTAACCCAGCTGAAAGAGGAGCTGAGGGAGGCCTGGGTCCTGAACACCCGGGCGTCCAACAAGGAAAGACCCGCGACCTCCCAGAGGTTTAAAGCCCTCAGAGACGAGGTGGTCAGGTTAGTGCTCCTCCGGGAGGGGATTGAGAAAAGCGCAGGTCCCTTCCTGGAAAGGTTTAAGAACCAGCGGTGGTTCTCAGAAATGAAGGGGTTAAACACCTCAGGAGAACCGCCAACCGGCGTCCTTAGTGAAGAGGAGGAGGAGGATGAAGAGGTGACTGGAGTTTCAGTTGCTGGAGCCAGTGAGGGGCAGAGCCGGAGCCCAAGTGGTCTCCCTGCAGGGCAGAGGACTCCGACAGCAGAGGCTGGAGTGTTGGGGGAGGAGGAGGAAGGAGGATTGCTGAGGGAGATCCGACTGCTGGAGTTTCCAGTGGACCTGACGCGGTTTTCCTTCGGTGAGAACAAACCAGTGGAGGAGACCAAGAGGAGGAAGAGGAAGACCGGAGGAGCCGCACAGGAGGTGGTGAGTTACAAGTATGTACCAATGTCTGATGTTGTGCCTGCCACCTTCTGTTTAAACCCCACCAAACCTAAAGACACGGGCTCTGCAGTGGGCTTGAGGCAGAGGCAAGGTGGGGAGAGGAGAAGGATGTCCGGCGATGCTGCCATCTGTGCAGGGAACAGTGCAGAGGGCGAGGCTGTGGAGGTACTCACAGCGCCGGACATAGGAAGTTCTGTGGAGTTTCCCTCCTTGCCCTCTGCGGCTAAGCCAGTTATCACCGGGGCTGGGGGGGCCGGGAGGGATGTGAAAAACACATCTGCGAGGAACACTGGGCACACTGCTGCGACAGGGGGGCAGTGTGCCCCAGCGCCCAAAAAGGACACTAAGACCCCAAAGTCTGTGGGTGCAGGGCGGGCAGCGGTGCCCAACAAACAGTCTGCCCAGCACAAGGACCAAAATGCTGCAGTAGGGGGGCAGGGCGCTCCAGGAGACGACCTGCAGAAAGCCAGCAGCAACCAAAGGGAAAAGGGTGTGGTGCTGCAGGGAAAGGAGTCTCTGGAAGTGCTCCCCTCCCCCGGCCCAGCAGGTGTGAGTGCAGAGACACCAGACACAAGGGAGGAAGGAATGGAGGTGACTGTGGAAGGTGCAGAGAACAGCAGAGGTAATGGGGTGACAAGTAAAGGGAATGGAAGTAGTGGTGTAGTGAATGATGGGAGTAGTGGTGGAGCAGATGGTGGGAGTAATGGTGGAGCAGATGGTGGGAGTAGTGGTGGAGTGAATGGTGGGAGTAGTGGGAATGGTGGGAGTAGTGGTGTAGCAAATGGTGGGGGTAGTGGTGGAATGAATGCTAGGAGTAGTGGGAATGGTGGGAGTAGTGGTGTAGCAAATGGTGGGGGTAGTGGTGGAATGAATGGTGGGAGTAGTGATGCAGCAAATGGTGGGAGAAGTAGTGGAGTGAATGATGGGAGTAATGGTCCTGCGAATGGTGGGAGTAGTAGTGAAGTGAATGGTGGGAGCAGCACTGGTGTTGGTGGGGGGAAAGTAGGTGCTGGTCCCGCTGCCCCCCCCAGCATTGGCGGGGGCTTCAGCCCAAAGCTATTCAGGAGCTGTCAGTGCTGGGGGTAGTAGTGCGCCCTCGTCTGGTGGCCCTGGGGATGGTGACTTGCAACAGCAGCTCCTGGACGCCCTGAGGAGAGGGGAGAGCTCCATCACTATAGAGGGGAGGGAGGTTGATCTGTCTTTCTGGATAGAGAGACATGGTCTTTCAGCCTTCCGAGATAGAGGGGCAGAGACTGTCTGGTCTCTGTCGACAACGGGGCAGAGGAGTAACCATAGGAACGTGGTCCGTCTCCAGTGGGTAAGCAAGGATGCCTGTCCTGATAGGTGGAAGGTGGTTGAGCTCCTGCTGGGGATGGGCTTTGCGGCATATGACATCTTTGCCTTGATCCATCCCTACGGGACCTCCTACTTCGATGTCAGCTTCGTGAGACCGGAGGGCCTTGAGCTTTTCTGGTCTTGCCATGAGCTGGCTCGGAGTCGCCCCCAATGGCATGGTCTCTTTCCCCTGGCAATAACCCGCCAAGATTCAGTCAGGAAAGTGACCGTTTTGACTAGTAACGAGTCGCTTTCCTGTATGGACATTACGACCTGGGTGAGTCGATACGGAGAGGTCACCAATATTCCCGAAAAGAATCTGAATGGCCATAGTATCTGGTCAGGAGCCTGGACCTTCATGGTGAGATTGAAGGTTTCGGGAAACACTATTACCCATATCCCCTCCTCAACCTTTTTGGGGAGGGATAGGATCTTGATTTTCTACCGGGGGCAGCCTAAGGTCTGTCACAGGTGCGGTAGCCCCACACACTTCAGTGCGCAGTGTACCACCCAGAAATGCGCACTGTGTAGGGACCTTGGTCATCTTGCTGCTGCCTGTCGCAGGATTAGGTGTAACTTGTGTGGTGACCTCGGTCACCCGTTCAGTCGCTCTCCACGTTCCTTCGCCAATGCTGTCCTGAAAGCGGCGAGTGCGGGACAAGCGAAAGCCAGGACTAATCTTGCCGGTGAAGGGACCAGTAGAGGCGGGGAGGCAGGGAACCGGTGAGGAGCAAGCTGCCGCCATCCACCATCAGGCGGCAGGAGCAGCGCCGTGTGGACAGGGGGCAGGGAGTAATGTCCCTAAACTCTGACCCAGGTACTTCACTTGCAGCTGAGGATCCTAAAGACAGTGAATTGAGCGAGGAGGTCAAGAGACTTGAAAGGGAAGAGCGAGAGGACGCCACGTCTTCCCAGGAACCCTCTTCTGGTGACAGTCTAGATGAGGGAGAGGGGGAGTGGTCACAGAAAAAGAAAAAGGGTAACAGGAAAACGGCCAGAGGTAGGAGGGGGACCAGGTCTCGAGCTGCCTCTTTGGAGTGCGACCCCTCTGACTCTCTGGCCGTGATCCAAGCGCCATTGGAGGGTTCAGCCGCCCCCCCCTCTGGTGGATCTCTCCAACCGGTTCGGGGCTCTCCAGGACCTCCCTCTGCAGGGGGGAAATGGGGACCCGGGGCCGGAGGTTGCGGACAAGGTGGTTGCGGCTCAGGAGATGGCTGGGTCTTCCTCTCGGGGGCAAATACAAAGCCCTCTGGGGGGACGACTAACCCAGGACCACCAGACGGGGGCAAGAATGTATGTAAGGAGAGAATGGACGAGTCTGTTTGTCTTAAGCGCACTAAAAACCCGTCATTATCGGAGGAAGAGGTTGGGACTGTCAGTGGTGGGAAGAGAAAGGCTATCTAATTCAACCATTCATGATGGCGGCACCCATCCCGTTGACGTTGGCAACTATTAATGTTTGCAGCATAAAGTCAGATGCGGCAAGGTACACGGCCTTTCATTTTCTCGGCCAACTTGACGCCGACATTTTATTTTTGCAGGAGACCAGGTTGACCGATATATCAACCTTGCATAAAGCAAGGCGGGAGTGGAGGCATGGGCCCTCCTACTGGTCTCTTGCGGCCGAGCCGTATAGCGGGGTGGCGGTCCTTTTTAAGACCGCAGCGGTTGAATGCAGACGAGTGATCGAATTAGAAATGGGGAGATGCTTGATCCTAGATGTCTCCATGGGGGGACAAGAGCTTCGGCTCATTAACATCTATGGTCCCCAGTCCAAGTGGGACCGCAAATGTCTCTTCCTGAAGATCAAACCTTTTTTATTTTCGAGTCGGCAGGTGGTCTTCGGAGGGGATTTCAACAATGTCACGAGATCCTGTGATAGAGGAGGTTCCGGAGACCGGCTGTCTTATGACTGGGTCGCGTTAAACAGGATAGTGAGTGAGGCTCGCCTGGTGGATGTCCACATCCGGCACAACCCGGGCAACACGGGATTCACCTTTTCTAGAGGTAGTCAGTGCAGGTCTAGGCTAGACAGGTTTTATTTGAAGGAGGAGGCCGTCTCTTCACCGTTGTCGGTTGTGGAGGTGGAGTTCTCCGATCACTGTTTGATTATGTTTTCTCTGAACGTTACAGAGACTCCTCGGATGGGAAGAGGTTATTGGAAGCTGAATTCGTCACTCCTTGAGGAAGAAGCTGTAAGACGTTCTTTTGAGGAATTATTTCAGAGCCAGGTACCATTGCTGGGCCTAAGTAACACTAAGTCAGAGTGGTGGGAGATGTTCAAAAATCGGGTGGCGAGATTCTTCCGGCAGCTCTCGAACTTCAGAAGCCTGAACAGGGATCGCCTGTATCAGAGCCTGAGGAGGAAACTCGAGCATCTTGTCTTGACTGGAGGTAGCCGCGAGGAGATCTCCAGAGTGAAGTCCTTGCTGAAGAGGTGTCAGTACGATAGGCACGCATCTATGGTTTTCGAGAGGGACTACGGGAAGTACTGCTCGCCCGACCCTTACAGAAACTGTAAGATGTCAGTGAATAGTAAGATAGTGACGGGGCTGGTGGACAGTACGGGGTCCCTGAGAAGGTCCAGGTCAGTGATCTTGGAGGTCGTCAGTTCCTACTACTCGTACCTCTTGGGAAAGAGGGAGCTTGATCGTGACGGGATGTCGGCTTTCCTGACTGAATCTGTTCCTGAGCCAGGGGCTGACCTCTCGCTGGGCGATTTGGCAGAAGCGATCAAAGAAGAGGAAGTGAGACTGGCGATCGATGGGCTTAGGCCCAAAAAGTCGCCAGGTCCGGATGGCTTAACATCCGAGTTCTTTAGGACCTTTAGGGACTCTTTGGTCCCCCTCTTGACTCAGGTGCTTAACGAGTGTCTCTCCTCGGGCACTCTGCCGAGATCGTTAAGGAGGTCAGCTTTGATCATTTTGTCAAAGGGTAAGGATCCGTCACGCATTGAGAACTGGCGTCCCATAGCACTTCTCAATGTGGACAGGAAGATTTTGGCTAAGATACTTTTCAACAGGCTGGTGAAGTTTGCACCCCGGCTCCTTTCGGAGGTTCAGCACTGTTGCGTTCCTGGCCGTAGCACTTTTAGTGCTGTTCTAGGTGTCCGAGAGGCCGTGGAGCAAGGCAGGGCGGGCCTCTGGAAGGGGTTCTTGCTGACCTTGGATCAGGCAAAAGCCTTTGATCGGGTTAACCACGAGTACCTCTGGTCCACTCTTTTGAGGTATGGTCTGCCTGGAGGGTTTGTGGACAGGCTTAAGACCTTATACGCAGAGACTTTCCCTCTGGTCAATGGGTGGATTGGACGACCTTTCGGGGTAGGATCCGGTGTCCGTCAGGGCTGTCCTCTTAGCCCTTTGCTTTACGCGTTTGCAATCGATCCCTTCCTCAGAAGGATCGATTGTGGACCGTTGGCGGGGGTGCGGATGGGCGGGGCGGCACCGGAGGCTATCCTGAGGGTGGTGGCCTACGCGGACGAAGTCACCGTATTTGTTTCTTCGCAAGGGGAGGCAGCGAGTGGAGCGCTACTCGGAGCATCCGGGTCTAAGGTCAACCAGGATAAGTGTGAGAGTCTCTGGCTGGGAGGCGGAGATCCCGGGTTTGATCTTCCGGACACCCTCCCCGAACCCCAAGAACATGCCAAAGTCCTGGGCATCGAATTCGGCCAGGGTGATTACTCCACGAAAAACTGGGAAGGCAGAATCAAAGGTGTCGCCCAAAGAGTGGACCAATGGAGGGGATGTTCTTTGACCCTGAGGGAAAGGGTTGGCCTGTGCAAAGCTTTCCTGCTCCCCTTGCTAATCTACCTGGGCAGCGTCTGTGTCTTGCCAGAGCCTCTCTGGACACGGGTCTACAGTCTGTTCTTCCAGATGTTATGGGGTAACAGACTGAACCTAGTCAAGCGGGAGGTCACTTACCACACGAGGAGACTAGGGGGTTTGAATATGGTGAACCCCGTGGTGTTCCTAGTGAACACCTTCTTGAAAGTGAACGTGTCAAACCTCTGGAAAGAGAGGGCTCCTCCGTGGGTATTCTCCTGCAAGGGATGGTTTCAGCCTTTCTTCCAGGAATGGGAGACAGGGGGAAGATTGAAGGATCTTCGCACACCACACGGGCATCTCCCGGCTTATGTTACCCCGGTTCTGAAAATAATCCGCCGGTGGGGTCTGGGAATGTGGGAGGTGAGGTCCCTCCCGAGGAAACTCCTCGATATGAGGGTCTTGGTTTCTCATTTTCAGAGTCCATTGGCCCTCAAAGACTGCCCAAGTCGGGATCTGGAGGTTGGGTTGAGTTTGTTAAATTCTAGCAGGATCCCCGAGAAGTACTGGGACTTGACTTGGCGCTGCTTCCATGGTAAGCTGTATGTGAGGGACAATTTGAAGTACAGGAGCTCCGAGGACAGGAATTGCCCCCGTGAGGCTTGTGCTAACGTGCTGGAAAGCATGGAGCACTTCCTGCTTCATTGTCCCTTTAATACAGAGGTGTACAACAGGGTGGGGACTTCCATTGGTTGGCTGCGGCTGGCTACTCTGTCCTACCCCGGGTGGGCCTATGGAGCGTTCGGAGACCTTGGGAGAAGGGACCGAGACACTTTATTCATAGTCAGCGCAGTGGTCAGGTATTTCACGTGGAACGCACGAGTTTTAGTTTCGACGCAGAGTAAAATCCTCCATGTAGATGAAGTCTGTAGGAACATCCTAGGTGACCTGGTGAAGGTACATTCTCTGGAGTATGAAAGACTGGGTGCCCGGAGGGCGGCCCGTCTCTGGAGGGGCTTTTCCTTCAGGGTGCCTTAGTCCGGTAGTACTCCTATATCCTGGTGGTGGGCTGATGTCTTTCCACCCTAGATTTTTGTTTTGTATTTCTGTCTCCTGAATAGAAGGTTTTCCGGCATCGAACTTGAGCCTTGGATGGTGAGTGTGTAGGTTGTGTTCTGTATATATTGTATATAATGTATAATAGGGGGTTTTAGTTAGGTTGGGTGGGGGATTTGGGGAAGTTCTTCATCAGCGGTGATAAGAGGACTGATCTGGCCTGGTCCAGGCCCCGCCTGGGGAAAAACTTTGGGGTCTGATCCTAGCTCGGAGTAATCCTGAACTTTGTGGCCAGAGCTGGATCAGGGGTGGCGGGATAGTTAGTGTAGGTGTGTGTTTTATATATATATTAAAAAATTACAAAAAAAATATAAAAAAAAAATACAAAAAAAAAAAATATACAAAACAAAAAAAGGTTTAAAATTGTTCATGTCACTATTGTATATATTGTTATTTTTGGTTTTCTGTGGTGTGAATGAGGTGCGGTAAGGGTGTGACTGTAAGGTCAGGCAGTGGGACCAGTAGGTTAGTGTTAGTTTCCGGTTGTTTATACGTTATATTAGGTTTAGTGTTTTGTGTTTCTAGCGTTTTATTGTATATAATCTTGTATATAGGACGGTGTTTTATGTGTATATAGGACAGTGTGAGCGTTGTGTGGGATTGTATATAGTAGTATGAATGAAGCTGGGCCGGAGGTTTTATAGGTTTTATAATATTTATTTCTTGTATATGTATATATTCCTAGGGGGATTTATTTTGTTTCTATTTTCTGTGATTTGTCGTCTTGTTTTGTTCATATGTTTGGTGTCCTGTAATGTATTATTGTTCTGACATGTACTGTACTTATTCTATCAATAAAAAAAAGACCTGCAGTGTATATATACAGGACAGGAGAAGTGGTGCTGTGCAGTGTATATGCACAGGACAGGAGGAGTGGTGCTGTGCTGTGTATATATACAGGACAGGAGGAGTGGTGCTGTGCAGTGTATATATACAGGACAGGAGGAGTGGTGCTGTGCAGTGTATATATACAGGACAGGAGGAGTGGTGCTGTGCAGTGTATATATACAGGACAGGAGGAGTGGTGCTGTGCAGTGTATATATACAGGACAGGAGGAGTGGTACTGTGCAGTGTATATATACAGGACAGGAGGAGTGGTGCTGTGCAGTGTATATATACAGGACAGGAGGAGTGGTGCTGTGCAGTGTATATATACAGGACAGGAGGAGTGGTGCTGTGCAGTGTATATATACAGGACAGGAGGAGTGGTACTGTGCAGTGTATATACAGGACAGGAGGAGTGGTGCTGTGCAGTGTATATATACAGGACAGGAGGAGTGGTACTGTGCACTGTATATATACAGGACAGGAGGAGTGGTACTGTGCAGTGTATATGTACAGGACAGGAGGAGTGGTACTGTGCAGTGTATATATACAGGACAGGAGAAGTGGTACTGTGCAGTGTATATATACAGGACAGGAGAAATGGTGCTGTGCAGTGTATATATACAGGACAGGAGGAGTGGTACTGTGCAGTGTATATATACATGACAGGAGGAGTGGTGCTGTGCAGTGTATATATACAGGACAGGAGGAGCGGTACTGTGCAGTGTATATGTACAGGACAGGAGGAGTGGTACTGTGCAGTGTATATATACAGGACAGGAGGAGTGGTGCTGTGCAGTGTATATATACAGGACAGGAGGAGTGTTGCTGTGCAGTGTATATATACAGGACAGGAGGAGTGGTACTGTGCATTGTATATATACAGGACATGAGAAGTGGTACTGTGCATTGTATATATACAGGACAGGAGAAGTGGTACTGTGCAGTGTATATATACATGACAGGAGGAGTGGTGCTGTGCAGTGTATATATACAGGACAGGAGGAGCGGTACTGTGCAGTGTATATATACAGGACAGGAGGAGTGGTACTGTGCAGTGTATATATACAGGACAGGAGGAGTGGTGCTGTGCAGTGTATATATACAGGACAGGAGGAGTGGTACTGTGCAGTGTATATATACAGGACAGGAGGAGTGGTGCTGTGCAGTGTATATATACAGGACAGGAGGAGTGGTACTGTGCAGTGTATATATAGAGGACAGGAGGAGTAGTACTGTGCAGTGTATATATACAGGACAGGAGGAGTGGTACTGTGCAGTGTATATATACAGGACAGGAGGAGTGGTGCTGTGCTGTGTATATATACAGGACAGGAGGCGTGGTACTGTGCAGTGTATATGTACAGGACAGGAGGAGTGGTACTGTGCAGTGTATATATACAGGACAGGAGGAGTGGTGCTGTGCAGTGTATATATACAGGACAGGAGGAGTGGTACTGTGCACTGTATATATACAGGACAGGAGGAGTGGTACTGTGCAGTGTATATATACAGGACAGGAGGAGTGGTACTGTGCAGTGTATATGTACAGGACAGGAGGAGTGGTACTGTGCAGTGTATATATACAGGACAGGAGAAGTAGTACTGTGCAGTGTATATATACAGGACAGGAGAAGTGGTACTGTGCAGTGTATATGTACAGGACAGGAGGAGTGGTACTGTGCAGTGTATATATACAGGACAGGAGGAGTGGTGCTGTGCAGTGTATATATACAGGACAGGAGGAGTGGTGCTGTGCAGTGTATATATACAGGACAGGAGGAGTGGTACTGTGCAGTGTATATATACAGGACAGGAGGAGTGGTACTGTGCAGTGTATATATACAGGACAGGAGGAGTGGTACTGTGCAGTGTATATATACAGGACAGGAGGAGTGGTACTGTGCAGTGTATATATACAGGACAGGAGGAGTGGTGCTGTGCAGTGTATATATACAGGACAGGAGGAGTGGTACTGTGCAGTGTATATATACAGGACAGGAGGAGTGGTACTGTGCATTGTATATATACAGGACAGGATGAATGGTACTGTGCATTGTATATATACAGGACAGGAGGAGTGGTGCTGTGCTGTGTATATATACAGGACAGGAGGCGTGGTACTGTGCAGTGTATATGTACAGGACAGGAGGAGTGGTACTGTGCAGTGTATATATACAGGACAGGAGGAGTGGTGCTGTGCAGTGTATATATACAGGACAGGAGGAGTGGTACTGTGCACTGTATATATACAGGACAGGAGGAGTGGTACTGTGCAGTGTATATATACAGGACAGGAGGAGTGGTACTGTGCAGTGTATATGTACAGGACAGGAGGAGTGGTACTGTGCAGTGTATATATACAGGACAGGAGAAGTAGTACTGTGCAGTGTATATATACAGGACAGGAGAAGTGGTACTGTGCAGTGTATATGTACAGGACAGGAGGAGTGGTACTGTGCAGTGTATATATACAGGACAGGAGGAGTGGTGCTGTGCAGTGTATATATACAGGACAGGAGGAGTGGTGCTGTGCAGTGTATATATACAGGACAGGAGGAGTGGTACTGTGCAGTGTATATATACAGGACAGGAGGAGTGGTGCTGTGCAGTGTATATATACAGGACAGGAGGAGTGGTGCTGTGCATTGTATATATACAGGACAGGAGGAGTGGTACTGTGCAGTGTATATATACAGGACAGGAGGAGTGGTACTGTGCAGTGTATATATACAGGACAGGAGGAGTGGTACTGTGCAGTGTATATATACAGGACAGGAGGAGTGGTGCTGTGCAGTGTATATATACAGGACAGGAGGAGTGGTACTGTGCAGTGTATATATACAGGACAGGAGGAGTGGTACTGTGCATTGTATATATACAGGACAGGATGAATGGTACTGTGCATTGTATATATACATTTGTACCCTGCAGATGCCAGCCTCTATGACGACAATTCAGTTCCATAACAGAACATGAATCCGAAACATAACCACATGGGCTAATAAAGAAGAGTCCTCCATTTTTTTGACAATTAATCAGATTGTTGAGATATATATATTATTATATTATGCGTGTATGTATGTACACACACACGCAAACAAAATAAGAGCAGATACTGAGAATGACACCATGTATACAGGGTAGGGGAAGTATACAAATCATACACAGCTCCACAATATATTCTACAATCAATTATATACCCAGCTCCACACTATATACTGTGCAAAAGAATATAGAGTGGAGCTGTTTATATACTATATATATTATATAGTGTAGGGATGTGCCAGTGTATATAGTGTGGATTCCAAACTATATACTACACTATGTACACAGCACCATACCATATAAACATCTCTACACTATACAGTACAGACCAAAAGTTTGGACACACCTCATTTAAAGATTTTTCTGTATTTTCATGACTATGAAAATTGTACATTCACACTGAAGGCATCAAAACTATGAACTAACACATGTGGAATTATATACTTAACAAAAAAGTGTGAAACAACTGAAAATATGTTTTATATTCTAGGTTCTTCAAAGTAGCCATCTTTTGCTTTGATGTCTGCTTTGCACACTCTTGGCATTCTCTTGATGAGCTTCAAGAGGAAGTCACCGGAAATGGTCTTCCAACAATCTTGAAGGAGTTCCCAGAGATGCTTAGCACTTGTTGGCCCTTTTGCCTTCACTCTGCGGTCCAGCTCACCCCAAACCATCTCGATTGGGTTCAGGTCTGGTGACTGTGGAGGCCAGGTCATCTGGCGTAGCACCCCATCACTCTCCTTCTTGGTCAAATAGCCCTTACACAGCCTGGAGGTGTGTTGGGGTCATTGCCCTGTTGAAAAATAAATGATGGTCCAACTAAACGCAAACCGGATGGAATAGCATGCCGCTGCAAGATGCTGTGGTAGCCATGCTGGTTCAGTATGCCTTCAATTTTGAATAAATCCCCAACAGTGTCACCAGCAAAGCACCCCCACACCATCACACCTCCTCCTCCATGCTTCACGGTGGGAACCAGGCATGTAGAGTCCATCCGTTCACCTTTTCTGCGTCGCACAAAGACACGGTGGTTGGAACCAAAGATCTCAAATTTGGACTCATCAGACCAAAGCACAGATTTCCACTGGTCTAATGTCCATTCCTTGTGTTCTTTAGCCCAAACAAGTCTATTCTGCTTGTTGCCTGTCATTAGCAGTGGTTTCCTAGCAGCTATTTTACCATGAAGGCCTGCTGCACAAAGTCTCCTCTTAACAGTTGTTGAAGAGATGTGTCTGCTGCTAGAACTCTGTGTGGCATTGAACTGGTCTCTAATCTGAGCTGCTGTTAACCTGCGATTTCTGAGGCTGGTGACTCGGATAAACTTATCCTCAGAAGCAGAGGTGACTCTTGGTCTTCCTTTCCTGGGGCGGTCCTCATATGAACCAGTTTCTTTGTAGCGCTTGATGTTTTTTGCAACTGCACTTGGGGACACTTTCAAAGTTTTCCCAATTTTTTGGACTGACTGACCTTCATTTCTTAAAGTAATGATGGCCACTCGTTTTTCTTTACTTAGCTGCTTTTTTCTTGCCATAATACAAATTCTAACAGTCTATTCAGTAGGACTATCAGCTGTGTATCTGACTTGCCCCCTGGGCCGTGGGGCACTCGGATCTGGGCAATAGGGGGAACGATGGGAGTAGTAGTGGCAACCCGGTTCCGTGGCTCAGGGTGGTCAGGCCAGTGGTAGTCCGTTATGTGTTGTTGATTATGTCCGACTACGCCACCCGTGGATTTGCGGTCATTAGGAACCGCCGCTGCAAGGCAGACCGCTGGGGCTGATGATGTGTGCAGCTGGGATGGTGTGACTCCCCATGGGAAGAGTGCGGCCCAGGGCAGTGTAGTGGATGGTGGGAGTGATGGTGGTGAGAGTCCCAGTACTGGTAGTGCTGGAGGCGCGAAGGAGCACACAGACAATTGGCTGCAGTCCAGGGTCTTTACTGAAACAGGTAAACTGACTCATAAACAGTCCCAGCTAGGAGGGGACCTGGATGTCTGAGAGCAACGGGGAAATTGGCCCTGGTCAGGGTGAGGGTGTAGGCCTACTGTGCTTTCTGCGCTCCTTCTGGCTATCTCCTCGTTATAGGGTAACAGCCCACGTTTCCGAGCTTTCCGTGTATTCTCACCTGTTTGGCCTGCGACGTGGGTTCCTTTCTGCTCCCAGCCTTGTACGGCTTTACTGGTCCCTTCGGTTGTGGCAGGGCCTCCAGGCTTCTTAGGCCAAGGAATATACAGTCCCTTGCGGACTGGTTATCTGCTGGAGGATGTAGAATCCTCCCAGCCTCAGACACCAAAGTCTGGTAAAGTAAGTCTTTTATCTGCCAAGACAGGCTCTCTTCGCCTCTTGTCTCTGGCTTGTGGCTCTCCTCCTGCCACACTTCCTCTTAGGTGCAATACAACTTTCTGTCCCTGCTCTGCTCTGGGACAAGTCTCAGTGCTGAGACAGGCCATCCAGTTCTCTCTAACCCTGCCCCCAGTAACAGCTTTTATAGGGGCAGCCTGCTCCCCCTACTGGCCTGAGACAGGAGGTACTGCATGCTAATGTTCCCCTGACTAAAGAACCTCCCCCTTGCTCTCAGACACAGCTTTAATTACACTTGTGGCATCCAGGCCAGGGTGACACATATCCACCAGACTTCTGCACAACACAACTGATGGTCCCAATCCCATTTATAAGGCAAGAAATCCCAGTTATTAAACCTGACAGGGCACACCTGTGAAGTAAAAACCATTTCCGGTGACTACCTCTTGAAGCTCATCAAGAGAATGACAAGAGTGTGCAAAGCAGTCATCAATGCAAAAGGTGGCTACTTTGAAGGACCTAGAATATAAGACATATTTTCAGTTGTTTCACACTTTTTTGTTAAGTATATAATTCCACATGTGTTAATTCATAGTTTTGATGTCTTCAGTGTGAATGTACAATTTTCATAGTCATGAAAATACAGAAAGATCTTTAAATGAGAAGGTGTGTCCAAACTTTTGGTCTGTACTGTATATACACAACTTTACATTATAATTAAGACCACATTATACTATATTATGAAACACACATCACAGGAGACACATATACATCACATAGGACACACAGCAACTGCTGAATATGTATCACAGATCCATAAACACATCAGTCAGCCCCGGAAGTTAGTAGTCAGCCCCCAGCCCCATAAGTAAGCCTCCAGCCCCATAAGTAATCCCCCAGCCCCAGAGGTCAGCCCCTAGCCCCATAAGTAAGCCCCCAGCCTCAGAGGTCAGCCCCCAGACCCATAAGTAATCCCCCAGCCCCAGAGGTCAGCCCCTAGCCCCATATGTAAGCCCCCAGCCCCAGAGGTCATCCCCCACCCCCCACCCCTGGGTACCAGAAACATGTTTTTTACTGGCTAAACAACAGCATACATCATCATGCCACTGTACTCACCCAGGTAGGAGCAGAGCTGCAGAGATCCGCTTCCTGATTCGGTACGGCACCGGGCTGCGCTGCACCAACAGCTGCAGCCGGTGTTGTAAAGGCGGGAGAGAGGATCGCGCTCTCCTCCCACAGAGAACGCTGATGTGTTCTTATATGTGACGCATGCAGCGGTTCAAATACTGAACCCTGTGTGCAGGCGCAGAGCGCCCCAATCCCGGCTGTGCCTCCAGATTTAAGGGGCCAGCGGCCAGAAAAGCGGGTCGGTGGCCGGATCAGCGGGCCGGTGGCCGGATCAGCGGGCCCCGTGGCCTACTACAATGCACACATCCGTGGACCACTGGGAAAATGCCCGGTGCGCCAGATTAGCAATTCCGGCCTGCTGTAAACTATTAATATGGGCATATAGGTTATGGACTGCAGAGGAGAGTGATGCCTGTATGCCTCATATCTGATGCCTTGTTGTTGATAAATCATCTTTTATCACTTTATGTAAATGACCTCTTCCTGGCTCTGGGGACGACGCTGCCTGGAAGATAACTCTGCCTCCTTATCTCACATGAAGGGGAGTTCCCAGTGTGATGTGTGATGGCCGCTCTCTGCTCTCCTGATCTCACTGCAGAGCTGTGTGCGCTTATAACTGACACGTCTGCAGCTTCCTCTCAGCTTCCATCTCACAGGCAGACAGGGCTGCAATATAGGACAACAAATGTCACTACTTACACCAGACATGATGGGGAAATTCAAAGAACCATGATTAAACTACAGCAAAACATTTCATATCGATGTAATCATCCAGAATTATGATAGAAATAAATACCTTAAATGAAAACGGCAAAAACAATAATAACAATTATAAGAATCAATCACAGTATAAATGGAGATGCCCCTAAGTGAGGGACAAACCACTTAGTAAGGAGCAAGCATTGTTCAAAACGTTGGTTTCACTGTTATCTTGACGTGTAATCAGGCTGCCAATCATTCCATAAATCAGTAAAACACTCATTCATCGGGGGAAATTATATTTTGTGCAAAACAAAAGATCATCATTCTCAGCTTGGCATCGTCCTGGATAAACAGGTCTCACACTGCCGAGAACTATGATCGATCACTCAGTTTTCATCGTTTGCTTTGGTCTGCCTGCATAAACTGCCACTGAAACAACCATTGATACTTAGTTTATTGATCAGCGTTCATATAGTGCCACTGGCCAGTTCATGTAAACGGACCTTTAGATTGCAGAAAAGCTACAATTGGCCCTGTGTGGGGCTTCTGTGTGTCAGACCCCAATCACTCTTACATTGATGACCTATTCTAAGGGCTTGAGCAGACAACCGTATTATCAGTCCTAGTGTGATCCAACAAAACATAGGATCGCACTTAGATCATTATTATTGTATAGGGCTGTGCAAATGTCAGATTTTTTTCTCAGACAGAGCTGGTCCGAGGAAAACAATTGCAGCATGTACTAGTTTGATCCAAAATTCGGAGCGCACTTGGCAATGCAAGTCTATGAGTCGAAGGAAAATATTGGACTGCACTCAGATTACATTTGAGTGCAGTCCGATTTTCATGGACTGACATAATGGAGAAGATGGAGAAATTTTGTTCTCCATCTTCTCATCCAACAGAATCGGAACACACTATGATCATGCTCTGATAAAACTCTAATTAGAGTTTTATCAGAGTGTGATTTGTCTAATCGACCCAATTCCCTTGGATGAGACATATATGCTTGTTTGACCCTAGCCTTAGGAAAGGTTATCTGTTTTACTACAGTGTAATACATTTAGGGATATAATGGTTATGTTATATAAATTGTTTCATTATTATTATTATTATTTCATAAGTCATCTGTTGATGGAGGAAATAATCATCCTTTGTTCGCATCACTTGTCTGTGCCTTTACTACTCTATACTTTCTATACTGTACCCACAGTTCAGATTGCCATTGCATTATGATAGACACATTCATAAATTCCAATACATCACATAATATAAACAAATTTGGTTCTTCTCACAACTATACCTAAGTGTGCAATGCATGTCTGCATTTCTGCTCATTTTGCAATGATTTTGCAATATTCCCCATCCTGGCCGCTTTCTTTAATATTGTCCCCCATCTTGACCACCATCCTGTAATAATGTCCCTCTGTGGCGCCCTGCTGTGCACTGGTGCCACAGAACCCAGAAGGGTGCATGGATGGACTTCTCCACAAGAGGCCCTCACACATTCACACACCTCCACCCTACCACCTCAGACCACCAGAGGGAGTCCTTCAGGGATATATAAAGGGAGGGTGGAGCCAGGCAGCTCAGTCTAGTTAGTGAGTCTCTCAGACACAGAGAGGGACAGAGCTCAGAGTTGAGCAGAGAGCGTGCTGACGCTCAGAGAGCAGCGAAGAGGCAGCAAGCTGGCTGCTGTGCTTAGCGAGCCAAGGCCTACAGCACGTGTGAAGGCCTAGTGAGGGCCCTGAGTGTGGCCGAAGGATAGAGGAGAAGGAAGAAGTAGCCAAGGGGGCAGAGGAGCTTACCAGGCTCACCCCGAGATATATACCGGACACCGGGTCCGCGCCTACAGGGACCCTCAATACCCAGTAGGAACCACCGGAACCCCTGGAGGACTACAGGTCCCAGGTTCACCAAATACTGATTGCAGTACCAGGGCTAGGAGTCACGGAGGCCCCAGCATCCAGGGAGAGTGATCTGCAAGAGTAGGCCCTACCACCAGGTCAGCAGGTGCAAAAGAGAGACAGCAACCAAGCTAGGCCTAGCTCCAGGCAGGTCAGAAGCTTAGCGAGTAAAGCCACTGATCAGGAGGCCCTATACCCGCTCACTAGGGAGAGTCCAAAAGTGCGCCCTTGTCCGGAGTACCCTGGACCGTGCCTGCAACATCACCAGTAAAGGTACAGAAGCTTACCCCCGTGTGAGTGTCCTTCTTTCCTCCGGGACCATCCTGCCGTCTCTCCCTGCACCACCATCCATTACACCTCACGCTGCCCTGGAGCTAGCTCTACCTGTGGAGAGCCACACCATCCCTGCTGCCGTAACACCAGCTCCAGAGGACGGCTCCAGAACTTTCCAAATCCCCTATACATATTCCCCCTTTTACTGACCACCCTGGGTCACGGACCGGGCCAGCCACCGTGATATCCCCCATACCGGCATCCATAGGCCCAGCACCTGGTACCCCACGGCCCAGGGGGCGCGTCACCTCCACCTACACCTCTTCCTGGTATAATTTCCTCCATCCTTTGCCTCTTCCTATTACAACCCCTGGAAAAAAATATGGAATCACCGGGCTCGGAGGATGTTCATTCAGTTGTTTAATGTTGTTGAAAAAAAGCAGATCACAGACATGGCACAAAACTAAAGTCATTTCAAATGGCAACTTTAGGGCTTTAAGAAACACTAAAAGAAATCAAGATTAAAAATGTGGTACTCAGCAAGGGTAATTTTTTTCAGACCAAGCATAATTTTTGCAAGGGGTTGTATAATGTCCCCTGTCCTGTACTCTTTCTGGTAAAATGTCCTCCATCCTGAGCCCTTTCCAGTAATAATGTCCCCCATCCTGAGCCTCTTCCTGGTATAATGTCCCCTGTCCTTGACCCCTTATTGTAATAATGTTCCACATTCTGGTACCTTCGTGTAACAATGTCACCCATCCTGGTATAATGTCCCCCATCATGGGGGCTTCCTGGTGTAATGTCTCCTGTACTGGGCCCCTTACTGTAATATTGTACACCATCCTGACACCATCATGGACCCTTTCCTGTTATAATGTCCTCCATTGTATAACCATGTCCCAGAATTCCCAGCCCCTTCCTAGTATAATTTCTCCCATCCTGGACCCCTTCCTGGTATACTGTGCCCATTCCTGGTATAATGACCTCCATCCTGGGCTCCTTGCTGGTATAATAACCCCCATCCTAGGCCCCTTCCTTGTATAATGTCCCCCATCCTGGGGTCCACTGTTTAATTTTTTTTTACATAGCGTAAACTGACCAGCCGTGTGTGTTTGAAATCCTCAACATGTCAATTTTCTTGTGGACATTCAGAGTTTAAAGTCAGAATTGCATTGCATTGCATAAAATGCTGAAAATCCACAGGTAAAAATTAGAGATGAGTGAGCACTAAAATGCTCAGATGCTCGTTACTCGACCTAAACAATTTCTAATGCTTGGATGCTCATTTCAAGTAACGAGTATAATGAGCGTCAATGAGAAATCAAAGCATTTTTCCAGAAGACCCTACAAGGAGGTCTGGGGGGCACTGAAAATGATGAAATGGATGGTAAAAGTGCTGAATGGAAGGAGAACAGCATGGAGAAGACCCCTGGAAGCATCTCTGACTCCCAGATCGCTACTGAGAACAAATTTCCATCTCTCAATGTTATAAAATTCTGTGAGGCATCCATGAGTTCAAAATCTCACTACACCCCTAGATGAATTCCTTAGGTAGTGGAGTTTCCAATATGGGGTCACCTGGGGGTGGGGGTTCTGCTGTTTTGGCACCTCAGGGGCTAAACTAATGGAGCCCATAATCTATTCAAAAGGAATCTGCGTTCTAAAAGCCAAGTAGCGCTCCTTCCCATCTGATCCCTGCCGGGTGCTCAAACAGTAGTGTATATCCACATATAGAATGCTGCCACATGCGGGAGAAATTGCAGAACAAATTATTGGGTCCAAATTTGGTGCTAAAACAGTGTTTTTGTAAAAAAAAAAAAAAATTTGTTCTCACATCTAAATGTGTTATTCCTTGAGGGGGCTAGTTTCCAAAATGCTGTCACTTGTGGGGGTTTCTGCTGTTTTTCATGTCAGGGGCTCTCCAAATGTGACATGGCATCCACTCTTGATTCAGTCTTTTTTGCGTTCAAAAAGTCAAAACGGTGCTCCTTCCCTTCCAAGCCTTGTTGTGTGCCCAAACAATAGTTTTCCCCCACATATGGGGAATCAACATGCTCAGTAGAAATTGCACAACAAATTTTGTGGTCCATTTTATCCTGTTACCCTTGTGAAAATAAAACATTTGGGGCTATAGTAAAATTTTTATGAAAAAATTTTCATTTTTGCTTCCACATTGCTTTAGTTCCTGTGAAGCACCTGAAGGGTTAATAAACTTCTTGAATGTGGTTTTGAGGACTTGGAGGGGTGCAGGTTTTAGAATGGTGTCACTTTTGGGTATTTTCTGTCATATCGGCCTCCCAAAGTCACTTCAAATGTGATGTGGTCCCTATAAAAATAGTTTTGTAAATTTTGTTGGAAAAATTAGAAATCACTGGTCAACATTTAAACCTTCTAACTTCCTAACAAAAAAAAAATATGTTTTAAAAATTGTGCTGTTGTAAAGTAAACATATGGGAAATGTTATTTATTAACTATTTTGTGTGACATAACTCTCTGGTTTAAAGGCATAGGAATTAAAAGTTTGAAAATTGCAAAATTTTCAAAATTATCACCAAATTGTCGTATCAAAATTTTTTACCACTATCATGAAATACAATATGTCACTAAAAACAGTCTCAGAATCAGCGGGATCCATTGAAGCGTTCCAGAGTTATTACCACATGAAGTGACACTGGTCAGAATTCAAAAATTTGGCCTGGTCATTAATGTCCAAATTGTCTCAGTCACTAAGGGGTTAATAGACAATTTACACAGGAATACTGCGCTTCAGATACACTCTGAATGATCTGTATTAGACGATTGTTCATTGGCTGTCATTGTTCTCGGCAGCACAAGTCTTGTGCCAAGAATGATAATGTTGTGTGCATGCCAAAAGATCATTTCACCTGACGATTGAGCAGTTTGTTTATTCGGAGGATTTTTCGCAGCCGATTTAGGCCGGTTTCACATGTCCGTATATTTCGGTATAAACCGGTACCAGAGATATCCGTGTCTCATGTTTCCCTGTGTGTCACATGTGGCAACCATGTGCCACCCCTGAGCAGCATCAAGATCACACGGAACGGTGCCTGGGAATCACTGTACAGTTAGCACTGTTCCCATGCGCGGGGTGCTGAACACTGCCCTCATCATGGTTCCTACCGGTGCTGCGATCAGCACCAGCAGGAGACAATGATGAGGGTAGTAGTGTCTGCTCCCGCAGTGTCCACCTGTAAAAATAAGAATAAAATAATAAAATCCTTATACTCACATGTCCTATGTGTCCCTAGCTTTAATTCTCTGACCGCTGATGCTGAGGAGCCAGGGATAATGAGCCGCACCAGCGAGCGGGCCCCGGAGCTGAGCTCAGGAGCGGTGTCCTGTCACTCAGTGAGCCCAGCTCCGGGGCCATGTGTCTATAAATTCTTAGTGGGGTTTTTCCTAAAATTGTCAGCCGTTGGACTCACTGCATACCCTATAACTGTATAGCAGACTCTCTCCTTTCTAATGGGAACATGTCGTACTTGTTACTGTGGCCCTGCTCCATGTGTCTTTAAATTCTTAGTGGGGTTTTTCCTAAAATTGTCAGCTGTTGGACTCACTGCATACCCTATAACTGTATAGCAGACTCTCTCCTTTCTAATGGGAACAAGTCGTACCTTGTTACTGTGGCCCTGCTCTGTGTGTCTTTAAATTCTTAGTGTTTTTTTTCCTAAAATTGTCAGCCATTGGACTCATTGCATACCCTATAACTGTATAGCAGACCCTCTCCTTTCTAATGGGAACATGTCGTACCTTGTTACTGTGGCCCTGCTCTATGTGTCTTTAAATTCTTAATGGGGTTTTTCCCAAATTTTGGCAGCCCTTGCAGTCACAGCATGGGCATTACCACTTATAGGAGACCCGATCCTTTATAATGGGAACATTTTTTTACTGAGACCCTCCTCTATGTCTCTTCAAAGGGGTATTGGGTTGCATCCAAATTTCTGGCAGCCCTTGCAGTCACTGGATAAGCTATAACAGTATAGGAGACCCACTTGTTAATAATGGGAACAACAAAGCATAGCCGGCTGATGGCTCTCTAACAATAGCTAGGGCCGACTGCTGGCCTTTTAAGAATAGTAAGGGCCGTCTGATGTCCCTATAAAAATAGGCTTTATGACTTTCAGAGTCCCTCCATCATAAATAAAACAGGAAGTGTCTGATGATGTGTCACACACCACATTACCAGCTAAGGTTGTAAAATGTTAAAATGACATTTCCCGGTGAATGCATTTGTCTTAAAAAAATACATAAAAAAAACAAAACAATAGGATCTTTCTTTAGTATAAAAAACAGCGTCACCAATTTAGCAACAATGTAATCACATTGTTCAGCTCATGCACCTCCTCCTCCATCTCCGAAATGACCACATCAGTCACAAGCTGACAGCACTGCAGCACTGTCTTGGCCAAGCAGCAACAGGCTGTGCTGAAGATAACATGCTTAATACTTAATTGACAAACCGCCCAGCGCTGCAGAGTTGTTGAAAGCTGTAACACAGCAGTCTGATCTGTGGCTCTCACCGCTGAACATACAGCCAGGCATGGTCGTGTGTGTCAATGTCCGGAACCTGGTGACGGAGAAATGACACCCAGAATAGATATCGTTTCCCTCTATGCCAGACCTTTCGCCGAGCTAAATACAACTCTCAGCAAAAAAAGCTGTGGAGTGGCTCCATACCGTCCCTGGCCACATTCACCTGTCCACGTGTTTGTGGTTAGGCGGTCCTTCCCAGTAAGTGCACTGGGGAGGGCACTGGTAATGTTGTGGGACCCATGCTTGTGGAAGGCGGAGACGACACCGGGAGAAACAGTGGCGGCTGGGGACCGAGTATGGACACCCGGCCGCCGCAGGCATGAGGTTATGAAAAGCTTCCGCCTCCACGAGCCTAAAAGGCCACATTTCAAGTGCAAGCAGCTGTCAAAAATTTGGCAGTATAGTATTGCAGCCTGTGGGTGGGTGGCTGCCTGCATACTTGCGCTTGCATTCCAAGGAATGGGGTAGGGAAAACTGAATGCTGCACTGGGACAAGGACGTGGACGGTGATGTCTGCAATGACAGGTGCATGGCGGGAGGCATCTTCGCATGCGCCAAGAATCACTTATGATGGGCACACTTTTAGGCAGTGACCTGGGAGTCAGAAATGGTTCCAGAGGTCTTCCCCATGCTGGTCCCATGTCTTTTCAGCACTGTATGCATGTGTCTGATGATGTGTCACACACCACATGGCCAGATAAGGTTGTAAAATGTTAAAATGACATTTCCCAGTGTATGCATTTGTCTTTGCTGAAAGCAATGCAGAAGTGCAAAATCGCATCAAAAACTACGTGTGAACATAGCCCAAGGTGTGGAGGAGTATTTTTGGTTTTGGTTATTTATTTTGCCATATATACAAGTCATTACCCTGGAAAGGATGTTCCTTAATATATTTCCCAGGAAAATCCATTTTGGTTTTGTTTTTGTATGTTTTATTGTGAGTCCGTAAAAGTGGCGTAATACTTTGACAACGTTGTTGACAGCAGTGACTTGGGAGTCAGAAATGCTTCCAGGGGTCTTCCCCATGCTGTTCCCATGTCATTTGGGCACTGTTCCCATCGATTTGGGAAATTTTTAGGCCCTCTGCAGACCGCCGGGTGGAGCCGCCTGAAAAATGCTCGAGTTTCCCATAGACTTACATTGGGCTCGTTGCTCGGGTCGAGCACCCGAGTATTACAATGTGCTCGACCCGAGCAACGAGTACCCAAGCATTTTAGTGCTCGCTCATCACTAATAATAATGCCTACACACTGTAGTTCACTCCCAGAAGATTTAGGTCTGAGCCGAAAATACAACAAACAAGCGTTTTTAAATGAAAAAAAATTCTGTTGTTTACCCGAGAAACACTCAGGTAATCCTACCTTAAGTTCTTCATAGCATTCTGCAGGGTATTTACTCATGTACTGCTGAAGATCGGCAACCTCCAGAGTCAATCCTTTCAAGCATTGAGCAAGCTCCTGGATGGTACACATACTGAAGATAACCCAGGAAGAGGAGAGGAGAAAAAAAAAAAAAACTTTTTTTTTTTTTAAACAGGGCGGGACATACTGTTATGTACTGCAACTTAGAACTAAGGAATAGTAGGGAAAAGCTGTCCCTTCACTGAGACTCAGCTTAACCCTACGCTGGAGTGGGTGCCCTATTATGAATAGCCGCACCTAAACTCCTGCACTGAACTGAAACGAAGACATGAAGGAAGGGGAAAAGGGGTCCCTAAAAGATCTAAGGACTGGGAGCAAAACTGGAGACCTCCTAACAGAAAAGTTAGTTGCAGAAACGAAGATAAAAGGGAACAAAACTGGTGGAACAAGAAGTTCCAAGCAATCAATTGTCCAAAGCACAAAGAACTTAACAAGGCTACTTAGCCAGAGCACAAGCGTAACAACACTGATGTGCAGCATGGAATGGGAAACAGGTGCTAAGTAATAAAGAGTGAAGAGATCACGTGACCAAGACACCCAGCACCAGAGGAAAAGACTAGAAGCCAGCAAACCACAACAAGATGGCCGATAGTAAAACAACATAGATTCTAACAGCCAGACTGCCAACAGCCAAGACTTCCCTTTCCTGACAAAGAGGACGACTGTCCATGCTTTCCTCCTCCTCATCCTCCACCTTTCCACCTCTTCATTCTCCCTCTCCTCACGCCATCCACGCTGACCAGGCGGTATGAATGTTGTGTGGGTAGTAACATCTGTAGCGCATGAAACCAGCTCCTGTTCCTCCTCCTGTTCCTCCTTCTCCTCATTATCACCCAACCTGCATTGAGATGAGATGAGGCTAGGCTGTGTAGCATCAACCTGTATAGTTCCTTGCTCCATATCATGCTCCGCCTGCAATGCCTCCTCTTTAATTGTGAGCAACAAGCGTTTCATTAGACAGAGAAGAAGGATGGTGACGTCATCGTCGCTCACCATCTTGATGGAGTCCTCAAAGTTTTGGAGGATGGCACAGATGTCAGACATTTATGCCCACTCATCAGCTCTTATGTGTGGAGGCTGACTTGAATACCGACAGGCGTATTGAAGCTGGTACTCAACGACTGCCCTCTGCTGCTCACAAATCCTCCCCAACATATGCAAGGTTGAGTTCTACTGTATGGTGACATCACACACCAGTTGATGAGCTGGAAGCTGCAAGCGCTGCTGAAGCACAGCGAGGGTGGTGGAAGCTGTAGCTGACTTTCCGAAATGGGCAGACTGACGGCGTACTTTGACAACCAGCTCCGGCAGATCCGGGTAAGTTTTGAAAAACCGCTGAATCACTAGGTTGAGCACATGGACCAGGCATGGTACTTGTGCGAGGTTGCCAAGCTTCAGAGCCACCACCAGGTTCTGGCCATTGTCACACACCACCATGCCTGGCTGTAGGTGCAGCGGTGACAGCCAGAGTTCTGCCTGCTCTGTTAAAGCTGTCAACAACACCATAGAGGTGTGCGGTTTGTCCCATAAGCATATCAGCTTCAGCACAGCCTGTTGCCACTTGGCCGAGGCAGTACTGCAGTGCTTCCAGCTTCCTACTGATGTGGTAATTTCGGAGATGGAGGCTGAAGAGGAGGAGGAGGTGCAGGAGCTTTATAATGTAGGGGCAACCCTGATTGACCCAGGGCCCACAATCCTTGGCGTCAGGAGGATGTGTTCCGTCCGACTGGGTCCCGGCTTCCCCTATTAACCCAGTGTGCCATCAGCGAGATGTATCGTCCCTGGCCACAAGCACTTGTCCATGTGTCCGTGGTTAGGTGGACCTTCCCTGTAACTGCATTGTTGAGGGCACGGCTAATGATCTGGGACACGTGCTTGTGTAAGGCAGGGACACCACACAGGGAGAAATAGTGGCAGCTGGAAACCGAGTACTGAGGGATGGCCGCCACCATGAGGTTGAAGAAAGATTGTGTCTCCATGAGCCTAAAAGACAATATTTAAAGTGCAAGCATTTTAGAAATGTGGCAGTTTAGTGCTATGGCCTGTGGGTGGTTGGCTGCATATTTGCGCTTGCGTTCAAAGGACTGGGGCAGGGACAAATGAATGCAGCCCTGGGACAAGGATGTGCACGTGGTTGCTGATGGTGGTGGTTGTGAGTGTCAAACTACAGGTGCAGGGCGGGAGGCATCTTTGCCTGCACCATGGACAGAGGATTGGTGTGCACGCACAACAGCGGTACAGGCAGTATTGTCACCCTTAGACACTGTTTCTGGACTCTGACATTACTAGTCGGGTGCTTTGCTGTCATGTGCCTGAGCTTGCTGGTGGTGGTCAGGCTGGTAGTTTTGCTGCCCCTGATGATGCTGGCATGGCAGATTTTGCAAATAGCCTTTTTTTGGGTTAACTGGACAGTTTTTAAAAAAGAGCCAGACTCTGGAAGACCTAACAGTTGGACTGGCAACTTTCCTCGTGATAATGTCCCACCTCGTCTTCCCCGTATGCACCCTGGGCCTCCTTCTGACTCGCTGGCAATTGTGTCTCATCATCATCATCCACCTCTTGCGACAGTAATTGCACTTTTCGACCGTCGCCTTTATGTAACCATGGCTGCTCAAATATTTGGGCATAGCTACATGTGATCTCTTCTTGCCCCACTTGAAACGGGCCAGGAGAGAGGCCCAAATCTATAAATGGGAAAGTAAACAGCTCTTCTGAGCGTTCAAGTGTGGGATCAGTTGTCTCTGGGCACTCGGCATAGTGGGAGTAAGGAGGATCAGGGTGAGGAATATGTGGTCCATACTCATGGCTACTGAGACTGGACAGTGTGAAAGACGGTGGTGGTGGTGGCAAAGTGACTGGAAGCATTATATGCTATCCAACCAACAACCTTTTCACACTGCTCTGGCTTTAAGAGTGGGGTTCCGCTGCCCCCTACAAAGTGGGACAGGAAGATAGGGTGACCATGATGTGGGTGCTTGTTGTGCTCACTCAGCAGACATAATTTCAGCTTGCCCACGGCATAGGCCTTTGCGTGCACCATCACCATTACGTCCACTTCACTGTCCCTTGCCAAGCGTTTTGCCCATTTTAAATGGAGTGTAATTTTTGGCCCGCTCCAAAAAATGTCACGATTATAACTGCAGTAATATCGGATCACGTTTGATGACCAGGGTTTTAGGCAATGGCCTTATAGATGTGGTATTGGTCAGCGATCAAGTGTGAATAGGATGAACAACACACAACTGGCAGACTTTAAATGGAGGGTAATATGTAGCTTGCTCCAAAAAATGTCACGATTATCTCCTCAGTAATATCGGATAACGTCTGATGACTACGGTTTTGGGCAGTTGCCTTATAAATGTGGTATTGGTCAGCGACGAAGTGTGAATAGGATGAACAACACACAACTGGCAGACTTTAAATGGAGGGTAATATTTGGCACGCTCCAAAAAATGTCATGATTACCGCAGTAATATCAGATGACGTCTGATGACCACGGTTTTAGACCTTATAGATGTGGTATTGGTCATAGACCAAGTGTGAATAGCATGAATAACACACAGCTGGCAGACTTTAAATGGAGGGTAAAATTTGGCATGCTCCAAAAAATGTCATGATTATTACAGCAGTAATATCGGATAATGTCTGATGACCATGGTTTTAGGCAGTGGCCTTATAGATGTGGCATTGGTCAGCGACCAAGTGTGAATATGTTGAACAACACATAACTTGCAGACTTTAAATGGAGGGTAATTTTTGGCATGCTCCAAAACATGTCACGATTATTACAGAAGTAATATCATATCACGTCTGACCACGGTTTTAAGCAGTGGCGTTATAGATATAAATAATCAGGATTAAGAGCAAAAAAAAATTTGGATGTGAATGTATTTTAATGCACATCTGAAACACACTTCTTTTTTGTGTAGCATCATGGGAAAGTGTAAAGAAATCAGTCAAGATATCAGGAAGAGAAATGTGGACTTTCACAAGTCTGGCTCATCCTTGGGTACAATTTCAAGATACCTGAAGGTGCCTCGCTCATCTGTACAAACAATTATACATAAGTACAAACAAGATGGGAATGTCCAGCATTCATACTGCTCAGGAAGGTAATGGGTTCTGTGTCCCAGACATGAACGTGCTTTGGTCCAACATGTGCATATAAATCCAAGGACAAAAGCAAAAGACCTTGTGAAGATGATGGCAGAAGCTGATAAGATTGTGTCAATATCCACAGTGAAACGAGTACTGTATCAACATAGGCTGAAAGTCCATGCTGCCAGGAAGAAGTCATTACTCCAAAAGAAACATAAAGAAACCAGATTAATGTTTGTAAATGTATACAGGAACAAAGACCTTAATTTTTGGAAACTTGTCCTGTGGTCTGAAGAAACTAAAATTGAACTTTTTGGGCATAATGACCATCGTTAAGTTTGGAGGAAAAAGGGAGAAGATTGGAAGCCTAAGAATACCATCCCAACTGTGAAATACGGGGGTGGCATCATCATGTTGTGGGGTTGCTTTGACAACCAGCTCCGGCAGATCCGGGTAAGTTTTGAAAAACCGCTGAATCACTAGGTTGAGCACATGGAACAGGCATGGTACTTGTGCGAGGTTGCCAAGCTTCAGAGCCACCACCAGGTTCTGGCCATTGTCACACACCACCATGCCTGGCTGTAGGTGCAGCGGTGACAGCCAGAGTTCTGCCTGCTCTGTTAAAGCTGTCAACAACACCATAGAGGTGTGCGGTTTGTCCCATAAGCATATCAGCTTCAGCACAGCCTGTTGCCACTTGGCCGATGCAGTACTGCAGTGCTTCCAGCTTCCTACTGATGTGGTAATTTCGGAGATGGATGCTGAAGAGGAGGAGGAGGTGCAGGAGCTTTATAATGTAGGGGCAACCCTGATTGACCCAGGGCCCACAATCCTTGGCGTCAGGAGGATGTGTTCCGTCCGACTGGGTCCCGGCTTCCCCTATTAACCCAGTGTGCCATCAGCGAGATGTATCGTCCCTGGCCACAAGCACTTGTCCATGTGTCCGTGGTTAGGTGGACCTTCCCTGTAACTGCATTGTTGAGGGCACGGCTAATGATCTGGGACACGTGCTTGTGTAAGGCAGGGACACCACACAGGGAGAAATAGTGGCAGCTGGAAACCGAGTACTGAGGGATGGCCGCCACCATGAGGTTGAAGAAAGATTGCGTCTCCACGAGCCTAAAAGACAATATTTAAAGTGCAAGCATTTTAGAAATGTGGCAGTTTAGTGCTATGGCCTGTGGGTGGTTGGCTGCATATTTGCGCTTGCGTTCAAAGGACTGGGGCAGGGACAAATGAATGCAGCCCTGGGACAAGGATGTGCACGTGGTTGCTGATGGTGGTGGTTGTGAGTGTCAAACTACAGGTGCAGGGCGGGAGGCATCTTCGCCTGCACCATGGACAGAGGATTGGCGTGCACGCACAACAGCGGTACAGGCAGTATTGTCACCCTTAGACACTGTTTCTGGACTCTGGCATTACTAGTCGGGTGCTTTGCTGTCATGTGCCTGAGCTTACTGGTGGTGGTCAGGCTGGTAGTTTTGCTGCCCCTGATGATGCTGGCATGGCAGATTTTGCAAATAGCCTTTTTTTGGGTTAACTGGACAGTTTTTAAAAAAGAGCCAGACTCTGGAAGACCTAACAGTTGGACTGGCAACTTTCCTCGTGTTAATGTCCCACCTCGTCTTCCCCGTATGCACCCTGGGCCTCCTTCTGACTCGCTGGCAATTGTGTCTCATCATCATCATCCACCTCTTGCGACAGTAATTGCACTTTTCGACCGTCGCCTTTATGTAACCATGGCTGCTCAAATATTTGGGCATAGCTACATGTGATCTCTTCTTGCTCCACTTGAAACGGGCCAGGAGAGAGGCCCAAATCTATAAATGGGAAAGTAAACAGCTCTTCTGAGTGTTCAAGTGTGGGATCAGTTGTCTCTGGGCACTCGGCATAGTGGGAGTAAGGAGGATCAGGGTGAGGAATATGTGGTCCATACTCATGGCTACTGAGACTGGACAGTGTGAAAGACGGTGGTGGTGGTGGCAAAGTGACTGGAAGCATTATATGCTATCCAACCAACAACCTTTTCACACTGCTCTGGCTTTAAGAGTGGGGTTCCGCTGCCCCCTACAAAGTGGGACAGGAAGATAGGGTGACCATGATGTGGGTGCTTGTTGTGCTCACTCAGCAGACATAATTTCAGCTTGCCCACGGCATAGGCCTTTGCGTGCACCATCACCATTACGTCCACTTCACTGTCCCTTGCCAAGCGTTTTGCCCATTTTAAATGGAGTGTATTTTTTGGCCCGCTCCAAAAAATGTCACGATTATAACTGCAGTAATATCGGATCACGTCTGATGACCAGGATTTTAGGCAATGGCCTTATAGATGTGGTATTGGTCAGCGATCAAGTGTGAATAGGATGAACAACACACAACTGGCAGACTTTAAATGGAGGGTAATATGTAGCTTGCTCCAAAAAATGTCACGATTATCTCCTCAGTAATATCGGATAACGTCTGATGACTACGGTTTTAGGCAGTGTCCTTATACATGTGGTATTGGTCAGCGACCAAGTGTGAATAGGATGAACAACACACAACTGGCAGACTTTAAATGGAGGGTAATATTTGGCACGCTCCAAAAAATGTCATGATTACTGCAGTAATATCAGATGACGTCTGATGACCACGGTTTTAGGCAGTGGCCTTATAGATGTGGTATTGGTCAGCGATCAAGTGTGAATAGGATGAACAACACACAACTGGCAGACTTTAAATGGAGGGTAATATTTGGCACGCTCCAAAAAATGTCATGATTACTGCAGTAATATCAGATGACGTCTGATGACCACGGTTTTAGGCAGTGGCCTTATAGATGTGGTATTGGTCATAGACCAAGTGTGAATAGCATGAATAACACACAGCTGGCAGACTTTAAATGGAGGGTAAAATTTGTCATGCTCCAAAAAATGTCATGATTATTACAGCAGTAATATCGGATAATGTCTGATGACCATGGTTTTAGGCAGTGGCCTTATAGATGTGGCATTGGTCAGCGACCAAGTGTGAATATGTTGAACAACACATAACTTGCAGACTTTAAATGGAGGGTAAAATTTGGCATGCTCCAAAAAATGTCACGATTATTACAGAAGTAATATCATATCACGTCTGACCACGGTTTTAAGCAGTGGCGTTATAGATATAAATAATCAGGATTAAGAGCAAAAAAAATTTGGATGTGAATGTATTTTAATGCACACCTGAAACACACTTCTTTTTTGTGTAGCATCATGGGAAAGTGTAAAGAAATCAGCCAAGATATCAGGAAGAGAAATGTGGACTTTCACAAGTCTGGCTCATCCTTGGGTACAATTTCAAGATACCTGAAGGTGCCTCGCTCATCTGTACAAACAATTATACATAAGTACAAACAAGATGGGAATGTCCAGCATTCATACTGCTCAGGAAGGTAATGGGTTCTGTGTCCCAGAGATGAACGTGCTTTGGTCCAACATGTGAATATAAATCCAAGGACAAAAGCAAAAGACCTTGTGAAGATGATGGCAGAAGCTGATAAGATTGTGTCAATATCCACAGTGAAACGAGTACTGTATCAACATAGGCTGAAAGTCCATGCTGCCAGGAAGAAGTCATTACTCCAAAAGAAACATAAAGAAACCAGATTAATGTTTGTAAATGTACACAGGAACAAAGACCTTAATTTTTGGAAACTTGTCCTGTGGTCTGAAGAAACTAAAATTGAACTTTTTGGGCATAATGACCATCGTTAAGTTTAGAGGAAAAAGGGAGAAGCTTGGAAGCCTAAGAATACCATCCCAACTGTGAAATACGGGGGTGGCATCATCATGTTGTGGGGTTGTTTTGCTGCAGGAGGGTCTGGTGCCCTTCACAAAATAGATGGCATCATGAGAAAAGAAGATCATGTGACAATACTGAAGCAACATCTCAAGACATCAGCCAGGAAGTTAAAGCTTGGTAAGAAATGGGTCTTCCAAATGGACAATGACCTGAAACTGTAATGCACACGCCCGGGCTGAGCGGCGTGTACGTGCGATTCCACTGGACCATGCCGGAGAGTGAATGCCTGGAGGGGCGTAACTAGGTATTCACCCGATCCGACCAGGGTCGCACGACGGCATACGACGCCAGTGCACCAAGGAGGAACCGAGCAGAGGGACCAGGTGCTACTCCAGGACAGACCCCGGACACAGCTGTTGACCCACACAGGGGAATACAGGAACAGACAGGTTAGGCTGGCACACAGACTGGTGGGTATAGGCAGGCACGACTGGTATGCAGGCAGGCGGGTATGCAGGCAGGGGGGTACAGGCAAGCACGGCTAGAGTGCAGACAGGGAGGCGCTAGCAGGTAGGAACACAGGCGGGATAGGACCCAGTACACAGTGGGACTCAGGAACAGAACCACAGATGTGGCGGACAAACACAGCAGAGTGAGGCCGCCCAGAGAGGCGAGCGAGAGCAGGGCAGGACGAGACCGCCTAAAGCGGCGAGCGAGAGCAGAGCAGGACAAGGCCGCCCGGAGCGGCGAGCAAGAGCAGAGCAGGACGAGGCCGCCTGGAGCGGCGAGCAAGAGCAGAGCAGGACAAGGCCGCCCGGAGCAGCGAGCAAGAGCAGAGCAGGACAAGGCCGCCCGGAGCAAGGGCAGAGCAGGACGAGGCCGCCTGGAGCGGCGAGCAAGAACAGAGCAAGACAAGGCCGCCCGGAGCGGCGAGCAAGAGCAGAGCAAGACAAGGCCGCTCGGAGCAAGAGCAGAGCAGGACAAGGCCGCCTGGAGCGGCGAGCAAGAGCAGAGCAGGCTAGAACCGCCAGGAGCGGCGAGCAAGAGCAGAGCAGGCTAGAACCGCCGGAGCGGTGAGCAAGAGCAGAGCAGGCTAGAACCGCCAGAGCGGTGAGCAAAGGCAGAGCAGGCTAGAACCGCCGGAGCGGTGAGCAAAGGCAGAGCAGGCTAGAACCGCCGGAGCGGTGAGCAAAGGCAGAGCAGGCTAGAACCGCCGGAGCGGTGAGCAAAGGCAGAGCAGGCTAGAACCGCCAGAGCGGTGAGCAAAGGCAGAGCAGACTAGAACCGCCGGAGCGGTGAGCAAAGGCAGAGCAGGCTAGAACCGCCGGAGCGCTGAGCAAAGGCAGAGCAGGCTAGAACCGCTGGAGCGGTGAGCAAAGGCAGAGCAGGCTAGAACCGCCGGAGCGGTGAGCAAAGGCAGAGCAGGCTAGAACCGCCGGAGCGGTGAGCAAAGGCAGAGCAGGCTAGAACCGCCAGAGCAGTGAGCAAAGGCAGAGCAGGCTAGAACTGCCGGAGCGGTGAGCAAAGGCAGAGCAGGCTAGAACCGCTGGAGCGGTGAGCAAAGGCAGAGCAGGCTAGAACCGCCGGAGCGGTGAGCAAAGGCAGAGCAGGCTAGAACCGCCGGAGCGGTGAGCAAAGGCAGAGCAGGCTAGAACCGCCAGAGCAGTGAGCAAAGGCAGAGCAGGCTAGAACCGCCGGAGCGGTGAGCAAAGGCAGAGCAGGCTAGAACCGCCGGAGCGGTGAGCAAAGGCAGAGCAGGCTAGAACCGCCGGAGCAGTGAGCAAAGGCAGAGCAGGCTAGAACAGGGCTCTGTTCACACGGAACAGACAGGAAGGGAAAGGCAGAACCAGATACCCACAGGGTACTTGCAGTGAAGTAGCGAGTGGACCACAAACTCACAACCGGGAGTACAGTGACAATGAGCAGGAGTTAGGTACGAGTTCAGACTGTGCAGAAAAAGGAAAGGTACGGACGTAGAGAAACATGGGAAAACAGGCTAGAAGAGTATACAGACAAGAACAGACACAGTAGCAAGATACAGGAGCGGGTCTAGGAATGCAGCCCCTAGAAGATGGGAGGAACAGGCCAGGAGCGTGTTCAGACAGGACAGACAAGATACAGGAGCGGGTCTAGGTATGCGGCCCCTAGAAGGTGAGACGAACAGGCAAGGAGCGTGTTCAGACAGGCCTGGAAATACAGCCTCCAGGATAGGCAGACAAGAGAACACAGAAGGGGACCTGGCACAATCAGAGTGAAAGACCACACTGAATGAAACACAATGCTCAGGCAGGGATTCATTGGAGCAGCTGGGTTAAATAGCAGATGACAGACAGCAATAGGCTGAGAACACACAAGGGGTGTGCCTGCAGCAGGTACAAGAAACAGGAAGTGATCGGGCGCCGCCCTTAAGCAGCAGACACAGAGGCAAGCAAACAGCATGGAGGGAAGCCAGGCTAGCAGACTGGACTGGAGATCAAGTGCGCGCTCTTGCACAGTGGGAGATGGACCACTATGCAAGGACGCCGCCAGGTATGTTACAGAAACATACTGCCAAAATGCTAACAAAGTGGCTTAAGGATAACAAAGTCAATGTTTTGAAGTGGCCATTACAGAACCCTCATCTCAATCCTATTGAAAATTTATGGGCAAAGCTGAAAAGGCAGGTGTGAGCAAGGCGACCTACAAACCTGGATCAGTTACACCAGTTTTGTCAGGAGGAATGGGCCCGAATTCCGACCAACTATTGTGAGAAGCTTGTGGAAGTCAGACCCAAGTCATTCAGTTTAAGGGCAATGGCACCAAATACTAATGAAATGTATGTAAACTTTTGACTTTGTAGTAAGTAATAAAAATGCCTTAAAACATTCTCTCTCTCTCATTATTCTGGCATTTTGGCAAATATTAAAAATTATGGTAATCCTAATTGACCTAAAATGGGAAAGGTTTATTCTGATTTCAAGTTATATATTGAGAAAAACATGCATATGTGTCTTTTTATATAGTGTATGTAAACTTCTGGTGTCAACTGTATATACAACTCCAATTTATAAGGAGGTTTTTCTCTAAAATTCTGCAGGAATCAGAGTGGAAAAGATTGCATTAATTCTAGGGGAGAAAATCAACTTAAATACAACACATAACATTCATAGTACAGCAGGTCCTATTTCACAACTTCAAACTTTTACAGTCAACTTTTTACAGACTGATTATGTCATAACAGTCATGACAAATCAAAGGCTGTCCTAGAGACTCCGAATGTAAGAGATCCGCAGGCCTTCCGTCTACCTGCCAGGTGCCACTGCCCTGGAACATGAACCGGAGTCTTGCAAATCGATCCGCTCATCTCAAATTGGGACTTGGATTTATTTTTGTCATTTTTAGTTGTATCTGAAGCGCCCCCTGGGCCGTGGGGTACTCGGTAGCCGGGTCGGTCGATGCTGGGAATGTCATGGTGGCGGTGACCTGGTCCGCGACCCAGAGCGGTCAATTAAAGGAAAAGTAAAACGGGAATAAAGTTTTTGGAGAATAATATTTTGTGACGCCACCTGTGGTATGCGGCTATATAGGGCTACCGCTGCGGTGCAGATCCACTGGAGCCGATGGTGACGCAGCAAAGTTGGTTCAGTTCTCCACAGGCAGAGCTTAGCTCCAGGGCAGTGTAGATGGTGATTTTATGAGGTAGATGTTGTCGGTGCAGTGTAGTGCAGGGCAGTTGATGGCGCATCAATTATTCAAGGACACAGTGGGTCTTCAGGTTTTACTCACAGTTGTTCAAGACTCCAGGTTACAGTTACCGGTGTGTAACATCGTCCTGTGTCCTCCGGGGTAGGGGTCCAGCAAACCCTCAGGTATCTCAGGAGCACTTACACGGGACCCCGTTCTATGTACCTTTTTCGGTCGTCTCACTGCGCTGGCTCTCACCCTCCTGCCCTGCACCTCACAATCAGTGTCCCAAGCTAGTGGCCTCGGGTCTTGTCGGGCGACGTGCTCTCAGTCCCCTGGACCCTATGCGGCCACCTTTTCGGCGATGTAATTGTGGATTTTGGCTGCAACACCTTGAAAATGCTGCTGCCTCCGGTTGGCTAGCTGAGAGTGGTTGTTCTCAACTAGTTTGGGGCCGGTCCCCTTCTGCAGCCTGATCCCTCCACGTCAGCGTGAATTCGGGGTCACGGGTTGCCTCTGCACTCGCCGTGCCTCTGGGATCCCTTCTGTCTTCCTGGAGCCCTCCTCACTGCTCCTCTCTTCTTTCCTCTCTCTCTCTCTCCTCCTTGCTCTCCTGAGCAGAGCTCCTCCTGAGCTCTCACAGACTCCTCTCCACTCAACTCTTTCTCCTGACTCCAAGTCTGTGCTCTACTGAACTTCTTCCTCCATCCACACAAACTACATGGTTCCCCCTCTCTTGGTTCCCACCCTTCCAGCCAGGGACAGGGCTCCGCAGTGAACAAGTGCATATTGCACCGCCTGCTGGTCTGGCGTGGTGTAGTGTTGGATGTAGATGTGTGGGTCCTGGGTAGTACTCCATCCTTACCTAAGAGTGGGGTACCACACCTCTGGGTGAGATGCAGTACCTCTGTGGCAACTGGACCCGCAGGGACGCCACATTAGTCAGAACTCTTTCATTTTTACATAAGCATCACTATATGACATCTGGCTTTTTTGGTGTCTTTAAGGCCGAGTTCACACAGAGAGTAAATAGTCATTATTGCATTTTCGCTGCCTTTTTTATGAATTTTCTCCCTTATTTGATGTGTTTTTGGTGCAGATGTTGAAGCTGTATTTTAAATGTGTTTTTATAATACAGGAAAGCTTTGATTCTGCACGTATTTGGCTGAGTGCAGGCGCCGGGCAGCATAATAACGCTGTTATCCTGCAGATTAACCCCATATGTGCAGGCTAATAGCGTTATTTCTGGTGACGGTTTCCCTTTAAGCTGTGTATCTAATCCTATCATGTGTAGTTCAATCAAATAATACAGTCTGCTGAGCTGTGTATCTCATCCTATCATGTGTAGTCCAATCAAATAATGGAGACTGCGTTCCCCTTCATCTGGTATTAACCAGAATGCCCTGGGCACATTGCCATTAGGGTGGAAAAGCTCCTTGAAAATAATAAAAACATATGAAAAAGATGACAGCACCGGGGTCTTTGAAAAATTGATACAATGTGGATTTGTTACCACCACAAAGTGCCCATATACAGATATAAATATAGGTCAAGACTATATTGATTATAGTATTTATTAGGAAAAAAGTGAATGAAGAATGAATTAATAAAGATCACAAAAAAATTATCAAACATGATTCATAATAAGGGCTGGTTCGACAGGTAGGCAGGGTAGGCACTAGCCTAGGGCGCTACCCCTTGTCTCCCCGAGGGGGCTCAGTTTAAAAAAAAATAAAAATGACATTGTTTCGGCCCCTTCCTCCAGTCACAGGCATTCAGTGAGTCACTAACACCGCTCACCGCCTGTCGCTCCCTCTCTGCACTGAATTGTATTTGCCTCTTTAAGACAATCTGAGCGCTGCCCAGGACAGGAGCAAAAGAGCTGTAATCAGCTCCCTCCCCTGCCGGTAACTCCAACAAGACGCAGGTTACTTCCGGTGTGTTCTCTGTTACAGGATGGCGCCACATAGGAATACGGCACTAGAAACGCCATCAGTTTTGTTACAAGTTGCATCTGTCACATGACCTTAACTGAAACCCACGGCCTCCATTATACTAACAGCTATATTAGTTTCCATCACTATCCTTGGGTAGGACATTTAAAATATAGAATGTCAGGGATGAATATCGCTATTTGTCCCTTGTAATGTGTAATTGGTCCACAAACAATGAACGATTCTATATAGAACTTTGACATTGCGCTCCCTTTTAAGCCTCATCCCTAAAGTACGCCACATTTTTTTTACTTGTGCTGGTATTTTTTTGGTGAGAAAAGTAATAATTTGAGTGGAAGTGGTCGTCAGAGATTATTATCGGACTGATCGGAGGGAGGAGGTGCAGTATTAGGGGTCCTGTTACCTCAGTTTCTTGCCTATTCCTTTGGTGGGGGTCACCATAGGCTTCATTTGCCTAAGGCACCAAAATACCTTGTCCTTATCATGATATTAATAAAAATATCAAAAAGCAGGTCTGTATATGAGAAGAATTTAACCAAACGCACAAAAGACACTTAGATGTTTTATATATACATATATATATATTTGTGCAATAAAGTTGTTACAAATTTGCAATGATGATAAAAGAAAGTGTGTAGATACAGTGACTTTCTATAGAAAGGAGCAGATGATTCTGCTCCTCAGGCCTCGGCTTACACTTTTGCCGCTTTTGGACATCCAGGTCTGGATCACACATGAGAGAGGAGAAGAGCAGGAATGTGTGACTTGTGATCTGTATAGTTGGAGTTTTCCTGGATTCCTTCAGCATCGCGATTAGCCATATGGCCTTCTGTCTGACCATGGTCAGGAAGGTGAAGGAGCAGCCGCTTCCTTCTGTCTGACCATGGCCTGGTAGAGGAAGGAGCAGCCGCTTCCTTCTGTCTGTACATGGCCAAGTAGGAGAAGGAGCAGCCGCTTCCTTGTGTCTGTACATGGCCAAGTAGGAGAAGGAGCAGCCGCTTCCTTCTTTATGTCCATATCTTGTAGTCGTCTCCTTACCACCACATTGTAGATGAGTCGTCCAGATGGTAACATAGCAAGTATAGCTGAAAGAAGTCCTTCAATTTCAGCCTTTAATTACTTGCTATGTTGATCCAGAGGAAGGCGAAAAATAACCCTGAGGACTCGTTGCTGGATCATCCTCATATCAAGGGAAAAAAATTCCTTCCTGACCCCAAATATGGCGATCGGAATAAATCCCTGGATGTTTGGTGCTCAAATCTACTTGGATGTTATGTGGTGGAAGCTTGGTAGGTTTGTCACAGTCCGGTAAATAAGAAAGTCCAGAGTAATTGTCTCATCCGATTAATGTAAATCTTCATTCCTGGATGTTGCTGGAATGGGGCTGATTTTTATCAGCCTAATACTCCTGCTGGAAGAAGAGAAATATACACGTCTGAGAATCAGCCCTTCACATACAGTATATACAGTACTAGGGGGATATAGCGATAAGGTGTATAGTGGGTAAGTGTCTTACTGGGTAGTGATAACACTATGGATGTCTGTATGTGTTGTACTTACATAGCAATATGGGAATGGTGGGTCGGCTCTGCCGGACTCCACATCGCTCCAGTCTATAGAATAGAAAAACGGATGCGATCTGATGGATGATGTAATGGCAGATCGGGCAGATGGAGATTTGCAGAGAAGCTAGAAAATGATAGAGACCATTAGTCATTATATTATGTATTATTACTGACAAGTTTTTACACAATGTCTATGGACTATTCCCATCTTATCTTCTATCTCTTTTAGTAATCCCCCCATCATACTTATCCATCTGATCTTACTCACCCCTTTTATGATGTCCATGGTATGACAGCAGATCCCAGGTGGAAAATAAGGGATGTCATCACGCAGAGACTGGTGGTATTCATCCATTGTGCCTTTGCAATAGAATGGCTGGTCACCTACACTCATTATATATAAGATGACGCCGAAGGAAAAGGAGTCTGCTAGATGGTTGTAGCCTTTACTGTCCATTATCTGTGGAAACATGAGATTGGAGAGGAGCTTAATATACCGGGAAGGGGATTTACACACAGAGACTATGAGGACCGGTCTGTGATTAGATATCAGCAGGATACATTGGGATCAGATTATCCCTCAATCCTACTATTGGCA
Source organism: Phyllobates terribilis (assembly GCF_046119375.1). Lineage (NCBI taxonomy): Eukaryota > Metazoa > Chordata > Amphibia > Anura > Dendrobatidae > Phyllobates > Phyllobates terribilis. Next base: position 784,154 of record NW_027363127.1, read on the forward strand.
TCAATCACACAGAGATGTTCCTTACCTCGGGCGCTATGTAACCCTTAGTGCCAACCTTGTTCTTCACTATGCCATCCTCAAATACATTCATGGCTGCTAAGCCAAAGTCGGAGATTTTGATGTGTCCGGTGTCTTGGAGGAGGATATTATCTGGCTTCAGGTCACTGCAGGGAGAAGGAGCAGATACTGATTGTGAGGACAATTCATGGAAAGAACTTTCTACAATAGATATGTAAGGAGACAACAGAGAGTCACAGGTGACAGATTTATGAAGGTGAAATGATTACCGATGTATGATGCCGCGTTCATGCAGGAACTGGAGTCCGCACACCATCTCTGCCGCAAAGAGTCTGTGGAGTAGAAAGGATGGATCAGTGGTTACATGCACAATCATACAGAGAACATGAGGAGATCACACACGTGTCCTTTTCATGTCATTATTTTCTCCTGTTGTCGTTGTCCATTGCTCTAGGACTACAGTGCGAGGGCAACGGATTATTAATATTCAGTATAAGACATTTACCTTGTTGTCCTTGTGTTAAACAGCATTGAATCTGCCATGTGGTCAAACAGGTCTCCTCCGGCCATATAGTCCATGGCTATCACATACTCCAATGGTGATTCCATAAACGCCCGCATAGTCATTAGGTAGGGGCATCCGGCAGCCATTCTCAGGACTTCTAGCTCTGTAGAGAATATGTCCTCTCTACAATAACTTCTGTCCATGATTTTAATGGCCTGAAGTCCTTCATTGACCAGATCTAATGCCAAGATGACCTGGAGAAAAATCACAACAGATCAGACCAAACTCCCATCTATTAGTGTGTAGTAGTTCACTAGTTTATCTCATATATCATTACATATGAGAATCCTGTAATGAATATGTACAACCCTCCTGTGCATCTGGTGCAGGATACATTGATGAACATGGTGGAGGATAAATTCACACTTACATTTCCGAAGCCTCCCTTTCCAAGAACTTTCTGGAAGTCAAGGCTGTCAAAGTCAATAGTATTATTAGTGTTGACCACTTCTCTCAGGGGTGAAATACAGATTCTAGCATCACCGTGGTCTTCTGCTGGCATGTCTGCTATGTCAGGGGGTATCATAAGGCCTCCATCTGCTGAGAAAATACAAGATTTATTAAACCCTTTGCGAACACATAATGGAAATGTTTGTCATGTTGTGCATAAAATGTATGAAGCGGGCTCATTAGCTGAGCATGCACCATATCAGGCAGATGCTGGCTGTATTACATAGCTGACACTTGCCTATAACTGCAGCGACTGGAGCACACTCCAATTACTGTAGTTTAACCATTTCAATGCTGACAGTGATATTTAAATGAAGCTATTGCCGATTTGAGTGCACCAGCACCTATTAACCCCCCAGGACACTATTGCAGGGGGTCAATTGTTTAAAATGACTACCTGGGCCTACTGCTGAAAGCCCCAGTCTGTCACTTTTGGCCTAGTGTTAAGACCAGCCTGGCTTAATTTCATACGAGAATGTCAATTTATCTATATACAGTTCTACCACAGTATATAGTACAAGCGATCAGAAAATCACAGGTTTAAGTCCCCCAAGGAAACTAAAAAGTGAAGTAAATAAAAAAAAATAGTTTAAAAAAGAGGGAAAATGTAAAAAATATTTGAATCACCAAATTTACATAATTATAATCATATTTATAAGCACATCTTGTATCCGCATAAGTCCGATTTTGCAAAAATATAAAATTAAATATTGCAAACAGTAAACACTAACATGATAAAAAAATGAAACATTAGAATTGCATTTTTGGGGGGCGCTGTATCCACCTAAAAAATTGCAATAAAAAGATATCACAATGTCCTGTCTACCCAGGAAAGGGATCAATAAAAGCTACAGTTCACCACGCAAAAAATCATCAAGCCCTCACACATCTCCATCCAGCGATCACAATCACACAGTTCCAATGTCTCAGAACATGGCCACACAAAGCATTTGTTTAAATAAAATTCTTAAGTATTTTTTAGAAACCCCTATGCAAGTTCAGCAGTATCATAGCTGTAACTGACATGGAGAATCATTTTGTCAGGTCATTTTTACCACTCAATGAACATCTAGAAAAAAACAATGTTGGAATCACTTTTTTTCCACAATTTTACCACAGATTAAATCTTTTTCCCCGTGTTCCAGAACATTGAATGGTAAAATAAATAATGTTCAAAACTACAGCTCGGCCACTGAAAAAACAAGTCCACATACAGCTACATTGACAGAACAATTAATAAATAAATAGTTATGGGTTTTCAAAGGAGGGAGAGAAAAAAAAAGGTTGCCTGGTCAATAAGGGGTTAACAAATGTAGCTCCAGAGAAAATATTATAATTTTAAATGGCATTATGTAAATGAGCAGGAAATGTCTAATATTTGGGCTCTCATTTATCAAAACTGTCCAATAGCAAAACTGTCCCTGTTGTCCATAGCAACGAATCACAACATAGATTCCATCTCTTAACATTCTATGGAACAATGAAAGCCGCATTGTGATTGGTTGTTATGGGCAACAAGGACAGTTTTTCTGCACTTGTGATAATTGATGACAGTACATAATATTAAGAGTATAATCCTCCTCACCCCCAGTCTTATTACACTGAGCAGATCCATCTTACCTGGTCCATCTGTATCCAGTGATGTGTTTGGTGGAGAAACACTCAGCTGTTTGTTCTCTGGGATGGAGATGTTTTCAGCTGATGACCTCGACCTCCGCAATGCACCATTCCCATTTATAATGGGGTTGGCATAGATGAGACGTCTTCTACATTGGACAACCCAGTCTCTGCTGTTCCTGATCCTCTTCTGGGCTGCCACTCTTTGTAGTTTCGGTGCCTCCAGACTTTCAGATCTGGAGGATGTGACTTGTCTCGGTGTCTCTTGGAGAACCTCTTCCAGCTCTAACTCTGCGCTGATGTTTCTCCTCTTATTGAGGATGGCTTCTTTGTTCCTCCTCCGTATTTCAGGGTCCAGATCTCTGAGTTTTTTCAAGGAGATAAGTATGGCCCTCTGAAGCTCAGCGGAGGCTGCAGAGTGAGACTCTATGAGGGTCTCCATTTTCCTTCTCTCTGTAAGGATCTCGTATCTTTTGGTCTTTCTTATTTTGTCCAGAGTTTGACGTTTGGACGCCATTTCTGAGGCGTCAGTGTCCACGTCCGGTAGTATAAAGTCTTTTCGCCCAATAGCGAACAATGGTACCTGCTCTTCATTTAATCCTCTCCTCTCACTGAGAACCCGATCTCTATGGGCTCTTCTTCTCTCTTTATCCATTTTATAATCAATTTTTGCTTCGCTCGTGACGAAAAACAAAAGGGGCTGCCTCACCCTTGGGAGTCTGTAAGGCAGTGATTTCCCTTAGGCCGGAACACTGGGATATAGAATGCGGTGATGTCATCACATCACTTGTGACATCATTTTTATTCTGATCTCACCTCACAATGAGATAGATGGATAGATAGATAGATAGATAGATAGATAGATAGATAGATAGATAAGATAGATAGATAAGATAGATATGAAATAAGATAAAAAACAGCACAAGCAAAAAGTTTAGGTGAAAAGCCCCCTGTTATATACCAGTCCTCTAATATAATCCAAAAATATGTAGGCAGCACACAGATGAAGTAGAAAAATTTATATTATGTAATAGCCCATGTAGCTTCAGAAAGGTGCACAATACTGGACCGAAACGTCGCCACATGGGCTATTAAATAATAAAAAAAAAAATTTCTTCAACTGTGTGCTGCCTCCATATTTTTGGATTAGATAGATAGATAGATATCAAATTTGGAGGATGATGAACCAAACTTTTGCTTATAAATAAATAAATATATATATATATGCACTGTGTGCTGAATTTGTATTTTTGATTATTCATTTTAATATTGAACAACTCCAGTGCAGTCGGTCAATTTAAAACGTTAATAAACCTGAACCCTGAATATTTAGGAAAATAAAAGTGAGGTTTTGTCTTTCTTATGAGAATATCTATGTGTGCAGAATTATTATTGTTTTTTTAAACTCGTTTCTTGAAGAATTCTTTATAATAAATGTTACAAACATACAGCAATAAGATAGAAATCCGAATCCTGTTATAAACATCAGTAAATATCCATCTTAAAACAATGTTGCAGGTATTGTATCACACATTTAACAATAGGTAACTGCAATACAGTAAAATATATTAATATATAGGACATTGAAGTATCGGAATTATGTGAATATTACAGAGATCAAAGTATTTATTATTCAAGACAGGAGGACAGTCTTCTTGATCCGTTTTATATCAGGAATCTCATCATCCCATGTATTTAGGAACCTGGAGCACATCGGGCTGCTACATATTTTTTAATTTCTTTGATTATTATTATTTATTCTTTCTGAATAAGCTATTATTTTTTATTCCTTATGGTTCATGTTTCATTATTTTTCTTTATTTTTCATCTTTTATCTTTATTTTTCCCCTTTTTTCATCTTTATTTTTTTATTTTATTTTTTATTAATTTTATTTTTTCCTTTATTTTTTTTTCATCTTCATTTTTATTTTATTTTTCTTTCCTCTTATTCAGTCTTTTCCTATGTTTTTTTCCCTTCCTCTACACTTTTTATCTGCTCCTAGCATGGTTTCATTTTCCACCTCTTTCTCTCTTCTGTTTTTTTATGACAATAAAACTACCCCTCCTGCTTTCCCACCCATTCCTCATGTTCTGCTCCATCCGTTAGTGGCCTGACATATATGATAAGGTTCCGCTTTGTATCTTATTTTACAGTTTGGGATAAATTAGTTCTATATCAGGACTCTCCAGTGGACTTTGGACTTGGGGCTTCTTTGTGACCACCATTCAATCCCCCCACCTTCTATGCACCATCTGTTTCATTTTTTATAGTCCCATGTTAAGTATTGCTTATTTCTATTTTGCGTTGTAGCCTGCATATTTATTTCCCCATAGAGACATAGTATCTTCTACACTATATATATTTTGGAGTTAGGGAACTGCCTACCTCCAACTCTGGTCTTCATGTATATTATTTTGTGGCTGTTACAAACTGCAATATATATTTTTCACCATTGCTCATAGACTTGGTGTCTGTATCTGCCAGACCTTGTGGTCCTCACTTAAGCATTACGTCATATCTATCTTTATAGTTTTACTAGATGGTGGCCCATCTAACGCATCGGGTATTCTAGCATATGTCTCCCGACCCTCCTTTATAATGCCCCATGCAGGAAGTCACATCCCCCCGTATATAATACCCCATGCATATAATACCCCATGCAGGATGTCACATCCCCCCTATATAATACCCCATGCAGGATGTCACATCCCCCCTATACAATACCCCATGCAGGATGCCACCTCTCCCCCATATAATGCCCCATGTAGGATGTCACCTCTCCCCCCATATAATGCCCCATGCAGGCTGTCACATCCCCCCTATATAATACCCCATGCAGGATGTCACCTCTCCCCCCATATAATACCCCATGCAGGATGTCACATCCCCCCTATATAATACCCCATGCAGGATGTCACATCCCCCCTATATAATGCCCCATGCAGGAAGTGACATCCCACTATAGTGCCCCATGCAGGATGTCACATCCCCCTATATAATACCCCATGCAGGATGTCACCTCTCCCCCATATAATGCCCCATGTAGGATGTCACCTCTCCCCCCATATAATGCCCCATGCAGGCTGTCACATCCCCCCCTATATAATACCCCATGCAGGATGTCACCTCTCCCCCCATATAATACCCCATGCAGGCTGTCACATCCCCCCTATATAATACCCCATGCAGGATGTCCCATCCCCCCATAGTGCCCCATGCAGGTCCCCTATGGCCCCGTACAAAAACAAAAAAAATCCAATACTCACCTCACTGCTTCTCTGGACTCCAGCGTAGCCGGCATCTTCACGCTGTGCGCTGTGACCGGTCAGGAGAGAGCGCGGTGTAAAGACTTCACCGCGCCCTCTGACCTGAGACGTCACAGAGCTGCAGCGGAAGACACAGGAACTGCTGCGCAGGCACGGGGAGGGGTAAGTATGACGCCGGGTGCCGGGGTCCTGATCGAGCGGGGGGAGGGACGGGAGGAGAGGGGAGGGGAGAGGAGGGGAAAGGAGTGGAGGGGAGAGGAGGGGCGTCACACTTGTCCTTGGGAGATAAGCGGCCGTAGCCGCTGATCTTCCGACGATAGCCGCATGTAGGTCAGCGGCGCCTGCGGTCGGGGGACTTATGCTGCGAGCAGCCGGCTGCATCTCCCGGCTGCATCGCCGCTGACCTCCGTGCCACACATGAGCCGCTAACGGCCGCCATGTTTTTCTGAAATGCCGCGTTGCTGATTGGCTGCGGCCGGACCAATCAGCGACCCGGGATTTCCAGGACAGACAGACAGACAGGCGGGATAAGACAATTATATAGATAGATGTTCTGTATTATATTTGTCATGTTACGTCTTTTGTTTTTTTATTTGTTGTGTGGCGCCCCTGAGGGTTCAGTCGCCACAGGGGTACTGCACCTCAGATAGAGATGTGGTATCTCCTCTCCCAGGTAAGGATGGAGCATCACTCAGAACCCCACTTCGCACTCAACACTTCACCACAAATGTCCTGTAGGGGGCCTAAATGCACCAGGGTGCTGCCCTGGCCCGGGATAGAGGAGATGGGGGGGAACCAAAGACAGGGGGAATGAAGTAGTGGGTGAGGGTGGAGGAAACACTTACAGGAAGCACTTATAGAACCATATATAATAAACGGTCATCTTTAGTTCAAAGTCTTTTGATTGTGGTCTTTTGTCAGGGTCCAGCAAGAGTCTGCAGCTGGCTGAAGATTCACGGTCCTTTTTCTCTGGCCTTGAGACGAGGAGCGGGTCAGAGTTAACCAGTGTCTCTGCACGGTCAGGGTCCTGTTCTAAGAAGGCCTTGGAGGGGTGCAGAGGAGATAGGCTCCACAGGCAAAAGGATCCCAGGGGAATACGGACGGAGCGGAGTCGCCACCTGTATTCTTCACTCTGGCTTAGCCAGAGGGATTCCTGCTGCAAGAGGGGTGACCGGCCCCCGATATCTGACTGTGTACTTCACGTCACTGTTGGAAAAGCCCGGCGGCTTAGTGGATCCCAGGGAGGAACACAAGCGGGAGGAGAGAAAAAGGAGAGGAACACACCAGCGGGGTCTTGACAGGTGCTCTTGATCTACCTGGGAAGTGCTGAACCCCCTACCCGGTGGCCGCAGTGCGCCGTGTGTAGCAGAGAGAAGCTTTGCGGCTAAAAGTACATCTAAAGTGAGTAAAGACCAGGATGACTTTATCCACCGCCTCCGCTTGTTTATTCCTGCGCGGCACTGCACCCACCATACCTCCACACTAATGTTGAGCGATACCTTCCGATATCGGGAAATATCGGATCGGATTGGATTGGACCGATACCCAAAAAGTATCGGATATCGCCGATTCCGATACCGGAACCCAATGCAAGTCAATGGGACACAAATATCGGAATAAAAATAAACCCTTTCTTTCCTTGTAGGTTAATTCTACATGAAGGAAAACAACTAAGAATAATGTAGAATGTATTGGGGGAGGTGGGGGAGACAATAAAGGCATAGAGGTTTAGCCCAATCAAATGGAATAGCAGGAATTAATATTTTTTTTAAGACGTTCTGAGTTACGGAAATATTGACTGTTAAGTTTTTTTTATATTTTGTCATATATTTATGTTTCACTACTTCCATGCTTTTCACCTTTTTTACTTCTCACACACTTTCTCCTTCATCATCCTCAGCATCAGCATCTTTTTCATCAACTTCTTCTTCACCTTCTTCATCTTCTTCTTCACCTTCTTCATATTATTCTTTTTTTTTACATTCTTCATATTCTTCTTATTCAACTATTATTCTTCTTCATATTCTATTTCTTCATCTTCTTCATATTCTTCTTCTTCATCATATTCTTATTTGTGACAGGCATTCCTGTAGTTGTTATCTATAAAAGTTTGAACATTACACCTTTCGTTCTGCCCATCACAAAGGATTTACAACAGGATTTGTCCGCGTTCAGTTTGCCCTGCAGCAGCAGGTCTTTTCCAGGGGCACCACGAGAAGGAACGGACTCACACCCATACACTGCTTAGTCATCTTCTGCTTATAATTTAGATAATATCTTTTGCTCTGATTTTTAGTCTTATGCTTAATGTTCTTCCGCTTTTTGTTCTGCAGCTTCTTGTACTTCTGCTTCTTGGTTTTCTGTCTCTTGTTCTTCTGTATCTTGGTGGTTGTCTTCTTGTTCTTTGTCCTCTTGGTCATCTTCTTCAGGATCATCTTCTTGGTCTTCTTCGGGGTGGTCTTCAGGGTTGTTGTCTTCAGGGTCGTTGTCTTCGGGGTCCTCGTCTTCTTCGGGGTGGTCTTCAGGGTCCTCGTCTTCAGGGTCGTCATCTTCGGGGTCCTCGTCTTCTTCGGGGTGGTCTTCAGGGTCCTCGTCTTCAGGATACTTGTCTTCAGGGTCATCGTCTTCGGGGTCCTCGTCTTCTTCGGGGTGGTCTTCAGGGTCGTTGTCTTCAGGGTCATCGTCGTCGGGGTCCTCCTCTTCGGGGTGGTCTTCAGGGTCCCCGTCTTCAGGGTCCTCGTCTTCGGGGTACTCATCTTCTTCGGGGTGGTCTTCAGGGTCCTCGTCTTCAGGGTCATCGTCTTCTGGGTCCTCGTCTTCTTCGGGGTGGTCTTCAGGGTCCTCGTCTTCAGGGTCCTCGTCTTCGGGGTTCTCGTCTTCTTCGGGGTGGTCTTCAGGGTCCTCGTCTTCAGGGTCCTCGTCAGGGAGATCCAGAGTGATTACCAAGAACCATTTCAAAAAGCTTGAACTTGGAAATGTAGCAGAAGGTACAAGAAGGCTGAGGAACTGCCGAGAACCAGCTGATGGTACTGGAACCCAGATGGGTAGCAGAAGGTACAAGAGCCAATGGAACTACCGAGGACCAGCTGACGGTACTGGAACTCAGTTACTAAGCAGGAGGTACCTGTGCCAGAAAGCACTACCAAGGACCAGCAGACGTTGGTGGAACTTGGATACCGAGAAGGAGGCACCTAAGCCAAAGGCACTGCCGAGAACCAGCTGACGGTACTGGAACCCGGATGGGTAGCAGAAGGTACCCATGAAAAAAAAAGTTGCAAGGCCGCGAGCCGGCCGCAGTTACCGAAACCCACAGTCCTACAGGGGGTGCTTGTCTTATTGGCACTATGGAATCAGCCTTCATTGCCAGATCCCGCAGCCCACATAGGAGTCACCTAAACTGCAGGCACCATAGAGTCGGCTAACCCTACCGCAACACGACAGGACAACGCATTGGAGGCAAAGTGACGTTGACACTACTTGGAAACAGCTGTCGTGCTGGAACCAGGCTGGGCAGGAGGGAGTACCCGTGCCAAAGACACTGCCGAGAACCAGCTGACGGTACTGGAACCCGGATGGGTAGCAGAAGGTACAAGAGCTAATGGAACTACCGAGGACCAGCTGACGGTACTGGAACTCGGTTACTAAGCAGGAGGTACCTGTGCCAGAAAGCACTACCAAGGACCAGCAGACGTTGGTGGAACTTGGATACTGAGAAGGAGGCACCTAAGCCAAAGGCACTGCCGAGAACCAGCTGATGGTACTGGAACCCGGATGGGTAGCAGAAGGTATAAGAGCAATTGGAACTACCGAGGACCAGCTGACGGTACTGGAACCCGGATAGGTAGCAGAAGGTACAAGAGCCAATGGAACTACCGAGGACCAGCTGACGGTACTGGAACTCGGTTACTAAGCAGGAGGTACCTGTGCCAGAAAGCACTACCATGGACCAGTCGACATTGGTGGAACTTGGATACCGAGAAGGAGGCACCTAAGCCAAAGGCACTGCCGAGAACCAGCTGACGGTACTGGAACCCGGATGGGTAGCAGAAGGTACCCATAAAAAAAAAGTTGCAAGGCCGCGAGCCGGCCGCAGTTACCGAAACCCACAGTCCTACAGGGGGTGCTTGTCTTATTGGCACTATGGAATCAGCCTTCATTACCAGATCCCGCAGCCCACATAGGAGTCACCTAAACTGCAGGCACCATAGAGTCGGCTAACCCGACCGCAACACGACAGGACAACGCATTGGAGGCAAAGTGACGGTGACACCACCCGGAAACAGCTGTCATGCTGGAACCAGGCTGGGCAGGAGGGAGTACCCATGCCAAAGACACTGCCGAGAACCAGCTGACGGTACTGGAACCCGGATGGGTAGCAGAAGGTACAAGAGCCAATGGAACTACCGAGGACCAGCTGACGGTACTGGAACTCGGTTGCTAAGCAGGAGGTACCTGTGCCAGAGAGCACTACCAAGGACCAGCAGACGTTGGTGGAACTTGGATACCGAGAAGGAGGCACCTAAGCCAAAGGCACTGCTGAGAACCAGCTGACGGTACTGGAACCCGGATAGGTAGCAGAAGGTACCCATGAAAAAAAAAGTTGCAAGGCCGCGAGCCCTCCGCAGTTACCGAAACCCACAGTCCTACAGGGGGTGCTTGTCTTATTGGCACTGTGGTCACTGCATTCTGAGTCTTCTATCCTTTGGATTACGAGCTCGGAGAGACTGAGACACAGGACAAGATGTGTGTCAAACAAGCTCTAAACTTTATTACAAAGCATGGGTTTATATCCACTCTGAAGGCAGGAAACGGATTTACCATATATGGTTTGATTATACAATTTTAGCACACAAAGACTAGTTTCTATTCTTGTGATGTCTATGCTTGCGTTGAAACATTTATTCGGACACATTTATTTAGACACATTTAATCAGATACATTCTGATGACTAGCAAGGACGCATTATTGATTCAAGAAGGAACATTCACAGCTGGTGTTATTTTGACCTAATGTAACTTTCAGACTTATATAGCATAGATGGGGTCTTTAAACTTGAGGGCCTCATCTTCTGCTCTAACATTCCATCCTTTTGTTCCTTTATTTATCAATATGTTTCTCTATATTTTCTTTTAGTACACCGCTGAATACACATTAGAAAAAGCTCAAAAACCAAATAAACCGCAAGACACATTAGCAAAACCTGTAAAATAGCTTGCACTATACCAGCCAACCACCCACCGATACCTTTAAACCAATTAGCAGGATTTAGAAAGGAAAAGGTGTTTGCCCACCAGGAATCCTGATTCTTGAGGTTGGCCTCATCATAAAGCTTCCTTAGTTTTACAACGTCCTCTAACTTATGTTTCAGCGTCAATACACTAGAATTGTCTATATAATGACAGCATGCGGGCCCTATTATCTGGCACAGCCCTCCTTGTGCTGCTGTTAAATAATCTAGTACAAGGGTATGTTGGTTCGTGACAATAATCAATTGATTCTGTACTGCAAGAGATCCATTAACTTCTTCTAAAATATCCCAAATCTGATCATCAAGATAGTCCGTAGCTTCTACTAATTTATCCCACATTTGTGTCAACATAGGGTATATAAATAATGCACTGAAAAATTTGTTTACCCCTCCCATTTGAACTATATGGGGTCTCCCACTTGGTCTTTCTTTATTGTCTGCTGATCGCTTATGCAGTGTATGTTTTGGGATAGACAAAGGATCTAGCTGGTCTGGAGTAACAATATAAGTTGCGGGTGTCAATCTGGCTAAAGTACAAGTTCCTGTTACTCCTACTGGGAGCCACTTGAAAGCCTTGTCTCCACATACCCAATACATGGATAAGGGGAGATTCCATAATGCTGAATGTTGCAGTATTAGATGGTGAACTAAATCAACAAACTTAGAAACATTTGACATCATACACCACCCAGGCACTTGACCTATAGGGGAATAATAGCCAGCATCAGGATTGCCACACGTAGGTGCACCTCTCTGATAACTTGAGCTTTCATTACACTGTAGATTGCCAGGTATTTTGGCACAGGTATCACTTGTCCCGTTTTTAAAATAAACATTATTCACCCAATTAGAAGTGTGCAGATATCTTTCCAACAGGGAAGGTTTAAAGGCATCACTGCTTCCTGAAGTGGCATTAAAACTTATTTTCAATCCTTGTTCAGGTATTTTCCCTAGATCAGTAATTTTTGCTTTGTTACGAGGTACCCACTCCCCTCCTTTAAATGCTATATACAACCTGGGAATTATTTGACCCGTCAGGTTCCCTTGCCACCAGGGAAATTTTGTCCATCCTACTACGGGAATCCCAACAGTGGTATCCCAACAGTCTCTGTGTGGCATTATTGGCCCAAGTATCTGAACAGTTCACCCAAAAGTTTATCTCTTCCCATGAGACTGGGACAGCGATAAAGGGTATGCTAGTGGATGTCACAGGGGCATGTGTACATATCCAACAATTAGCAATGGTCTGGTTTTGCTCCTTTAGTCCATCGATTAGAGCAAGATGGTGTTTAATGAATCTATTGTCGTCTCCATCTGTGGTGCTCAACCTAGTCCATGCACCTGTGGTCGCAAGGATGCAGGTAAGTATAAACAATGTCTTCATTCTTTGTCCGCTGGTTCTCCTAGTATCTTTTTGCAATGGGACGCGTGGATCCAGGTCTCTTTTCCCTCTAGCTTAACGGCTGTGCTTGTGGTCAGCAGAACTTGAAAGGGTCCGTCAAACCGTGGATCTAGGCTTTTCCTCACGTGTCTTTTTATAACCACCCAGTCTCCAGGTTGCAGCATATGGCTGCTAGAGTCTTGATCTGGATCTGGAAGAGAACTGAAGACATTATCATGTACTTGCTTAATCTTTTTGTGTAAAGCCCTCACGTAGGAACTTAGCACATGGTTATTCATTTCTAATGCTTGCGGATAGAAACACCCTAGGCTGGGTATGCTGCCAAACAATATCTCATATGGAGAGAGTCCAGTCTTTCTATTAGGCGTGTATCTTACTGAAAACAGAGCAAGCGGTAAACAGTCCGGCCATGGTTTTCCTGTCTCAGCCATGGCTTTCTGAATTTTTAATTTCAATGTCCCATTCAGTCTTTCCACTTTACCACTACTTTGCGGGTGATATGGGGTGTGGAATGCTTGTTGAATTCCTAGAGCTGACATGACTTCATTCATTATTTCACTTGTGAAGTGTGTACCTCTGTCACTCTCAATTACCTCTGGTACCCCATACCTGCAGACCACCTCCGCAAGCAGTTTCTTTGCGGTTGCCGCAGCCGTGGCTTTGGCAATCGGGAAAGCCTCTGGCCATCCTGAGAATAAATCAATACAGACCAACACATATTCCCATGATCCTGACTTTGGCAGCTGAATATAATCAATTTGCAGTCTCTGGAATGGATACAGGGGCCGGGGGGTGTGTTTGGGTGGTGTTTTAACTACTCTACCCTGATTATGTGTAGCACATATCATGCACCCTTGTACCAGGTTTTCAATACAGGTGGAGAATCCTGGTGCCACCCAATGTTTCTGCATCACACTCATCACAGCCGTTTTAGATTGGTGTGTCGGCCCATGTAGCATCTGGGCAGCTGCTGGGTACAGTGCCCTTGGAAGGCATCGTCGTGTCCCTTTCCCCCATACCCCATTTGCTTCATTCAGGCATGCACCTTCCTTTAACCACTTATCAACCTCCTCCTTTTGAGCCTGAGCCTGCATTTGGGATAAGATGTCCTCCGACACAAAGGGGTTTTTAGGGGCACTTAACTGACGTACTGTTGACCCTTGTTGCGGCTTACAGGCTGCTGTTTTTGCCGCTGCATCTGCCATCACGTTACCTCTGCTTACCTGGTCGGTGCGTCTGGTATGTGCTCTTACCTTTATGACAGCTACCTTTTTGGGTAGTTGTAGTGCATCAATTAACTGCTCGACCGCATCAGCATTCTTAATGGGGTGTCCTGCTGCCGTCAGGAAACCTCTTGACTTCCATATGGGACCAAAATCATGCGATATACCGAATGCGTACCTATAATCTGTGTAAATGTTAACATTATTACCTTCCGCTAGTTTACAGGCCTCGGTTAGGGCCCTAAGTTCAGCCTCTTGAGCCGATTGGTGTGGGAGCATTGGTTTTGCCTTGATTACTGCATTGAGGGAGACAACTGCATATCCAGTATGGAAAGTACCGGAATCGTCCTGATGACGGGATCCATCTACAAAAAATTCAAAATCTGCATTTTGTAATTCATGTTCAAATACAGTAGGTAAACCTGCCGTTTCTTGTGCCATCATTCGTACACAGTCATGAGGAACTTCCTCTCTTGGATCTTCCTTAAAAATCACAGTACCTGACCCCTCCTTCAGATCCGAGAGAGGTAACAAAGTTGCTGGATTCAGGGTAGTACACCTCTGTAAAGAAACATTGGGAGGCATTAACAGTGCACATTGTAACCTAAGATGACGTGCTGCTGAGAGGTGAGAGGGTTGCACTTGATTCAATATAGTGTAGACATCATGAGGTGTTAGAACGGTGAGCAGGTGGTCAAGAACAATGTCTGCGGATTTATGGAGTAATAGTCCAACAGCATGCAGAGCACGTACACAGGATGGTGCACCTCTGGCTACCGCGTCTAATCTGCCACTAAAATAGGCAACAGGTCTCTGATTATCACCGTGTGTTTGAGTTAAAACTCCTGCTGCATGTCCGGCTTGTTCATGAAGGTACAGAGTAAATGGGAGCTCATAATTAGGGGTACCCAAAGCTGGAGCAGCCAAAATACGGTTTTTGAGAGAATAAAAACAGTCTATTGCCTCTGGTGTTAGTACAAAAGGTGTTGGGGTAAGACAGTCATAGAGGGGCTGCATCTAAATAGAGACGGTATGAATCCACTGTTTGCAATAGGAAACAAGTCCAAGAAAAGTTCTGAGGGCTGCAACATTAATGGGGACGGTGAATGCCTGTACTGCTTGTTTACGTGCATTTGTTAAATGGCGGGCTCCTGGTGTAATGCAATGTCCCAAAAAGGTGACTGAAGATTTACAAAACTGAAGCTTATCTTTCGATGCCTTGCAGCCAGCGTGATAAAGAAACAACATAAGCGATATAGTTGCACTATGACATTGTTTCCTAGAAGGGGCACAAATGAGCAGGTCATCGACATATTGCAAAACAACGATATGTGGTTCAGACCATCCCTCCAGTATTTCGTGCAGACTTGCAGTTTACATTGTGGGTGAATTCTGGGCACCCTGTGACAACACCGTCCATGTATATTGACTGCCCTGGAACGTGAAAGCAAACAAGTACTGGCAGTCAGGATGTAATGGTACACTGAAAAATGCATTTGCCAAATCGACCACTGAAAAACAAAGAGAGTTAGAAGGTATCTGTAACAGAAGAGTATGCGGGTTGGGCACAACTGGTGTTAGAAGTTCTGTGGCTTTGTTAACCAACCAGAGGTCATGGACCATTCTATATGCGTCTGGTTGTCCTGGCACGCTCTTTTTCTTTACTGGGAACAGGGGAGTGTTGCAAGGGGACTGGGTTTTGACTAGGACTCCCCTGTGTAGTAATTTTTGGACTTGCTGGGCTATGGCATTCTCCTGAGCCGAGCTAAGGGGATACTGCTTCTGTTGAGGCAAAATTGCTCCTGGTTTTAATTTTACCATTACTGGTTGAACTCTTAACCTACCAACATCTGTTTTGTCTGAGGCCCAAAAATCATGTGGTACAGCATGCTCCAATATCGGGGGAAACTCATTTTTCTCTTCTATGCTGGCAATATCTAGTGACATAATTTTGCAAAGGGTACTTGGTTTTAAACCTGGGGTCATGGTGACAGTGCCATCGGGATGATGCTCAATATGTGCTTGTAATTGGGACAACACATCATTTCCCAATAGATTACATTGGCCTCGGGGCGATACCATGAGCTGGCTACGTACAGTATCTCCTTGAATTTGCAGGGGAATTCTTTTAGTGACAGGGAGCAGGACAGACAGGGAATTGAAGGGGGTGGCAATGACATGATGTGAAAAATCAGTGTCAGTGTATGGCCAATCACCTTGCGTAATTACTGAATTGTCGGCTCCCGTATCTACTTGGAAATCGATTTCATGTCCCCCTGGTATGTTCACCTGCACTATACAACTGGGAGTTGGGGGTAAGGAGATGAGGGGGTTCATGTGCAAGCTACCCTCATCCTATGGGGGCGTTGTTTGGTCAGCTGGAGGACCCGTACTCTGAGCATTTGGATACGGGTTGGTCCTACAGTCCTTTCTAAAATGTCCTGGCTTTCTACATCCGTAACACAGTTTCTGTCCTCCTCCTGCAGTCCGTCCTCTGCCTCTGTTGTTTCTGGCGGTCGTCTCTACTATGTGTATTCTGGCAGCTCTTTTTGCCTGTGCTATGTCATGCTGTGCCCCCTGAGCTATTCTAGCTAAATCTTCTGCCTTCACTGATCTCTAGTCCGGTCTACTTGCTTTTATCTTCTCTGCAATCTCCATCTTTAGTCCATTCATGAAAGCACTTGCTAATACCCTCTCACTAGTCTTATTTCCAGGGTTGAACCCCATTTCTGACCAGGTTTTCTTTAATGCATAGAAATAATCCTTAGGATCTTCCTCCTTCCCCTGCACTCTATCTTCTAGTGTAACTTGGTTTTCTGCTTGCCTATCTTTACATGCTTTTACCAATGCTTTTACGTACAGAACCCCGGCTGCTGCATCATTAGCCTCCGCTACATCAGGGCCCGTTCTACTGTCATATTGTTTATAAGTTTCGTCCGTCAGTCTGTCATACCGAGCTTCATCTGCCAATTTCCCTTTAATTACCCCTTGCAGATCTATTCTAGTGGCATGGTACGTATCCTGTATGGTGGTGATCATTCTAGCGAAACCCATAGGGGACTGGGATGGGTCTGGCAGCTGGGAGATCAATGCCAACTGCTCTGAAGGACTCCATGGTCTATACATTAACATTGTGCGAGCTTCCTGACCTGGAACAACTGCATCCCCCCCTGCTGCTGCCGCTGCTGCTCCCGGTGCTCCTGGCACAACTACCGTCCTCATTGGGAATAGACTAGCTGGGTGGGGTCTCGATCCTCCACATGCCACACAGATGTCTACTGTCAAGGGGTTCTGCTGTCCACATCTGGGGCACACCCAACAATTGGGTTCCTGAGAATTCTGGTACTGGGGTGAGGGTGAGCTGGGTGACGTCGGGAGCGGACAGGGAGAAAAATCTGTCATTCCGGTTTTTGTCAGTCTGTAACGTCCGTCTCCTAATTCTTCAATTTTTCCTTTAAAATGAGCGCATGCATTCATCCATACATCCACTGTCTCCAACAGACCCTTATCTTTCAGCCATCCATGATAGCAGTTAAAGAAGGATTTCCATTTCTCTCCGTTCATCTCTCCATTCTCATTCATTCCCGCTTTACACAATATTTTGTCAATTCCAATCAGTGCCTGTTTCCCTTCTCAGCGTACCACTAAGTCTTTGGCTATAATGCCTTCCTTGGCATTTTGGTTCCCCATTTTTTTTCGGTTCCCCTCACTTAGAGTAGACTCCTCAGTCACTTAGACAATGGTCACTTAGACAATGGGCCACAAAGGTTTCTGAACCATTCCACTACTAGCCTTCCAGGACTTATACGCCAACCAGAAAAACAGACCAAAAACACCAATCCCGAGACACACCCACAACACAATCATCGGATCCATACTTTCATTCTTAAGTTTTTCCAAAGGATAGAAGGCAGGACTGTCAATTTATCTGAGGGAATTCTACTGGTTCAAAGGGACCTGAGCCTGACAACAATCTGTGAATTACCTGGGGAGCCGACCGCTCGGGGGTGAGGGAGTCTCTTCTATGCAGTGATATAATTAGGTAGAATATAACAGTTATTCTTACCTCAGCGCTGTATATATCACCAACAGAGAGCTTCACTAGTCCCACGTCTCGGACCGGTCGAGCACCCCTGGGTAGATTAACTCAAGGTCCCTGTTCGAGGCGCCAGCTGTGGTCACTGCATTCTGAGTCTTCTATCCTTTGGATTACGAGCTCGGAGAGACTGAGACACAGGACAAGATGTGTGTCAAACAAGCTCTAAACTTTATTACAAAGCATGGCTTTATATCCACTCTGAAGGCAGGAAACGAATTTACCTTATATGGTTTGATTATACAATTTTAGCACACAAAGACTAGTTTCTATTCTTATGCTGTCTATGCTTGTGTTGAAACATTCAATCGGACACATTAAATTAGACACATTTAATCAGATACATTCTGATGACTAGCAAGGACGCATTATTGATTCAAGAAGGAACATTCACGGCTGGTGTTATTTTGACCTAAAGTAACTTTCAGACTTATATAGCATAGATGGGGTCTTTGAATTTGAGGGGCCTCATCTTCTGCTATAACACTTGTATATATGCTGCTCCCCCATTCTTGTATATAAGCTGCTCCCCCATCATTGTATATATGCTGCTCCCTCATCCTTGTATATATGTTGCTCCCTCATCCTTGTATATATGCTGCTCCCCCATCCTGGTACATATGCTGCTCCACCATCCTTGTATATATGTTGCTCGCCCATCCTTGTATATATGCTGCCCCCCATACTTGTAGATATGCTGCTCCCCCATCCTTGTAGATATGCTGCTCCCCCATCCTTGTAGATATGCTGCCCCCCATCCTTGTAGATATGTTGTCGTCTCCCATCCTTCATCCTGGTACATGCCCACCCATGAATATGCTCCGCCATCCTTGTATATGTGCTGCTCCCTCATCCTTGTATATGTGCTGCTCCCCCATCCTTGCATATATGCTGCTCCCCCATCCTTGTAGATATGCTGCTCCCCCATCCTTGTAGATATGCTGCCCCCCATCCTTGTAGATATGTTGTCGTCTCCCATCCTTCATCCTGGTACATGCTCACCCATGAATATGCTCCCCCATTCTTGTTTATGTGCTGCTCCCTCATCCTTGTATATGTGCTGCTCCCCCATCCTTGTATATATCTTGCTCCCCCATTCTTGTATATATGCTGCTCCCCCATCCTTGTATATATTCTGCTCCCCATTCTAGTATATATCCTGCTCCCCCATCCTTGTATATATCCTGCTCCCCATCCTTGTATATATGCTGCGCCCCCATCCTTGTATATATGCTGCTCCCACATCCTTGCATATATGTTGCTCCCCCATCCTTGTATATATGCTGCTCCCCCATCCTTGTATATATTCTGCTCCACCATCCTTGTATATATGTTGCTTCCCCATCCTTGTATATATGCTGCTCCACCATCCTTGTATATATGTTGTTCTCCATCCTTGTATATATGTTGCTCTCCATCCTTGTATATATGCTGCTCCCCCATCCTTGTATATATTCTGCTCCCCCATCCTTTTATATATGTTGCTCCCCTATCCTTGTATACATGCTGCTCCCCCATCCTTGTATATATGCTGCTCCCCCGTCCTTGTATATATGCTGCTCCCCCATCCTTGTATATATGTTGCTCCCCCATTTTTGTAGATATGCTGCTCCCCCATCCTTGTTTATGTTTCTCCCCCATCATTGTATATATTCTGCTCCCCCATCCTTGTATATATGCTGCTCCCCCATCCTTGTATACATGCTGCTCCCCCATCCTTGTATATATGTTGCTCCCCCATCCTTGTATATATGCTGCTCCCCCATCCTTGTATATATGCTGCTCCCCCATCCTTGTATATATGCTGCTCCCCCATTCTTATAGATATGTTGCTCCCCCATCCTTGTATATATGTTTCTCCCCCATCCTTGTATATGTGTTGGTCCCCCATCCTTGTATATATGCTGCTCCCTCATCCTTGTATATATTCTGCTCCCCCATTCTTGTATATATGCTGCTCCCCCATCCTTGAATATATGTTGCTCCCCCATCCTAGTATATATGCTGCTCCCCCATCCTTGTATATATGTTGCTCCCCCATTTTTGTAGATATGCTGCTCCCCCATCCTTGTTTATGTTTCTCCCCCATCATTGTATATATTCTGCTCCCCCATCCTTGTATATATGCTGCTCCCCCATCCTTGTATACATGCTGCTCCCCCATCCTTGTATATATGTTGCTCCCCCATCCTTGTATATATGCTGCTCCCCCATCCTTGTATATATGCTGCTCCCCCATCCTTGTATATATGCTGCTCCCCCATTCTTATAGATATGCTGCTCCCCCATCCTTGTATATATTCTGCTCCCCCATACTTTTATATATGTTGCTCCCCTATCCTTGTATACATGCTGCTCCCCCATCCTTGTATATATGCTGCTCCCCCGTCCTTGTATATATGCTGCTCCCCCATCCTTGTATATATGTTGCTCCCCCATTTTTGTAGATATGCTGCTCCCCCATCCTTGTTTATGTTTCTCCCCCATCATTGTATATATTCTGCTCCCCCATCCTTGTATATATGTTTCTCCCCCATCATTGAATATATGCTGCTCTCCCATCCTTGTATATATGTTTCTCCCCCATCCTTGTATATATTCTGCTCTCCCATCCTTGTATATATGCTGCTCCCCCATTCTTGTATATAAGCTGCTCCCCCATTCTTGTAGATTTGTTGCTCCCCCATCCTTGTAGATCTGCTGCTCCCCCAACCTTGTATATATGCTGCTCCCCCATCCTTGTATATATGCTGCTCCCTCATCCTTGTATATATTCTGCTCCCCCATTCTTGTATATATGCTGCTCCCCCATCCTTGAATATATGTTGCTCCCCCATCCTAGTATATATGCTCCTCCCCCATCCTTGTATATATGCTGCTCCCCCATCCTTGTATATATGCTGCTCCCCCATTCTTGTATATATGTTTCTCCCCCATTCTTGTATATATGTTTCTCCCCCATCCTTGTATATATGCTGCTGCCCCATCCTTGTATATATGTTGCTCTCCATCCTTGTAAATATGTTGCTCTCCATCCTTGTATATATGTTGCTCCCCCATCCTTGTATATATGTTGCTCCCCATCCTTGTATATATGTTGCTCCCCCATCCTTGTATATATGTTGCTCCCCCATCCTTGTAGATATGCTGCTCCCCCATCCTTATATATATTCTGCTCCCCAATCCTTGTATATATGCTGCTCCCCAATTCTTGTAGATATGTTGCTCCCCCATACTTCTATATATGCTGCTCCCCCATCCTTGTAGATATGTTGTCATCTCCCATCCTTCATCCTGGTACATGCCCACCCATGAATATGCTCCACCATCCTTGTATATATGTTTCTCCCCCATCCTTGTATATATGCTGCTCCCCCATCCTTGTATATATGCTGCTCCCCCTTCCTTGTATATATTTTGCTCTCCCATTCTTGTTTATATGTTGCTCCCCCATCGTTGTAGATATGCTGCTTCCCCATCCTTGTATATATTCTGCTCCCCCATCCTTGTATATATGCTGCTCTCCCAACCTTGTATATATGCTGCTCCCCCATTCTTGTATATATGTTGCTCCCCCATCGTTGTAGATATGCTGCTCCCCCATCCTTGTAGATATGCTGCTCCCCCATCCTTGTAGATATGCTGCTCTCCCATCCTTGTATATATGCTGCTCCCCCATCCTTGTATATATGCTGCTCTCCATCCGTGTATATATGTTGCTCTCCATCCTTGTATATATGCTGCTCCCCCATCCTTGTATATATGCTGCTCCCCCATCCTTGTATATATGCTGCTCCCCCATCCTTGTATATATTCTGCTCCCCCATCCTTGTATATATGCTGCTCTCCATCCGTGTATATATGTTGCTCTCCATCCTTGTATATATGCTGCTCGCCCATCCTCGTATATATTCTACTCCCCTCTCCTTGTATATATTCTGCTCCCCCAACCTTGTATATATGTTGCTCCCCCATCCTTGTATATATGCTGCCCCCCATCCTTCTTTATATTCTGCTCCCCCATCCTTGTATATATGCTGCTCCCCCATTCTTATATATATGTTTCTCCCCCATCCTGGTATATATGCTGCTCCCTTATCCTTGTATATATGTTGCTCCCCCATCCTTGTATATATGTTGCTCTCCATCCTTGTAAATATGTTGCTCTCCATCCTTGCATATATTTTGCTCCCCCATCCTTGTATATATGTTGCTCCCCCATCCTTGTAAATATGTTGCTCTCCATCCTTGTATATATGTTGCTCCCCCATCCTTGTATATATATTGCTCCCCCATCCTTGTATATATGCTGCTCCCCCATCCTTGTATATATGTTGCTCACACATACTTGTATATATGCTGCTCCTCCATCCTTGTATGTATGCTGCTCCCCCATCCTTGTATATATGTTGCTTCCCCATCTTTGTATATATGCTGCTCCCCCATCCTTGTATATATTCTGCTCCCCCATTCTTGTAGATATGCTGCTCCCCCATCCTTGTATATATGCTGCTCCCCCATCCTTCTATATATGCTGCTCTCCCATCGTTGTATATATGCTGCTCCCCCATTCTTGTATATATGCTGCTCCCCCATCCTTGTATATATGGTGCTCTCCATCCTCGTATATATGCTGCTCCCCATCCTTGTATATATGTTTCTCCCCCATCCTTGTATATATGTTTCTCCCCCATCCTTATATATATTCTGCTCCCCATCCTTGTATATACGCTGCTTCTTCATCCATGTATATATTCTGCTCCCCCATCCTTGTATATATCCTGCTTCCCCATCCTTGTATATATTCTGCTCCCCCATCCTTGTATATATGCTGCTCCCCCATCCTAGTATATATTTTGCTCCCCTATCCTTGTATATATGCTGCTCCCCCATCCTTGTATATATGCTGCTCCCCCATCCTTGTAGATATGCTTCTCCCCCATTATTGTATACAGGGTGGTCCAAAAGTAGGTGGACAGAAAGTGTAATAAGGTTATGAAGGAGGAGATTTATCAAACATGGTGTAAAGTGAAACTGGCTCAATTGCCCTTAGCAATCAATCAGATTCCACTTTTCATTCATCATAAACTCTTTGGAAAATGAAAGGTGGAATCTGATTGGTTGCTAAGGGCAACTGAGCCAGTTTCACAGATCTAGTTTTCACAGATAGATCTCCCCTAAATCTGTTTTCTTTTTAGATAATTCAGATAACACATAATGGCAAATAATTTAAATACAGATTAAAGAAAATGTATTTTAACAGAGTATTGGAAATCTCAAAATGCTGAAACCGTTAGAGCAAATTGGGTTGAAACATTTGGTACTCAAGCCCCAAAGAGACAAACCATTTACCGCATTCGTGACAAATTCAATATCACTGGCTCAATCCTTAATGCTCCAAAAACTTGTCGACCCAAAACAGTCTGTACAGAAGATAATAAACAACTTGTTGCTGAAACATTTGTTAAGAGTCCAAAAAAGTCCACCAGAAGAGCCTCTTTGGAATTGGGAATTTCACGAGCTTCTATCATGCGAATCATGAAATCTATTGGGTGGAAAGCTTATCGTCCACGTCTAACTCATGGTTTATTGGAGGATGATCCAGACAGGCGGCTGCAGTTTAGTGTATGATAAATCTCCCCCTTCATAACCTTATTACACTTTCTGTCCACCTACTTTTGGACCACCCTGTATGTTTCTCCCCCATCCTTGTAGACATGCTGCTCCCCCATCCTTGTATATATGCTGCTCCCCCATCCTTGTATATATGCTGCTCCTCCATTCTTGTATATATTCTGCTCCCCCATTCGTGTATATATGCTGCTCCCTCATCCTTGTATATATGTTTCTCCCCCATTCTTGTAGATATGCTGCTCCCCCATTCTGGTATATATGCTGCTCCCCCATCATTGTATATATGCTGCTCCCCTATCCTTGTATATATGCTGCTCCCCCATCCTTGTATATATTCTGCTTCCCCATCCTTGTATATATGCTGCTCTCCATCCTTGTATATATGCTGCTCCCCCATCCTTGTATATATTCTACTCCCCCATCCTTGTATATATTCTGCTCCCTCATCCTTGTATATATGTTGCACCCCCATCCTTGTATATATGCTGCTCCCCCATCCTTGTAGATATGTTGTCGTCTCCCATCCTTCATCCTGGTACATGCCCAACCATGAATATGCTCCCCCATCCTTGTATATATGTTGTTCACCCATTCTTGTAGATATGTTGCTCCCCTATCCTTGTATATATGCTGCGCCCCCATTCTTGTATATATTCTGATCCCCCATCCTTGTATATATTCTGCTCTCCCATTCTTGTATATATGCTGCTCCCCCATCCTTGTATATGTTTCTCCCCCATCCTTGTATATATTCTGCTCCCCCATTCTTGCATATATGCTGCTCCCCCATCCTTGTATATATGTTGCTCCCCCATCCTTGTATATATGTTGCTCCCCCATCCTTGTATATATGCTGCTCCCCATCCTTGTATGTATTTTGCTCCCCCATCCATGTATATATGCTGCTCCCCCATCCTTGTATATATGCTGCTCCTCCATCCTTGTATATATGTTGCTCCCCCATCCTTGTATATATGTTGCTCCCCCATGCTTGTATATATGTTGCTCCACCATCTTTGTATATATGCTGCTCCCCCATCCTTGTATATATGCTGCTCCCCCATCCTTGTATATATGTTGATCCCCCATCCTTGTATATATGCTGCTCCCCCATTCTTGTAGATATGTTGCTCCCCCATCCTTGTATATATTCTGCTCCCCCATCCTTGTATATATGTTTCTCCCCCATCCTTGTATATATTCTGCTCCCCCACCCTTGTATATATGCTGCTCCCCCATCCTTGTATATATTCTGCTCCCCCATTCTTGTATATATGTTGCTCCCCAATCCTTGTATATATGCTGCTCCCCCATTCTTGTATATATATTTCTCCCCCATCCTTGTAGATATGCTGCTCCCCCATCCTTGTATATATTCTGCTCCCCCATCCTTGAATATATGCTGCTCCCCCATCCTTGTATATATGTTGCTCCCCCATTCTTGTATATTTGCTGCTCCCCCATTCTTGTAGATATGTTGCTCCCCCATTCTTGTAGATATGTTGTCGTCTCCCATCCTTCATACTGGTACATGCCCACCCATGAATATTCTCCCCTATCCTTGTATATATGTTTCTCACCCATCCTTGTATATATTCTGCTCCCCCATCCTTGTATAAATGCAGCTCCCCCATTCTTGTAGATATTTTGCTCCCCCATCGTTGTAGATATGCTGCTCCCCCATCCTTGTATATATGCTGCTCCCCCATCCTTGTATATATGCTGCTCACCCATCCTTGTATATATGCTGCTCCCCCATTCTTGTATATATGCTGCTCCCCCATCCTTGTATATATGTTGCTCCCCCATCCTTGTATATATGCTACTTCCCCATCCTTGTAGATATGTTGTTCCCCTATCCTTGTAGATATGCTGCTCCCCCATTCTTGTATATATGCTGCTCCCCATCCTTGTATATATGCTGCTTCCCCATCCTTGTATATATGCTGCTCCCCCATCCTTGTATATATGCTGCTCCCCCATCCTTGTATATATGCTTCTCCCCCATCCTTTTATATATGCTGCTCCACCATTCTTGTATATATGTTTCTCCCCCATCCTGGTATATATGCTGCTCCCCTATCCTTGTATATATGTTGCTCCCCCATCCTTGTATATATGTTGCTCTCCATCCTTGTAAATATATTGCTCTCCATCCTTGCATATATGTTGCTTCCCCATCCTTGTATATATGTTGATCCCCCATCCTTGTATATATGCTGCTCCCCCATCCTTGTATATATTCTGCTCTCCCATCCTTGTATATATGCTGCTCCCCCATCCTTGTATATATGCTCCTCCCCCATCCTTGTATATATATTGCTCCCCCATCCTTGTATATATGCTGCTCCCCCATCCTTGTATATATGTTGCTCCCCCATACTTGTATATATGCTGCTCCTCCATCCTTGTATGTTTGCTGCTCCCCCATCCTTGTATATATGTTGCTTCCCCATCCTTGTATATATGCTGCTCCCCCATCCTTGTATATATGTTGCTCCCCCATATTTGTATATATGCTGCTCCCCCATCCTTGTATATATGTTGCTCCCCCATACTTGTATATATGCTGCTCCTCCATCCTTGTATATATTTTGCTCCCCCATCCTTGTAGATATGTTGCTCCCCCATCCTTGTATATATGCTGCTCCCCCATCCTTGTATATATTCTGCTCTCCCATCCTTGTATATATGTTTCTCCCCCATCCTTGTATATATGTTTCTCCCCCATCCTTGTATATATTCTGATCCCCATCCTTGTATATACGCTGCTCCGCCATCCTCGTATATATTCTGCTCCCCCATCCTTGTATATATCCTGCTTCCCCATCCTTGTATATATTCTGCTCCCCCATCCTTGTATATATGCTGCTCCCCCATCCTAGTATATATTTTGCTCCCCTATCCTTGTATATATGCTGCTCCCCCATCCTTGTATATATGCTTCTCCCCCATTATTGTATACAGGGTGGTCCAAAAGTAGGTGGACAGAAAGTGTAATAAGGTTATGAAGGGGGAAATTTATCAAACATGGTGTAAAGTGAAACTGGCTCAATTGCCCTTAGCAATCAATCAGATTCCACTTTTCATTCATCATAAACTGTTGGGAAAATGAAAGGTGGAATTTGATTGGTTGCTAAGGGCAACTGAGCCAGTTTCACAGATCTAGTTTTCACAGATAGATCTCCCCTAAATCTGTTTTCTTTTTAGATAATTCAGATAACACATAATGGCAAATAATTTAAATACAGATTAAAGAAAATGTATTTTAACAGAGTATTGGAAATCTCAAAATGCTGAAACCGTTAGAGCAAATTAGGTTGAAACATTTGGTACTCAAGCCCCAAAGAGACAAACCATTTACCGCATTCGTGACAAATTCAATATCACAGGCTCAATCCTTAATGCTCCAAAAGCTGGTCGACCCAAAACAGTCTGTACAGAAGATAATAAACAACTTGTTGCTGAAACATTTGTTAAGAGTCCAAAAAAGTCCACCAGAAGAGCCTCTTTGGAATTGGGAATTTCACGAGCTTCTATCATGCGAATCCTGAAATCTATTGGGTGGAAAGCTTATCGTCCACGTCTAACTCATGGTTTATTGGAGGATGATCCAGACAGGCGGCTGCAGTTTAGTGTATGATAAATCTCCCCCTTCATAACCTTATTACACTTTCTGTCCACCTACTTTTGGACCACCCTGTATATGTTTCTCCCCCATTCTTGTAGACATGCTGCTCCCCCATCCTTGTATATATGCTGCTCCCCCATTCTTGTATATATTCTGCTCCCCCATTCGTGTATATATGCTGCTCCCCCATCCTTGTATATATGTTTCTCCCCCATCCTTGTAGATATGCTGCTCCCCCATCCTGGTATATATGCTGCTCCCCCATCATTGTATATATGCTGCTCCCCTATCCTTGTATATATGCTGCTCCCCCATCCTTGTATGTATGCTGCTCCCCCATTCTTGTATGTATGCTGTTCCCCCATCCTTGTATATATGTAGCTCCCTCATCCTTGTAGATATGCTGCTCCCCCATCCTTGTATATATGCTGCTCCCCCATCCTGGTATATATGCTGCTCCACCATCCTTGTATATATGCTGCTCCCCCATCCTTGTAGATATGCTGCCCCCCATCCTTGTAGATATGCTGTCGTCTCCCATCCTTCATCCTGGTACATGCCCACCCATAAATATGCTCCCCCATCCTTGTATAGGTGCTGCTCCCCCATCCTTGTATATCATCCTTGTATATATGTTGCTCCCCCATTCTTGTATATATGCTGCTCCCTCATCCTTGTATATATGCTGCTCCCCCATCCTTGTATATATGCTGCTCCCCCATCCTTGTATATATGCTTCTCCCCCATTCTTGTATATATGCTGCTCCCCCATCCTTGTATATATGCTTCTCCCCCATTCTTGTATATATGCTGCTCCCACATCATTGTATATATGCTGCTCCCTCATCCTTGTATATATGTTGCTCCCCCATCCTGGTATATATGCTGCTCCCCCATCCTGGTATATATGTTGCTCCCCCATCCTTGTATATATGCTGCCCCCCATCCTTGTAGATATGCTGCTCCCCCATCCTTGTAGATATGCTGCCCCCCATCCTTGTAGATATGTTGTCATCTCCCATCCTTCATCCTGGTACATGCCCACCCATGAATATGCTCCCCCATCCTTGTATATGTGCTGCTCCCCCATCCTTGTATATATGTTGCTCCCCCATCCTTGTATATATTCTGCTCCCCCATCCTTGTATATGTGCTGCTCCCTCATACTTGTATATATGTTGCTCCCCCATTCTTGTATATATGCTGCTCCCCCATCCTTGTATATATTCTGCTCCCCCATTCTTGTATATGTCCTGCTCCCCCATCCTTGTATATATCCTGCTCCCCCATCCTTGTATATATGTTTCTCCCCCATCCTTGTATATATGTTGCTCCCCCATCTTGGTATATATGCTGCTCCCCCATTCTTGTATATATCCTGCTCCCCCATCCTTGTATATATGCTGCTCCCCCATCCTTGTATATATGCTGCTCTCCCATCCTTGTATATATGCTGCTCCCCCATCCTAGTATATATTTTACTCCCCTATCCTTGTATATATGCTGCTCCCCCATCCTTGTATATATGCTGCTCCCCCATCCTAGTATATATTTTGCTCCCCTATCCTTGTATATATGCTGCTCCCCCATCCTTGTATATATTCTGCTCCCCCATCCTTGTAGATATGCTTCTCCCCCATTATTGTATACAGGGTGGTCCAAAAGTAGGTGGACAGAAAGTGTAATAAGGTTATGAATGGGGAGATTTATCAAACATGGTGTAAAGTGAAACTGGCTCAATTGCCCTTAGCAATCAATCAGATTCCACTTTTCATTCATCATAAACTCTTGGGAAAATGAAAGGTGGAATCTGATTGGTTGCTAAGGGCAACTGAGCCAGTTTCACAGATCTAGTTTTCACAGATAGATCTCCCCTAAATCTGTTTTCTTTTTAGATAATTCAGATAACACATAATGGCAAATAATTTAAATACAGATTAAAGAAAATGTATTTTAACAGAGTATTGGAAATCTCAAAATGCTGAAACCGTTAGAGCAAATTAGGTTGAAACATTTGGTACTCAAGCCCCAAAGAGACAAACCATTTACCGCATTCGTGACAAATTCAATATCACTGGCTCAATCCTTAATGCTCCAAAAACTTGTCGACCCAAAACAGTCTGTACAGAAGATAATAAACAACTTGTTGCTGAAACATTTGTTAAAAGTCCAAAAAAGTCCACCAGAAGAGCCTCTTTTGAATTGGGAATTTCACGAGCTTCTATCATGCGAATCCTGAAATCTATTGGGTGGAAAGCTTATCGTCCACGTCTAATTCATGGTTTATTGGAGGATGATCCAGACAGGCGGCTGCAGTTTAGTGTATGATAAATCTCCCCCTTCATAACCTTATTACACTTTCTGTCCACCTACTTTTGGACCACCCTGTATATGTTTCTCCCCCATCCTTGTAGACATGCTGCTCCCCCATCCTTGTATATATGCTGCTCCCCCATTCTTGTATATATTCTGCTCCCCCATTCGAGTATATATGCTGCTCCCCCATCCTTGTATATATGTTTCTCCCCCATCCTTGTAGATATGCTGCTCCCCCATCCTGGTATATATGCTGCTCCCCCATCATTGTATATATGCTGCTCCCCTATCCTTGTAGATATGCTGCTCCCCCATCCTGGTATATATGCTGCTCCCCCATCATTGTATATATGCTGCTCCCCTATCCTTGTATATATGCTGCTCCCCCATTCTTGTATGTATGCTGTTCCCCCATCCTTGTATATATGTAGCTCCCTCATCCTTGTAGATATGCTGCTCCCCCATCCTTGTATATATGCTGCTCCCCCATCCTGGTATATATGCTGCTCCACCATCCTTGTATATATGCTGCCCCCCATCCTTGTAGATATGCTGCCCCCCATCCTTGTAGATATGCTGTCGTGTCCCATCCTTCATCCTGGTACATTCCCACCCATGAATATGCTCCCCCATCCTTGTATATGTGCTGCTCCCCCATCCTTGTATATCATCCTTGTATATATGTTGCTCCCCCATTCTTGTATATATGCTGCTCCCCCATCCTGGTATATATGTTGCTCCCCCATCCTTGTATATATGCTGCCCCCCATCCTTGTAGATATGCTGCTCCCCCATCCTTGTAGATATGCTGCCCCCCATCCTTGTAGATATGTTGTCGTCTCCCATCCTTCATCCTGGTACATGCCCACCCATGAATATGCTCCCCCATCCTTGTATATGTGCTGCTCCCCCATCCTTGTATATATGTTGCTCCTCCATCCTTGTATATATTCTGCTCCCCCATCCTTGTAGATATGTTGCTCCCCCATCCTTGTAGATATGTTGTCGCCTCCCATCCTTCATCCTGGTACATGCCCACCCATGAATATGCTCCCCCATCCTTGTATATGTGCTGCTCCCCCATCCTTGTATATATGTTGCTCCCCCATCCTTGTATATATTCTGCTCCCCCATCCTTGTAGATATGTTGCTCCCCCATCCTTGTAGATATGTTGTCGTCTCCCATCCTTCATCCTGGTACATGCCCACCCATGAATATGCTCCCCCATCCTTGTATATGTGCTGCTCCCTCATCCTTGTATATATGTTGCTCCCCCATTCTTGTATATATGCTGCTCCCCCATCCTTGTATATATTCTGCTCCCCCATTCTTGTATATATCCTGCTCCCCCATCCTTGTATATATCCTGCTCCCCCATCCTTGTATATATCTTTCTCCCCCATCCTTGTATATATGTTGCTCCCCCATCTTGGTATATATGCTGCTCCCCCATTCTTGTATATATCCTG
The DNA here is from genome assembly GCF_046119375.1 of Phyllobates terribilis. NCBI lineage: Eukaryota > Metazoa > Chordata > Amphibia > Anura > Dendrobatidae > Phyllobates > Phyllobates terribilis. The sequence goes on from NW_027363127.1 coordinate 815,091, forward strand.
CTCCCCCATCCTTGTATATATGCTGCTCCCCCATCCTTGTAGATATGCTGCTCCCCCATCCTTGTATATATGCTGCCCCCCATCCTTGTAGATATGTTGTCGTCTCCCATCCTTCATCCTGGAACATGCCCACCCATGAATATGCTCCCCATCCTTGTATTTGCGCTGCTGTTCATCGCATAGTAAAAACAGACAAACATTATAAACCCTCCTACTCACCTTCCTTCCTCTCCCGCGCCGCGTCCTCTCCTGTAGCCGGCAGCTGATTTCAGCGTCCTCTCCTGTAGCCGGCATGACGTCACTGCCATGCGCCCAGTCGCTTGTACGCTGACGCCGCCTGCTGGCAGAGTGTATGGCCGCGCATAAGTTTGGCAAGTTCGTGCGCTGCAATACACTTCAGCTAGATGTGTGTCAGAGAACGCACATCTAGCTGAAGTCGGGGGGCTCCAAGTAATTACCCGCCAGGCCCGGTCCTAGTGCTGAGGCGATGGCGCGCGTGCCCTTTAGGGAGCACTCTGCGTGCCCTCTCTGGCGCGCGTGCCATAGGTTCGCCAGCACGGTCCTAGGTCATAGCACAAAGGCTCAGCAGATGGATAGTACCCAGCGCCCAGGACATAAGATATTTTAGGAATCATTCTGAATTATTAGAAAACTTACAGTGTAAAATCATAATCTTCTTAAAGGGATTTACTGCTGCAATTAAAAAATATAAGTCACATGCAGATCTCCACTGGGAATTTAAAGGGGTTGTCCACTACTCGGACAACCTCTTCTCAATCCCTATGTGTCCCCCAGTAAAATAATAACACTCACTTCCAGTGCCGGCGCTGTTCCAGCGGTGTAGGCACTGGTTCTCCCGGGCTTGTGTGACATTGTTATATCACGCAATCCCTGCAGCCAATCAGCGCTGGATTCACTTTTCCCTCCTTCATACAAATCAAGACATTCGGAGTAAGTGAGAGTTGCTGCGGCTCTTTCACTTCCCCTGGATGTCAATTCTATCCATAGCAGAGGAAAGTGAAGCCACCGCTGATTGGCCGAAGGGATCGCAGGGAGCACTGGAAGGGACACCGTAGGAACGGCGCCGGTGGTAAGTATAAGTTTTGTTATTTTAACTGAGTGTAAACATAGGAATTCAAAAGGGGTTGCCAAGTAGCTAACTTAGCAAAGTAGGTAACTTCTCCACAAAGAGAAAATGTATCCCTTGGATCCCCTGTCAGAGGTCACTCACCCATACAAGCAAGTTCTCTCCTGTCTTGCACTGATGAGGGACAAACATCCTTAAACACGTGTCCTGAAAATGGAGTTTCTGGTTTGGCCTTTTTATCCTAAGTCATGTGACAATACCCTTTAAAGAATCGATATTGACTTTTGAAATTAATACGTACAATAGGTGGCGCTAGTGTCATGGGTATGTCAAATGTAACAGACAGTTGCCCTGCAGTTGGTTGCAGAAGATCTCTTCGTTTGGCAATACAGACACCTTCTTAGCTGTTTCCCTCTGGGACCCATCGGCTACCTCCCACCAGCTAATTGACACCCTGGCCTGGGTGTTTAAATAGTTTCACTTTGCAGCAGGGAGGGTCCGGTGATAGTCACGTTTCCTTGTGAATGCTTGGAGCTCTCAGACTGCTAACTTCCTCTGTGGTGGTAGGAGGACTCCTGGAGTTATCTCTACGAAGTCGGCTAAAGCTAAGCTACTTTCCCCCGTGTCTGTCTACCTTGTAGTCTTTATGAGGCAAAGTAATTTGACCATATAGGTCACATTTTAGAAAAACAGAGTCTGTTCAACGTCTCAAATAATGATTCATATAAAGAGAATGACGTACAAGAACATAGTAATATTAAAAATACAAAGTTTATTATTATCCAAACTTAAAAAAATGACTTACATATGAACCATAATGGCGCAGATACATTAGTGGTGGGCAAAAAGACAAAGTACTCTAGGACTGATCCAACAAATGATATAGATTAGTAATAAAGAGAACATTAGAGTAAGATATATATAATCCAACACATGATGTAGATTGATAATCAAAAAGTCGCTGAAATAAGACGGATAGTCCTCCAAATTGTATGATGGCCTCTACATAGCATTCCAAATAGCATGACGGCCTTCAAATAGTATGACGGCCCCCGCATAGCCCTCCAGATAGTATGACCGCCCCCACATAGCCCTCCAAATAGTATGTCGGCCCCCATATAGCCCTCCAAATAGTATGATGGTCCCCACATAGCCCTCCAAATAGTATGATGGCCCCCACCTAGCCCTCCAAATAGTATGATGGCCCCCACCTAGCCCTCCAAATAGTATGATGGTCCCCACATAGCCCTCCAAATAGTATGATGGTCCCCACATAGCCCTCCAAATAGTATGATGGCCCCCACATAGCCCTCCAAATAGTATGATGGCCCACAAACAGTATGATTACCCAAGATCCCTCAGATTCATGGGCCTCATAGCAGCCATATGTTTATCTGCTGTTAGCGGTATGCCACTGCGTCATGACCGTACCACATGTGACTGCTGCAGCCAATCAGTTGACTGATCAGCTCATACCATGTACACTAGGATTAGACAGCACCTGGCACAGCTGTGATGGATTTGTTTGGGCATATCAGGTGTACACATAGTGAGGCCAATATTATTCACTAGGTCAGATGTTGAAGCAGGGTAAGACATGGTTCCAGAGGCAACTGAGATGAGGATAGAGAAGCCATGCTCTCCTCTATCGTAGCCACCTCAGAGCTGGACCGGGACCGCTCCCTGCACATAGCCCCGGGTGTCAGCTGTGACAATCAGCTGACACCCGGCGGCGATCGCGCCCGCACAGTCTGTGTACGGGCGAAATCGTCAGGGCGTATTAATAAGTATCTGGTCCATAAGTCCCAGGGCACAGATACGTACTAATACGCCCTATGTCGTAAAGGGGTTAATATCCATTAAAAAGGCACATATAGAAGTCCTTATATTTAAAGGGGTTGTCCACTAGTTTTGTAGGATAGGGCATCAATGTAAAAGTAGTGGACAACTTCTTAAGTAGTATAAATCCAACTCATTAAGTGGATTCTTTCAGATGAGGTAGTAGAAGTTGGGACAGGACCCTCTAGGACCTGGTAATAGGTGGTCCTTTGTCTGTAGTGTCAAATAGGCAAAAACATAGTGTGAACAGATTATTCAGATAAGGAGCAATGTCTGGTAAGACACTAATGTCAAGGCAGGGCCCCCAGAGAGGTTAGCGGGGGGAACACATAGTTTTACAGGCCCAGTAGAATATTGGTTCTGTAGGTAAGAATTTTGGCTATACTTTGGCTGTATTTGTGCTCCCCTTTCCGTTCTTCTTTCTCCTCCTACTCTTTTCGGCAATGGTACTTATCATTTCAGAGTCACTGTTGTCTCAGCTGTGATCCTCTACCAGCAAGTTCTAGAAGATTCTGTTGTTTGCGCAGGAAGATGCATCTTTATCCTGATGGGAGAACTAATGCTAGCGCCGGAATATTTCTGCATAAAAGGCCCAGTTTCACCAAAGTCCGGGGTAGTCCATGCACAGCAAGTCACCAGCGTTGGCCACCCACCCTCTTTTTGTTGCGATGCCTATCAGTTGGCTAAGGCTGGGAGGACTAGGTCCATTTTTGATAGTGACAGTTGATTATTTATTTGATTACTGACTGATTAATTTATTCCATGGTTTTTAATATTTATCGACTTATTAATTTATGTTTTAAGTAACCTATTCTTTATCCAAACTAACCTTGTCTAGTCTTTTTTTATTAATAGGTTAAAGGGAATCTGTCACCAGGTTTTTGTCACTGAATCTGAGAGCAGCATAATGTAGAGACTCTGATTGCAGTGATGTGTCACTTATTGGGCTGCTTGCTGTAGTTTTGATAAAATCACTGTTTTTTCAACAGGAAATTATCACTAGACGACTACTAATCCTGCTGCCAGGTAGTCCTCCATATTCATGAGCTCTATATAACCTCGCCCCCCATCACTGATTGGCAGCTTTCTGCCTATGCACAGTGTACACAGAAATGTGCCAATCAGTGATGTGGGCAGGGTTATACAGAGCTCTGCATTTTTAGATCTGCTAGATCTGCTGCAGGGAAAACTGTGATTTCATAAAAACTGCAGCAAGAAGCCCATTAAGTGATATATCACTGGAATCAGGGTCTCAGCCCCTACATCATGCTGCTCTCGGATGGGGCAGCAAAAACCCAGTGACACATTCACTTTAAGTTAATTGGTTGTATTTTTGTTGGTTCTTGGGAGGGTGCAACCTAAATAAAGACCAGAGTGGCAGCCAAAAATGCACAGTTACAATATTGTCAACAAGAAAAACAAAGGATCGGACATCCAAATATATAATAGGATATCTTTATTGTCAACGCTATCAAGAGAAAAGCAGAACAAATCCACAGATCACAAAAATCTAAAAAACACATCAACGTGTGCAAAATGACCAATCCATGTCCCAAGTCATGGACGGAAAGGACAACCACCCCCCATACTCCAAATAAGAGCAGGGGTTCCCAGGAAAAATACAAGGATAGTAAAAAAAATACTCAATAAGTAGAAAAGACTCAATGTAACAGAGGAAATATGGAGTGAAAAAAATTATTAAATTGCAGAAAATGGCTTTGATAAAGTATTCATACCCTGTGAACTTTTCCAGATTTTTCCATGTTACATCCACAAACTTAATAGTATTATAACATGAAAGATAAAAGTAATGATTTTTTAAATATATGGAAACCCTAGAATTACATTGGTAATAGGAAGAGCTGGTATTTCATAGTATGTTAGGTTTTTTAATGTATTTTTGACTTATTATTATCTGTCTGTATAATGTGAATAAAAAGAATGTATTATGAAATAAAAAAAAACAGCACTAGAAGCCGCCATGAAGTTCTGTGCCGTTCCTCTGGACCCTAAACTGTCCCCCATGATGCCCACATCAGTGTATCGGGCAGAGCGGGCCATGAGCCGCTGCCTGCACACGACCAACTGCCGTTTACTTTCAACTGTCGGCTGAAGAGATCGGACGGAAGTCTACAGACTGGAAGATATTACTGCAAATGGCGTCTACTGGACACAGAGAAAGCGAGAAGCAGAGAGAAGACAAGAGGACGAGAGAAGAGGACAGTGATACTTCTGGATTCAAGAATATCACAAAGAAGAGGAGAGAGGCCAAAGGCAATGGATTGGAGGATGAACAGCCAACACCTGGATGCAGCAGGGACCCCGGAACATCCAGCCCCTACCCCAGGCTTAACATCAGCAATTTTACCATCCATGATATCTTGGGAAGGGGCAGTTTTGGCCAAGTAAGTTTTTATATATTTTTCTTCATCACCTATACTTGCCATGTTATCTCCATCCGTTGTCTTCTGCAGCAGGGTCGGCATCACCAGCCGGCACACCCGGGAAAGCGCCAGGGCCCTGAGGAAGCGGGGGAGCACACTCACCGTCAGGACACTGGCACACTGTGAGACCTGTGGGGCTGGATGGCAAATTTTGGCCTAGGGGGCAAGCACACAGCAGCGGCTCATGAGCAGCGGCCCATCTTTTTTGTATTTACCTATGGCTATTTCATAAAGGGAGCAGAAGGTACAAGACTTTAAAAACATAAAGCCGGAGTAATGATGGGATAGTTGTGGTCAAATGCCGACTAGATTCTCATCCACTTCTATCAGTGAGCTGCTCAGAGAGGTGTCTGAGACTAATCTGCATGCGACCATAACTATGCAAACTCATACTTGTGATCACTACGCTGGAAATACGAAGGAATCGTGACAGTGTGTGCACAGCGCTCTATCATGATTCAGCAATCTGCAGTGACAGAGGGACTACAGGAAGATGAGCTCTGAAAAGTGTGTTAGAAACAAAAGTATGCGGCTGGTAAATTGCATCATGTCTTCAGAATTGATTAATAATATAATAATAATATTTTTTTAATTTTATAGCACCAACATATTCCGCAGCACTTTACATTTTAGAGGGGACTTGTTCAGAAAATAAAAGACATTACAGAATAACGATGATCACATGAATCAACAGATACCAGGAGAAGAGAGGACCCTGCTCGCAAGCTTACAATCTATGAGGAAAGGATTAATATATTCTTGCCTCTATTGTAAAATAGACAAAACCGTCCCCCTATACAGGATAATATGTGACTGCTGTATATTATACTATGTGTACAGACATCTGATGGTATATACAGGATAGTGTGTGACTGCTGTATATTATACTATGAGTACAGACATCTGATGGTATATACAGGATAGTATGTGACTGCTGTATATTATACTATGTGTACAGACATCAGATGGTATATACAGGATAATATGTGACTGCTGTATATTATACTATGTGTACAGACATCTGATGGTATATGCAGGATAGTATGTGACTGCTGTATATTATACTATGTGTACAGACATCAGATGGTATATACAGGATAGTATGTGACTGCTGTATATTATACTATGTGTACAGACATCTGATGGTATATACAGGATAGTATGTGACTGCTGTGTATTATACTATGTGTACAGACATCTGATGGTATATACAGGATAGTATGTGACTGCTGTATATTATACTATGTGTACAGACATCTGATGGTATATACAGGATAGTATGTGACTGCTGTATAATATACTATGTGTACAGACATCTGATGGTATATACAGGATAGTATGTGACTGCTGTATATTATACTATGTGTACAGACATCTGATGGTATATACAAGATAGTATGTGATTGCTGTATATTATACTATGTGTACAGACATTGATGGTATATTCAGGATAGTATGTGACTGCTGTATATTATACTATGAGTACAGACATCTGATGGTATATACAGGATAGTATGTGACTGCTGTATATTATACTATGTGTACATACATCTGATGGTATATACAGGATAATATGTGACTGCTGTGTATTATACTATGTGTACAGACATCAGATGGTATATACAGGATAGTATGTGACTTCTGTATATTATACTATGTGTACAGACATCTGATGGTATATACAGGATAGTATGTGACTGCTGTATATTATACTATGTGTACAGACATCAGATGGTATATACGGGATAGTATGTGACTGCTGTATATTATACTATGTGTACAGACATCAGATGGTATATACAGGATAGTATGTGACTGCTGTATATTATACTATGAGTACAGACATCTGATGGTATATACAGGATAATATGTGACTGCTGTATATTATACTATGTGTACAGACATCTGATGGTATATACAGGATAGTATGTGACTGCTGTATATTATACTATGTGTACAGACATCTGATGGTATATACAGGATAGTATGTGACTGCTGCGTATTATACTATGTGTACCGACATCTGATGGTATATACAGGATAGTATGTGACTGCTGTGTATTCTACTATGTGTACCGACATCTGATGGTATATACAGGATAGTATGTGACTGCTGTGTATTATACTATGTGTACAGACATCAGATGGTATACACAGGATAGTATGTGACTGCTGTATATAATACTATGTGTACAGACATCTGATGGTATATACAGGATAGTATGTGACTGCTGTATATTATACGATGTGTACAGACATTTGATGGTATATACAGGATAGTATGTGACTGCTGTATATTATACTATGTGTACAGACATCTGATGGTATATACAGGATAGTATGTGACTGCTGTATATTATACTATGTGTACAGACATCTGATGGTATATAAAGGATAGTATGTGACTGCTGTATATTATACTATGAGTACAGACATCTGATGGTATATACAGGATAGTATGTGACTGCTGTGTATTATACTATGTGTACAGACATCAGATGGTATATACAGGATAGTATGTGACTGCTGTATATTATACTATGTGTACAGACATCTGATGGTATATACAGGATAGTATGTGACTGCTGTATATTATACTATGTGTACAGACATCAGATGGTATATACAGGATAGTATGTGACTGCTGTATATTATACTATGTGTACAGACATCTGATGGTATATACAGGATAGTATGTGACTGCTGCGTATTATACTATGTGTACCGACATCTGATGGTATATACAGGATAGTATGTGACTGCTGTGTATTCTACTATGTGTACCGACATCTGATGGTATATACAGGATAGTATGTGACTGCTGTGTATTATACTATGTGTACAGACATCAGATGGTATACACAGGATAGTATGTGACTGCTGTATATAATACTATGTGTACAGACATCTGATGGTATATACAGGATAGTATGTGACTGCTGTATATTATACTATGTGTACAGACATTTGATGGTATATACAGGATAGTATGTGACTGCTGTATATTATACTATGTGTACAGACATCTGATGGTATATACAGGATAGTATGTGACTGCTGTATATTATACTATGTGTACAGACATCTGATGGTATATAAAGGATAGTATGTGACTGCTGTATATTATACTATGAGTACAGACATCTGATGGTATATACAGGATAGTATGTGACTGCTGTGTATTATACTATGTGTACAGACATCAGATGGTATATACAGGATAGTATGTGACTGCTGTATATTATACTATGTGTACAGACATCTGATGGTATATACAGGATAGTATGTGACTGCTGTATATTATACTATGTGTACAGACATCTGATGGTATATACAGGATAGTATGTGACTGCTGTTTATTATACACATAGTACACATAGTATAATATACAGCAGGCACATACTATTCTGTATATACCATCTGATGTCTGTACACATAGTATAATACACAGCAGTCACATACTATCCTGTATATACCATCAGATGTCTGTACACATAGTATAATATACAGCAGTCATATACTATCCTGTATATACCATCCTGTATATACCATCAGATGTCTGCACACATAGTATAATATACAGCAGTCACATATTATCCTGTATATACCATCAGATGTCTGTACACATAGTATAATATACAGCAGTCAGTCACATACTATCCTGTATATACCATCAGATGTCTGTACACATAGTATAATATACAGCAGTCATATACTATCCTGTATATACCATCAGATGTCTGTACACATAGTATAATATACAGCAGTCACATATTATCCTGTATATGCCATCAGATGTCTGTACACATAGTATAATATACAGCAGTCACATATTATCCTGTATATACCATCAGATGTCTGTACACAAAGTATAATATACAGCAGTCAGTCACATACTATCCTGTATATACCATCAGATGTCTGTACACATAGTATAATATACAGCAGTCACATACTATCCTGTATATACCATCAGATGTCTGTACACATAGTATAATATACAGCAGTCACATACTATCCTGTATATACCATCAGATGTCTGTACACATAGTATAATAAACAGCAGTCACATACTATCCTGTATATACCATCAGATGTCTGTACACATAGTATAATATACAGCAGTCACATACTATCATGTATATACCATCAGATGTCTGTACACATAGTATAATACACAACAGTCACATACTATCCTGTATATACCATCTGATGTCTGTACACAAAGTATAATATACAGCAGTCACATACTATCCTGTATATACCATCAGATGTCTGTACACATAGTATAATATACAGCAGTCACATACTATCCTGTATATACCATCAGATGTCTGTACACATAGTATAATATACAGCAGTCACATACTATCCTGTATATACCATCAGATGTCTGTACACATAGTATAATATACAGAAGTCACATACTATCCTGTATATACCATCAGATGTCTGTACACATGGTATATACAGGATAGTATGTGACTGCTGTATATTATACTATGTGTACAGACATCTGATGGTATATACAGGATAGTATGTGACTGCTGTATATTATACTATGTGTACAGACATCTGATGGTATATACAGGATAGTATGTGACTGCTGTATATTATATTATGTGTACAGACATCTGATGGTATATACAGGATAGTATGTGACTGCTGTATATTATACTTTGTGTACAGACATCAGATGGTATATACAGGATAGTATGTGACTGCTGTGTATTATACTATGTGTACAGACATCTGATGGTATATACAGGATAGTATGTGACTGCTGTATATTATACTATGAGTACAGATATCTGATGGTATATACAGGATAGTATGTGACTGCTGTATATTATACTATGAGTACAGACATCTGATGGTATATACAGGATAGTATGTGACTGCTGTATATAATACTATCAGATGTTTGTACTCATAGTAGAATATACAGCAGTCACATACTATCCTGTATATACCAGCAGATATCTGTACTCATTGTATAATATACAGCAGTCACATACTATCCTGTATATAGCAGCAGATGTCTATACGCACAGTATGCTACACAGCAGTCACATATTATCCTGTATATACCATCAGATGTCTGTACACAGAGTATAATATACAGCAGTCACATATTATCCTGTATATACCATCTGATGTCTGTACACAGAGTATAATATACAGCAGTCACATATTATCCTGTATATACCATCAGATGTCTGTACACATAGTATAATATACAGCAGTCACATATTATCCTGTATATACCATCAGATGTCTGTACACATAGTATAATATACAGCAGTCACATACTATCCTGTATATACCATCAGATGTCTGTACACATAGTATAATATACAGTAGCTCATCTCACGGCTGCTAGCAGCATAAGTACCCCAACCTGCAGCGCCGCTGACCCCCATGTGGCTACCGTCGGGAGATCAGAAGCTTGGCCCGCTAATCTCCCGACGGCAAGTGTGAAGGGAGGGACGGCGCCGCTGCCTGGTCCTCAGTAATACGGTTCGCTGATTGTTCGCGGCCGGCGCCAAATTTAAACACCGCTCTGCTGATTGGCGCCAAATGTAAACACCGCTCTGCTGATTGGCGCCAAGTTTAAATACCGCTCTGCTGATTGGCACCAAGTTTAAACAGCGCTCTGCTGATTGTTCGTGGCCGGCGCCAAATTTAAGCACCGCTCTGCTGATTGGCGCCAAATTTAAGCACCGCTCTGCTGATTGGCGCCAAGTTTAAACACCGCTCTGCTGATTGGTCGCGGTCGCGACCAATCAGCGATTTTGTGGCCAAATTTAAACACCGCTCTGCTGATTGGTCGCGGCCAGGGGCCACGACTAATCAGCGATTTTGGCGCCAATTGTAAACACCGCTCTGCTGATTGCGCCTGGTCGGCCACATACATGTTCTAGAATACCCGATGCGTTAGAATCGGGCCACCATCTAGTATGCTAATATATGTACTGATGTCCTAAATTATGTGCACACATACACAGTGTTATATGTGGGGTGCATTCACACTGTGTTCTGGCACAAGTTTGCTGTTTCCTTTGGGGCTTATGACTGAACCTCCCCCCTCCCACATCCCCACCGTGCATCATTTTTGGGCTCGTATGCCTACTGGAGGCAGACAGTAACACGTGCTTCTGAGTGTCCGTCTCCAGTAGAGGCACATGTCCAAAAATGATCCTTGTCAGAGCACACGTTCGCTCTTCTGTCGCCACCATTATAGTCAAAAGCCCCGTCGGCACATACGCCCGAATCACGTTTTGCTGGAGATTCGGAAGTAGGCCCCAGCGGGACCAATGAACGAGCGCCAGAACGCAGTGTGAATACACCCTTACTGATTACACCTGGACCTGGCTACAGAACATCACATATTATCATGTATAGTAGTATATATAATGTATGATGTCCTGGATCCAGGCTCAGGAGCAGTCAGTGTTGGAGTACGTATACAGTCTGCAGTGGCTCTGGGACTTTCCTGCAGATCTGGCTACAGACAGCGCGACCTGAGGAAGCTGCAGTAATAACTCATGCGACCTCAGAGCATCGCTGACACAAGACACTCAGGATCCAGCCCTGACCTCCTGCCCTGGCCCCTGCTGACCTCTCTCCAGTGAAGACCCAGCAGGCCGGCGTGCTAGTGAGTTCAAGAGATAGGGTCACACAGCCGGCAATACAGGGATGGCCGGACCAGCACTTATGTACAATTAAAGTGCTGGCTGCTGTCTTCTTGGCAGCCGACGGCTCAAAACCTCTGCTGGGGAACTGGCCCGGGGGGCATTTGCCCCTCTTCCCCCAGGCCCAGCCTGCCCCTGCCTGTGAGTAAGCAGAGTTTGGTGCCAGAGCCCGTGAGAAGGCCCCCCTGCTTGCTCAGGGCCCCGGCCCTTGCAATACTTACCTCTCCCTGTTCCACCACAGCTCAGGTATCTTCGGCGTCTTCTGACTCTGTGATGTCGTGACGCCTCACGAAAGCAGTACCCTGGGAGATGGGGGACTCGGAGCCGGGTCCTATGTTGTAGAAGGGGTGCAGCCGTGGCCCGGACCTGCTCCGTGGCCAGGTCCGTCACATTAAAAAGGGATGGTACGGGCTTATCCTGGTTGAGTGGCTGATCTCGACTACGCCACCTGTGGCACCTGGTGAAGGCCACCAGCGCTACCGCAGTCCGCTAAGGCCTGGTGTTAGGGCAGCTGGCGTTGTTACTACTCCCCACAGGCGGAGCAAGGCCTCAGGGCAGAGACAGGATGGAGGGGGTAGTAGTCTAGGAGTTCTTGTGCCGCGTAGTGCGGAGTGGTGCAGAATAAAGAGTCCGGAGGCCATAGGGGTTAACTTCCAGGGTTTTTACTCACGTTGAAGAGTACAGCTGCAAGGCTTCTCCCTGCTCCTCGTGGAGTTCTGCAGTCACCAGGAACGAGGGTCCAACCACCTCCGAGTAATACAAGTGTTTAATCAGGACCCCGCACCAGAGTGTTCCTTGACTTCAGACTGGGTCCATTCCTGTCTGCGTGTGTAGATAGGCCAGGTCTCCCTCTGAACTCCTCTCAAAAACAGGGTACAGGTGGCAGCTTTGCTCCTTCCATTACCCGGTGGGATCCTCAGGGCCTACAGGGCTTTCCCGACCAGGACGTGGAGTAGCAAGGTCGGGTGTCGGTACTCCTCTTGCAGCCGGAATCCCTCTGAATAGATCAGCATAGCGAGGACAGGTGGCGTACACCGCTCCGTCTGCATCATCCCTGGGATCCATTTGCGGTGGAGCTACACTCTTAAGCTCCGGGCCTTCTTGGTCATGGTCCTTGACCGGGTTGAGACATACATTATCTGCAACCTGCCCCTCGACCCAAGGCCAAGGTACGAGAGCTGTGTCTCCATCCGCTGCAGGTCCACACAGGATCCACGCTCAGGGTGGGAGATCACAGTAGAGGACAGTCAAAGAACCATTGCAAAGGACAGACTGCGAAAAGACGACGACCAATGACCAATATGGCTGTGTATTAAATATGAATTATTGTCACTAAAATGTGAGTCCTCCACCCTCACCCACTAAATGGTTTCCCTATCTCTTGGTTCCCCAATCTCCCGAGTACCCAAGAGGGCAGCACCTAGTGCATTCTAGCCCCCTCTGGTGGGAGAAGTGTGGTGTTGGATGTGGAGGTGGGGTCCTGACCATCACACTGTTCTTACCTCAGAGGAGGAACACTACACTCCATTAAAGAAGTGCAGTATCCCTGTGGCGGTCGAACCCTCAGGGGCGCCACATTGTCATAGGGCTGAGGGAGCGATGACGTCACTACAGAAGCACCCTCTGTACTGAGAAGTGCTCAGAGCCTGAAGACGCTAACACTGAGGAGTCCGAAGCAGAGCAGCGGCCAGCGAGGAGAGGTGAGTATTTGATTTCTTTTATGTATGAAGCAAAATATGGGGCCCATTATGTATGGAGCATTACATGGTGCCCATTCTATATGGAGTATTATATTGAGCCCATACTGTATGGAGCAATATATGGTACCCATTATTCTGTATGGAAAATTATATGGGGCCCATCATTCTGTATGGAGGACTATGTGGTGCCCATAATACTGTATGGAGGACTATGTGGTGCCCATAATACTGTATGGAGGACTACGTGGTGCCCATAATACTGTATGGAGGACTACGTGGGGCCATTATACTGTATGGAGGACTATGTGGTGCCTATAATACTGTATGGAGGACTACGTGGGGCCCATTAATCTGTATGGAGGACTATGTGGTGCCCATAATACTGTATGGAGGACTATGTGGGGCCATTATACTGTATGGAGGACTATGTGGTGCCTATAATACTGTATGGAGGACTACGTGGGGCCCATTATTCTGTATGGAGGACTATGTGGTGCCCATAATACTGTATGGAGGAGTTTGTTGGGTCCATAATACTGTATGAAGGACTATGTGGTGCCTATAATACTGTATGGAGTTCTATACTGTCCGGTCTGCACTGTGCGTTGCGAGGATTCGCCGGTTTCTGAGTTATTGTAGAATTTACAATAGATATCACTCATGTAAGTGAAATCTTTGGCATTGTGCTATACCTATATTTCTCTGCCGTATCTGTGCATCATGAATGGTGGTATGTGTTAAAGGGGCCCACTTACACTTTTTCACCCGGTGCCCATGAGAACCTGGGGTTGGCCCTGTTCTGTAGATATATATTCATTGAAGTGCTCTTCTATGGGATGACTGAAAAAACATCCAGACGCTCCCCTGAGCCCATGATTATTTCACATATTAGCTCATCTATTCTATAAATGGGTATTCTGATTCATTGAAGAGCTGATCTCCGGGATCACATCTGTGGGGAGTTGGGGGGACGAGGTTTATTTCCGTCCATGCCCTGGTCCATATGACGCGCCCCCTGGGCCGTGGGGTGCTCGGTGCCGGGCCGGTTGGTGCAGGGGATGTCACAGTGGCAGTGACCCGGTCCGTGACCCAGGGCAGTCAATAAAAGGGGATTATAGTTTTTATAGTTTAATGTTCATGACTCAACCTGTGGTATGCGGCTATATGGAGCCGCCGCTGCGGTGCAGATCCCTTGGAGCTAATGGTGATGCAGCAGAGTTGGTTCAGCTCTCCACAATTAGAGCTATGCTCCAGGGCAGGATATAGTGATTTTATGAGGTAGATATTGCTGGTGCTGTGTAGTGCAGGGCTGGTGATGGTTATTCAAGGACACAGTGGGGTGCAGTCTTCAGATTTTACTCAGTTATCACGCTGCTCCTGGTTACAATTGCCAGCTTATAACCACCCACGTCGTCCTGCGTTCACCAAGGAAGGGGTTCAGCAATCCCTCTTTCAGGAGTACTTAAACGGAGTACTAAACCGGGACCCCGTTCTATGTGCCTTCCTTTTTCAGGAGTACTTAAACGGAGTACTTAAACGGGACCCCGTTCTATGTGCCTTCCTCGGTCGTCTTCCTGCACTGGCTCTCACCCTCCTGCCCTGCGCCTCACAATCAGTGCCCCAAGCCGGTAGCCTCGGATCTTGTCGGCGACCTGCAGTCCCCTGGACCTTCTGTGACCACCTTTTCGGCGATGTAATTGTGGTGGTTGGCAGCTGCACCTTGCAAGTACAGCAGCCTCTGGTTTCTAGCTGAGATTTATAGTTCTCCACTAGTTAGGGGCCGGTCCCCTCTGCGGCCTGATCCCTCCACGTCCTGGTAGATTAGGGCGCACGGGTGGCATCCGCACTTCCCGTGCCCCTGGGATCCCCTCTGTTCCTCTTGGAGCCTTCCCTCTGCTCCCATCCTCTCTCTCAGTCTGTTCTCCTGGGCCTCCCAGACTAGGCCCGCTCCTTCCTCCTCTCCTCCTGAGCTGAGCTCCTCCAGAGCTCCTGCTCCCTACTATCTCTCTCTCAGACTGACCACACTCTCTCAAGATGGCTCCCCTTTTTATACTACTACTTCTTCCACCCACACCCACTACATGGTTCCACCCTCCAGCTAGAGACCAGGGACTGTGCTCTCCCTTAGGTGCAATCTCGCCCTTCCCTCTGAAGTGGAGTGTAATGGATGCAAGTGTGTGGGTCCCGGGCAGTACTCCATCCTTACCTGAGAGTGGGATACCATACCTCTGGGTGAGATGCAGTACCTATGGGGCGCCACACATATATGCTCCTATCCGGATACAATATATACATTGCCCTCTATGTTTCAGTAAAGTTTAAATCAGTTGCACATTGATATAAGACCAATACTGACTCCAACCAGCTCAAAGTGCCATCCAGTGTTTGTCCTATTTGTTCCCATATGGTGATAATGGAATACCCTTTAAGACCTCTCCATAGAGCATTCATGGAGCAGATAGTGCATTATGCCGATAGATTAGCTTTGCTCAGCTATAAGGTCCAGGTTACTGTGACGCCTCCCCTCACGGGGACTCGCTCGCTAGCCCACCCTGAGAGTTGGGGTACTCGGAGCCGGGCCTCCGTGTAGGGTGGATGCAGTCGTGACCTAGGCCCGGTCCGTGCCCAGGGTTGTCACATAAAAATACGGGCTAGGAGGGATGATGGAAAGGTGCTCGACTACGCCACCTGTGGTGTCCGGTGATTGCCAACGGCGCTGCAGCAGTCCTCTGAGGCGGTATGTCGTGGCAGCAGCAGATGGTACTACTCCCGGACTGGAGGCAATGGATGCAGTCTTCCAAGCTTTACTCACGTTGTCAATGGTCAGCTGCAAGGCTTCTCCTTGCTCCTCACGGCGCGCTGCGGCCACCAGGAAAGGGGGTTCGGCACTCTCCGGGTAGTTCGGGTGCATCAATCAGGAACCCCAGCACCAGAGTGTTCCTTGAAACTCCCACTAGGTCCTCTCCTGTTCGTGTGTGGTGCGTGTAGTAAGGCTGGGACTCCCTCTGGTTACTCACAGAACAAGGGTATGGGTGGCGACTCCGCTCCGTCTGTTACCCGGTGGGATCCACCAAACCTCCGGAGCTTTTCTGACTAGGACGTGAAGTAACAAAGTCAGATAACGGGGGCAGGTCCCCTCTTGCAGCAGGAGTCCCTCTGACTAGGCCAGAATGAAGAGTACAGGTGGCGTAAACCGCTCCGTCCGAATTCCCTGGGATCCTTTTGCCTGTGGAGCTTTACTCCTCCGCTCCCCTCCAGGCCTTCTTAGGTAGGGACCTTCACTGGGTAGAGACAGCCATTAACTCTAACCAGCTCCTCGCCTCAAGGCCAGAGTACGAGGACCGTGTATCTTCAACAGCTGCAGGTTCTAACAGAAAGCCAAGTTCAGCGATGAAGATCACAATCAAAAGACCTTGAACCTAAGATGGCCGTTTATTAAATATGTATTAGCAAGTGTAACCTCCTGGTGTGTCCTCCACCCTCACCCACTACTAGGTTTCCCCTATCTTTGGTTCCCCCCATCTCCTCTTATCCCGGCTGGGGCAGCACCCTGGTGCATATAAGCCCCCTACAGGTGGGAGAGGTGTAGTGTTGAATGCAGAGGTGGAGTCCTGACAGGTGCTCCATCCTTACCTCGGAGAGGAGATACCACACCTCATTAAAGAGATGCAGTACCCCTGTGGCGACAGAATCCTCAGGGGCGCCCCATTACCATCAGACTCACACACCACTCAGCCCACCCATTTCTTGTGCAGTGATAAACCAGCTGTTCTCCACCTCCCATACACATTTTCTAAGCATTCCCTATTTCTTTCTTCAGGTGGTCCTGACATCAGTCCCCAGCCGAAACATCTTTATGGCTGTAAAAATGATCAAGAAAAAGAAGGTGAAGGAAAACATCCTTATGAGAGAGCGGCAGATACTCCTGGCGGCCCGAGACTGCCCATTCTTATGTCACCTCTATGCCGCACAGCAGTCTCGGAAGCTGGCGTATTTCATCACGGAGTATCTGTCCGGCGGCAGCCTCGAGACTTTGATTGACATGTGCGGCTGCCTGAACATCGACAGCGTAAGGTGAGTATGAGGAAGATATACGAAAAAGAGAGCAGAGGGGAGAGAGCAGAGGGGTGAAAATAAAAGCAGAGGTGGAGATGTAGCTGGGAGAGGACTGGCAGGTCATGTAGCCCAGGAGGGAAGGAGGTATCAGCTATGACATTGATACTACACTCTGTTCTCTCCATCAGATTCTACACAGCAGAGATTGTATGTGGTCTCCAGTTCCTCCACGGACACAACATCGTCCACCGGTAAGCACAACGTTCCTCCTTCTCTCTGTCCCCTCTACATGCTCAAAAAATTGCCCCCAACTTTCCTGGGCTCCTGTCTGCCTAGTCCACCTGATCTTGCAGTGACCCATTTTCCATCTCCTGTATCATGGGGCAGATTTCTTATTATGTTTTCTTATTTCATTGCAGAGATATTAAGCCAGTAAACATCATGTTGGATGCCGATGGCCACATCCGTGTAGTTGACCTGGGGCTCGCCCAAGATGGGGTCACCTCCTCCAATAACATCTCTGGAGTGACGGGCACTTTCCACTTCATGGCCCCTGAGGTGCTTCTCAAAAAAGGATATGGCACAGCAGTGGATTGGTGGAGCCTGGGGATTGTGGTGTCCAAGATGGCAACAGGACGCTCCCCATTTTACACCGGCTCCGTCAGCAAAATGGCTTACACAGCGATAACCAGAGGAGAGCCTGAAATTCCATCTTGGCTTGATGCTGACTTGAAAGATCTTATCAAGAAGCTGCTGTGCAAAAATCCTGAGAAGCGATTGGATGTGTACGGGAACATCAGAGAGCATCCATTCTTTACCAACATCGGCTGGGAGGATCTAGAGAAAAGGAGAGCAAAGCCGCCATTTATACCATTCAGGCCAGTTCTGGAGAACCATCATCTGCAGTGGCCGGAGGATAAGAAAGCCTTTAACCCCGTGGCCGGATTCAATTATGTGTCATCAAGCTGGGCCCGGTAAGATCATCCTCTGTGAGGATAAATCCCATCAAATGTTCTTCTCACCTTGTGGCCATTATGACCATCTTTGTCTTCTCCCACTGTTTCTGTCAATGACTATGTCTCTGTCATTCTTAGGTGGATGAGAATATCTGGGCTGTGAAATAATCCACGACCATCTGGTGAGTGACCGCTGTACACACAGGACACCGATCATTAGATGTGTACATTATATCTGATGTTACATAGGGGAATGGTTCATTATAATGACCATTCCTCTAAGATAACAGAAGATCCAGGAGATAGAAGTTATTGAAATGTCTTCCTCCTTATGTCTTGCAGGATGAACCCGTGCCAACTGCCCAGAACTTCTTGCCTCCTGACCCGTACCTCACGTCTCTGCTGCTGTTTGTCACCTCGGCTGCCCTAGAACATCATGTCTCTCATTAACACCTTCATGTCGGACCACTGCCATCGTGTCGCTGCACCAGGCCCTTGACTTGGCCTCCTCCAATCCATGGCTGGCATCTGAGATCCCTCCAGCCCGAAGGTCTTCTGCGCCCCAGGAGCGGCCTGTGCTAAGTTTCCATCTGGTGAGTTCAGGAACAATAGTATAATATAGGCCATTATCCCTGAACTTACCTCAGCGCAGGCCGGGTA
Source organism: Phyllobates terribilis (assembly GCF_046119375.1). Lineage (NCBI taxonomy): Eukaryota > Metazoa > Chordata > Amphibia > Anura > Dendrobatidae > Phyllobates > Phyllobates terribilis. The sequence goes on from NW_027363127.1 coordinate 834,528, forward strand.
AGTACTGCACCCATCATCCATCACATCCACAGTACATGATAGGTGTAGACCCTACACTACACTACAGGTATAGGCACACACACATAGACACATAGGACGTAGATAGAGATTTCGGCTTTTGATCCTGGGATTTAATCTGATCGCCATATTTGGGGTCAGGAAGGAATTTTCCCCCCTAATATGAGGATAATTGGCCCATTCCTCATAGGGGGTTTTCGCCTTCCTCTGGATCTACACGGCCTTAAATAGGTTTAGTAATATATCAATAAGTAGATTCACACATAAGTAGTGCAAAAAAATAAGTTTAAAAAAATAAAATTCAAAAATAGTTTATTTTACACAAACCAAAAACATTTTTAGTCTAAATATATAAAAATTAAAAAATGTAAATATATTTTTTTTAAATCTCACTTCCATTACACACAGGGAGGTACGAGCCTTTGATCCTGGGATTTAATCTGATCGCCATATTTGGGGTCAGGAAGGAATTTTTCCCCCGTCATGAGAATAATTGGCCCATTTCTCACGTGGGGTTTTCGCCTTCCTCTGGATCAACACGGCCCATAGATAGGTTTAGTAAAATAGAAGAAATAAGTAGGTTCTTATATTTATAATGAAAAAATATCTAAAAAAAATAATTTATTTTTTGGTTTAAGAAAAATTAGTTAAAATAAATATAAAAATAAATTAGTCCAAAAATTTTAAATAATTGAATATTTAAATAAAAATGTACAATTACGTATCACACATTAGCTATGAGCCCTTGATCCTGGGATTCATCCCGATCGTCATATTGGGATCAGGAGGGAATTTTTCACCTTCTTCTGGATCAACACGGCCTTAAATAGATATAAACTGACAGTTATATAAGTAATTCCCAGATTAATGGTTTATTATAAATACATAAAAACATTTTAAAGTATAGGCAGATTTTCAGATAATGTATAATATATACCGTAGCTCTGAACTTAAATAAGGAAAAGATAAATAGTTTAATACATTTTTTAGAAATTAATTTATTTTCGGTCTCAGCCCTTGATCCTGGGATTTATTCTGATCGCCATATTTGGGGTCAGGAAGGAATTTTCCCCCCTGATATGAGGACAATTGGCTTATTCCTCACAGGGGGTTTTCGCCTTCCTCTGGATCAACGTGGCCCATAAATAGGATTATTCTGATAGAAGAATAATTTACACATATACATGATACTATAACATATAATAACCCCATCTATAAATAAAATCTTTCGTTTACCCCCTACATCGTTGTTCTTGTCTTTATTCCATCGGTCGTCCATGTAGTGAATGTGGGTTTCGCCCCTGAGTCTTGATGGGGTCGTACGGTCTCATGTAAGGTTTCTCCATATGGGTCAGAGGTGAAACCCCAATGTGCTGCGGATAAAGACCAAACTGATCCCTTCTGCAGTAAGCGAGTACCCGGCAGCAGGTGCTGAATTTCCCTACAGCACCTCCAAAGGAGAAATGAAGTATTACACATGATTCTCTGTAATCACTGGGCTGTAGCTGGAAATCATGGAAGTGTTGGGTCCTCCAGGGCAGGAGACGCTGTTTGGTGGTCGTTTTCATTCTGACTAATGGATGAGAATACAGAACTTCATATTCCCATAAAATGGCATTTGGATATTGGGTTTTCTACAGCTGCCACTCACTATACACAGAGCGGTGATTGAAACCGCGCAGGCGCCGCCCCTGTGACTGACAGAGAGAGGCTGCTGGGTGACATAAAGTTAATTTCCTCCTGGCAGCGGGGCTCTCAGTGCAGGCACCGCACAGTGTCACAATGCTATTACTTGCAGATTTACCCCATATCCCATATCTGCAGGTTAATAGTGTTATTTTACATGACAGGTTTCCTTTAACCCATGATGTAGTTTTGTCCCAGGTCTCTAAGGCCTGTATGAAACCGACTGAGTAGTAGAGCTCACATCATATGTAGCAGATGCCGGCTGTGCTACACAGCCAAAAACTGCCTGTAACTGCAGCAACCGGAGCTCGCTCCGATCGCTGAGGTTTATCCATCTAAATGCCTTTGTCAATCACTGAATGGCGATTGCAGGGAGCTGATGGGTTACTGACGCGCCCCCTGGGGCTGTGGGGTACTCGGTAGCTGGGCTCGGTTGGTGCTGGGGATGTCACTGTGGCAGTGACCCGGTCCGTGGCCCCGGGTGGTCAAATTAAAGGAAAAGTAAAAGGGGAATAAAGTTTTTTAGAGATAATGTTTGTGACGCCACCTGTGGTATGCGGCTATATGGGGCCGCCGCTGTGGTGCAGATCCACTGTAGCTGAAGTTGACGCAGCAGAGTTGGTTCAGCTCTCCACAGGCAGAGCTAAGCCCCAGGGCAGAATAAGATGAATTTTGAAGGTAGATGTTGTTGGTGCGGTGTAATGCAGGTGATGGCGCAGCAATTATTCAAGGACACAGTGGGGTGCAGTCTTCAGGTTTTACTCACAGTTGTTAAGTTCCTCAGGTTACAGTCACCAGTGTGCAACTTCCCACGTCGCCCTGTGTCCTCCGGGGTAGTGATCCAGCAAACTCTAAGGTACCTCAGGAGCACTTGGACAGGACCCCGTTCTATGTACCTTTCCTGGTCGTCTCACGGCGCTGGTTCTCACCCTCCTACCCTGCGCCTCACAATCAGTGTCCCAAGCCAGTGGCCTCGGGCCTTGTCGGGCAACTTGCAATCTTCTGTACCCTATGTGGCCACTTTTTCAGCGATATAATTGTGAATTTTGGCTGCAACACCTTGCAAATGCTGCAGCCTCCGGTTGGCTAGCTGAGCCTGATTGTTCTACACTAATCTGGGGCTGGTACCCCTCTGCGGCCTGATCCCTCCACGTCAGCATGAATTCGGGCGCACGGGTGGCTTCCTGCACTCACCGTGCCCCTGGGATCCCCTCTGTCTCTGGAGCCTTTCTCTCGCTGCTCCCGTCTTCTCTCACTCTCCTCCTGGGCCTCTCTTACTAGGTCCGACTCCTCTCACTCCTTCCTTGCTCTCCTTAGCGGAGCTCCTCCTGAGCTCCCACTCCCAACTGAGCTCCTCTCTGTACTGTCCGCTTCTAGATGGTTCCCCTTGTCTTTTATACTCTTTCTGTCTGTGCTCCCCTGAACTTCTTCCTCCACCCACCTCCTCTACCTGGTTACACCCTCCAGCTAGGGACCAGGGACTGCTCTCCCTTAGGATCAATCTCGCCCTTCCCTACTGTAGTGGAGAGTATTGGATGTGGGTGTGTGGGTCCCGGGTAGTACTCCGTCCATACCTGAGTGTGGAGTACCACACCTCTGGGCGAGATGCAGTACCTCTGTGGCAACTGGACCCGCAGGGGCGCCACATTACCATGGCAGCCGGTAAGTATAGTGTAAGCAATCGAACAATTGCAGGTTGAGATCCCCTAGTGGTACAAAAAAAGTAGAAATAAAAAAATGGGAACCTGTCACGTGAAAAAACAGGGTTAATCTGCAGGTTAATAGCGTTCTGAACCTGTCTGGCCCTGGCACTTAGAGCCCCGCTGCCGGGAGGAAATTATGTGTATTCCTCCTGGCAGCGGTCAGCTTCCAGTCATAGGTGCGGTGGCGCGGGTTCAGTCACTGCTCTGTACATAGAGAGTGGCGCCTCCAGCACTGACTGTCGTCCGGTCGTACTGCTGAGCTGCTGTCAATCAATACCGGGGGGTGCGGTTACACCTATGCCAGGAGGAATAAAGCTTCCTCCTGGCAGCGGGGCTCAAAGTGCGGGCGCCGAGCAAGTTCAGAGTAACCCCACATCTGCAGGTTGATAGCGTTATTTCACATGATAGGTTCCATTTAAAAAATAAAAATGTATAAAAAACTGCACCTCCTTTGTCCCCATTCAAAAATGGAAATATTAAAAAAAAAATTGATATCGTCATGACTAAAAAAGTCCGATCTATCGAAATATTAAATTATTCAGAGAATATGTAAAACATGAAGAAGAAAAAAAAAAAGTTATGGCTCTGGGAAGAAGGGGAGCAAAAAACGAAAACGCAAAAATGGAAAAACCCAAGGTGGTGGTGAAGGGGTGAAAAGCATCAGCTCCCAGCGAAAAATAACCAAGACCTCACTCAGCTCCATGAGCGAAAAGATGCAGGTCTCAGAATATGGAGGAACAAACAATTTAAGGTTCTGAATTTTTTTTAACCACTAAAATATAAAGAAACGTCATAAGGGTATGTGCGCATGTTCAATAATTGCAGCAGAAAAACCCACTGCAAATATTGGAGTATTATTTTCCGTCCTATAACAGAACCCAGAGGGTCCCCTTGCTTCCATTTGTATCAGACATACTGATAGGGAATGTAGATTGTGAGCCCTGATGGGGACAGCACCCAGAATGTCTGTAAATTGTCTGAATTGTAAAGAGCTGCAGAATATGTTGGCGCTATATAAATAAAAAGATTATTATTATTATAAAGATTATTAGTTATGCAAAGGGTTGAAAAAACGCAGCATGTGAACATAGCCTAATAACTGTTCTTAAAAATAAACTATTATCACTTCTATTTTTAAAGCTTTTTACTCTGCGGCATATTTTCCACGCCTAAAACTTTTGCACAGTTCTGAATATGAGATGCTTTTACAAAAAGATGCAGTATTTTTTGATAGTATGATACAAATCACTCTTGCTATGTGACTCCCTATTTCTTAATTTAAGAATCCATGTAGTAATTTGCATTTCGACCTCTAGATGGTGACACCTGAATACTGCAGTGACAATATCTCCAAAATATCCTAGGTCAGTGATGGCGAACCTTTTACAGACCGAGAGCCCAAACTGCAACCCAAAACCCACTTATTTATCCCATAGTGCCAACACGGTCATTTAACCAGAATACTGAGGTTTTAGTTTAGAAAAACAACTCATACATAGAGCAGGCGAGGGGAACCGAAAGCAGCCACAAACAGGAGCAGGGGTATGAGACTGCAGTTACAAAAAATATGCACCCCCTTCCATCCTGGTATATGTTTGCTCATCCTTGTATATATGCTGCCCCCATCCTTGTATGTGCTCCCCCCCATCCTTGTATATATCCTGCTTCCCCATCCTTGTTTATATGCTGCTCCCCATCCTTGTATATATGCTGCTCCCCCATCTTTGTATATATCCTGCTTCCCCATCCTTGTATATATGCTGCTCCCCCATCCTTGTTTATATGCTGCTCCCCCATCCTTGTATATATCCTGCTTCCCCATCCTTGTATATATGCTGCTCCCCATCCTTGTATATATGCTGTCCCCCATCCTTGTATGTGCTCCCCCAATCCTTGTATATATCCTGCTTCCCCATCCTTGTATATATGCTTCTCCCCCATCCTTGTATGTGCTCCCCCCATCCTTGTATATATGCTGCTCCCTCATTCTTTTATATATGCTGCTCCCCCATCCTTGTATATATGCTGCTTCCCCATCCTTGTATATATGCTGCTCCCTATCCTTGTATATATGCTGCTCTCCCATCCTTGTATATATGCTGCTCATCCATCCTTGTATATATCCTGCTTCCCCATACTTGTATATATGCTGCCCCTCATCCTTGTATGTGCTCCCCCCCATCCTTGTATATATGCTGCCCCCCCAGCCTTGTATATATGTTGCTCCCCCATCCTTGTACATATGCTTCTCCCCCATCCTTGTATGTGCTCCCACCATCCTTGTATATATGCTGCTCCCTCATTCTTGTATATATGCTGCTCCCCCAGCCTTGTATATATGTTGCTCCCCCATCCTTGTACATATGATTCTCCCCCATCCTTGTATGTGCTCCCCCCATCCTTGTATATATGCTGCTCCCTCGTTCTTGTATATATTCTGCTCCCCCATCCTTGTATATATGCTGCTTCCCCATCCTTGTATATATGCTGCTTCCCCATCCTTGTATATATGCTGCTCCCCCATCCTTGTATATATGCTGCCCCCATCCTTGTATATATCCTGCTTCCCCATCCTTGTATATATGCTGCTCCCCCATCCTTGTATATATGCTGCCCCCCATCCTTGTATGTGCTCCCACCCATCCTTGTATATATGTTGCTCCCCCATCCTTGTATATATGCTGCTCCCCATCCTTGTATATGACGCGCCCCCTGGGCCAGTGTTGTTTGGGGGATACCCGGAGCCGGATCAGATGGGGGTTGTAGTCTCCGAGTGGCGGTGACCCGGTCCGTGCCCAGGGTGTCAAGCTCAGTGTGTGGCAGTCCTTATGATGTTACTAGATGTTCTTTTATGTCGACTACGCCACCCGTTGAATTGCGGTCAGTACGGCCGCCGCTGCAGCAGGGTCCGCTGAGGCTGATGGTGTTTGTGCAGCTTCGGTAGTATAACCCCCAACGGGAGGGGTATGGCCTCAGGGGGTCAGGTGCAGAGGATGGTGGTTGTGGAAGTGCAGTGAAGATGGTAATGAGAGTCAGAGTCGGGTTGTGCAGTTCAGGGTTTTTACTTACTGCTGTTTTTGTACCGGTCACTCCGGCCTTGAGTGACCACCCGAGCCGTGCTGCGTCCACCAGGTCCTGGACTCGGCCAACCCCCAAGTAGTTCCGGAGCGTGGTTCTGAGCTCCCTTTCTGTCCTGTCCTCTTCTCTGGCCTTCCCCACCAGGGATCCACCTATGTCCGGCTCCCTCGGGCCTCTTGGTGGTAAACCCTTGTCTCTGGGTTCCCTGACCCTATTCCTGGTCTGCCTTCCGGGTGGATTTAGTGGGTGGTCATGGCAGATCCTGCCCACGACCTCCGGTCTCTGGCTAAGGTGTGCTGTAGCCTCTGCCAGCTTGGGATCCGGTACCCTGTTGCCAACTCTTCACCCTTGGATTTAGTTTGGGCTCTCAGAGTTCCTTCTTTCTCCCCCTCTGGGTCTTTCTTTCTCCTCTCTCTTGGCCTGGGGCTGCTCTGCTCTTCTGCTTTCTTCCTCTACTCACTCCACAAAAGACTGACAGACTGACCCTCACTCTGCAAAAGACCCTGTCCTAAGATGGTGCCCACCTTATATACTCCCTCTATGTGTGAGCTCAGGTGACCAGCACCCAATGAGCTCCTAACTTTACCCAGACTGCTCCCCCTATCTGCCCCTACACTACTGGGATGTTCCACCCCCCTCCCACTCCAGCCAAGGACAGACTCGGTCGTACCTGCACATTATTAAGTGGGAGTACCATTGGTCTGTCCTCCGGAAATGGGATGTATGTAGTGCATGCAGCCTACTGAGCTCAGCTCCACACTCCATCCTTACCCGGGAGTGGAATATCACACCTCTGGCTTGAGGTGCAATACCCCTGTAGCAGCCGAATCCTCAGGGTGCTACATTCCCCCCTGGTAAATCACAGCACGTCCTCAGGCTGTAAGAAAACAAAACACCAAAACATACAATTTTTGCATAAACAACATAATAAAACATCATATAAAACTTTTCATAAAAACTTTTCATTAGAAACATTCTTGTCTTCTGGTACCTCCGGTCACGGTGCAACTTGTGACCGGGTAAAGTGCGACAGTTTCTTTAAGAAAATGGTTTTCCTATAAAACCAGTAGGGGGCGCTTTAGGAAGCGCAACTATATACAAGGGGATATGGCCGCTCTCAGTCCTCGGCCAGGTTATGGATAGGGGACACACGGGTTAACAGTTCAATTCGCTGGTCCCAACGGGGACTATAATAGCAGCAACAGTTTTTGGTACCCTTACGGGTAACTATATACAGTCTCTTCACTACCGTACTCAACGACGGCGTCCTCCTGCTCTTTCTTTGTGGACAGTTTCAGACCCGTCCGGGTCCTCTTGCTCCTCCTCACACCGCAGCTCCTCCTCCGTCAGGCGATGCACATGGAGGGCGTAGGGTCCTTTGGCACACTTGTGCCGGGTGAAGGTGACCTCGTCCCCTAAATACAGGTCACGACCTCTGTGTCCCTCCGGTAGGTGGGACTCAACGTCTCTCCTGGTCACGAAGACGTCGCCTGGGGTGCGGTGATCCCTGATGAAACCCCACCCATGCTGCAGATTGAACTTTATCACAGTCCCGATGGTACGGGGACCATGCGCTGCACGGGGGTTTCTCCTGGTCCGGCTCTTCTGCTCCGCGCTCCTTATTTGGGCTTGCTGTTCCCGGACCCGCCTCTCTCTCCGCTCCCTCTCAAAGACCTCGAGCTGCTGGCGGCAGCACTCTGCACGCTCCGCTGCGGCTGCCCGAGTCTCCTGAGTGAACCCCATGAGGTCTTCTCCGGTGGGATCCCACTCAAACTGGGTCTCTTCTAGCGGGGGCGAGATCCTCTTTATGGGCTTTGGAGCCGGGATCAGGGGTTCGCACATGGCCCTTGCTTTTTGCAGCTCCAGCTGGATGTATTCCTGGGGCCATACGAAGGGCTGCCCATCCGGGCACGTATGTTGGGCGAACAGGTCTTCACCCAGGTGCGGCACTCTTGTTTTTATGGGCGCAGTGGTGGTAGCGGCGCCCGGGTTGACCAGGCCTTGCGACCAGGCTTGGGGCACGCTAAAGGAAAAGGGCACCGTAAGAACGGCGGCGCCCGTGGTTACTCGGCCCTGCGACCAGGCCGGTGGCTCCGCGGAGGTAGGGGGCGCTGTTGGTATTGCGTCGCCCGGGGGTACTAGGCCTTGCGACCAGGCCGATGGTACTTCCTGCTTGGCCACGCTCGGGGTCGAGGCGTGTGACGTCACAGGGGTCGCGGCTTCCGTTTGAGGCCTAGTCTGCGGCGGTGACGTTGCAGCGACGGGCACCGCAGGGGGTACTTCGGGCTCTGCGACGGGGAGCTGGGGCAGGCACGCGGTTTCCCGGCTCGGGGTAGTGACGTCCCCTTTACCTGCCTCCATTCGTTCGGCTCCCTTCTCGGCGCCGTCTCCGGCCTTCAGTCCTCCTGCGCCATCCTCAGAGGCGGTCTGTCTCCTCGTCTCGGGTGGCGTGCTCCGCTGACGAGTCTCGGTCTGCTGGGCCATCTCTCGGCTCCACTCCGCCAACGTCTCTCGTTGCACCCGGGCCAACCTCTGTGCGAGGCCCTCCAGCGCAGTCTGTGCACACTCCCGATCTCGGGGGAGCTGTGCTAGAATCTCCAGCAGGCTTTCTGGAGTGGCGACTGGCAACAGGCTCCTGACCACTGGGTCGGTGCTGCCTGGAGTGGCGGCCCGCATCAGGCTCCTGACCACTGGGTCGGTGCTGCCTGGCTCTCCCTCCATCTCCGGGTGTGCTTTCTCTGGACTCTTCTCCAGGCTTCTCGTCTCCGGGTGCGCTCTCTCTGGACTGCTCCAGGCGGCACCCATCTTCGTTCTTTTCTTTTGTCTCCGCCCACATTGAAGGTGGTCCCGGGGCAACTTCAGTTCCAGGGGCAGTTCTCTCACGCTGATGGACACTTCCAGCATCACAGTCTCTGTTGGTGGGCGCGGTTTCCGCTTTTGGCGCCATTCTTCGACCTGGCCCACGATGGGAGGTGACCTCTTGCCACCCTCTGGCACGCCCATAATGGCGTCCAATCCCCCAAGGCGGGAAATCTTCGGAAATGGCGGGAATCATCTCCCAGTGGCGGGAAACTCCATGGATGGCGGGAAAAAGCTGCAAATGGCGGACAACCGGCGGGAAACGACCTGTGATGGGGCCCGTTGGCGGGGACCCTCCGGAACCGGCAGGAGACTTCTTTTTGAGGTAACGGTGAACTTTTCTTCAGGCACGCAGTACCCGGTTGTTGCGGGCACGTTATCCTGCCGACTACGCCAAAGTTGACGCGCCCCCTGGGCCAGTGTTGTTTGGGGGATACCCGGAGCCGGATCAGATGGGGGTTGTAGTCTCCGAGTGGCGGTGACCCGGTCCGTGCCCAGGGTGTCAAGCTCAGTGTGTGGCAGTCCTTATGATGTTACTAGATGTTCTTTTATGTCGACTACGCCACCCGTTGAATTGCGGTCAGTACGGCCGCCGCTGCAGCAGGGTCCGCTGAGGCTGATGGTGTTTGTGCAGCTTCGGTAGTATAACCCCCAACGGGAGGGGTATGGCCTCAGGGGGTCAGGTGCAGAGGATGGTGGTTGTGGAAGTGCAGTGAAGATGGTAATGAGAGTCAGAGTCGGGTTGTGCAGTTCAGGGTTTTTACTTACTGCTGTTTTTGTACCGGTCACTCCGGCCTTGAGTGACCACCCGAGCCGTGCTGCGTCCACCAGGTCCTGGACTCGGCCAACCCCCAAGTAGTTCCGGAGCGTGGTTCTGAGCTCCCTTTCTGTCCTGTCCTCTTCTCTGGCCTTCCCCACCAGGGATCCACCTATGTCCGGCTCCCTCGGGCCTCTTGGTGGTAAACCCTTGTCTCTGGGTTCCCTGACCCTATTCCTGGTCTGCCTTCCGGGTGGATTTAGTGGGTGGTCGTGGCAGATCCTGCCCACGACCTCTGGTCTCTGGCTAAGGTGTGCTGTAGCCTCTGCCAGCTTGGGATCCGGTACCCTGTTGCCAACTCTTCACCCTTGGATTTAGTTTGGGCTCTGAGTTCCTTCTTTCTCCCCCTCTGGGTCTTTCTTTCTCCTCTCTCTTGGCCTGGGGCTGCTCTGCTCTTCTGCTTTCTTCCTCTACTCACTCCACAAAAGACTGACAGACTGACCCTCACTCTGCAAAAGACCCTGTCCTAAGATGGTGCCCACCTTATATACTCCCTCTATGTGTGAGCTCAGGTGACCAGCACCCAATGAGCTCCTAACTTTACCCAGACTGCTCCCCCTATCTGCCCCTACACTACTGGGATGTTCCACCCCCCTCCCACTCCAGCCAAGGACAGATTCGGTCGTACCTGCACATTATTAAGTGGGAGTACCATTGGTCTGTCCTCCGGAAATGGGATGTATGTAGTGCATGCAGCCTACTGAGCTCAGCTCCACACTCCATCCTTACCCGGGAGTGGAATATCACACCTCTGGCTTGAGGTGCAATACCCCTGTAGCAGCCGAATCCTCAGGGTGCTACATATATATGCTGCTCCCCATCCTTGTATATATGCTGCTCCCCCATCCTTGTATGTGCTCCCCCCATCCTTGTATATATGCTGCTCCCCCAGCCTTGTATGTGCTCCCCCCCATTCTTGTATATATGCTCCCCCCCATCCTTGTACATATGCTGCTCCCCCATCCTTGTCAGAACAAAGAGGAATCTGCTACTAGTGAAAAGTTTCTGTGTTTTCTTATTAGGAGTTTTCCCTGGAGAAAGCGATGTATACCATGGAAGAAATGTGGGACTCCATATCCTTTAATATCAGTCCCTATCGAGAATCTGGCGTTTCTATTCTATCAGCAGTGGATGAAATCCAAACCACTCTGGATGACCAAATTGTGAAGACTCGGACAATGAGGGGATCGCCTTTCATCAAGCCCTATGAGAAAGAAATCAAGGTATAAAATATTCACTTGCTTATTAGCAGAAGCTAAGGTTTCATTAGGATCTCCGAGGCTAAAGTTACATGCGGCTCCAGCTTACATGTAAAGGGGATGGTATCAAGGAGTCTCACCAAACTTTCCCTACAAATGTCCAACAATTCAGAATTCATATCCATGATAATTTATCTTCTAAAATGATAGCATTTTTTTCTATCATTTTCATTTTATGTGTAATTAACTTTTTGCTCTCCTCCTTTAAGCAATGGGAGGAACGACTGATAAGGATCCAGGAAACCATTGATGAATGGCTGAAGGTGCCGGCCCAGTGGCTTTATCTAGACCCCATCTTCTCTTCTGAGGACATCATGCAGCAAATGCCTGAAGAAGGACGCTTATTCCAGACTGTGGACAGAAACTGGAGAGAGATCATGAAACATTGCGTTAAAGACCCGAAGGTAAATGGATGCTTCATGGTGGACTGATACAAGAAAGCACGGTCATCTTGCATCCAGGATTGATGTTTTCCAAGAGTCCGTGTCCTGATGCTTCCATCACAAGGATCCCGGGTTATGGGGCTCCGCACTGCCTGGACTCCAGCCTCCCGCATCTTCTATTTTCTATCCAAATAGGTTCTAATTTTTTTTTAATATGAACTATTGGCACAATAGTCAATGAATGTGACCTTTTTTCAGTCTCTATAACTATATAATGGAATCTTACTTATGGGCTATCTACTTTGTTTTAGGTTTTAAGCGCCACTTCTCTGACCGGACTTCTGGAAAAACTTCAGGACAGCAATGTGCTTCTGGATAAAATCATGAAAGGGCTGAATGCCTATCTGGAGAAGAAGAGGCTTTTTTCCCACGGTATAGTCCTTTCACTTGTTGCAATGATTCTATATACTACTTAAAGAAAAAATTTTTTTCTTCTTTAAGTGCATTGAAATCATTTTTGTAATTGGATTTCATTAATAATTTTGCACTGCTTGCCTTCTATTGGCTCTGTGTTGCGCTGGCTATTGGACTTATTTTTAATCTGTCTTTTTTCAGCTCCTCTTAGCCGATTTATGACCACAGATCACATCAAAGCTGAATGTGCAGGAAACAAAAAGCCTAACGGTGCAACATTTTTAATGAAACTGAATTGTTGCAAATACTCACAATTAAATGGGTATTCCCATCTCCAAGATCCTATCCCAATATGTAGTAGGTGTAGTAATAATAATAATATTAGCAAATACCTCCAATTAGAAGTGTAGTATAGTTCTTCTGATTCGCTATGTCGCTTTCCCCATGTGCAGGGCATTGCAGTAGCTTCGGTATCCATGGTTACGACCACTCATATAGTGACAGTTATTTGCTAGTGGTCGTAACCTAAGCTACTGCAATGCCCTGCACATGGGTTAAGCGACAAAGCAAATCAGAAGAACTATACTACACTTCTAATTGGAGGTATTTGCTAATATTATTATTATTACACCTACTACATATTGGGGTAGAATCCTGGAGATGGGAATACCCATTTCAGTTAAATAAAAAAAGTTCCCAAAGCTGGATAGCCCCTTTAAGCTAGCCATACGCATGATGACATACCCGTCGTCTGAATGGTTATTTGGCTACTTCTCCTGACTCCCACATATTCTGCTGAACAGTCATGTGTTTTTAATGGGGAGAGAGGAGAAAGTCGGTACTGGACACCTCGTGCAGCGGGTTATCTCCCCTGAGAACCAAAAGACCGGGTATTGAAATCCCATCTGCCCGATCCTTCTGGCCCTGACATCCTCTATCGGGGGAGAGTCAGGAGTAGTGCTGAGCCACCCCCGTAGTGTTCGAGTTCGGTTCGGTTCGTCGAACACCCGTGTGTTCGCCGAACTGTTCGTCGAACACCTTCGAACACCGTTAAAACCAATGGCAGGCAAACAAAAACACATAGAAACACATAGAAAACACCTTCAAAGGTGTCCAAAAGCTGACAAACTGCTCAGAAGACACAACTAACACATGGAAAAGTGACAAGTACATATAGTCATGCGAAAAGAAAAGAGGTGGAGGAGTAAAAGGAGGGGGAGACACAAATATAGGCATGTCATGCCCTTCTAAAATCCAAAAAGTGAGAAGCCGACACGTTCAGTCCGCTCCTGCCCGTGCCACCTCCGTGTCACCGGGTTTGTGCCAGAGCCGCGGTGAACCCTGACGGCCAGCCCCCCTCTCCCAATACTGGTGCCTGTCCGCTGGTGGGTCGAGAGAGCCCCCCTGTGGTGGAGGCAGCTCTAAGCTTTTTAATTTAAATTGTCTCTCTAATTTGAATGAATACACTTTAAATCCATTTACAAGGATCTATTGAAGGGCAAGTCTCATGCCAGCAGCCGCGTAATTCCAGCTCCAGTAGCGTCCACTAAAGCTGCTGCAGTTAAAAAGCTTTTATAAGGATCGAGCTCGGCTGTCCACCGCAAGGCATCCTACTGCCAGTCCCAGCCCCTATGCCTTGGGGTGCCTCCTGATGCTCTTCACTGAGTATCCCGTGGTCCCGAAGCATTTCCTTTGAAAAAATTAAGTGTCCAAACTACAGGTGGTGTAGCTTGCTTAACAGCCGGGATAATCCGCTGACTAGCAGACACTGCTACTAGGCACAAAGTATTTCCTGGGCTAGATGCAGTTAAAAATTTGTAATTAGATACTCTCGTTGGATGCTGAGAAAGCATTCCATAGAGTCTCCTGGCACGCCATATATGATTCTCTTAAAAAGCTTGGGGTAGGGGTCTAGGGGACCCTTTTATAGCCAAAATCACGGCCCTGTATCACAATACGTCACCTAGGCTGAAGATAAATGGAACTGTAGCACCCTGAGGGCTCGGTTGCTACAGAGGTATTGCACCTCACCCAGAGGTGTGATATCTCACTCTCAGGTAAGGATGGAGTGTGGATCAGGACCCGACACCTGCATGCATTACACCACATTGCCGTGGGGCAGGGCGACCAATATGCCTCTGAGATGGGCACGACAGTCCCTGTCCCTGTCTGGAGTGGGGGGAGGGAACACTGAGGAAGGGGAACCCTGTAGTGCAGAAGCAGGGAGGAAGCAGTTCCTGGGTGCATTGAGAAGGGAGTATAAAAGGTGGGCACCATCTTAGTTCAGTGCAGAGAAGTCTGAGCATAAGTGGCAGGGAGCAGGGGCTCTGCATGAGCTCTGCTCCGGAGGCGGGCCTAGTAACAGAGGCCCAGGCCTGGAAGAGGGAGAAGGAAGGAAGAGGAGCGGAGAAGGCTCCAGGAACGAGGAATGAAGGGATCCCAGGGGTGCGGACGGGCGAGTCGCCACCGCACGCCCGAATCCACCTGCGTGGAGGGGTCAGGCCAAAGGGGGAGACCGGTCCCCGAAACTAGTGGAGGCAGGAAACGACCCTCAGCTAGAAACCGGAGGCTCTGACATTTTATGTGGCGCAGCCCCTCGCTACACCCGCTAGGAAGGCACCACATAGGGTCAAGGAAACTGGCGCCAAGTTTACCAAGAGGAGGCCCGAGGCAGCAGGACAGAAGGGTTGGTAAGAAAGGCCAGACAAAGGACACACAAAGGGGGTCCTGTGAAGCGCTCCAAAGTTATCTGGGAGTTGTCTGAGCCCCTCACCTGGTGAGCACAGTACGACGTGGGCAGCCGTTACCTGCAGGCGTGGTCTGGATAATAAGAACTGTGAGTAAAGGCCCTGGACTGCATCACTGACTCCGTGTCGTTACTGCTGCTGCCCTGCACCATCACCCCCATCCTCCGCATACACTGCCCTGAGGCTATACTCCTCCCGTGGGGAGTTATGCTACGCTCTGCTGCACCCACAACACCAGCCTCAGCGGTCTGCCCTGCAGCGGCGGTTCACTCTGACCGCAATCCACGGGTGGCGTAGTCGGACATTTAAACATCAAAACCACATAAATAGTTCCGCCACTGGTTTGACCACCCTGAGCCACGGAACCGGGTCGCCGCCACGAAGACTACAACCACCAGCATCCACCAAAAAGGGTCCGGCTCCGGGTGTCCCAAGGCCCAGGGGGTGCATCAGAACATTTTCATCACCTTTCACAATCACCAATGGGACAAGGCAGGGATGTCCTCTGTCCCCTCTCTTATACATCCTAGTGATGGAGCACCTGCTCTCATCAATTCGCCATAACCCCAATATTAGGTGGATTGAGGTAGGAGGCACCGAGTACAAGTGCTCTCTATTTGCTGATGATGTCCTAGTATATATCACTCAATCACATATATCCATCCATGCTGTTATGGCTGAAATAGATCACTTTGTTACATGGTCAAATTTTAAAATCAATGCAGCGAAGTCTGAGGCCCTCGATGTCTCCCTCCCCAAATCCATATAGGATTCCATCCAGTCCAACTTTCCCTTTGCCTGGCCCTCACAGGGTATCAAATACTTAGGAATTCCTATTCATAGAGACCTCTCCCATCTATGTTATCTTAATTTTGGGCCCTTTATTGAACAACTCCATACAGACCACGGTTGGCAAGTTAGAACTGTAAGATTCACTACGTGAACCACTGGTGTTTTGTGGAAAAGCACATGTACACTGTGTTCCAAATTATTATGCAAAAAGTGTTTAGGAGTGATAAGGGAAGAATTTGTTTGTTTGTCAGTTAAACTCATTGATGGTGATGTGTGTCAGGGCTCTTTATATCACTGTAAGCAATTGCAGACACCTGTGCTAATTAGTTTGGCAGGTGTGTCCAATGAAAGGCAAGACTACTTAAGAAGGCTGTCTCACATTATTAAGCAGCCTACATTTTCTGCCAAAATGGGAAAGAAAAAGGATGTGTCGGCTGCTGAGAAGCAACAAATTGTGGAGTGTTTAGGTCAAGGCATGACTACAATCAACATTGTGCGATGATCAGGATGAAGTGTCTTGGCAATCAAGAAGTATGTAGCTGATTCACAGTACACACGTGTGCGTGCTGATAAGGGCAAATTGAGGACTCTTTCCTACAGGCAATTACGTCAGGTTAAAAGAGCAGCGGCAAAAAAGCCTTGTCATAGCAGCAGACAAGTTTTTGAAGCTGCTGGTGCCTCCATCGTCCCCCGAACAACAAGATGCAGGGTCCTTCAGAGGTTTGCAGCTGTGCATACGCCATCCTGTCGACCTCCTCTATCCACTTCACACAAGCAGAAACGGCTCCAGTGGGCTAAACATTACATGAAGACTGATTTCAAAACTGTTTTGTTCACGGATGAGTGCCGTGCAGCGCTCGATGGTCCAGATGGATGGAGTGGAGGATGGCTGGTTGATGGACACCCCACGCAAACACGGCTACAGCGCCAACAAGGAGGAGGTGGAGTAATGTTTTGGGCTGGAATCATGGGGAGAGAGATTGTCGGCCCCTTTAGGATCCCTGAAGGCGCTAAAGATAAACTCCATAATGTATGTGGATTTTCTCAAACAGCACTTCCTGCCATGGTTCAAGAAGAAGAACCGTGTATTTCACAGCAAGATCATTTTTTTGCATGATAATGCACCATTTCATGCTGCACATAAAACATCTGCATCTCTGGCTGATATGGGCATAAAAGGGGACAAACTTATGGTGTGACCCCCATGCTCCCCTGACCTCTACCCCATTCAGAACCTCTGGAGCATCATCAAAAGGAGTGTCTATGATGGCGGGAGGCAGTTCACATCTAAGCAACACCTCTGGGAGGGTATTCTGTCCTCATGCAAAACAATTGAAGCAGAAACCATCCAAAACCTGACAAATTCAATGGACGAGAGAGTTCAGAAGCTCCTTTCGAAGAAGGGGTCCTATGTGAAAATGTAACATCACCTAGAATAAAGTTTTGAGTTGAAAACTGTTTGATTTCAGTTTCTAATAACCTGCTAATGCTTATAATTTCAAAAATGACCATTTTTTTGGTCTTTATTAAAATGAAAAGGTTGATCGAAAAGTTTGGGGGATCTAAGAGTGTGGCAACCCAGTAGTCATGATTACTTCGAATTCTGACAATATGAGGGTCATGTTGCAGGTAGTGCAGCAAGAAGGCACTTATGTGTCTTGCGCATCTCGGAGCCCCAAAATTATTTTCCGGGCTAGATGCAGCTAAAAATTATTATTAATTTTAAATCTGGTGGAGCTTAGTATAGATGGCCTAATAGGATCAGTGCTGCACACTGCTACAAAGCCCAAATTATTTTCCAGCCAAGATACAGATAAACATGATTAGTAATTTTAAATCTGGTGGAGCTTATTATAGATGGCCTAATAGAATCAGTGCTGCACACTGCTACAAAGCCCAAATTATTTTCCAGTCAAGATACAGATAAACATGATTAGTAATTTGAAAGCTTAAAATGGTTGGTAGGGTGATTTTAACCAATCATCAAGCTTTTACTCTCCCCAGGATGACACAGGGGTAGAAAAGTCGTTTCGGATCCATGATTTGTTCATCTTTATGAACGTGAGTCTGTCTACATTATCAGTGGAGAGCCGCGTGCGCTTATCTGTCAGCACACCACCAGCAGCGCTGAACACACGTTCAGACAGAACGCTGGCTGCGGGGCATGACAAGATCTCCAAGGCGTAAGTGGCTAGCTCCGGCCATTTATCCAGATTGGAAGCCCAAAAAGAGCAAGGGTCCAGTGACACAGTCATGGCTTCAATGTTTACTTGGAGATACTCCTGTACCATCGTCTCTAGGCGTTGACTATGTGTCAGACTTCTTGTCTCCTGTGGCCTTGCAAAGGATGGGCTAAAAAAGTGGTGAAATGATTCCGCAAAATTGATGTTACCAGCAGATACTGTGGTTCTGTTACGGTTTGAGTGCTGAACACGTGACGGTCCCACGGTTGGCAAGTTGGAACTGTGAGATTCACTACGTGCACCACTGGTGTTTTGTGGAAAAGCACATGTAAGATTCTGCAACAGTCTCTGCTGATACTCCTGCATGCGTGCATCCCTTTCTATGGCAGGAATAATTTCGGCAAATTTACTTTTGTACCGGGGATCTAACAGTGTGGCAACCCAGTAGTCAGGATTATTTCTAATTCTCACAATTCGAGGGTCATGTTGCAGGTAGTGAAGCAAGAAGGCACTCATGTGTGTTGCGCATCCAGGAGCACCAAGTCCCTGTTGTGTTGGTGGCGAGGTAACAATCATGCTTCCTTCCTCTGTCCTCACCCCCCAACCTCGCACAACAGAAATGTGATCAAGGTCTCCCTCATCTGATGAGTCTTCCATCAGTTCGTCCTCCACTTCTTCCTGGGCTCCTGCACCTTCCTCACTAGTTTGGCTGCTACCATGCGCCCTGGTAAAACCATCTCCCCCACCCTCACATGCCTGCCGCCTTGGTGCTGCCGACCGTCTGGACCTTGCAGATGTTAGCCCTTCCGCATACAACTCCTCCTCCTCTACTTCCTCCACCTCCTCTTGTGCCACCACCTGACTCCGAATTCTGTTTAACATGTGCTCCAGCATGTAAATCACCAGAATAGTCATGCTGATAATGGCATCGTCAGCACTAAACATCTTCGTCGCCATTTCAAAACTGTGCAGAAGGGTGCATAGGTCCCTGATCTGAGACCACTCCTCCAGCGTGATTTGCCCCACCTCTGGATCTCGTTGGCCCAGGCTATACATCAGAACGTATTGCACCAGGGCTTGTCGGTGCTGCCACAGTCGCTGCAACATGTGCAGAGTTGAATTCCACCGGGTAGGCACATCGCATTTTAGCCGGTGAAGTGGCAGGCCCAACGACTTCTGTAGAGATGTAAGTCGCTGAGCTGCGGGATGCGAACAGCGGAAGTGAGCACACAGCGACCGTGCCCTCTGCAGAAGGCCATCTAGTCTGGGATAGTGGGCTAAAAATTGCTGGACAACCAGGTTCAACACGTGAGCCATACAAGGCACGTGTGTGACATTGCCCCGGCGAAGGGCCGCACCCAGGTTTGCAGCATTGTCGCACACGGCCTTCCCTGGTTTCAGGTCCAGTGGAGACAACCATTCAAGAAATTGGTTCTCCAGAGCTGACCACAACTCCTCAGCTGTGTGACTCACATTTCCCAGACATTTCAAAGTAAAAACCGCCTGATGACGTTGAGCCCTACTGCCAGCATAGTAAGGAGGTGTGCAGAATCCCTTCTGCGCAGTTAGAAAGCTTGTGGCATGACCAGACAGGCTTTGGGTGCAGGTGGAAGACCGAGAGGAGGTTGAGGAGGCAGAAGCAGTGGAGGAACTTTGACATAAAGAGGATTGACGCACAACTCGTGGGGACGGCAAGACTTGGACAGCAGCCCCTTGTCCTGCTGTCACCATAGTTACCCAGTGCCCAGTCAGCGACATGTAACGCCCCTGTCCATGCCTACTCGTCCAAGTGTCTGTGGTGAAATGCACCCTGTCACACACAGAGTTTCTCAAAGAAGCGGTGATGTTGTGTGCGACATGCTGGTGGAGCGCAGGCACACCTTTCTTTGAGAAGTAGTGCCGACTGGGCATCTGGTACTGGGGCACTGCGACGGACATAAGGTCTCGAAAATCCTCTGTGTCCACCAGGCGGAAAGGCAGCATTTCTGTAGCCAAGAGCTTGCAGATGGTGAAATTCAACCTCTTAGCTTTCTCATGGCTAGGAGGAAATGGTCTTTTACTTGTCCACATCTGAGGGACCGAGGGCTGGCTATTGTGCTTAGACGGGGTTGATAAGGGTGTCCCCGGCAAACTGCCGGTCTGTGAGGAAGATGCAGGCGGACATGTTAGGTTGCCTTGATCCAAAGGTGGTGCTATCGATGTCGGACAGCGCTCAACACCAGCTGGTGTTACCACCTCCAAAGAAAATGATGACCTGCCAATCACGCTGGCTGTTGTGGGTAAAGAGGTGGCAGGTCTGCGTCCCAAAACAGGTGTGACTGCTGTCCCCCCAGTCACAGATGATGAAGAGGCCGCGGATGCACAAGATATGACAGACGGTGGTTGGCCCGGCCGGCTAGGCCGCATTGTAGCACACTGAGCTTCCCACTGCAACTTATGCTTCATGTCCATGTGCCGGTTCATGCATGAAGTACTCAAACTATGTATTTTTTGGCCTCTACTTAGCTTTTGCTGACAAATGTTACAGATAACACGAGTTGGGTCATCTTTATCGATCTGAAAAAATGCCCAGGCTATGCAAGGCTTAGCACCCATGCGACCTGAAGAGCCACCACGACTTGTGGTGAGAGGCAGAGTTGTGTTTGAGGATGCAGTTGTTGACGTGCTTCCAGTACTACGTCTCTGTCCAGGAAGGCGCAACCTGACCTCGTCGTCACTAGCATCTTTCTCCACCTCCTCTGCTGACCTCATCTCTTGGCTGACTGTGGGTTGACAGTAAGTGGGATCTCCAACCTCATCATCATCACCCTGTGCGTTATCACACCCGTCGTCCTCAGAGCCAACCTGTTCCTGCCCTGACAAAAAACTAAAGTTGTCGCTCCAATCAGGTATTTGAGTCTCATCATCATCTTCCTCATTGTCTCCACCAACAGGAGTTACAGTTTGGGAATGAGGGTCTACATTATGGTCAGAACCTTCTGCGTCTGGTCCTGGATCCGACTCATAAAGATTCTGGGCATCAGTGCAGATCATTTCCTCGTCTGGATTCACAGAAGCGCTGGAGTCGACCTCTGATTCCCAGGCTATAGTATGAGTAAACAGCTCTGCAGACTCAACCATCTGTTCTACCTCATACTCAGACGGGCAGCTGGAGATTTGGGAGCTGTGAGGAAGCAAGTGCGATTGGGGTGACACCTTTGGAGTATTTGTGATGTTGAAGTTGATGTGGAGGAGAGCCCACTTAAAGGAACACTTGATATCCGTTGAAGCACCTGCTGTTTTTGTGCCTCATCTGGAATTCGTAGCGATTGGCGTGGCCGTAAGAAAGGGATCTTATCACATTGTCCGCTAAAAGAAGTAGACATTTTAGTTTGGCTGGAAGATGGTCTTTCTTCTGCAGATGTTACTGTTGCTTTAACACCTACCCCAAGGACACAACCTTTTTTCCCCTTCCCAACACGCCTATTCCCCTTTCCACCAGCAGCAGGCCTTTTTCCACTCATTTTGGTGGTTAACTAATTCACAACTCTGGAGTTGTTTGCACAAAAAAACAATGGATGGGAACCGAGCAGAGCTGAGTGGCCAAACTGTGGTATTAGGCCAAAACTATTGGCTGGGTTAGATGGAGAAAAAAATTATATTCGATTTGCAACCTGATGGAGGTCAGTATAGATGGACTAATAGAACAAGTCCCACACACAGCTAGAAGCCCAAATATTTTTTCAGAGGTAGATGCAGAAAAAAAATATATTCAGTTTGCAACCTGATGGAGGTCAGTATAGATGGACTAATAGAGAAAGTCCCACACACTGCTAGAAGGCCAAATATTTTTTCAGAGCTAGATGCAGAAAAAAATTATATTCAGTTTGCAACCTGATGGAGGTCAGTATAGATGGACTAATAGAACAAGTCCCACACACAGCTAGAAGCCCAAATATTTTTTCAGAGGTAGATGCAGATAAAAATTATTTTTAATTTGCAACCTGATGGAGGTCAGTATAGATGGACTAATAGAGAAAGTCCCACACACTGCTAGAAGGCCAAATATTTTTTCAGATCTAGATGCAGATAAAAATTATTTTTAATTTGCAACCTGATGGAGGTCAGTATAGATGGACTAATAGAGAAAGTCCCACACACTGCTAGAAGGCCAAATATTTTTTCAGAGCTAGATGCAGAAAAAAATTATATTCAGTTTGCAACCTGATGGAGGTCAGTATAGATGGACTAATAGAACAAGTCCCACACACTGCTAGAAGCCCAAATATTTTTTCAGAGCTAGATGCAGAAAAAAATTATATTCAATTTGCAACCTGATGGAGGTCAGTATAGATGGACTAATAGAATGATGCTATGCCCAAAAGATTTTACTTCACTAGGTGCAGTAAAAAAATTGGTATTCTATACACAGGTGGTATATCTTGCAACACAGATAGGCTACTCCACTGACTAACACACTCTGCAATAGGCCAAAAAGGATTAGCTTTGCTAGATTCAGCCAAATGCTGTGAAAAAAACTTGCACAGCACTGGCACAGACCTGCCTGGCAAAAACTGATAGGAACTGATGTAACCTAGTCCTGAAAAGGACTCCAATTACAATTAGTCTTTACTCCCACAATCTATCTATTTAAGAGCACAGACCTGCCTGATAAAAGTCGTAGGAAATGCTGTAACCTAGTCCTTAAAAGGACTGCAATCACAACTATTCCCTACTCCCAAGCTATCTGTATATTTGTGCGAAAATTGGCTTGAAATTAACAAGGTATAGCGCACACAGCAACAGCGGTGCCGTCTAACACGCAGCTGCAGCAGTGAGAAAATGGTGGCGACGGGGAAAATGGCTGGGTCTTATAGGGCAAGGACATGTGACATACACTGCCAATGACACATGCCCTTGCTTGTGTGAAAAAAAGCACTTCGCTCGGTGTGTGCGCTGCTGATAGGCTGACAGATTGCACCTCCCCACTGCAAATGCGGGAAAGAGAAAAAAAAATGGAGATCTTCATTGTTCCTGCAGAGATCCATCCCCTGCCCCTCCCCCCACCCCGCTGTAAACTCAAACTGCGTATTAACATTAATTTTCATCATTACTGAGAAAAAATCCAGTTATGATTTTGGTGCACGAACAGTTATCGAACATAACCTCGAACAGCCGAATTTTTCTCAAATTGTTCGTGTTCGCCGAACGGCTCGAACACCGCCCAAAACAGCTCGAATTTGAGATTGGCGAACAGTTCGAGTAGAACAACGCTCATCTCTAGTCAGGAGACCCCCATACACATCAGTGGGTAGGCCGGTCCTGCTGCAATCGTCAGGTTTAAACTATTTTAATCCAATGTGTATGGGGACTGAATCTTTACTTGAAAGCTTTGCTTTTCTATTTTCTCACATAGACACTAATACAAATGGCGCCTGACCCAATACTTTAATGACATTTTTATAATATTGTGCATTTTCGCTTTAGCTTTTTCTTCCTGTCCAACGATGAAATGCTAGAAATTCTCTCTGAGACTAAAGATCCTCTGCGGGTCCAACCACATCTAAAGAAGGGCTTTGAAGGCATCGCAAAGCTGGAGTTCCTTCCTAACCTGGATATCAAAGCCATGTACAGCACCGAGGGGGAACGCGTAGAGCTCATCCAGACCATCTCCACCTCCGAGGCTCGGGGGGCCGTGGAGAAGTGGCTCATCCAAGGGGAAGATGTCATGTTAAGGAGCGTGCATGATGTTATTGCTCGGTCACGAATGGTACGGATCTACCTACAGACCAAAAGCATTAATTGGAACTAATCTAGTACTTTTATATTTGTATAAGATTATTTGGCAGCAGTGAATGATTTGTTGATGATGTATCTCTTGCAATAGAGCCAGGTAGCAGATCTTCTACCTGCAATCAGTAGAAATTAATTTGCTAGATAATACTAGTAAGGTTGTCCCTCTCTAAAATGTTTCTGTCAACGTAATTTAACTTTGTTTTTTAAAAGGCATACCCTGAGACTGCAAGAAAAGACTGGGTGAGGGAATGGCCGGGACAGGTCGTGCTCTGTGTGTCTCAGATGTTCTGGACAAGTGAAGTGCATGAAGCTATCGGCAGTGGCCCAGAGGTACGGCATAAGCTCCTTTACTGATCAAGGTTGCTTCACTAGAAACAGTCATGGCCGGAAGTATTGGCACCCTTGAAGTATTTTTCCATAAAATTATTGCAATTGCAAGTGTATTTTTTGTTATACACATGTTTATTTCCTTTGTGTGTATTGGAACAACACAAAAAAAACTGAGAAAAAAAGGCAAATTGGATATAATTTCACACAAAACCCCAAAAATGGGCCGGACAAAGTTGTTGGCATCTTTCCAAAATTGTGGGTAAACAATTTTGCTTCAAGCATGTGATACTCGTTCAAACTCACCTGTGGCAAGTAAAAGGTGTGGGCAATATGAAAATCACACCTGAAACCTGATACAAAGGGGAAAAGTTGACTCAATCTTTGCGTTGTTACGTGCCACACTAAGTAGGTAGAACAGAAAGAGGAAAAGAGAACTGTCTGAGGACTTGAGAACCAAAATTGTTGACCAATATCTTCTTTTTGTGTTGATCCAATACACACAAATTAAATAAACATGTGAACAACAAAAGTTGTAATTGTAATAATTTTCTGGGAGAAATACATATATATACATTCATAGACAGACTTCATGTGTTCTCCTGCTAATAGACTGTCATACCCAGGGACGCAGCTTATAGGAGTTTCGTGCAACAGAGGTAAGGGGACCCACATTCACATCAAAAGATGCAAGCAGCTTCTTTCACAGTACGTTATTAGACTGCAAAGAGCCCATGTACTGTTCTTTCCCAGGGGTCTTCTCCTGGGGGTTGCAGTTGTACAGTGGCTCAATATCTTGAAGGTACCCAAAAGGCTCCATAGTATTTGATAGTTGGGATTTTGCATTGATTCATGCATCTTGTCTAGAGATGAGCAACTAAATTTGCAGGACCTTGGTCTAAGAGAGCAGGTTAGTAGTCTCTGGCTGTTGGATGGGAGTCTTGCTAACCGCCTCTTACAGGCCGGCATCCCTGGCTCCTCTTTTGATTAGCCGGCCAGGCGTGATGTCATTTGTGCCTCACACCACAACTATGACATCGACATCAAAAGAGGAGCCGGAGATGCCGGTTCACGGGGCTCCGGTCCTGGGGCCGTGGAATACTGACCCGACTGTTGGACCAGAGTCCTGCAAATCCATTCGCTCATCTCTACTCTCGTCATATCTACCAATAAGGGAAGACATTGTATGGGATTTCCCATAATACCAGCATAAAATGAATCCATCTGCATTGAGTTTTCCATGCTGTTTGTGGCAGGGTTTTATAGAGGTACATCTGGGTATTTGGAGCTCTGGGTTCAATCCAGATCTCCAACTTCTATAAAGATATGTTGTAAAATTGTTGTGTACATTATAAAGTGCCTGCATATTGTGGAGTTCTCCATCTAGTCTGCAGCTTATAATCTGTATAGATTTCAGCCCCCTTGCAATATGTATGTTCTATGAATGTTTCTGCAGATGATTTCACCGTTACATCCTTCTTGTAGGGCCTGAAAAACTCCTATGATAATCTGCAGCTCCAGCTAAATGATATTGTGGAGCTTGTGCGAGGAGGCAAATTGTCCCAGCAGACTCGCACCACATTGGGGGCTCTCGTCACCATAGAGGGGCACGCTCGTGACGTGGGCATGGAAATGATCCAAACAGGTTTGTGCAAACATCATGGCTGGCACCAAACTTTCCAATACCATGTTCTATTTATTATACACTACATGGACAAAGGTATTGTGCCCCCTCCACATTACACCTACAGGGGCTTTTATGGCCCCCTATTCTAAATCCATATACAGGATGTTAATATGGAGTCCGTCCCTCTACAGATATCACAGCTCAATATGCAGAGCACCTTCATACATTTCACCCCATTCCTATGTTCTTTCCATATCTATGTTATATTCCCCCCTCTTTTCTTTGAGTTTTCATAGGACACAATTGATCTTGTCACAGTAAAGCAATCTTGGGGTGTACTTACAATGACGTCTATGGGGCAGTAGTCATTTCTGCATATTGAGATGGTGGTCCCTATATAGGAATGTTTTGGCATCTGTATGTGTCGGCGTCCCCCGTATATGACTCATTGCCACAATTGATATTCTTTATAGTCAGTGTTTTGGATGGCCTAGGTGCGGTGTGTAATATTTTCTATCAATGGTGTGTGCCCTCCTCTGTGCGGTGTCCTTCCATAACCATGGATGTACTAATAAAGGGTTTTTATTTCAATTCCTTTAATGACCTTTTGTTCGGTTTCTTTGTAGGTATTATGTAATTCTCCGAATGGTCAGCCATTCTAAGCCTGAGCAGACATATGGCAATGTAATTGATGTGTGACTGACATTGTTCTTCCCTATGTTGCGGTGACATATTTATGCTGCCATTGTGCAGTATTTTTTCTAATTAATCATCCTAAAGGTGTTTAGTGGGGTTGAGGTTGAGAACGTGTGTGAAACAGTTCTGCTCTTCTATTCCCTTAGGGTTGGAAGCTACAATTGTTTAAAATGTCTTGTGCTGACGCATTAAGATATCTTTTCACTGGAACTAAGGGGCCTAGACCAACCCCTAAAAACAAGGCCATACCCCCACCAGCAAACTGTACAGCGGGCACAATGCAGTTAATAGGGTAACGTTCTCCTGGCATTCACCAAATCCAGACTCGTCCATCAGATGCCAGATAGAGAAGTGTGATCCGTCACTGCACAGAACAGGTCTCCTCCAGAGTCCTGTGGTGGCGGCTTCACACCACTCCATCTGACGCTCGGCATCGTGCTTGGTGATGTAAGGCTGCATGCAGCTGCTCGGCCATGAAGCTCCTGGCGGGGGCGCAGTGTTTGTGGTGATGTTACCAATGGAGTCAGGAAAGCGTTCTGCCCTCTGCTCCTCAGCACTCAGTGACCCCGCTCTGTAATGTTCCGGGGTCTTCTGAGTTGCTGCAGTTCCTTCTACTCCTTAATAATATCACTCACATGTGATGGGGGAAGATTTAGGAGGGAAGAAATGTAATATCCAGACTTGTTACCCCGGTGGCTCCTATTACAGGACCGCGCTGGTATCAGAGAGCTCTGCACCACCAGCCGTTCTGTCATATGTTAGTAACAGCTCACAGCATGGGAGGGCGGATGTTATACACCGGGGGGCGTGGGGATTGATGTTATACACTGGTGGGGGCGAGAGTCTTAATGTTATACAAGGCCGAGGGGCCAAATGTTATACCCTAGGGGTACGAGGGGCTAGATGTTATACACTGAGGGGCAAGGGGACGGATATTATACACCAGGGGCGAGGGGACGGATATTATACACCAGAGCCGAGGGGATTGATGTTATACACTGGGGGTACAAGGGGCTAGATGTTATACAAGTCCGAGGGCTGGATGTTATACACTAAGGGGCGAGGGGACGGATATTATACACCGTGGGCGAGGGGACGGATATTATACACCGTGGGCGAGGGGACGGATATTATACACCGTGGGCGAGGGGACGGATAGTATACACCGTGGGCGAGGGGACGGATAGTATACACCGTGGGCGAGGGGACGGATAGTATACACCGTGGGCGAGGGGACGGATAGTATACACCGTGGGCGAGGGGATGGATAGTATACACCGTGGGCGAGGGGACGGATAGTATACACCGTGGGCGAGGGGGCGGATAGTATACACCGTGGGCGAGGGGACGGATAGTATACACCGTGGGCGAGGGGACGGATAGTATACACCGTGGGCGAGGGGACGGATAGTATACACCGTGGGCGAGGGGACGGATAGTATACACCGTGGGCGAGGGGACGGATAGTATACACCGTGGGCGAGGGGACGGATAGTATACACCGTGGGCGAGGGGACGGATAGTATACACCGTGGGCGAGGGGACGGATAGTATACACCGTGGGCGAGGGGACGGATAGTATACACCGTGGGCGAGGGGACGGATAGTATACACCGTGGGCGAGGGGACGGATAGTATACACCGTGGGCGAGGGGACGGATATTATACACCGTGGGCGAGGGGACGGATATTATACACCGTGGGCGAGGGGACGGATATTATACACCGTGGGCGAGGGGACGGATATTATACACCGTGGGCGAGGGGACGGATATTATACACCGTGGGCGAGGGGACGGATATTATACACCAGGGGTCAGGGGACGGATATTATACACCAGGGGTCAGGGGACGGATATTATACACCGGGGGGCGAGAGGCCGGATGTTATACCCTGGGGGTCGGATGTTATGCAAAGGAGGGCTTGGGGTTGGATGTTATACAGTGGGGTTGAGGGGATGGATTTTATACACTGGCGGGGGGGCGAGGGGACGGATGTTATACACCAGGGGGAGGGAGCGAGGGGACGGATATTATACATCGTGGGCGAGGGGATGGTTGTTATACACTGGGAGCGAGGGGACGGATATTATACACCGGGGGGCGAGAGGCCGGATGTTATACACCAGGGGGAGGGAGCGAGGGGACAGATGTTATACCCTCGGGGCCGGATGTTATGCAATGGATGGCTTGGGGTTGGATGTTATACAGTGGGGTTGGGGGGATAGATTTTATACACTGTCGGGGGGGGCAAGGGGACGGATGTTATACTAAACTAGGGGCAAGGGGCGGATGTTATACATCGGGGGAGGCGAGAGGCCGGATTTTATAAACTGGGGGCTGAGAGTCCGGATGTTATACACCGTGGGCAATGGGACTAAATGAAAAAAGCAGAATTCGGTGACTAGGAGTTTTGTCCTATAATGTATGGGCATTTGCCTTCCCTTTAGAAACTCTCCCTTGTGATTCTGCAGTGTCTTAGAGGTTGACTATCTTTTCCTACATTGCTCAGGAGTTTCTCATGAACAGACTTCCAGTGGCTTGCCCAACTCCGCTATTACTGGGAGAATGAGAATGCGAGAGTGCGAATCATCAACTGCAATGTGAAGTCCGCCTATGAGTACCTGGGCAACTCCCCACGCCTGGTCATCACTCCGCTCACTGACAGGTGCTAGCGGACTCTGCTATGATGTGATGGGTTATGCTCAGAAATCTTTTTGACTTTTGTATGATGCATGAAACTTCTTAGAAAGTTTATTGATATTTCATACCAGTTCTTTCATGTTTCATTGGTAGATCGGTGCTTTTTATCTAAATCTTGGTGGAGCTCCAGAAGGTCCGGCCGGCACAGGAAAAACTGAGACCACCAAAGATTTGGCCAAGGTGCTGGCCGTGCAGTGTGTGGTCTTTAACTGCTCTGATGGTTTGGACTACATAGCAATGTCAAAGGTACATACAATGTTAAGCTGCTCCATTGCAGATAATAAACTGACTCCAACCGATGTTCTGCTGACATCTTTTGATTGTATAGTACAGACCAAAAGTTTGGACACACCTTCTCATTTAAAGATTTTTCTGTATTTTCATGACTATGAAAATTGTACATTCGCACTGAAGGCATCAAAACTATGAATTAACACATGTGGAATTATATACTTAACAAAAAAGTGTGAAACAACTGAAAATATGTCTTATATTCTTGGTTCTTAAAAGTCGCAGGTTAACAGCAGCTCAGATTAGAGACCAGGTCAATGCCACACAGAGTTCTATCAGCAGACACATCTCTACAACAACTGTTAAGAGGAGACTTTGTGCAGCAGGCCTTCATGGTAAAATAGCTGCTAGGAAACCACTGCTAAGGACAGGCAACAAGCAGAAGAGACTTGTTTGGGCTAAAGAACACAAGGAATAGACATTAGACCAGTGGAAATCTGTGCTTTGGTCTGATGAGTCCAAATTTGAGATCTTTGGTTCCAACCACCGTGTCTTTGTGCGACGCAGAAAAGGTGAACGGATGGACTCTACATGCCTGGTTCCCACCGTGAAGCATGGAGGAGGAGGTGTGATGGTGCTTTGCTGGTGACACTGTTGGGGATTTATTCAAAATTGAAGGCATACTGAACCAGCATGGCTACCACAGCATCTTGCAGCGGCATGCTATTCCATCCGGTCTGCGTTTAGTTGGACCATCATTTATTTTTCAAAAGGACAATGACCCCAACACACCTCCAGGCTGTATAAGGGCTATTTGACCAAGAAGGAGAGTGATGGGGGGCTACGCCAGATGACCTGGCCTCCACAGTCACCAGACCTGAACCCAATCGAGATGGTTTGGGGTGAGCTGGACCGCAGAGTGAAGGCAAAAGGGCCAACAAGTGCTAAGCATCTCTGGGAACTCCTTCAAGATTGTTGGAAGACCATTTCCGGTGACTACCCCTTGAAGCTCATCAAGAGAATGCCAAGAGTGTGCAAAGCAGTCATCAAAGCAAAAGGTGGCTACTTTGAAGAACCTAGAATATAAGACATATTTTCAGTTGTTTCACACTTTTTTGTTAAGTATATAATTCCACATGTGTTAATTCATAGTTTGATGCCTTCAGTGTGAATGTACAATTTTCATAGTCATGAAAATACAGAAAATCTTTAAATGAGAAGGTGTGTCCAAACTTTTGGTCTGTACTGTATATACTTTTTTTTAGTTTTTCCAAGGGCTGGCATCATCGGGAGCATGGGCGTGTTTTGATGAGTTTAACCGTATTGAGCTGGAGGTGTTGTCCGTGGTGGCCCAACAGATTCTCCGCATCCAGAGAGCCATCCAGATGAAGATGGACATGTTCAACTTCGAAGGAACAGAACTGAAGTTTAACCCAAATTGCTTCGTAGCCATTACCATGAATCCTGGCTCCGCGGGACGTTCTGAGCTGCCAGATAACCTCAAGGTAAAGAGTCCCAGTGCCTTGCATCGGGTCCTTCCACAACATTTCTATAGGATTAAGCTCAGGACTATGACTCGGCCATTCCAAAACTTTATGTTTATTCAACCATTCTTTTGTAGAACGACTTGTGTCTTTGGGCCATTGTCTTGCTCCATGACCCACGTTTTCTTGAGATTCAGTACATGAACTGATATCCTGATATTTTCCTTTAGCATTTGCTGATCGATTTTAGAATTCATTGTTCCATCAATGATGGCAGCCGTCCTTGGCCAAGTGCAGCAAAACAGGCCCAAAGCATGTTACGATTACCATCTTTGTGTTTCATAGATGATAGGAGGTTCTTATGCTGTAATGCAGTATTTTCTTTCTGCAAACATATAGCTTCTCACTTAAAATCTCTATCTTGGCCTCATCCTTCCACAAAGCATTATTCCAGTTACCTATTGATGTGCCCAGGTGAGTTTTAGCAGTGACATTTTAAATCGCATTGCCTTTCTCCTTGCAATCCTGCCATGCTCGCCATTGTTGTTCATTGTCCTTCTGATGGTGGACTCATGAACAATTACATTAGCTAATGTGAGGAGAGGCCTTTAGTTGCTTAGAGGTTACCTTGAGTTCCTTTGTGACCTCACAGACTGATGTAGCTTTAAGTCAAATTTATGCAGTAATACAGAAATTTTTGAGGGGTTCACAAACTTTCAAGTAAATACTAGGTTTACAAAAGAAACATAAGATTTCATCAAAGGGATTATTCTCCCCCGAACCTATATGAGATTGTACATTTCCTATGTATAATCACAACACCTGATGCCCTCATTTCTGCAAGCTCCTTAATATTGATGTCCCGTTCTCCTATTTTCCAAAATGGACACAGTAGAGGTGTGGAGAGAGATTTGGAAAGTGTTAAAGGAGTATTCCCATCTCCAAGATTCTATCCCAATATGTAATAGGTGTAATAATAATATTAATAGCAAATACCTCCAATTGGAAATGTAGTATAGTTCTTCTGATTAGCTATGTCGCTTAACCCATGTGCAGGGCATAGCAGTAGCTTAGGTATCCATGGTTACGACCACTAGCAAGTAAGTAACTGTTACTATGAGTGCTCGTAACCATGGATACCTAAGCTACTGCAATGTCCTGCACATGGGTTTAAGCAACATAGCTAATCAGAAAAACTATACTACATTTCTAATTGGAGATATTTGCAAACATTATTATTATTACACCTATTACATATTGGGACAGGATCTTGGAGATGGGAATACCCCTTTAACCACACTTTGACTGACTTTCCTCTGATGTGGAATAGACACATCACTTTTAGGTCTGGGGTGGAGGATAGTGTAAATGGACATAATGGGTTCCCCGGCTCTATGCCTAGTTTACAGTAATTTAGTTTCATTTGTTGACTGACCCATCTGGTTTGCGCATTTCAGGTTCTTTTCCGGACTGTAGCAATGATGGTCCCCAACTATGCTCTGATTGCGGAGATCTGCCTTTATTCTTATGGTTTTCTGCACGCTAAACCTCTCTCGGTGAAGATGGTAATGACTTACCGGCTGTGCTCGGAGCCGCTCTCGTCCCAGTTCCATTATGATTATGGGATGCGTGCAGTAAAGGCTGTGCTGACCGCTGCTGGCAATCTGAAGCTGAAATTCCCCCATGAAAATGAAGAGATTCTTGTAAGTTCTGAACTGTTGGTCGCTTTACATCTCGTATAGGATAGCATTACCATCTTACCGAGAAGCATTTGGATCACAAAAATTAGAGCTGTATGATTTTATAGTAGCAGACAGAGACTTGCAAATAATTTCTGCACATTACTGTTCCTGGCTTGTTAGATCTCATCTGTGCAAAAGTGTCAAAACTATAGTTGTTAAACACGTAGCTTGTTCATCTTATGGGACAGTTTTGATTTTTAACTTAAACACATGTATTTTAGGCTAAAAATCATTTTAACAATTGGGTTTTATTAAAAACGTTGCATCGCTTGGCTTTCACCGGCTTTTTGATTCCCTGCACATTCAATTTTGATGAGGTCTGTGGTCATAAATAAACTGAGAGGAGCTCAGAAAAAGAAAGATAAAACATTTACAAACTCCCCGTCAGCCAGCAAAAACGAGTTCACTGACAGTATCTCACTTAACTCATTCTGCAGCCGGCAATTAACAGTAACACAGAGGCCACATGTATTCCCTATGGAAAAACAATTCTGCAGCATATTTTAGTGCAACTCAGCAGCGTTCCATTCCTCTTTTATCATTCCTGGAAATGTAGGAATTAATTTAAATCTGTCAATAACGAGTCCCCTACACAGTCTGACAATGTCACCACTGTTTGGGCACAGTCAGAGTGTATAGGGTTGTCCACTATATAGATTATATATACATTATATATCATTTACACATACATTTCCAGGAGGTATAACAGAGGGACGATACAATGTAGAGTTTTAGGAAAAGAGGTTTCATCCTTATTTTTTGGAGAATACTATTCTTTACTAATACAGACATACCACAAGAACTGACGGCTCCTTTGTAATGGGGTTCCTCACTTTTAATATTGTTTCATGTCATATTGTATATGAATTATTTTATCATTTAATCCTTTTTCATTCTATTTAGCTCTTGCCGTCAATTAAGGATGTAAACGAACCCAAATTTTTGTCTCATGATATTCCTCTGTTCAATGGGATTACCAGTGACCTGTTCCCTGGCATTCAACTTCCGAAAGCCGACTATAAGGTATTAAAATATAATAGTGTCTTAAAGGGGTTTTCCAAGACTTAAAGAGGACTTGTCCCTCGCCATAAATATGTAAATGCCGCTGTTCTCCTGACTCCGGCATTGTTTTTCTTTTCTTCCTGCTCCTCTCCGTTCCTGACATCTGTCACTCTCCTCTAGCCCTTTAAGCCAACTGGGCAAGGCCTTCCTGAAGACTCCCACAGAGAGGACTTGATGACCACGCCCACTTGGCTATTAAAATTATGAACTAGATTTCTATAAAGAGGCTATATCTCAGGAATGGAGAGGCGCAGGAGCAAAAGAAAAACAACACCGGATTCAGGAGAACAGCGGCATTTACACCAGGTAATAAAATTGCATATTAATGGCAAGTGATAGGTCCTATATAGCTGGCCAGCTATCATCTGGATGACAGTTATCTTTCCCGGCTCCCCCATATTCAGGAATGCTCGCTCCTGTTTTCTCTATGACAGAGTCGCTGCCAGAATCTTATGGCAGCTGCTAATTTCAGGGTCAGAAAGTAAGGATCGGGTGATTAAATTCCAACCGCCCGATTTTTATGTCCCCCAACATAATCAGTCATGAGGCCCCCATACACAGTAGATGATAGACCAATCCCATTGAAATCACCCGATCCTGGTCCACTGCTTTGGAATTGGGTTACATGACCTTGTCACTCATCGTCCGGTCCCATTAGTGCAACCTGGGCAGCTGCACAGGGGCACCAGAGGTAAGGGGGCTCACTTACACCTCCAATGCAGGATGATCTGATGTAGAAAAAAAATGGTTAAAACATCTGTGAGTGATTTATCACTAGTTTAGTTGTAGGTTATGGAGACATTTTTTTAAGATGAATGAATCGATTCGCAGGAGACTGATCCAATGGCCAGGTGTCATGGGTGCGTCAGATGTGACAGACAGTCGCCTTGCAGTTGGTTGCAGGAGATCCCTTCGTTTGGCATTACAGACATCTTCTTAACGGTCTCACTGTAGGACCCAGCGGCTACCTCCCTCCTGCTCTAATTGACAATCAGGCCTGGGTGTTTAAATACTTCCTGGTTGCTACACAGAGGTGCCAGTGATATTCACATGACCCCTTGTGAAGGCTTGGAGCAAGTGTAGTTCTTACTTCCTCTCTGGTGCTAAGAGGATGTGTGTGCCATCTCTCTGAAGTCGACTCAAGCTAAGCTACTTCCCCCGTGTCTGTCTCCCCTTGCTGTATTTAGTTGTCAGTGGGGATCGACTAGTGCTCACCCCCCCTTCCCTATCCAGGGCCAAACGCTAAGGAAATACAGGGATAGGTTCCTGTGCAGCAATTGGTGAGGAACCAATATAGAGTCGGTAGGGGAGACAGGGTGATTGCAGATCAGCCTAGGAGGTCTCCATTTCCCCCTTTCCCTAGTGTCTGGGCTCCCTTCCCCTCATCCCTTTGTGCCGCACTTTGTCTTTCCTACACTGTGCGTGACATCAGGTCAGTGGTGGGCACTGAATGAGACCCCTGAGAGCCACCTTATTTCTTCCTGCTCTTCTTCAGATTAGCCGGCCTGGCATGACGTTATGGTTGCAGCATGATGTACACCAGGCCATATAATCAGAAGAGGAGCCGGGGATGCCGGCAGCTAAGAGGCGGCTCTCAGGGGTCCCGTCCAGAGGCCACAGAATACTGATCTGGGTCCTGAAAATGTATTCTCCCACCTCTAATTGGATCCACTGTAAACAGACTGATGAAATATTTTACCTTCCTTTTGCTCAGGATTTACTTGAATGCGCACAGGAGAGCTGTGCTGGACACAACATCCAGCCCGAGAAGGTCTTCCTGGAGGACATGATCCAGACGTATGAGATGATGATTGTCAGACACGGGTAAGCTGGAACTACAGAAGTCCATGGGACGGGGGATTTATTCTTCGCTGTTTCCATTTTATACAATGGACCATGCAGCATTTTGTTTATCCCGTACAGTTTTATGTTGGTTGGAGAGCCGTTCTCTGGAAAAACGAAGGTCCTCCACGTCCTCGCTGATACGCTGTCTCTTATGAATGAGCGAGGGTGCGAAGAAGAAAAAGTGATTTACCGGACAGTGAACCCTAAAGCCATCACCATGGGGCAGCTGTTCGGGCAGTTTGATCCAGTGTCACATGAGGTTCGTCTATGATTGGAATTATTGTTTATAATACTAATACCTTTGCTGAAAATGGGAACATCTCCCCTTTTATGGCTTATGGACATGGTAGAAGGGGTTCCTTCAGAGACATATGTAGCACCCCGAGGACTCGGCTGCTACAGGGGTGTTGCACCTCGAGCCAGAGGTGTGGTATTCCACTCCCGGGTAAGGATGGAGTGTGGGACTGAGCTCAGCTAGCTGCATGCACTACACTCATCCCATTTCCGGGGGACAGATCAATAGTACTCCCACTAGGTGAATGTGCAGGTACGACAGCGTCTGTCCCTGGCTGGAGTGGGAGGGGGGGAGGAACATCCCAGTAGTGTAGGGGCAGATAGGGGAGGGGCTCTGGGCGTAGAGATAGGAGCCCATTGGGTGCTAGTCACCTGGGCTCACACATAGAGGGAGTATATATGGTGGGCACCATCTAGAGACAGGGAGAGTCAGTTCAGAGGAGCAGAGCAGAGGAGCTCAGCCAAGAGGGCTGACAGGGAGCTGTGGCTCCGGCTGGGCCCAGCTCCAGGGCCAGGCCTGCAGTGGAGAGAGAGGAGGAAGAAAGGCCCAGAGACGCAGGACCAGAGGGAACCCTGAGATCCCACAAGCTACCGGGTGAAGGGTTGGCGGAAACGGGTACCGGAACCCAAACTGGTGGAGGCTAATGATCCTCAGCCAGGAACCAGAGGTCGTGGTCAAGTTTTGCCACGGCCCTCACCATATCCACCAGGAAGGCACACCAAGAATAGGGTCAGGAAAGCCAGAGAAGGTTTTACCACCAAGAGGCCCGAGGGAGCCGGACAAAGGTGGATCCCTGGTGGGGACGGCCAGCAGAGAGAGAAAGAGAGGGGAGCTCAGGACCACGCTCCGGAACTGCCTGGGGGTTAGCCGAGTCCCGCACCTGGTGAACGCAGTATGGCTCGGGTGGTCACTCCCGGCCGAAGTGACTGAAGCAACATCTGTGAGTAAAAACCCTGAAACTGCATCATACGTCTCTGAGTCTCCTTGCTGCACCATCACTACCTCCATCATCTACACCTGCTGCCCTGAGGCCATACCCCTCCCGTTGGGGGTTATACCATCTACGCTGCACAATCCTTCCACCGGCCTCAGCGGACTGTCCTGCAGCAGCAGCCCTATAGCTGCATTCAACGGGTGGCGTAGTCATCCAACATCTACTGCATATACTAAGCCACACAGTTTGACTCCCTGGGCACGGACCGGGTCACCGCCACGAGACTACTACCCCCATCTGATCCGGCTCCGGGTAAGCCCCCGTGCGCGCGATGCCGCACGACACAGAAGGCCCAGGGGCGCGTCAACTTTGGCGTAGTCGGCAGGATCACGTGCCCGCCACCACCGGGTACTGCGTGCCTGAAGAAAAGTTTATCTGTACCGTAAGAAGAAGTCTCCCGCCGGTTCCGGAGGGTCCCCGCCATCGGACGCCATCTCGGATCGTTTCCCGCCGTTTGCCCGCCATCTGCAGTCTTTTCCCGCCATCCACAGAGTTTCCCGCCATTGGGAGATGATTCCCGCCATCTGAGATGATTTCCCGCCCTGGCAGAGCGGACTCCATTATGGGCGTGCCAGAGGGTGGCAAGAGACTACCTCCCATCGTGGGCCTGGTCCCAGAAGAGCGCCAAAAGCAGAGACCGCCCCCACCAGCAGAGACTGCAATGATAGAGATGTCCATCAGCGTGGGGGGACTGCCCCTGGAACTGACAATCACCAAGTTGCCCCGGGACCACCCTCAGTGTGGGCGGATCAAGAACAAAAGAGAGAGGATGGGTGCAGCCTGGAGGAGTCTGGAGAGATCGCACCCGGAGATGGAGGGAGAGTCAGGCAGCACCGACCCTGTGGTCAGGAGCCTGTTGCAGGCCGCCACCCCAGAAGGCCTGGTGGAGATTCTGGCACAGCTCCCCAAAGATCGGGAGCATGCACAGACCGCGCTGGAGGGCTTGGCTCGGAAGATGGCCCGAGTGCAGCAAGAAGTACTGGCCGAGTGGAGCAGAGAGATGGCCCTGCAGGCTGGAACCCGCCAGCAAAGGACGCCACCCGCAACGAGGAGCACGCCTGCCCCTGAAGATGGTGCGGAAGGGACGAAGGCCGGAGACGACGCCGTGGAAGGAGCTGAAGAGGTGGAAGCAGGTAAAGGGGATGTCACCACCCCAAGCCTAATAGCCGTAAGCCTGCCCCAGCTCCCCATCGCAGAGCCCGAAATCCCACCGACCATGCCCGTTGCTGCACCGCCACCGCTCCAGACTAGGCCTCAAGCAGCAGGAGCCGCGGCCACGCCCCCTGTGACGTCACCCGCCTCAAACCCGAGCGCGGCCAAGCAGGAGACGCCACCGGCCTGGTCGCAGGGCCGAGTACCCCCGGGCGCCGCAGTTCCAACAGCGCCCTCTATCTCCACCAAGTCACTGGCCTGGTCGCAAGGTCGAGTACCCCCGGGCGCCACCGTCTCCACAGTGCCCTTCACCGTCAGGGTGCCACCGGCCTGGTCACAAGGCCTGGTGAATCCGGGCGCCGCTGCCTCCACCGCGCCCTCAACCCTCAAAGTCCTGCCCTTGGGTGAAGACCTGTTTGCCCAGCATACTTGCCCGGATGGGCAGCCCTTTGTGTGGCCACCGGAGTTCGTCAATCCCCGACTCCGGAAGGAAAGGCCCCTGTGTGAGCCCCTGATCCCGGCTCCGGCGCCCGCCAAGATCACCCCACTCCCGTTGGAGGAGGCGCAGTTCGCGTGGGACCCCACTGGAGAAAACCTCATCGGGTTCACCCAAGAGACCCGGGCAGCCGCAGCCGAGCGTGCGGAGTGCTGCCGGCAGCAACTGGAGGTCTTCGACAGGGAACGGCGAGAGAGGCGGGTCCGCGAGGAGCGGCTGCAAGTTCAAAGTGCGGAGCAGAAAAGCCGGACCCGACGAAACCCCCGTGCAGCCCACGGTCCCCGCGCCACCGGGACCGTAATCAAGTTCCAACTGGAGCACGGTTGGGGCTTTATCCGGGATCACCGAACCCCCGGCGACATCTTTGTCACCCGCAGGGATGTCGAGTCCCACCTGCCGGAGGGACACCGCGGACGTGACCTTTACCTGGGTGATGAGGTCACCTTCACCCGGCATCAGTGTGCAAAAGGACCATACGCCCTTCATGTGCACCGGCTGACGGAGGAAGAGCTGCGGTGTGAGGAGGAACAAGAGGACCCGGACGGGTCTGAAGGCTACCCGCGAGAAGGAGCAGGAGGACGCCGTTACTGAAGTACGGTAAAGTGGAACTGTACATAGTTACCCGTAGGGTACTTGTCATGCTGCTAGAGTAAAGTGAGTTCCCCGTTGGGACAAGTGTGAACTGTTACCTGTGTCCCCTATCCTTAAACAGGCTGAGGACTGTGAGCAGCCATCCCATCTCCCCACAGGCTAAGGACTGTGAGCAGCCATCCCTTGTCCCCACAGGCTGAGGACTGTGAACAGCCATTCCTAATCCCCACTGGCCGAGGACTGAGGGCGGCCATACCCTGTATATAGTTGCGCTTCCTAAAGCGCCCCCTACCGGTTTTATAGGAAAACTGTTTTTTCTACAAGTGACTGTTGCACTTTACCTGGTCACAAGTTGCACGGTGGCCAGAGATCAAGAATGTTTCATATGAAAAAGTTTTTATTATGCTAAAAGAGTTAATGATATTTTATAAGTGTGTGTATTCGTAATGTTTTATACCTGTAACGTTAAAAGAGAAAAGTACCTCCCATAAAGGGATGATTGAAAGTTGATATATCTTATATGTAAGTGCACTTTAAAAATTTTTTTGTATGTTTGTATGTTTTACTCTTTTACAGCCAGAGGACGTGCTGTGGTTTACCAGGGGGGAATGTAGCACCCCGAGGACTCGGCTGCTACAGGGGTATTGCACCTCGAGCCAGAGGTGTGGTATTCCACTCCCGGGTAAGGATGGAGTGTGGGACTGAGCTCAGCTAGCTGCATGCACTACACTCATCCCATTTCCGGGGGACAGATCAATGGTACTCCCACTAGGTGAATGTGCAGGTACGACAGCGTCTGTCCCTGGCTGGAGTGGGAGGGGGGGAGGAACATCCCAGTAGTGTAGGGGCAGATAGGGGAGGGGCTCTGGGCGTAGAGATAGGAGCCCATTGGGTGCTAGTCACCTGGGCTCACACATAGAGGGAG
This sequence comes from Phyllobates terribilis, assembly GCF_046119375.1. Classification (NCBI taxonomy): domain Eukaryota; kingdom Metazoa; phylum Chordata; class Amphibia; order Anura; family Dendrobatidae; genus Phyllobates; species Phyllobates terribilis. The sequence goes on from NW_027363127.1 coordinate 874,412, forward strand.
TATATATGGTGGGCACCATCTAGAGACAGGGAGAGTCAGTTCAGAGGAGCAGAGCAGAGGAGCTCAGCCAAGAGGGCTGACAGGGAGCTGTGGCTCCGGCTGGGCCCAGCTCCAGGGCCAGGCCTGCAGTGGAGAGAGAGGAGGAAGAAAGGCCCAGAGACGCAGGACCAGAGGGAACCCTGAGATCCCACAAGCTACCGGGTGAAGGGTTGGCGGAAACGGGTACCGGAACCCAAACTGGTGGAGGCTAATGATCCTCAGCCAGGAACCGGATGTCGTGGTCAAGTTTTGCCACGGCCCTCACCATATCCACCAGGAAGGCACACCAAGAATAGGGTCAGGAAAGCCAGAGAAGGTTTTACCACCAAGAGGCCCGAGGGAGCCGGACAAAGGTGGATCCCTGGTGGGGACGGCCAGCAGAGAGAGAAAGAGAGGGGAGCTCAGGACCACGCTCCGGAACTGCCTGGGGGTTAGCCGAGTCCCGCACCTGGTGAACGCAGTATGGCTCGGGTGGTCACTCCCGGCCGAAGTGACTGAAGCAACATCTGTGAGTAAAAACCCTGAAACTGCATCATACGTCTCTGAGTCTCCTTGCTGCACCATCACTACCTCCATCATCTACACCTGCTGCCCTGAGGCCATACCCCTCCCGTTGGGGGTTATACCATCTACGCTGCACAATCCTTCCACCGGCCTCAGCGGACTGTCCTGCAGCAGCAGCCCTATAGCTGCATTCAACGGGTGGCGTAGTCATCCAACATCTACTGCATATACTAAGCCACACAGTTTGACTTCCTGGGCACGGACCGGGTCACCGCCACGAGACTACTACCCCCATCTGATCCGGCTCCGGGTAAGCCCCCGTGCGCGCGATGCCGCACGACACAGAAGGCCCAGGGGCGCGTCACATAGACCCCAGCCATACATTGCCGGACAATCATTTTATTATGACTTACTCTCTGTTTGCACAAAAATTGGAAACTGTTTTATTTTCCCCATCAGACATGGAAACAACAAATTGTATTATTTATGCCAGAAATTAGCATAAGTTTGCATACTTCCAGCCACATTCTGACTAGACTGTGTCTGGCCTCACTCAATACACTTGCTTTGAGTGAGGTCACGCACTTCTAGTTGGCATGTGACCGCATATATGCAAATCACTTACTTGCGGTCTCTCCCGGTGCCGGAACGTTCACTTCAATAGGGGCCACGTGTAGTCAATACATGTGTATCATCAATATCATAATCCCTGGCGTTCCCTTTAATAATCCTTTCAATTGTGGGATTGTATTGGATTTTATGGGAAGAGCAATTTTATTGATGCCTCTCTTCATTTGCAGTGGACCGATGGGATAGTCGCTAATACTTTCCGGGAGTTTGCGTTATCTGAGACCCCGGAAAGAAAATGGGTTATCTTTGATGGACCTATTGATACGCTAGGGATAGAAAGTATGAACACAGTCCTAGATGATAACAAAAAGGTAACTCTCTATTTTACTTTGTGAAGACTTTTTTTTATTTAACCGCTTCCCGACCGCCCACTGTAGATAAACGTCCGCGCTGCCTGGGCTCTGTGGAGCGCGGACGCTTAAAAACGGTGGGTGGTCCCGCAGCACTCAGGACCCCGAGGGTCCTGCAAGCGCTGCGGGTGAGGTGCAGAGCAATAGCTCTGACAGTGAACATCATCGAGACCTGATTTGATCAGGTCCCAGTGATGTTAACCCTTTGCTGTCTTCTATATGCCGCGATGTATAGTGATCGCGGCATATAGAAGACAGCAGGAGGAGAGGGGGTCGTCTACTTACCTCTCCGACGACCCCTGATACCTTCCAGGACCTGGCGTTGCTATGGCAGCTGGAGGTCACATGACCACCTCCAGATCTGCCATATACGGTGTCCTGCGAGGCTCAGCCTGCAGCTGAAGCCTGGCAGGAGACACTGACTGTGAAACAGTCAGCAAAGATCTCATGTAATGTAATATATGTCTATTACATTACATGAGATCAGTGATCAGAAAAATAAAAATTAATGTCCCATGCAGGGACTAAGTAAAAATGTAAAAAAAAAGTAAAAAAAATGTTTTCAAACTACTAAAAAAAAATCACAAAATAAATAAAAATAAATAAATAAAATATTAAACTTATAAATCCGTATATTTATGCAAAAACAAAAAAAGTACACATATTTGGTATCGCCGCATCCGAAACAACCCGAGCTATAAAACTGTCACACTAATTAACTCCTTCTGTGCACACCGTAATAAAAATAAATAAAAAACAGAGCAAAAAACAATGCTTTTTCCTCATATCGCCAAACAAAAAGTGGAAAAAAATGCGATCAAAAAGCAAAATGGAAATAAAAATGGTAACGCTGAAAACGGCATCTTGTTCCGCAAAAAACAAGCCACCATAGAGCTCCATCAGCCGAAAAATAAAAAAGTTATAGCTCACAGAATAAAGCAATGCAAAAAAAATATTTTTTCTATAAAATTGTTTTATTGTGTAAAAGTGCCAAAACATAAAAAAATATACAGTAAGTGTAGTATCGCTGTAAACGTACTGACCTGAAGAATAATGCTGCCTTATCACTTTTACCACACGCAGAACGGCATAAAAATAAAACCTCAAAAAACAATTCCTGAATTGTTGGTTTTTGTTAATTTTACCTCCCAAAAAACGGAATAGAAAGCGATCAAAAAATGTCACGTACCCAAAAATGGTACGAATAAAAATGTGAACTCGTCCCGCAAAAAACAAGCCATCACATGACTCTGTCGGCCGAAATATGGAAAAATTATAGCTCTCAAAATATGGCGATGCAAAAACAAGATTTTTCAAAAAAAAGCGTCTCTTAGTGTGTTACAGCTGTCAATCATAAAAACCCGATATGAATCTGGTATCTCTGTAATCGCACCGACCCAAAGAATAAAGTAATCTCATCACTTATACTGCACAATGAACGGCGTAAAAAATAAATAAAACCAATTCTTCACCTGCTACTGATTTGTTTATTATGTCTCCCAATGTGCTCACCACACATCTAGATAAGTTCCCTAAGGGGTCTAGTTTCCAAAATGGTGTCACTTGTGGGGGGTTTCCACTGTTTAGGCACATCAGGGGCTCTCCAAATGCAACATGACATCCACTAATTATTCAAGCAAATTTTACATTCAAAAAGTCAAATGGCGCTTCTTCCTTTCCAAGCCCTGCCGTGCGCCCAAACAGTGGTTTTCCCCCACATATGGGGTATCGGCGTGTTCAGGAGAAATTGCACAACAAATTTCATGGTGCAATTTATTCTATTACCCTTATGATAATGCAAAATTAGGGGATGAAAAACATTTTTGTAGGAAAAATGTGAAAATTTTATTTTTACAGCTCAATATTATAAACTTCTCTGAAGCACCTTTGGGTTCAAGGTGCTCACCACACATCTAGATAAGTTCCCTAAGGGGTCTAGTTTCCAAAATGGTGTCACTTGTGGGGGGTTTCCACTGTTTAGGCACATCAGGAGCTCTCCAAACGCAACATGGTGTCTGCTAATTATTCAAACAAATTTTGCATTCAAAAAGTCTAATGGCGCTCCTTCCCTTCCGAACCCTGCAGTGCGCCCAAACAGTGGTTTTCCCTTACATATGGGGTATCAGCGTGCTCAAGAGAAATTGCACAAAAAAATTTGGGGCTCATTTTTTCCTGTTACCCCTGCGAAAATAAAAAAAATTGGGTCTAAAGTAACATATTTGTGAAAAAAGTTAAATGTTAATGTTTTTCTTCCACATTCCAAAAATTCCTGTGAAGCACCTGAAGGGTTAATAAAGTTCTTGAATGTGGTTTTGAGCACCTCGAGGGGTGCAGTTTTTAGAATGGTGTCACTTTTGGGTATTTTCTGCCATAAAGACCCCTCAAAGTGACTTCAAATATGATGTGGTCGATAAAAAAATGTTTTTGTAAATTTTGTTGGAAAAATGAGAAATCGCTGGTCAACTTTTAACCCTTATAGTTCCCTAACAGAAAAAAAATTTTGGTTTCAAAATTGTGCTGATGTAAAGTAGACATGTGGGAAATGTTATTTATTAACTATTTTGTGTGACATATCTCTCTGATTTAAGGGCATGAAAATTCAAAGTTTGAAAATTGCAAAATTTTCAAAATTTTCGCCAAATTTCCGATTTTTTCACAAATAAACGCAAGTGATATCGAAGAAATTTTACCACTATCATGAAGTACAATATGTCACGAAAAAACATTCTCAGAATCAGCGGGATCCGTTGAAGCGTTCCAGAGTAATTACTTCATAAATTGACAGTGGTCAGAATTGAAAAAATTGGCCCGGTCACAAAGACAAAAACAGGCTCTGGCGCGAAGTGGTTAACCAATTCTCGACTGCCCATATGATGATGCCATGTGTTTGGAAGCTTCTAATAGTTTTTTGGGCAACATCTGAGTTAATTAGAGACACACCTGTGGATGTATTTTAATGCACACCTGAAACACACTGCTTCTTTCTGTAGCATCATGGGAAAGTGTAAATAAATCAGCCAAGATATCAGGAAGAGAATTGTGGACTTGCACAAGTCTGGCTCATCCTTGGGTACAATTTCAAGATATCTGAAGGTGCCTCGTTCATCTGTACAAACAATTATATGCAAGTACAAAAAAGATTGGAATGTCCAGCCACCATACCACTCAGGAAGCAGACGGGTTCTGTGTCCCAGAGATGAACGTGCTTTGGTCCGACATGTGCATATCAACCCCAGGACAAAAGCAAAAGACCTTGTGAAGAGGATGGCAGAAGCTAGTAAGATTGTCAGAGTGACAATTCACAGTGAAACGAGTACTGTATCAACATGGGCTGAAAGACCACTCTGCCAGGAAGAAGCCATTACTCCAAAAGAAACATAAAAAATCCAGATTAATGTATGCAAATGCACACAGGAACAAAGACCTTAATTTTTGGAGACATGTCCTGTGGTCTGATGAAACTAGAATTGAACTTTTTGTGCATAATGACCATCGTTAAGTTTGGAGGAAAAAGGGAGAAGCTTAGAAGCCTAAGTACACCATCCCAACTGTGAAACACGGGGGTGGCAGCATCATGTTGTGGGGTTGCTTTGCTGCAAGAGGGACTTGGTGCACATCACAAAATACGTAGATGGCTTCATGAGAAAAGAAGATTATGTGGCAATACTGAAGCAACATCTCAAGACATCAGCCAGGAAGTTGAGCAGAAATGGGTCCTCCAAAATGAACAATGACCCGAAGCATACTGCCAAATGGTAACAAAGTGGCTTAACCCCTTTGTGACCAAACCAATTTTTTAAATCTGACCAGTGTCACTTTATGTAGTAATAACTCTGGAATAACATATCCCATAGCTTTTGAGACTGTTTTTTTGTGACACATGGTACTTTATAATAATGGTAAATTTAGGCTGATATGGTTTGCGTTTATTTATAAAAATATCAGAAACTTGGCAAAAATGTCTTAAAAATTGCACTTTTCAAACTATGATTGATTATGCCTTTAATCCCAATTGTCATACCACACAAAAACAGTAATAAATAGCATTTCCCTCATGTCTGCTTTACATCAGCACCATTTGTAAAATGTTGTTTCATTTTATTAGCATTTTAGAAGATTTAAAAATGTAGCAGTTATTTTTCATTTTTTTCAAGGAAATTTACAAAACTTATTTTTATAGGGACCTGTTCAGTTTTGAAGTGACTTTGAGGCTGCGTGCCCACTGTGCGTTTTTCAAGCGTTTTTGCTGCGGAATTTTCAAAGCGAAAACTCTTAAACGCTTGGTAATGCGTGCCCCATGGTCCTCAATGATAGCCCGCATGTGCTGTGTGTTGGTATATGCAACAGTTGTGGACTTCTTTGTTTGTGTGAAGGAGGACTTTATGCTGATCTGACAGTAGATGGCGATGTTGTGTAAAGTTTCCTTGTTTACTGTATTATAAAAGGAAAAAAGTTTCTCTTGTATTTTCTATTTTGTTCTTACTTCCTGGTGCAGTACTGTGTAACTGTGCGTTTTTTCCTTTACCTCATGTTCTGAGAAGTAAAAGCTTGTTATCCCCTGTAATCTGCTCTGTGAAGTTTTATACTGCAACTGTGGGTATCCAGAAGCTGTGCAACACTGTGCACATGCTGCGGAAATTTACGCTGCGGATTATCATTGCGGAAAAATCTGAAGCATATCCATTAATTTTGCGGAAAAGCGGCGTAATTGCCGCCATTGACTTCCATTGAATTGCATAATATCTTAATGACTACATGTACACATGTGGATACTAAGTGATTCAATGTGCGGATGGTACCCAGGTCTGGAGACGAGGAGACTCTCCTCCAGACCCGGGTACCATAGAACCTGTAGTTAAAAAAGAATAAAATAAAAAATAACATTATACTTACCTTCTCATGGCCCCCGGTCTCCTGTATGGTGCGTCAAGTGTCTTCGGCGGCTCGTGGTGGTGTAAAAGGACCTTCCATGACGTCATTTAGTCATGTGACAGGTCACGTGACCGTTGATGTCGGCGGTCGCTTGACCTGTCACATGACTAAATGACATCATGGAAAGTCCTTTTCACCATCGCGAGCCGCCCAAGACACCGGACGCACCGGAGAAGGGGCTATCGGAAGGCGAGTAGAATGTTTTTTTTGTTTACCATTTTTATTCTTTTTTTAACTATTAACTTGGTCACACTATATAAATCCATGCTGGTTGCATGGATTTATATAGTGTGACCAAGTTGTCAAGCACTTTTCCAAGTGATGGTAAAATCACTTGGAAAAGCGCTTGACAACCAGCATACAAAAATGCATGCAAAAACGCTTGACAAACGCTTCTACCTGGCGGGAAAAACGCATGTAAAATCCGCATGCATTTTTCCTGCCAGGGATATACAGAAAAAATCCGGAGCATTTTTGCTTCGTGGGCACTTAGCCTGCGAGTCTTATATGTTGGAAACCACCCAAAAGTGTTACCATTTTAACCCCTTTAAAGCCCATGACGTACTAATACGCGTCTGTGCCCTGGGCTTTAAGAGCCTGACCCGTATTAGTACGTCATCGCGATCGCGCGCTCACACAGGCTGTGCGGGCGCGATCGCCGCCGGGTGTCAGCTGATTGTCACAGCTGACACCCGGTACTATGTGCAGGGAGCGGTCCCGCACCGCTCCCAGCACATTAACCCCCGCAATGCTGCGATCGAAGTCGATCGCAGCATTGTGGAGGCAAGGGGAGGTGATCGGTATACTCACCTCCTCTTCCGGCCTCCAGCGCTGTCTACCGCGGCTTCCCGGGTGTTGCCATGACTACCCGATATCGTCATGACAACATCCGGGTCACCAGACAGCAGTAAGATTGTGTGGACATGCGCAGTGCATCTCCAAACTATCTTCTCCCTGTCCAGCGCTGACAGCCGGCATGGCACAGGGATGGTGCTCCATCCCTATGCTGTGCAGGCGATCAGAATAAAAAAATTGAAAGTCCCACAGTGGGACAAAGTAAAAAAGTGTAAAAACTCCCAGAAAGTGGGAAAAAAAAAAAAAAATTGTAAAAATAATAATAATAATAAAAAAATAATAATCCACTAAAAATAAAAATATAATGTACCCATCAATAAATATTATGAAAAAACAAACAAACACACAATAAAAGTACACATATTTGGTATCGCCGCGTCCGTAACGACCTGGACTATAAAACTGTTCCACTAGATAACCCCTTCAGTGAACACGGTAAAAAATAAAAATAAAAAACAAAGCAAAAAACAATGCTTTATCATCATACCGCCTAACAAAAAATGGAATAACACGCGATCAAATAGACGAATATAAATAAAAATGGTACCGCTGAAAACGTCATCTCGTCCCGCAAAAAGCAAGCTGCCATACAGCTCCATCATCCGAAAAATCTAAAAGTTACAGCTCTCAGAATAAAGCAATGCAAAAAAATAATTTTTTCTATAAAATAGCTTTTATTGTGTGAAAGCGCCAAAACATAAAAAACGATATAAATGTGGTACCGCTGTAAATGTACTGACCCGAAAAATAAAGCTACTTTATCAATTTTACCACACCCGGAGCAGAATAAAAAAAAAAAAAAAAAAAAATTCCTGAATTGTTGGTTTTTGTTTATTCTGTCTCCCAAAAGCTGGAATAGAAAGCGATCAAAAAATGTCACATGCCTGAAAATGGCAACAATAACAACGTCAACTCATCCCGCAAAAAACAAGCCATCACATGACTCTGTCGGCCAAAATATGGCAATGCAAAAACTAGATTTTACAAAATATGTGTCTTTTAGTGTGTTACAGCTGTCAATCATAAAAACCCCATATGATTCTGGTATCACTGTAATCGCACCGACCCGAAGAATAAAGTAATCTCATCACTTATACCGCACGAGGAACGGCGTAAAAAATAAACGCTAGGGCTGGGGTTGTGCTAATGTTAGGGTTGGGGTTGTTTTTTTTACAAAAGTAAATAAAAAAAAAAAAGATGACGATATGGCAACTAGCGTTGAGCGCAAGTGCTCGCTACTTGAGTTTGCATCGGGTGCTCGGGTATGCATTGAGTATCGCGGGTGCTCGAGTCTCCGCCCCATATGCTTCGTGGCCAAAAAAACCTCGCGGGGATTGCCTGCCATGCACGAGCGATCCCTGCATGGTTTTTTTGGGGTGTCTAATAACCGTGAAACATGCGGGCGGGGACTCGAGCATTTCACTTGAGCACCTGTGGTACATGATGCATACCTGAGTACCCGATGCAAACTCAATTATCGAGCACTTGCGCTCAAGAGTAATGACATTCTGTGTCGTACCTCTGGGTTAAAAATGTTCACTATACCCCTTAATAAAATCCTTGAGGGGTATAGTTTCCAAAATGGGGTCACTTGTGAGGGAGCACCACTGTTTAGGCACATCAGGGGCTCTCCAAACGCAACATGGTGTCCGCTAACAAATTGAATGGAAAATCGGCTCAAATTGTTAGCGGACACTATGTTGCATTTGGAGAGCCCCTGATGTGCCTAAACAGTGGAGCTCCCCCACAAGTGACCCCATTTTGGAAACTAGACCCCCCAAGGCACCTATCTAGATGCATAGTGAGAACTTGGAACCCCTAGGTGCTTCACAAATTGATTCGTAAAAATGAAAAAGTATTTTTTTTCCACTTTTTCATTTTTACGAATCAATTTGTGAAGCACCTGAGGATTCCAAGTGCTCACTATGCATCTAGATAGGTGCCTTGGGGGGTCTAGTTTCCAAAATGGGGTCACTTGTGGTGGAGCTCCAATCTTTAGGCACACAGGGGCTCTCCAAAGGCAACATGGTGTCCGCTAACAATTTGAGCCGATTTTCCATTCAATTTGTTAGCGGACACCATGTTGCGTTTGGAGAGCCCCTGATGTGCTAAATAGTGGAGCTCCCCCACAAGTGACCCCATTTTGGAAACTAGACCCCACAAGGCACCTATCTAGATGCATAGTGAGCACTTGGAACCCTCAGGTGCTTCACAAATTGATTCGTAAAAATGAAAAAGTGGAAAAAAAAATACTTGAGGGGTGCAGTTTTTAGAATGGTGTCACTTTTCGGTATTTTCTGTCATAAAGACCTCTCAAAGTGACTTCAAATGTGATGTGGTCCCTAAAAAAATGGTTTTGTAAATTTTGTTGGAAAAATGAGAAATCACTGGTCAACTTTTAACCCTTATAGCTCCCTAACAAAAAAAAATTTTGGTTCCAAAATTGTGCTGATGTAAAGTAGACATGTGGGAAATGTTACTTATTAACTATTTTGTGTGACATATCTCTCTGATTTAAGGGCATAAAAATTCAAATTTTGAAAATTGCAAAATTTTCGCCAAATTTCCGTTTTTTTCACAAATAAACGCAAGTGATATCAAAGAAATTTTACCACAATCATGAAGTACAATATGTCACGAAAAAACAGTCTCAGAATCAGGGGGATCCGTTGAAGCGTTCCAAAGTAATTACCTCATAAAGTGACAGTGGTCAGAATTGAAAAAATTGGCCTGGTCATTAACGTGCAAACCACCTTGGGTTGTAAAGGGGTTAAACACTGCACCCCTCAACGTATTTAACCCCTTAAGCCCCGGAGCATTTTCCGTTTTTGCATTTTCGTTTTTTGCTACCCTTGTTCCTAGAGTCATAGTGTTTTTATTGTTTGGTCAATATGGCCATGTGAGGGCTTATTTTTTGCGGGACAAATTGTACTTTTCAACGCCATTACTAGTTTTACCATATCGTGTACGGGAAAATGGGAAAAAAATTCCAAGTGCGGTGAAATTGCAAAAAAAGTGCAATACCACAGTTGTTTTTTATTTTATTTTTTTACCACGTTCACTGAATGCTAAAACTGACTTGCCATTCTTATTCTCCAGGTCATTACGAGTTTGTAGACACCAAACATGTATAGGTTATTGTATATTTAAGTGGTGAAAAAAAATTCCAAAATTTGATTAAAAAAAATAAAAAAAAATAGCGCCATTTTCTAAGACCCAAAGCGTCTCCATTTTTTGGGATCTGGGGCTGGGTGAGGGCTTATTTTTTGCGCACCGAGCTGAAGGTTTTATTGATACCATTTTGGGGTAGATCCGATGTTTTGATCGCCCATTATTGCATTTTATTGCAATGTTGCGGGGACCAAAAAACGTAATTCTGGCGTTTCGAATTTTTCTCTCGTTACGCCGTTTACCGATCGGATTAATTCTTTTTTTATATTGATAGATCGGGCGATTCTGAACGCGGCGATACCAAATATGTGTGTGTGGACTTTTTTTATTATTATTTTATTTTGAATGGGGCGAAAGGGGGGTGATTTAAACTTTTATATTTTTTTAATTTTTTTTTATTTTTAAAAACTTTTTTTTTTTCACTTTTTGCATGCTTCAATAGTCTCCATAGGAGACTAGAAGCAGCAACTATCCGATTGTTTCTGCTACATACAGGGGATCAGCACATCCCCTGCATATAGCAGAATTGGTCCTGTGCTATGAGCGCCGACCACTAGGTGGCGCTCATAGCGACCAGATCATGACAACCACAGGCGTCTGCTGCAGACCCTGGGTTGTCATGCCCACCCATCGGTGACCCGCGATCACGTGACGGGGTCGCCGGTGGGCGGGGCTTAGGACGCGCTTCTAGGAAGCGCGCGTTAAATGCCGCTGTCGGAGATTGACAGCGGCATTTAACATGTTAACAGCCGCGGGTGGATCGCGATTCCACCCGCGGCTGTTGCGGGCACATGTCAGCTGTAATAATCAGCTGACATGTGCTCGGTTCAGTGAGGGCTCAGCGCAGCAGGGAGGGAGGCCAAATGTGTGTACTAATACGGCACCCGTTGTTAAGGGGTTAAAATTGCTTTCATATACTTCATTAACCCTTCTGGTTCTTTTCAGGAAGTAATGGAAAGTGGAATGACAAGAATGAAAAAGTTTACTTTTACAATCTAGATTTTGATAACTTCTGAACAGGCAATTATAGCCGGCATACTTTAAAGGTAGTTATTTGGCCATGAACTGCCAAGGCAAACATCAGGACCACACAATCAAGATATCAAGGTGCCGATAAAGTTAAAAGGAAGCCCCCACACTGTGTTAACTATTTAGATTCTATAATCACTATTGACAACAGAATCAAAGGGGTTAAACGTCCATGGTCTGTGCCAACACTGATCATGGCTGATGCAGCAAGTTGTCAGCTATAATGTACAGGTGACAGCTACAGGATAGTCACCTGTCGGGGAACGCTAGTCTCTTATATTGCAGATCAGTAAAAAGACGTCTATTGGTCAATAAGGGGTTAAGGATAACAAAGTCAATGTTTTGGAGCGGCCATCACCAAGCCCTGATCTTAGTCCTATTGAAAATGTATGGGCAAAGCTGAAAAGGCCGGTGCGAGCAAGACGACCTACAAACCTGGATCAGTTACACCAGTTGTGTCAGGAGAAATGGGCCCAAATTCCGACCTAAGAGTATGTGCCCACGTAGCGTTTTACAAGCGTATATGCTGCGGGATTTCCTCAGGGTAAACGCTTGTGAAACGCTAGGTAATCTGCCCCCCATGGTCCCCACGGGGAATCCGCAAGTTCTATGCCCATGCTGTGGATTTTTCCGCAGCGTTTTTGATGCGCGCAATAATCCACAGCATGTCAATTAATTTTGCGTTTCCGCAAGCGGAATTGCCTTTGCAATGCAATAAAAAACGCAAGGCAATTCCGCATGTGGAAAACGCGCGATAAACACAGGATAAACGCGCGTGGAATTCCGCATGTGGAAAACGCGCGATAAACGCAGGATAAACGTGCGTGGAATTCCGCATGTGGAAAACGCGCGATAAACGCAGGATAAACGCGCGTGGAATTCCGCATGTGGAAAACGCGCGATAAACGCAAGATGAACGTGCGTGGAATTCCGCATGTGGAAAACGCGCGATAAACGCAGGATAAACGCGCGTGGAATTCCGCATGTGGAAAACGCGCGATAAAAGCAGGATAAACGCGCGTGGAATTCCGCATGTGGAAAACGCGCGATAAACGCAGGATAGACGCACGTGGAATTCCGCATGTGGAAAACGCGCGATAAACGCAGGATAAACGCGTGTGGAATTCTGCATGTGGAAAACGCGCGATAAACGCAGGATAAACGCGTGTGGAATTCCGCATGTGGAAAACGCGTGATAAACGCAGGATAAAAGCGCGTGGAATTCCGCATGTGGAAAACGCGCGATAAACGCAGGATAAACGCGAGTGGAATTCCGCATGTGGAAAACGCGCGATAAACGCAGGATAAACGCGTGTGGAATTCTGCATGTGGAAAACGCGCGATAAACGCAGGATAAACGCGCGTGGAATTCCGCATGTGGAAAACGCGCGATAAACGCAGGATAAACCCACGTGGAATTCCGCATGTGGAAAACGCGTGATAAACGCAGGATAAACGCGTGTGGAATTCTGCATGTGGAAAACGCGCGATAAACGCAGGATAAACCCGCGTGGAATTCCGCATGTGGAAAACGCGTGATAAACGCAGGATAAACGCGTGTGGAATTCCGCATGCGTTTTTCCGGGAGAGGACATGCAGAAATTTTCTGCTTCATTTCCGCAACGTGGGCACATAGCCTTATATTGTGAGAAGCTTGTGGGAGGAAATCCCAAATGTTTCACCCAAGTCATTCACTTTAAGGACAATGGTACCAAATACTAATGAAATGGATGGAAAGTTTTGACTTTGTTTTAAGCATTTTTATTACTTACTGCATTCTCGCTCTCTCATTATTCTGGCATTTGGCAAATATTACAAATGATGGTAATCCTAATTGACCTAAAACAGGAAAGGTTTATTCTGATTTCATGTCAGATATTGAGAGAAACATGCAGATACTGTGTGTCTTTTTATATAGTGTATGGAAACTTCTGGTTTCAACTGTATATGAGATATTGAAATGTAATTGGTCATATTGTAATTTATTTTGCATGAAGTAAGTGAATTCCCACATTAATTTGACATTATATAATAATGTCTTTATATTTAAATAAATCTCAAGTGATTTCAACAATACAACAGGATGTTATTTTCTTATAATAAAAAAATTAAAATAAAAAATTCTATTGTGGTGTTAATTTTGTAATATTGATTTTTATCTGTTTCATTTATGTCTCAGTGTTTGAAAAAGGCCTTTTGCATAAGGCTGAAACGTTACATTGAATTTTGGGATTTCTTTATGAAATAAAGAATTGCATTATCATTATGAATATTTGAGTGCCGAGTATCTATATATACACTGGCATGCCAGGCATGTCAATCTCCACAAGGAGAAAAATGACCCTTTAGATCCCAGTGAGAAGCCTCTCATACAGTCAAATCGGATCTCATGCTTTGTACTGACGAGGAGCAATACTCTGAAACACCGTGGCTGCAAATTGAGATTCTGGTTTGGCTTTTCTCCCAAGTCATGTGACAAGGCTCGTTAAAGGGTCGATATTGACTTTTAGGATTGCTACTTCCAATAGACTTGTCACTTATCTCACTTTTAGCAAATCAGAATATACCGTAGATCATATATAATAGAAATAATCATTATCCACTGTCTGTCTTTCCAAAAGTGATAATAGGAAGTGCAGCCATATCGGTTGTGACCTTTGAATTAATTTCTCAGAAACAGACAGTGAACAGTCATTTTGTCAGGATGTTATATCAATGACTAAGTCATTAGTTTCCAAGAAGCTGCTTTAAAATTGACAAACTACTTCTTCCTATTTTTGCAGCGGTGCAATATTGCCATCTTATTAGAGAAGAGCAGTTATAGAGAATGTGTTATCAAACAATAACCAATTGTTTAAATTACCTTTTTACATTAAATTTATTTTTTATTTTATTTACTTTTTTTTCACTATAGTAACCATCTAAACTAAAAAAACACACCCACAGATCCTGCAATTATCACCCTGGCCAAAATTAGTTTCATATTTCCTGTTGTATGCAGAAGATTTTTCAGCAGTTTTATTATCATCAGTGAAAATGACAATGAAAGATGACACCTCTATATAAAGCAGATAAAGTAGCCACCATTCACATTAAATGATAGTCACAGCTCACCTCCTCACCCTTCCTTCACAATGAGTCTATTCTTAGGACTAGTGGCCAGTGTGGAAATTGTAAGACTTCAGGATTGTTTTTTTTTATTGTGATGTTAAAAAGTGAAAATCTAAAAAAAATGACATTTACAGTAAATTGAATGTAATCCCTTCTCACCATGGACAGTTTTAGTTTTTGCGCTTTTTCTTTGTTCCTCTCCTTCTTTCTCCCCTTTCGTGTGACATAGCTGTATGAGGGCTGTTTTTTTTTTACCCTACAATATACTGGAAAACTGGAACAAAAATTCCAAGCGAAGTTAAATGGGATTGCGTTTTTCATTGTTTTTGGGTTTTGTTTCTAAGGTTTCATTGTGCAGTGAAAATGACCTGTGAACATGATTCTTCATGTCGAGCAAACTTGAAAAACCAGATATCAAACTTGTATAGTTTTATTTTGATGGTGAAAATATTTCAGAGATTCGGTGGATAGAGCTTTATGAGGGCTTGTTAATTGCTGAGGTTTTCATTAATAACATTTTTTGGGTTATATACGATGTTTCAATCCCACTTTTTCATGTACCAACATGGCAGCCATGGGGGCGGTCAGCAGGCTCATGGTTGCCACTGAAATCCATAAGCAGCACTTTCACTTAGTGAAGGGGGGTGGAAGGCAACATCCCATGGGCATCCAAAATGGTGAACCTCTGGGACATCGCACCTTAACTACCACGGTCAGGGATTTACTGCAGCATCTAAGGGGTTAACAGCAGCAACCAGAGCTGCTCTAATAGCGGCTTTTACAGACAAATACCGGCAGTATAACACAGCTGGAATCTGCAGGTATATTGTGGGTTGAGTTGCAGAGTCCACTCCACACACTCGCACCCAACATGCACTATACATGTAGGGCAGATAGGGGTTAAACAACAGAGGACACGTTCCCTTTAAGCACTTAAGAATGTATTTATTTTTTACTTTGCAGATAGTATACTGGCATATGCTTTGTACTTAAAGGGAATGTCTGCATTAATTAATGTCTTTTTGTTAGAAGGGCCCCAATATGCTGACTAAAGGATGATCTGTTGCTGGCAATCTCAACAATATGCCATTTGTTGAAAAATCTGGCAACAAGCATTTAATTCTCCTGCACTGCCACCAAAGGAAACAGGAGGTACTGCACAGTATCCAGTGAAATCAATAAGCTGACTATGTAATGAATGAAGTACTGGGACCTTCAAAGTGGGAATGACTCCATGTAACTGCTCTCTAGTCTGCATAAAATGGGTTCAGGTTTACAACGGAGAATCCCCACTATTAACCTGTATAGTGCCCCAAGTATGTGCAAGTGGTTTCTAAACCAGACAACCTCATTAAGTCTCATAACACCTTTGTCAATAAACAGGTATTCTCAAATTACTAAGTTGCTTTAATTAGTTAAACAGCATGAAAATACACAAGTTTGCCACTGACTTGCTTTTTCTATCTGCTGTCATTCTCCTGCAATGAGAGCTTTTATCTTACATAGTGTAAAGCTCATTTCCGTGGAGTTCAGCCACTAGTAGACCTTGGTAGAGAGTGTGCAGTAGTCACATTCCAGGAGAAAAGTTAACTCCTAACATACCGTTATCTCTGTCCAGCCCATTCATTTCTATACATCAGTTAGCTGCTCCCTTTTGGCTCTTGACGAGATGCTCTTATCCACCCTGTAGAATCACAATTCCTGCACCCAGTATCTAGGCTCTCATTGTCTGTGGCTGTGTGCTTGCTCAAATACCCTGTTGTCTCTATGTGTAAAAATAGTGATAGTGATAGAGTACATTCCAGAACCAACCACTGATGGCAGAATGTGTTACAGCAGAACTTGTGCTGAGCTTTATAGTTCTAATAATACTACAGCTCTGCTGCTCATCAGAGCTCTCACTCAGGGAGAAGAGCCCGTCCTGCCAGAAATCAGGAAGTAATGAGACTGCATAGCTCTGAGCTGCTCAAGAGATCACTTATGAAAACTCCTTTTAGGCATCAAACATTTCCTATGTTCAAATAGAAAGAATCAAGATCTACATATTTTAGAATGTGTATGAACTACATGTCTGAAATAAAAATAAATGATTCTAAATAATATATATATATATATATATATATATATATATATATATATGCATACAGTACAGACCAAAAGTTTGTAGACACCTTCTCATTTAAAGATTTTTCTGCATTTTCATGACTGTGAAAATTGTACATTCACACTGAAGGCATCAAAACTATGAATTAACACAGGTGGAATTATATACTTAACACAAAAAATTTGGGAAACAACAAGTTAAGGTGGCCACACACAATAACTGAAAGTTGATTGCTGGTTCGGCCGTCCACTACCTCTCCCAACTCTCATACACGAGAAGGTTTGGCTTGGTTAAATGTTCATGTGTTTTCAAAGTGGAGAACTGTGAAAATCACTGCCAAACGGCTCTGGCAGCAGCTTATCACCTGAATAACAAAAGGGTCAGGCATTAAGGGTCAGGCAGTTTGAATTTTACCTCCTCTGAACTCATCTGTCAGGGAAGAGTCTGGATGTCCCCTTAGACTATTAGCTTAGTCCAGGGGTCGACAAAGTTGTTCAGAATCTAGGAGCCAGCCAAAAAATTTAGGAGCCAGAATTTTTTTTGTTGACAAACTGTACATATAGACCCCCTCACACACGGCGTCTCCCCGGGGAGCACGGCCTTTGTATGTACTTACACAGGTAGCGGCTCCCCGGCCACAGCGATCCTTCCCCCCAGGGCCGGCTCCAGGTTTTTCTGGGCCCCGGGCGAAAGAGTCTCAGTGGGCCCTTTTAACACATACACGATTCATGATGCACAGATACGGCGGAGAAATAAATATATAAATATATATATATATATATTTATTTATTACACATGGCCCAGCCTGCCCCCTCATCCTTCACATACGCAGACATATGCGCGCGCACACACGGTACGCAGACATATGCACGCACACACGGTACGCAGACATATGCGTGCGCACACACGGTACGCAGACATATGCGTGCGCACACACGGTACGCAGACATATGCGTGCGCACACACGGTACGCAGACATATGCATGCGCACACACGGTACGCAGACATATGCGTGCGCACACACGGTACGCAGACATATGCGTGCGCACACACGGTACGCAGACATATGCGTGCGCACACACGGTACGCAGACATATGTACACATACAGACATACACATAGATAAAACAGACAAATATATATACACAGTCATATACACTGACATTCACATACATGCACTCACACAGACCCATTACTAATATTTTTAATATGGGGATTGGGGAAGCCTCACTCACCTGTCCCCGGTCCAGTGTCCTGTCCAGCAGCTCCTCGGGTATGGGGCAGTGCAGGGCCCCCGGCGTGTCACAGACTTCATGGCCCTGGAACATCAGAGGGGCCCACTTGCGGTCGGGTCCGGGCCCCTCCCGCCCATCTGTGCAGGACCTCCGCTCCGACGATGTTTGATTGCCGGCACTTCCCCCAGACATGGCCGCGCGCTGTGCGGTTGTGTCTGCTAGTAATGACGCGGCAGGAGCGACACACAAGCACAATTAAAGGTGCAGTGCCGTCGACCCTGCCGTGTCATTACTAGCAGACACAGCCGGACAGTGCGCGGCCATGTCTGGGGGGAGTACCGGCAATCAAGCAGCGCCTGCGTCCCTGAACAGGTGCCGAGGAAGCGGCCAGGGCCCCGACAGTGAGTGGGCGGTGGGTGTGTGAGCCCAGCCCCGACAGTGAGTGGGCGGGTGGGTGTGTGGGCCCGGGCCCGGCCCCGACAGTGAGTGGGCGGGCGGGTGTGTGGGCCCGGCCCCGACAGTGAGTGGGTGGGTGGGTGTGTGGGCTAGGCACCAGACAACATTTTCTAGGCGCCACTGGCGACCAGGCGCCTGGGTTTGTCGAGCCCTGGCTTAGTCTATTGTGTATGGAGGCTTAAAGGGGTTTTCCATTACTCAGACACCTTCTCAATCCATATGTGTGTCCCCCAGTAAAATAATAACACCTATACTCACCTCCAGTGCCAGCACTATTCCAGCGGTGTCTGCACTGGCTATCCTGGGGATTGCGTGTGTCATGGGTGTGTCAGAAGTGACAGACAGTCATCCTGCAGTTGGTTGCAGGAGATCTCTTCATTTGGCCTTACAGACAGCTTCTTAGAATATGTATCTCTACGACCCAGCGGCTAGCTTCCTTCTGGCTAATTAACACCCTGGCCTGGATGTATAAATACCTGTTGTGAACCAGAGGGAGGTGCCGGCGATATTCATTACCCCTTGTGAAGGCTTGAGCAAGAGCATTACTTCTTCCTCTCTGGTGCTAGAGAACGTGTGCGCATTTGTCTGGAGTCGAGTAAAGCTAAGCGATTTTCCCTTGTTTGTACCCCCTTGTTGTCTTTAGTGTTCCGTGGGGATCAACTAGTGCTCATCCTTTCTGTTCCCTAGCCTGAGCCTAATGGCAGGGAAAGACAGGCCGAGGTACTCGTGCGGCGATTGGTGAAGAACCAATAAAGGGACATTAGTGGAGACAGGGTGACACTAGATCAGCCTAGGAGTTCTCCACTCCCCACTTTCCCTAGTCTGGGTTCCCTTTCCCTTTTGTGTTGCACTTAGTCTTTCCCACACCTTACGTGACAGCATGACATTATATCTCATGATTCCTAGGGGCAATCAGCGCTGACTTTACTCTCCCCACCTTTGGCCAACTTGCATACAACCAGAGGAAGTGAGAGCTGTTGCTGCTCTTACTTCCTCCGGATGTAAAGGTATGTGCTATAACTGGAGGCAGGAAGAGTGAAGCCAGCGCTGATTGGCAGCAGGGATCACTTGACATAACAATGTCACGTGATCCCAAGGAGAGCCAATGCCGACACGGCTGGAACACTGGAGGGGAGTATAGGTGTTATTATTTTACTGAGGGCAAAAATATATTTATGGAGAAGGAGATGTCCGAGTAGTAGAAAACCCCTTTAACTGTTGGCTACTACTTTCATGGATGTGGACAGAAAGCTCTTTCTGAGTTAAGTAGTTCAAGCTGACAAAGGTTTCCAATAGAGTTGGTGCGAGTCAATTCGCAGGACCCAGTCCATCAGCCACATCCATAATCTGTGACCACTGCATCGGAGCCCTGAGAACCACCTCCTATATCCCGGCATCCACAGCTGTTCTACTGATTAGCCGGCCTGATGCAATGTTACATATGCATCATGCTGTAACCATAAAGATGCAGCTAATCAGAAGAGAAGCAGGGAATCTTGGAAGGTAGAAGGCAGGTCTTGAGGCTCCTGTCCAGCATCCAAAGATTACTGACGTGGCCGATGGACCGAGTGCTGCGAAACGAATTGCACCAACTCTAGTTTTCAAATAAAACAACAATGTCTAAATGGCTAACCAATATTGCATTAAAGGATCTATCTACTTTATTTTTCCCCAAAACTGTGCCTCTCTTGTCCATGGGGTGTGTCTGGTATTGCAACTCAGTGCCCCATTGATTTGGTTAGGGATAAGCTACAATATCAGGCAGCGCTCATGGGTAGTGTGAAATGTGTATGGAGTGTGGTCTGTATCTATGCTATTCTCTTTGTTTGAATTTTTTTTTATACATTTGTAGGTAACTCAAATGGATCATAAACTCAATCTCATAACCGATATGATTCACCACCTGATAGCAAACCAACAAAGCGGTCAGTCTACCAACAGAACACCGCACCGGAGCAACTCTCTGAACGACGGGAGCAACCTCTCCAGTACTCTGCCTACCTACCAACAGTTACAGTGCCAAGACGAAACCAAGATAATGCATCTTGATGAACAAACACAAACTAGTTCTTCTACTGTCCTCAATGCAGATATTCATTATTTTAATGAATGCATTTATAAGCAAAAAGTAAAATGAATGATGAAATTAGACTGAGTATCGAGTAAGTGTGTAACACTGTAAAGGACGTCTTGTCTATTCTCTGTAGATCCTATCAGGGTTCATTGAAGGTTTCTTAGAGGAAGGGACATGGAACATATGTGTATTGCTCCATGTAGAAACATGCAAGAAAGCATCTGATACATTGATGAATCCTTTCTCAGGAAGATTGTAGCTCATCGGCCTGTGGGAGCGTAAATCGCTACGGGTCGTGCTGTAAAACTGGCAATACAACTGAACAATTACCCTGATTTTTTTATTGTATTAAAATACACTTTTTACATTGATTTTCAATTTTTGGGGGGCCTAAAATGACAATTCTTTTGAGAAAAATAGAAATACAGTTATATGAAAAGTTTGGGCACCCCTATTAATCTTAAGCTTAATGTTTTATAAAAATTGGTGTTTTTGCAACAGCTATTTCAGTTTGATATATGTAATAACTGTTGGACACAGTAATGTTTCTGCCTTGAAATGAGGTTTATTGTACTAACAGAAAATGTGCAATCTGCATTCAAACAAAATTTGACAGGTGCATAAGTATGGGCACCTCACCAGAAAAGTGACATTAATATTTAGTAGATCCTCCTTTTGCAAAAGTAACAGCCTCTAATCACTTCCTGTAGCTTTTAATGAGATCCTGGATGAAGGTATTTTTGACCATTCCTCTTTACAAAACAATTCCAGTTCAGTTAAGTTTGATGGTCTCCGAGCATGGACAGCCCTCTTCAAATGATCCCACAGATGTTCAATGATATTCAGGTCTGGGGACTGGGATGGCCATTCCAGAACATTGTAATTGTTCCTCTGCATGAATGCCTGAGTAGATTTGGAGCGGTGTTTTGGATCATTGTCTTGCTGAAAGATCCATCCCCTGCGTAACTTCAACTTTGTCACTGATTCTAGAACATTATTGTCAAGAATCTGCTGATACTGAGTGGAATCCATGCGTCCCTCAACTTTAACAAGATTCCCGGTGCCGGCATTGGCCACACAGCCCCAAAGCATGATGGAACCTCCACCAAATTTTACTGTGGGTAGCAAGTGTTTTTCTTGGAATGCTGTGTTTTTTTGCCGCCATGCATAATGCCTTTTTGTATGACCAAACAACTCAATCTTGGTTTCATCAGTCCACAGGACCTTCTTCCAAAAAGAAATTGGCTTCTCCAAATGTGCTTTTGCATACCTCAGCCGACTGTTTGTGGCGTGCTTGCAGAAACGGCTTCTTTCGCATCACTCTCCCATACAGCTTCTCCTTGTGCAAAGTGCGTTGTATAGTTGACCGATGCACAGTGACACCATCTGCAGCAAGTTGATGCTGCAGCTCTCCGGAGGTGGTCTGAGGATTGTCCTTGACTGATCTCACCATTCTTCTTCTCTGCCTTTCTGATGTTTTTCTTGGCCTGCCACTTCTGGCCTTAACAAGAACTGTCCCTGTGTTCTTCCATTTCCTTACTATGTTCCTCACAGTGGAAACTGACAGCTTAAATCTCTGAGACAGCTTTTTGTATCCTTCCCCTGAACAACTATGTTGAATAATCTTTGTTTTCAGATCATTTGACAGTTGTTTTGAGGAGCCCATGATGCCACTCTTCAGAGGAGATTCAAACAGGAGAACAACTTGCAAGTGGCCACTTTAAGTAGCTTTTCTCATGATTGCATACACCTGGCTATGAAGTTCAAAGCTCAATGAGGTTACAAAACCAAAAAAAGTGCTTTAGTAAGTCAGTAAAAAGTAGGTAGGAGTATTTAAAACAAGAAAATGATAAGGGTGCCCATACTTATGCACCTGTCAAATTTTCTTTGAATGCAGATTGCACATTTTCTGTTAGTACAATAAACCTCATTTCAAGGCAGAAACATTACCGTGTCCAACAGTTATTACATATATCAAACTGAAATAGCTGTTGCAAAAACACCAATTTTTATAAAACATTAAGCTTAAGATTAATAGGGGTGCCCAAACTTTTCATATAACTGTAAATATTGTACTGTAGAAAATTACACTTCTTTTTTTTTACAATGTATTTTTGGTAAAAATGGTATTAAAGAGTTAATTTTTCTTTATGATTTCTGATCACAATTTTTTTTTATGGAATATTTTTTGACATCTGATCAAATGTATTGTATTTTCTCAAAAATGTTGATATTTGCACATTGATTGGTTTAAAGCAGTGATGGCGAATCTTTTAGAGACCGAGTGCCCAAACTGCAATCCAAAACCCACTTATTTATCGCCAAGTGCCAACACGGCAATTTAACCTAAATATTGAGGTTTTACTGACACAAACAACTGATACAAAGAGCAGACGAGGGCAGCATAGAGCAGCCACAGACAGGAGCAGGGGTAAGAGACTGCAGAAATAAAGAATGTGCTCACCCACATCCTGGTATATATGCTGGCCCTCCCCTCAATCCTGGTATATATGCTGGCCCCCCCATCAGTCCTGGTATATATGCTGGCCCCCCCTCAATCCTGGTATATATGTTGGCCCTCCCCTCAATCCTGGGATATATGCTGGACCTCCCCTCAATCCTGGTATATATGCTGGCCCTCCCCTCAATCCTGGTATATATGCTGGTCCTTCCCTCAATACTGGTATATATGATGGCCCTCCCCTCAATCCTGGCATATATGCTGGCCCTCCCCTCAATCCTGGTATATATGCTGGTCCTCCCCTCAATCCTGGTATATATGATGGCCCTCCCCTCAATCCTGGTATATATGCTGGCCCTCCTCTCAATCCTGGTATATATGCTGGCCCTCCCCTCAATCCTGGTATATATGCTGGTCCTCCCCTCAATCCTGGTATATATGCTGGCCCTCCCCTCAATCCTGGTATATATGCTGGCCCTCCCCTCAATCCTGGTATATATGCTGGCCTTCCCCTCAATCCTGGTATATATGCTGGCCCTCCCCTCAAACCTGGTAAATATGCTGGCCCTCCCCTCAATCCTGATATATATGCTGGCCCTCCTCTCAATCCTGGTATATATGCTGGCCCTCCTCTCAATCCTGGTATATATGCTGGCCCTCCCCTCAATACTGGTATATATGCTGGCCCTCCCCTCAATCCTGGTATATATGCTGGTCCTCCCCTCAATACTGGTATATATGATGGCCCTCCCCTCAATCCTGGTATATATGCTAGCCCTCCCCTCAATCCTGGTATATATGCTGGTCCTCCCCTCAATCCTGGTATATATGATGGCCCTCCCCTCAATCCTGGTATATATGCTGGCCCTCCTCTCAATCCTGGTATAAATGCTGGCCCTCCCCTCAATCCTGGTATATATGCTGGTCATACCCTCAATCCTGGTATATATGCTGGCCCTCCCCTCAATCCTGGTATATATGCTGGCCCTCCTCTCAATCCTGGTATATATGCTGGCCTTCCCCTCAATCCTGGTATATATGCTGGCCCTCCCCTCAAACCTGGTATATATGCTGGACCTCCCCTCAATCCTGATATATATGCTGGCCCTCCCCTCAATCCTGGTATATATGCTGGCCCTCCTCTCAATCCTGGTATATATGCTGGCCCTCCCCTCAATCCTGGTATATATGCTGGCCCTCCCCTCAATCCTGGTATATATGCTGGACCTCCCCTCAATCCTGGTATATATGCTGGCCCTCCCCTCAATCCTGGTATATATGCTGGTCCTCCCCTCAATACTGGTATATATGATGGCCCTCCCCTCAATCCTGGTATATATGCTGGCCCTCCCCTCAATCCTGGTATATATGCTGGTCCTCCCCTCAATCCTGGTATATATGATGGCCCTCCCCTCAATCCTGGTATATATGCTGGCCCTCCTCTCAATCCTGGTATATATGCTGGCCCTCCCCTCAATCCTGGTATATATGCTGGTCCTCCCCTCAATCCTGGTATATATGCTGGCCCTCCCCTCAATCCTGGCATATATGCTGGCCCTCCCCTCAATCCTGGTATGTATGCTGGCCTTCCCCTCAATCCTGGTATATATGCTGGCCCTCCCCTCAAACCTGGTATATATGCTGGCCCTCCCCTCAATCCTGATATATATGCTGGCCCTCCCCTCAATCCTGGTATATATGTTGGCCCTCCCCTCAATCCTGGTATATATGCTGGCCTTCCCCTCAATCCTGGTATATATGCTGGCCCTCCCCTCAAACCTGGTATATATGCTGGCCCTCCCCTCAATCCTGATATATATGCTGGCCCTCCCCTCAATCCTGGTATATATGCTGGCCCTCCTCTCAATCCTTGTATATATGCTGTCCCTCCCCTCAATCCTGGTATATATGCTGGCCCTCCCCTCAATCCTGGTATATATGCTGGCCATCCCCTCAATCCTGGTATATATGCTGGCCCTCCCCTCAATCCTGATATATATGTTGGCCCTCCCCTCAATCCTGGTATATATGCTGGCCCTCCCCTCAATCCTGGTATATATGCTGGCTCTCCCCTCAATCTTGGTATATATGCTGGCCCTCCCCTCAATCCTGGTATATATGCTGGCCCCCCCCTCAATCCTGGTATATATGCTGGCCCTCCCCTCAATCCTGATATATATGCTGGCCCTCCCCTCAATCCTGGTATATATGCTGGCCCCCCCCTCAGTCCTGGTATATATGCTGGCCCTCCCCTCAATCCTGGTATATATGCTGGCCCCCCCCTCAGTCCTGGTATATATGCTGGCCCTCCCCCAGTCCATGCATACATGCTCCCTCTCCCCCCCAGCCTGCTGGCGCCACTGTGCATCGCATATTAAAAAAAAAAAAAAACCACATAATAAACCCTCCTCCTCACCTTCCTTCTTCTCCCGCGCAGCGTCCTCTCCTGTAGTCGGCACATCTAGCTGAAGTATATTGCAGCGCACGTACTAGCCAGGCCCGTGCGCGCTGCAGTACACGCTGCCGGCCAATCAGAGGCCAGCGGCCGCTGGCCTCTGATTGGCCGGCCGACGTCATGCTGGCCTCTGATTGGCCGGCAGCTGCTTCTGATTGTCCGGAAGCCGCTAGCCTGTGATTGGCCGGCCAACGTCATGCTGGTCTCTGATTGGCCAGAAGCCGCAGGCCTCTGATTGTTCGGCCGAATTCATGCTGGCCTCTGATTGGCCGGTAGCCGATGGCCTCTCATTGGCCGGCAGCGTGTATTGCAGCGCTCGGGCCTGGCTAGTTCATGCGCTGCAATACACTTCAGCTCGATGTGTTTCCGTCCGAGAGAGATCGCACATCTAGCTGCAGTAGCGGAGCTGGTGCCGGCACTCGGCGGCTCAGAGTTCTCCCCGCCGGCCCGATCCAGTAGCGCTAGTGCTGCGGCCATGGTGCCCCCCAGGAGGGCTCTGCTGCCCCCTCTGCACGCTGCCATAGGTTCCCAGCACTGGTGTAAAGCATTTCTTCTTTTACAGCTGACGACCCAAAATTGGGGATTTTCTGAAAAAAAAAAAAAAAAATGGCCAGTCTGCATTATATATGGTGGAAGTGAGAATGTATCATCTGGATAAGGGGGTGGTCTTCACAGAGGGGTCTATGGAGAGATGTCACTTTATAAGGAGCACATAGCATGCAATACCGGGGGGAAGCCTTCTGGCTCCTTATGTTGCTCCAGTCCGGAATGCTCCACTATGGTCCATCCTTCTATAGTTCTTCTCTTACACTTTCTGCTGCTTGGTATATGGACGTATTCGCTCTATGCTGACAGGCGCTCCCTTAGTATAGCCCATGTAATGCACGGCACCACAATGTTGTAGGTTCTGACTACTGTGTAAATAAACACCACCCAGAGACCGGCCATAATCTTATAGTCTGGGTGTGAATACCCTGTAGGTAGAGCTACACTTTTGTTGTGGAGATTTTGGTAATTTTATTTACCTTTTTGCATTTACCCGAATGAGGCTTGTGAGAAATCCTTAAATATGCTGCAGATTTCTCCTGTATGATGCTGACCAATCATAAGCAAGCAGCAACACTCAAAGAAAAGAAGAACACGCCCCCACCATAGCTCAAAGCGGGTTTCTTAGGGTATAAAGCTACGTTCTCACAATGAGTTTTTAGTGAGTTTTTTCGCTGCATATTTTAGAAATAATGCAAGTAACCTATCTTAATGGGTGCAGAAATTCTGCAACATCAAAAACTCACCAAAAGCTCATCGTGGGAACCTAGCCTAAGATGTATAATGATGGCGAGTCCTGATCTCCTGGTCTAACCTTCTGCATGATTAGAAAGCAGAGGTAACAGCTCTAAGACAAGGAAGGAGCCGCACAGCTGAGTTTCTCTGTGTCACATTACAAACCCTTTTATTGACTCTCCTGATTATGGAGTGTGCCAGTATCACACTTATGTATTCTGTGCTCAAGCAACTTGTACTCTCTCTGCAGTGATATTAGGCTGTTATTACACCTCACACAGGAGCAGTGTGTTCTGGGTTACTTCTATGGTGAAATGTAATGACAGTCTCCTCTAATCTCACTGCAGAATGAGTACAAGTTGAGCACAACCGATCTAAGTGTGATACTGACGCTGTGCTCTAATTTCTGGACAGGCAGTTTGGGATAGGCACAGTACAGCAGAGGTGAGAGTGCCATAAGAGGAGGAAAGCTGTTAGAAAGGTTTGTAATGTTGCACAACTAAACTCTCTTGTGCTGCCCCTTCACCCAAAGAGACCTTAACTGAAAGGTATTAGTCAGTTGTGTGCTCTAATCATGCAGGAGGTTAGCCCAGGAGACCAGGTCTGTATCCTTACATCTCAGACACTGAGAAATCTGCTCTAAGCTATGGTGGGGATGTGATCATCTTTCTTTTCAGTGCTGTCGTCTGCTTATAATTGGTCAGCATCATGCAGGGAGAAGAATTTCGCACCCCCAGTGAAAACTCTGATAACATGTACTTGGACTTAATTTTTTTAACTCATTAGGCACCAAATACTTTCATTGCTAATATCTCCGCAAATGAAAGATAAAATAGAAAAAAAAACATGAAAAATTTGGTGACAGGTCCTCTTTAGGATAAGACAACCCCTTTAAATGTAAGAATCGAATTTTAGTCGAAAAAATGTATGCAACAAAAATGCCACATGTGATTTGATCCAAAAACATGCTGAATTTCAGGATGAGAGAAGCAAGTATTTGCAAAAAAAAGTTAAAAGGGTCATTCACTGTTATGATATTGATCACTTATACTTAGGATGGACCACCAAGATCAGATTGGTAGAGTTCCAACACTCTGCCACCCCATTGATTCCATGCTGGAGCTGGTAACAGCTGATTGGTGGTGTTAGGATTTGGACACCTATCAATCTGATACTACTGACTTATATTGATGCCTTCTCCTAATTGATAAGTGGTAGCATACCCCTTTAAAACAATACGTAGTTTTTATTTAGTTGTAAGATGAAAGTGACTCTACACATTAAGGCGTGTCATGGTCTGAGCACAAAATGATTCTAAGATTAGTTGCTGGCCTCTTGACCCGAACTTAAGAGCTTAAGGCCATATTCATACATTCAGTAATTTGGTCAGTATTTTACCTCAGTATTAGGAAGCCAAAACCAGGAGTGGAACAATTAGAGGAAAAGTATAATAGAAACACGTCACTGATGAAACTTACTGAACGTGTGAAGGTGCCTAATAGAGACGCTGTGGAGAAGGACAGGAGCGCACACAAAATAGGGCAATAGCGTCTGATAAGGGGTCGGGATAATTGATGGCAGCGCTCACCTAGAGGTGTTGTGTGCAGTCACCACAGCTATAATGGTGTAGAAAGCCGCTGCTGCCCTGTGGCTGGAGGAAAGGTTCTTCAAGAGGTGGAATGGCAAAAATGGAAGCTGGCACATTTAGGTGGGCTGTGCTGCGGGAGTGAAGAGCTTGTTTTTTTTATACCTTGAGAAAGGCCCTGGTCCATTGCAGAAACGCATTGATATTAATAAAAAACGTTTGGGAATCCCAAGGCTCTTCATTCCCACAGTGCAGCCCACCTAAACGTGCCAGCTTCCATTTCTGCCAATGTGGCCTAATAGACGTATATGAGGCTGTCAAAGATCGGGGCAGGAGACTCGCAAACAGCTTGTGCATCACGATCTATGACACACAGATGTGTGAATACGCCATTACTCTCATATAAGATTACCTGCATCAAGTTTCAAAGGAGCAATTGTAACCCTCTTTCAATTATTTAAAGGGATTTTCTCACAAACAAAATTCATTTTAATCAATAGATCTTGGAATAATAATAAGTTCCACAATTGGATGTGTTTAAATAAAATGTTCCTGTGCTGAGATAATCTTAGAAATATGCCCCTGCTGTGTACTGTGTAATGTCTGACCATACAGGAACATGGTCTGAACATACCACATCTCCTGGACGGGGAGGATGCAAAAGAGTATACAGACATTACAGCCGGGGATCACAGCCGATTCTTTATGTGAGGTAAAACAAGTTTTTAAACAGGCAGGGAAATGTTTTACCTCACAGAATCAGCTGCCATCCTGTGCTGTCCTGTCTGTATACTCTTTCGCTTCCTCCCATGGCCAGCTGTGTTATGTGCAGACCATGTTCGCTCCAGTGGGAGTCTGTTTATGACACGACACAGTAAAAGTGCAGTCATCAGTAATGATGTCAGGTACAAAGCTATTATAGTAAGGCCCAGTGTAGTGTGGAAGTCCAATGTGACACTGAAGATGTCCGCCTAGAGATAGATGCTAGTTATTGAGCTGCAGCTGTTGATCCATGTAACGCATAGGTTCACCTTTATACACCATTTCACCCGTTTACCCAGATCATCAATCTTCAGAACGTCTTCAAATGTAGCATAAGTTTGTAAAAAATGATTCTGTACTTGTATCATAGCTCAAAGCTGCATTCACACTGAATTACTACTGAATGTAAAGGTGTGGGGTGACACATGATTAGCTACAGCTTAGTTCTGCTGTACTGCTTTTTGTAGGGTCCTGTCCTGTGCTCCGGCCCTCCGTCTGTAGGTCCATTATGCATTCATTTGCTTTTCATGGCAAAAAAGGTGCAGCATGCAGCGCTATTCCTTACCATCCAAACAATGCAGACCTCGAAGACCACTCAGCGGCTTGCGTCAATGGGATCCAGGGGTGCCATATGGCAATGGATCCGCAGGGATCCAGCATTGAATTTTATTTCCCCGAATAACTGACTTAATGATGCCCCTTCTAACACATCAGATGACTGTATGATGCCAAGAATACAAATAAAGTAAAGAGCATAATTGCTGTCCAGACACTGAACAAGCAGGCTATGCAGTAAAATTAAGAATGATCAATGTAGATGTGGAAGAGAATAAGGTATAACTCAGGGCCAGTGCAAGACAAGCAATTCTATCTAGTAACAAAGTTGCTCAATTTATTATGTAGATTATAAATGGATGTAATATAAAATTGTTTTGCGGATGAATCGCTGCTCTGAGTGTTAGATTTTCAAAGTGGTAAAAAGGTTTATCTGCCAGTAATGATATTTACCTGGGGATATCCACCTATTGGAGACAGGCCATTAAAACTGGCCAAACTTTCTCCTTACTTTCTTGGCCACTGAGGGGCTTTTTGGACTGCAAATGGTTGATAAGTGTTGGTAAGAGTTTTCGAAGTATCTACTATATAATTGTCTTATCCCGTCTGTCTGTCTGTCTATCTGTCTGTCTGTCTGTCCAGGAAATCCCGCGTCGCTCATTGGTCCGGCAGCGGCCAATCAGCGCTGCGGGATTTCAGAAAAAAGATGGCGGCTGTTAGCGGCTCTTCTGCGGGACGGAGCTCAGCGCCGGTACCAGCAGGAGGACCCCGACCGCCAGACCCATCTGCGGGACGGAGATGCAGCCGGGAGATGAGCGGCGCAAGGCGCTCATGTCCCGGCCGGCAGCAGCGGAAGGACCGCCGGCGTCGCTGACATCCATGCGGAAGGGAGGACCGGGGAGCGGCGCTGCGGGTCGGGATACTTCTGCTGCGAGCGCCCGCTCATGTCCCGGGTTCTCGCAGCGGAAGTAGCCGCACAGGAAGCGCCGCTGCCCGGTCCTCACCAAGACGATTCGATGATTGGTCGCGGTCTTCGGACCCGACCAATCACTGATCTTAGCGCAAAAGTTAAATACCGCTGTGCTGATTGGTCGCGGACGCTGCCCGCGACCAATCACCGATTTGGGCGCCAAATTTAAATATCGGCCGCGACCAATCAGCACAGTAGTGGTTAACTTTAGCCGCAAGATCAGTGATTGGTCGCGGGCCAAGACCGCGACCAATCACCGATTTGTGCGGCACATTTAAATAGCGGCCGCGACCAATTGGATGTCAGCGCCGCTCCCCGGTCCTCCCTACACACCCTTGCCGCATGGATGTCAGCGGCGCTGCCTGTGCGGATACTTCCGCTGCGAGAACCCGGGACATGAGCGGGCGCTCGCAGCAGAAGTATCCCGACGCGCAGCGCCGCTCCCCGGTCCTCCCTTCACACCCTAGCCGCTGATGTCCCCACAGTATCCGCATGGTGTTACAAAGATCCGGACATTTGTGTTAAAAATCGCTGATTGGTCGCTGGCGGTGCCCGCGACCAATCACCGATTTGGGCGCCAAATTTAAATATCGGCTGCGACCTATCACCGATCTTGGCTCCACATTTAAACACCACTGTACTGATTGGTCGCAGCCGCTATTTAAATGTGGCGTCCAAATCGGTGATTGGTCGCGGGCAGCGGCCGCGACCAATCAGCAGAGCGGTGTTTAACTTTAGCGCCAAGATCACTGATTGGTCGCGTGCGGAGAGCGCGACCAATCAGCGAATCGTATTGGTGAGGAGCGGGGAGCGGAATCGTATTAGTGAGCACCGGGGAGCGCCGCTGCCTGTGCGGATACTTCCACTGCGAGAAGCCTGGAGATGAGCGACTGCTCGCAGCAGAAGTATCCCGACGCGCAGCGCCGCTCCCCGGTCCTCCCTTCACACCCTAGCCGCTGATGTCCCCACAGTATCCGCATGGTGTTACAAAGATCAGGACATTTGTGTTAAAAATCGCTGATTGGTCACTGGCACTGCCCGCGACCAATCACCGATTTGGGCGCCAAATTTAAATATCGGCCGCGACCAATCAGCACAGCGGTGTTTAAATCTGGAGCCAAGATCGGTGATTGGTCGCGTCCGATATTTAAATTTGGCGCCCAAATTGGTGATTGGTCGCGGGCAGCGCCTGCGACCAATCAGCGATTTTTAACACAAATGTCCAGACCTTAGTAACACCATGCGGATACTGTGGGGACATCAGCGGCTAGGGTGTGAAGGGAGGACCGGGGAGCGGCGCTGCCTGTGCGGATACTTCCGCTGCGAGAACCAGGGACATGAGCGGGCGCTCGCAGCAGAAGTATCCCGACCCGCAGCGCCGCTCCCCGGTCTTCCCTTCACACCCTAGCCGCTGATCTCCCCACAGTATCCGCATGGTGTTACAAAGGTCCGGACATTTGTGTTAAAAATCGCTGATTGGTCGCTGGCGCTGCCCGCGACCAATCACCAATTTGGGCGCCAAATTTAAATATCGGCCGCGACCAATCACCGATCTTGGCTCCACATTTAAACACCGCTGTACTGATTGGTCGCAGACGCTATTTAAATGTGCGCCAAAATCGGTGATTGGACGCGCCCAGCGTCGGCGACCAACCAGCACAGCGGTGTTTAAATGTGGAGCCAAGATCGGTGATTGGTCGCGGCCGATATTTAAATTTGGCGCCCAAATCGCTGATTGGTCGCGGGCAGCGCCAGCGACCAATCAGCGATTTTTAACACAAATGTCCGGACCTTTGTAACACCATGCGGATACTGTGGGGAGATCAGCGGCTAGGGTGTGAAGGGAAGACCGGGGAGTGGCGCTACGGGTCGGGATACTTCTGCTGCGAGCAGTCGCTCATGTCCCGGGTTCTCGCAGCGGAAGTAGCCGCACAGGCAGCGGCGCTCCCCGGTCCTCACTAATACGATTCCGCTCCCTGCTCCTCACCAATACGATTCGCTGATTGGTCGCGCTCTCCGCACGCGACAAATCAGTGATCTTGGCGCTAAAGTTAAACACCGCTCTGCTGATTGGTCGCTGGCGCTGCCCGCGACCAATCACCGATTTGGGCGCCAAATTTAAATATCGGCCGCGACCAATCACCGATCTTGGCTCCACATTTAAACACCCCTGTACTGATTGGTCGCAGACGCTATTTAAATGTGCGCCAAAATCGGTAATTGGTCGCGCCCAGCGTCGGCGTCCAATCAGCACAGCGGTGTTTAAATGTGGAGCCAAGATCGGTGATTGGTCGGGCCGATATTTAAATTTGGCGCCCAAATCGGTGATTGGTCGCGGGCAGCGCCAGCGACCAATCAACGATTTTTAACACAAATGTCCGGACCTTTGTAACACCATGCGGATACTGTGGGGAGATCAGCGGCTAGGGTGTGAAGGGAAGACCGGGGAGCGGCGCTGCGGGTCGGGATACTTCTGCTGCGAGCAGTCGCTCATGCCCCGGGTTCTCGCAGCGGAAGTAGCCGCACAGGCAGCGGTGCTCCCCGGTCCTCACTAATACGATTCCGCTCCCTGCTCCTCACCAATACGATTCGCTGATTGGTCGCGCTCTCCGCACGCGACCAATCAGTGATCTTGGCGCTAAAGTTAAACACCGCTCTGCTGATTGGTCACGGCCGCTGCCCGCGACCAATCACCGATTTGGGCGCCACATTTAAATAGCGGCCGCGACCAATCACTGATCTTGCCGCCACATTTAAACACTGCTGTTCTAATTGGTCGCGGACGCCAGCCGCGACCAATCAGTGAGCTTGGCGCCAAATTTAAACAACGCTCTGCTGATTGGTCGCGGACACCAGACGCATCCAATCAGCGAGATTGGCGCCAAAT
Organism: Phyllobates terribilis; assembly: GCF_046119375.1. NCBI lineage: Eukaryota > Metazoa > Chordata > Amphibia > Anura > Dendrobatidae > Phyllobates > Phyllobates terribilis. The sequence continues at coordinate 907,857 of NW_027363127.1, forward strand.
TTAAACAACGCTCTGCTGATTGATCGCGGTCACTGGCCAAGATCAATCAGCAGTATTGGCCGCAAAATTTAAACAACGCTCTGCTGATTGGTCGCAGCCATCAGCCGCGACTAATCAGCGATTTTGGCGCCAAATTTAAACACCGCTCTGATGACTGGTCCCGGCCGGCGACCAATCAGCGATTTTGGCGCCAAATTTAAACACCGCTCTGCATTGCTTTGCTGATTGGTCCCGGTCGCCGGCCGCGACCAATCAGCAGCATTGTCGCCAAATTTAAACACCTCTTTGCTGATTGGTCGCGGTCGCGACCAATCAGCGATTTTGGTGCCAAATTTAAACCCCGCTCTGTATCGCTCTGCTAATTGGTCGTGGTCGGCGGCCGCGACCAATCAGTAATATTGGCGCCAAATTTAAACACCGCTCTGCTGATTGGTCGCGACTAATTTAAATTTAAACACGCTTTCCAGTCCTCACTAACACGGTTCGCAGATTGGTCGCGGCCGCCGCCCGCGACCAATCACCGATATTGCTGCCAAATTTAAACACCGCTTTGCTGATTGGTCGCGGTTGCCTAACGCGACCAATCAGCGATTTGGGCGCCAAATTTAAACGCCTCTCTGCTAATTGCGCCCCGTCGGCCGCTTACCTATTCTAGAATACCCGATGCGTTCGAATCGGGCCACCATCTAGTATATGTTATAAGTGTCTATGGTTGGAGAACCCCTTTAAAGAAAAACATTGGTCAACAACTTTAGGAATTGTAAGGAAGGTTAGAAGATGTTTGGCTACGGTCTCAGTCTGGTGGTTTCACATTTTATATAATTTAGGCTTTGCATGTGTTAGTTCACTATATCGCACCTCTGATCTCTCTATTGGACCATGTAAAACATAAAAAACCTAATGACAGAAGAAAGGATCTGCAGGATCGGTGATGGTAGTTACTGGGAACCCCACCAATCACTAGAGTGGGGATCCCTATCCTCTCTTATGGATGAAATAGTATGGAGCCGTTGCCAGGCATGCGCACTGCCACACACCATTCAGTGTCTATGGGACTGATGGGGACAGCCGAGAACATCAGCAGCCGCGTATATATATATATATATATATATATATATATATATATATATATATATATATATATACACAGTATAGACCAAAAGTTTGGACACACCTTCTCATTTAAAGATTTTTCTGTATTTTAATGACTATGAAAATTGTACATTCACACTGAAGGCATCAAAACTATGAATTAACACATGTGGAATTATATACTTAACAAAAATGGTGAAACAACTGAAATTATGTCTTATATTATAGGTTTTTCAAAGTAACCACCTTTTGCTTTGATGACTGCTTTGCACACTATTGGCATTCTCTTGATGAGCTTCAAGAGGTAGCCACCGGAAATGGTTTTCACTTCACAGGTGTGCCCTGTCAGGTTTAATAAGCGGGATTTCTTGCCTTATAAATGTGGGACCATCAGTTGTGTTGTGCAGAAGTCTGGTGGATACATAGCTGATAGTCCTACTGAATAGACTGTTAGAATTTGTATTATGGCAAGAAAAAAGCAGCTAAGTAAAGAAAAACGAGTGGCCATCATTACTTTAAGAAATGAAGGTCAGTCAGTGCGAAAAATTGGGAAAACTTTGAAAGTGTCCCCAAGTGCAGTTGCAAAAACCATCAAGTGCTACAAAGAAACTGGCTCACATGAGGACCGCCCCAGGAAAGGAAGACCAAGAGTCACCTCTGCTTCTGAGGATAAGTTTATCCGAGTCACCAGCCTCAGAAATCGCAGGTTAACATCAACTCAGATTAGAGACCAGGTCAATGCCACACAGAGTTCTAGCAGCAGATACATCTCTACAACAACTGTTAAGAGGAGACTTTGTGCAGCAGGAATTCATGGTAAAATAGCTGCTAGGAAACCACTGCTAAGGACAGGCAACAAGCAGAAGAGACTTGTTTGGGCTAAAGAACACAAGGAATGGATATTAGACCAGTGGAAATCTGTGCTTTGGTCTGATGAGTCGAAATTTGAGATCTTTTGCTCCAACCACCGTGTCATTAACTTGTTAATAACCTGCAGTCTATAATGAGCCGTGTTAATAATATGATCCCACCAATAGTGACTCTGTATGGCCAATTTGACAATAAACTGTGTTGGTATTGTACTTTTTATTTTTCATCACTAGATGGCAGTGCAGCAGTGTAAATGTATGAGAGAATGGGATGATGGCGCCATTACCGATTATTATGTAAAATCAGGAGCTGACCTTCTTTATTAGTAAATTACGATGTAATTCAGGTTAATGATTCTTATGATTTTGCTAATAAAAACACTATTGCATTGTACACGTGTCGTTGTGTGATTGATCTAGATCCCAGCAGCCTCAATTGTCCGCTATTATTGAGAAGTCTTGGCTGCTAGATATGGCAGTGTCATCAATCTCAAGAAGCCTTTTATTCTCACATACATGATAGAATCCAATAGTAAACATCAGCATATCCCTTCCAGGAGCGGAACGACATCGGTCACAGAGGGTGCGACCGAGCCCGTGCAGGAGGGGGGTCGGCCGCCACCAGCACCTATTTCAGTTAGAGGTGCATGCAAGGACACACATTCAGCTGAAATGTATTGAGACGCAGAGACCATCTGTGTCCCTGCACCGCAATACACCCTGCCAGCCAATCAGAGGCCGGCTGTTGACGTTGGTGTGCCAGTCACAGGCGGCACATGACCGTGACGTCATGCACCATGCCAGCAAGACGAAGTTAGATGCCAGTTCCTTCAAGTGCTATAGAAGAATACGCTGCGAGTTGTGGGAGTGGAGGAAGGGAAGAAGAATAATTTATTTATTTTTAAATGTATTGGAGAAGAACAGCAAACATTATTAATGGAAGGGGCACAGGATGGGGGACATTATACCAGGAAGGGTACAATAAGAAAGCACAGCAACACACTGCAAGGGACAATACATATGCAGACACTGAGAACATAAGAGCTAAACTGCATTATTGCTAAATAAAATGTACTTACAAAAAATGAAGGCTCTTAGCGCACAAATTGGCCAATTCATGTATGCCCATCAACCACGACAAGGTAGCCTCCGCATGATGGTTAACTAACCTCTTAAACATGCCTCTCTTGGGCTATAAGCCTACAATATAAATGGGAAAACATGCCTCTCTTGGGATAGAAACCTACAAATTTAAGTGGGCAGGTAGAATCCAACACTAATTAAAAGCACCCGTGGGATGATGGGTGCTTATACCAGGAAGGGTCCCAGGATGGAGTGCATTATACCAGGAAGGGTCCCAGGATGGAGTGCATTATACCAGGAAGGGTCCCAGGATGGAGTGCATTATGCCAAGAAGGGTCCCAAGATGGGGAACATTATACCAGGAAAGGGCCCAGGATGGGGGACATTATACCAGGAATGTGCTCAGGATGGGGGACATTATACCAGGAATGTGCTCAGAATGGGGTACATTATACCAGGAATGTGCTCAGAATGGGGTACATTATACCAGGAAGATGCCCAGGATGGAGTGCATTATACCAGGAGGTGCTCAGGAAGGGTAACATTATACCAGAAAGGTGCCAAGGATGTAGTGCATTATAACAGGAAGGTGCTCAGGATGTAGTGCATTATACCAGGAGGTGCTCAGGAAGGGTAACATTATACCAGGAAAGGGCGCAGAATAGAGCACATTATACAAGGAAGAGGCCCAAGATGTACAGTTGAAACCAGAAGTTTACATACAGTATATAAAAAGACACATATGCATGTTTTTCTCAATATCTGACATGAAATCAGAATAAACCTTTCCCGTTTTTTTAAATGCCTTAATACATTCTCTCTCTCCTTATTCTGGCATTTGGCAAATATTAAAAATTATGGTAATCCTAACTGACCTAAAACGGGAAAGGGCATCAGCGTTCCCATGTAACTTCCCAGGCCTATGCTCTACGTGAAAGGTGAAGTCCTGAAGAGCTAGGAACCATCTAGTTACCCTGGCATTGTTACCCCTCTTTTCCCTCAACCATCTCAACGGGGCATGGTCTGACAACGGGCACAGGACAGTGTATGGAACTATGCTTTAAACCTGCAGGAGGCGCTGAGGGCCATCAAACAGGTAGACCCTGACAGTGTGCGTGATGAAAACAGACTGTTAACTGAGCAGTTTATTGAGGGTTTACTGTCCAGCGCCCACCGAACCCAGCTGCGCATAGTGGCTCTGCAAAACCCTGACTTAGACTTTGCTAAGTTTAAGGACAGGGCCATCTGGGTGCTACAAGAACCAGCACCAGGTGGCGCTGCAGCTCACCGCCGCCCAGATATCACCTACCACCAGGAGGTGGCACCCTTTTCCCCGAAGCCTGTAGGAGCTGATGCGCAAACTCTTGACAGTGCACCATCAGGTCCAAGAGCTAACTAAAAGTGTAGCAGCACTAACCAAAACTGTACAGTCCTTGCAGGTGTATCCCAAAGGAAAGATCCAGCTGGCTTCCAGTCCGGAGGACATCCCGTGGCGCCAACAGAAGAGGATTCCACCATCCAGAGGAAGGAACAGCGACCGCTACGACCAGGACGGACAACCCATCTGCCGCCGCTGCAACCAGCCAGGACATTATGCAAGGTACTGTCATTTAAACGAGCAAAACCTGGGGCAGAGGGCCAACCCCCAGGCATAAGACCACCAGGCAAATCAAGCTGGCGAGACAAATATGTGGGAGGACGACCGGTCCTACCTGTCGTGCTGAACGGCTTTCCAATGAGCGCGTTGCTGGACACTGGATCCCAAGTGACCACCATCCCCTACATTCTTTACTGTACTGACTCTGATATTACCCGCCATCCAGATGAACATTTGAGCATTTATGCCAGCAATGGTCAACCCGTACCTCAGGTGGGGTTCAAAGAAGTGACCATAAAGTTGGCAAAGTGGAACTGCCAGCACAAGGACTGATTATTGTCGACATTGATCGCCGAGAAAGTCATCCCATGATAACCATGGGCACTAATGTCATTGAAAATTGTCTTGCAGAGATAATTGTCTTGTTACAGCAGGTTGCGGAGACCGCCAGATCCAGCCAGCAGTCGGTTCTACAAAGAGAGATCAGAGCCCTGATGAAAAGACAACAGGTAGAACTGTCTGGTGGTGAAATTGGCAGTGTCAGGATGAGTGACCCATTCCCTATTGCCATGCCCCTAAGAAGTGAAATTATGATATGGTCCCGGGCAGCTATTGGTCTAAGGGGTAGAGATTACCAGGCCATGGTAGAGCCCGTCTACTCTGACAGTAGGCCCACCATTTTGACAGCCCGGGGGGTGGTTGATGTCCGCCATGGGAGGGTACCCGTCCGCATCCTAAATATTAGGGAGAGAGAAGTCCATTTGCCCCGGTATGCCACTCTACCCAAACAGTTCACTGTCAACCAGAATTCTATAAAGACAGTGGAACCCTTGCCTCCATCCCAACAGGCAGAGGATAACGGCTCCAAGGAACAAATGGAGGACTGGTGCCAGAAGCTGCATGTGGGCACTGACTCCACCTCTCCACACTGAAAACAAGGAGTGTACCGGGTGGTACAGGAATACGAAAGGGTCTTCCGTAAACATCCACTTGACTTCGGGCAGGTAAAAGGGGTTCAACACCATATCCCCACGGGAGACCATCCACCCATTAAAGAAAGGTACCGGCCTGTACCCCCTGCACACTACCAAAATGCCTAAGGGATGTTGCGAGAAATGAAGGAGACTGGGGTAATAAGAGACAGTTGTAGCCCCTGGGCAGCTCCATTAGTTCTTGTAAAGAAAAAGGATGGCGCTATGAGAATGTGTGTAGACTACAGGAAAATCAACCGCATAACACACAAAGATGCATACCCGTTACCCAGAATAGAGGAATCACTAGCTTCATTAAAGTCTGCTAACTATTTCTCCACTTTGGCTCTTACTAGTGGGTATTGGCAGGTTCCTGTAGCAGAGGTGGATAAGGAAAAGACCGCATTCACCTCCCTGATGGGCCTCAGCGAGTTCAACTGCATGCCATTCTGGCTCTGCAACGCCCCAGGAACTTTCCAGCGGTTGATGGAGTGCTGTCTGGGACATAAGAATTTCGAGACAGTCCTGCTGTACCTGGATGACGTCATTGTATACTCCCAGACGTATGAGAACCATCTGAAGCACCTGGCGGAAGTGTTTGACTCACTGGCTGGCTTTGGTCTAAAGGTGAAGCCCTCAAAATGTCATCTGCTGAAGCCCAAGGTACAGTACCTGAGGCACGGGGTGAGCGCTGACGGTGTAGCTCCAGATCCCGATAAAATCACAGTAATCAAGGACTGGCCAAGACCCTCCACCGTAAAGGAAGTGCAGCAGTTCCTCGGGTTGGTAGGCTACTACCGAAGATTTATTCCAGGCCTCACCAAGATGGCAGCACCCATGCTGGACCTCCTGATAGGCCAGTCCAGGAAGGCCAAAAACCAGAAGCCGCCATTCAAATGGGACAAGCTGGAAGATGAGTCCTTCCACCAGCTGAAAATGGCCCTCACGGGGGACGAGATCCTGGCTTACCCTGATTATGGCCAGCCCTTCATCCTCCACACGGATGCGAGCAACGTGGGACTGGGAGCGGTGCTGTCACAGATCCAGCAGGGCAGAGAACGGGTATCACTTATGCCAGCAGGAAGCTCCGGCCCTCAGAAAGGAACCCTGAAAATTACAGCTCCTTCAAGCTAGAGTTCCTCGCAGTGGTATGGGCAGTGACAAAGCGCTTTAAACATTACCTCGCCTCTTCCAAGTTCACCGTATTCACAGACAAAAACCCGCTGACACACCTGGACACTGCGAAACTTGGTGCCCTGGAGCAGAGATGGATGGCCCGACTCTCCAATTATGAGTTCACCATCAAGTACCGGGCTGGGCGCAAGAATGCCAATGCAGATGCACTGTCCAGGATGCCTAACTTGCCAGATGGGGGAGAAGACCCAGAAGAACTGGAAGAGATAGAAATCCCCGCTTTCCACCGTCATGGGATAACTCAGTGCTCCCACTGTGTGAAAGACAGGTACTCTTCCACCAAAGAGGCCACGTTCAATCCCTTGCCCCACCACGGCTGGGCAGAAACACAAGACAGTGACCCGGCCGTCCACCTAGTCAAACAGTTGCTGACACGAGCCGACTCATACCCTGACCCAGATGCTCCAGAGGAGACCAAACAGCTGTGGAAAGAGAAGAATAAGCTGTTCATCTATGAAGGGAAGCTGTGTCGAAGAACTGTCAACTCCCAGACGCATGAGCTGGTCTGGCAGGTGGTAGTCCCGAGGCGGGACGCGTCTATGGTCTTGGAAGTGTACCACGATGGAGCAGGACACTTCGGATGGAAAAAGCTGGAAGTCCTGCTGCGTGAACGGTTCTATTGGGTCGGCATGAGAGGAGCAATCGAGAGGTGGTGTCGAGACTGCGGACCGTGCAACCTGAGAAGGAAAGACCGTGACAGCCAGAGGGCTCCCCTGCAGCCCATCATCACCAAGCAGCCGCTCGAACTGGTAGCCCTAGACCATGTGAAGCTGTCCCCAAGCAGGTTAGGCTATGTCTACGCTCTCACCATCGTAGACCACTACTCTCGGTTTCTGGTAGTAGTGCCAGTCAAGGACCAAACAGCTCAGACAGCAGCCAGAGCTTTCCAACAGCACTTCTGCCGCCCGCATGGTTACCCAGAACGTGTGCTAACTGACCAAGGTCCGGCCTTCGAAGCGGAGGTATTCCAGGAGTTCTGCAACCTGTACGGCTGCAAGAAGATCAGGACAACACCTTATCACCTCCAGACCAACAGGATGTGTGAAAAGATGAACCAGGTAGTGATAGACCTATTGAAGATATTGCCCCTGGAGGAACGCAGTCTGTGGCCAGAAAAGTTGCTAGACCTAGTGGACCTCTACAATCATATCCCAGTGAATTCCACCAACTGCACACCAGCTTACCTGATGAGAGCGAGACCTGGTAAGCTGCCCATCGATCTGGATATGGGAGTTCTGACACCAGAGGACGCCTCACCAGACGCAGATTGGGACACTGAGCGGCAACAGCAATACCGCAAGGTACAGGAAAGTGTTGAAAGAAGTCTGTTCCAAGCAAGAGAAAGGCAAGAGAGGACTTACAATCAACATGCACCTGCTGCCCCTTGTCACCTGGAGAGCAAGTCCTAAAGAGAAAGAGGCGACTCCACAAGTTGGATGACCAGTGGGAAAAAGAGCCGTACACCATTCTACCATCAAGTCATGATAATACCAAGGTGTGCCTCATAAGTAAGGACGGAGGTGAGACAACAGCAACAGTTTCCAGTTTCCAGAGACCACCTGAAGAAATGTCCCGAGCAGCTACAGCATGCTGAAGAAGGCCAAGATATCCCTCAACCCGCAGAGGAAGTGTAAGAAATGGTCAGCACGGTACTCGGAGAATTTCCTCGGTCATGGACACAAGTGAATAATGCCATTGTTGTGCCTGTCCTTACATTTCTCCAACCAGCACCTCAAGCACCTACAGAAGTCTCAGTAGAGTTGGAAGAACCATTGGCCCCGGAGACAGAAGATTCCTCATCAGCAGACCAGGAGAATCTACCCTCTGCTAGTAGCGAGCTTGTCGTACCCACGGTAAGCCAAAGGATCCGTAGGAAGCTGCCCAACCTACCAGTGACACCTCAAAATACCAGTAGTGCAGGTCACACAGTGCCCACCACACCAGGGGTAGGGAAAGGGGACCAGAGTGGAACACAGACAGACAGTGTGCTACGCAGGTCCACCAGAATCACCAGAGGTCAAATTCCTGCTCGTTGGAAAATTTAAATGTAACTATAACTGTAATGTTGAATTGTTTTGTGTGTGTATTGAATATGTTTTTCCAGTTACCCTACAGGGTCCAAAAAGACTTTCAGGTTATGGACAATGAATAACCAAAAACTCTGCCTGTAAATAGTTGCACCTGTAAAGTGCCCCTTTGGTGCCAGACCACAGAACAAAAACCCGTGGAGGTGGCTGAAGATGTGGTCCAACTCCGGATCATTAATGCCCTGTAGCCACCCTAGGGCCTACCTTGAGGGTTTGGGACAGGTCCCTCTGATTGCACCTTGTTTCAGTGAAATGGACACCTGGTTGCGGATGATACCATGACCTTTAAAGACTCTAATGGTTGTAAATATGTTAATGTATTGTTACCTGTTGTATTTTTGCAAAATATGTTCAGTCCTGGAGTACTGAAATTTACTAGGGTGGAATGTGGCACCCCAGAGGGTCTGGTTGCCACAATGGTAGTAATACCATGTCTGGGAGCAAAACAGGAGTTTCCTGGTCAGGGAACACACTACATGCAACACCTCCTGCTCCAGACCAGAAAAGGGGAGGATCCTGCCCTATATAACTGGATCTGGAGGCTGGGTTAGTCAGTCTAGTGAGAGTCTAGTTCAGTGTCAGGAGTCAGTTAGGACTAAGGAGCAAGGAGCTGAGGACTGGAACTGTGCAGAGCTCGTCCTGGCCAGTGGATACAGAAGACCTGACACCGGAGTCCGAGGCTGTGAGGATTGTATATCCAGCAGCAGAAACCGCAAGGCAGGAGATTGCTGGTCTCCTGGCTGACAGAAGCCCGGAGGCTCAGCCACACGAAAGGACCAGTACCACCACAGAGGAGCGAGGAATACACGGGATCCGAGTCGCCAGCCATACGGGTGAGCAGCACGTTACACTCAGGGACGTGGGCTACAACACGACTATAAGCGGGATAGCCAAAAGAGTACAGTCGGAACGGCAGGCCTACAACTCCACCTGGCCAGGGGATTCTAGGATTGCTCCCAGACTGACCAGGCCCTCATCCCTAGCAAGTACTCCCGTTGGGGCCTATATAATTACCACCAGTAAAGACCCTAGGACTGCACTGCAAAGACTCCGTGTTATTATTACTGATCCAGGCACTATCACCACCATCATCCATACACGCTGCCCTGAAGCTACACTCTTCCTGTGAGGAGTTACACTACCTTGCTGCGCATACCACCAGCTTCAGCGGACTGCCCTGCAGCGGCGGTTACCAATAACCGCAATCCACAGGTGGCATAGTCAGACTATCAATAACTGAGACACATAGATTACCCTGGTTTGACCGCCCTGGGTCACGGACCGGGTCGCTGCCACAGTGACTACAACCCCCAGCATCTACAGGCCCGGCTCCGGGTCTCCCCACGGCCCAGGGGGTGCGTCATTTATGTCACTTAATTGTGTGCCAGGCAGTGGAGCTGCTGAGGCCAAGCAGACACGCTGCACAGACCGGAGCAGTGGGGGAACGGGGAGAGGTGAGTATTGTATTTATTTTTTTACATCATTGAGAACATGGTGGTCACAAGGCTGGAGGGCTATGGGGGGTGCATTAAAGTATATGTACTCTATGGGGCAGCATTATACTCTATGGGGGCTGCATTGTACTGTATTGAGGACTATGGGGAGTGCATTGTACTATATGAGGGCTGCATTATACAGTATTGAGAACTATGGAGAGTACATTATACTGTATGGAGGATTATGGGGCACATTATACTATATGGAGGACTATGGGGCATATTGTACTTAAGGAGCACAATGCTGCCTATTCATGGAGTGATTGGATTGTTTATGCCAAAACAAAGCTCATTGTTCTCAGCAGCACATCGTTTGGTGTAATCTGCAGATATACTGCTAATAAAATGATACTGTAAGGGGACAGAATGATCTACTAGTGACTGTTCTGTCCCCATCATTCTTCCTCAGCCGGTGTAAAGAACCCGGGAAACAAGCGTCGAATGACTTCAATATTGTCGATCGCGCTCGTTTAATGGCCTGAACTCAGCGCATGTAAATACAACCAAAATATTTCTGTGTGATGGTGCAATATGTGAGCATTTGGGGCCCCACTATCTCTAAAACAGGCCCTGAGTACAACCAAAGCTAGTCCATACATAGCCCATTCAAAAAGTGTGAAAATATATGTATATGTGGCACCCCAGGGGGTCTAGTTGCCACAGTGGTAGAAATACCATATCTGAGAGCGAGCATGGGTTTTCCTGGTCAGGAGCACATTTACATGCAACGCTTCCTGCCCCAGTCCAGGGAGGGGAGGAACCTGCCATTTATAAATTGGATCTGGGGCGGGGTTAGTTAGTTAGTTCCAGAGAGAGGGACAGAGCAGCAAGGAGCCCTGTAGGAGACAGGAGCTGAGAGCCAGGGACTGGAGCAGCAGAGCTCGTCCTGGCAGAAGACGCAGAGAACCGGACACCGGAGTCCGAGGCTGTGAGGATATTCACATCCAGCAGCAGAAACCACCTGGCAGGGGATTTCAGGTCCTCTGGCCGTAGAAAGCCTGGAGGCTCAGTCACACGCAAGGGACCGGCACCGCCATCGAGGAGCGGAAGGAACCAAAGGCCCCAAGTCACCAGCCATACGGGTGAGCACCACACGGTACACTCAGGGATGTGGGCTACTACACGACTAGAGCAAGGTAGCCAGGAAGAGTGCAGTCAGACGGGAAGGCCTACACCTCCACCTGGCCAGGGGGATTCTTGTTCGCTCACAGACTGACCAGGCCTCTAATGCTAGCCAGTACTCCTAGCAGGGTCTCCTTCATCACCAACAGTAAAGTCCCTGAACTACACTGCACGGACTTTGAGTCATATCTGCTGCGCCTATGCACCACAACCCTCACCATCTACACACGCTGCCCTGAGGCTATACTCCTCCCGTGGGGAGTTATACTACCCCCTGCTGCGCACACAACATCAGCCTCAGCAGTCTGCCCCGCAGCGGCGGTTCTCAGTGACCGCAATCCACGGGTGGCATAGTCGGACATTTCAACATTAAAAACCAAGTAAACAGATGCGCCACTGGTTTGACCACCCTGAGCCACGGGACCGGGTCGCCGCCACGGAGACTACAACCCCTGACATCACACAGAGACCCGGCTCCGGGTATTCCCACACACGCGGCCCAGGGGGCGCATCAACTTTGGCGTAGTCGGCAGGATCTCGTGCCCGCAACCACCGGATACTGCGTGCCTGAAGAAATACTGTGATACTTACCGTCGTGAAGTTTCCCGCCATCCGCAAACGTTTTCCCACCATCCGCAGCCATTTTCCCGCTATTGGGCGCCATTTTTGGGACGCCGCGCGGGAAGAAGAGGGGCGTGGACGCCAAAAGAGCGCAAGAGCTGAAGCCCCGCCTTACGTACTGACACTGCGCAAGGTCCTGGAAGGAGCCCAGCGGACGCCGACGTCACCAGCGCGCGACGCAAGGTCCTCGACCCCGATGATCGCCTGCGGAGCCGCGGCCTACGAGAAGAAGCAATGGAAGGTAGGCCACGGTTAACTAGGGGGGAGGAAGACACCAGGAATGGAGGGAGCTCCTACCGCCAGCGCGGCTGCTGCCGCAGTGATGCCGTTCACGATGCCGTATATCCCTGGAGCGGCATGGTTACCCCAGTACTCAGGGGAGTCGCATACCCTGAGCAACTTTAAAGACTGACTGTATAGCCTATTCAAAGTATACCCCCTGTCCGAGGAACATAAAGTGAGCATCCTGATAGGTCAGTTAATTGGAGCAGCCCAAAGAGAAGTGAAGTCCTGGTCAGCCAGGGAAAAGGGGACTGTAAAGGAAATACTGGCACTTTTGATACCGCACCTCAGCAGAGATCAAGCTAAAATTTTATGGATGCAAACAGCGGGCACAAGACAGTATACGGTACTATGCTTTGAATTTGCAGGAGGCCCTGAGAGCCATTAAGTAGGCAGACCCTGACAGCGTGCGGAATGAGGATAAGCTGTTGACTGAACAGTTCATTGAGGGTCTACTGTCCAGCGCCCACCGAACCCAGTTGCGTGTAATGTCCTTGCAGAACCTTGATTTGGACTTTGCGCAGTTTAAAGACAGGGCCATCCGGGTGCTCCGAGAACCGGCACCAGGTGGCGCTGTAACCCACAGGCGCCCTGCTATCACCTATCACCAGGAGGCGGCACCCTTGCCTGCAGAGCCTGTGGGAGCTGATGCACAGGCTTTGGACAAAGCCCCAGCTGTAGACCTGCACCATCAGGTCCAAGATCTGACCAAAAGCGTTGCCGCACTAACAAGAACTGTGCAGTCTTTACAGGAGTCTTCCCCAGGAAAGATCCAGCTGGCTTCCAGTCCGGAGGACGTCCCTTGGAGCCAACGGAGGAGGATCCCATCGTTCAGAGGAAAGCCCAGCGACCGCTATGACCAGGACGGACAACCCATCTGCCGCCGCTGCAACCAACCAGGACATATGGCAAGGTACTGTCATTTAAATGGGCCCGACCTGGGGCAGAGGACCAACCCCCAGGCATAAGATCATCAGGCCCATCGAGCTGGCATGATAAGTACGTAGGGGGACGACCGGTCTTGCCTGTGGTGCTGGATGGCATTCCTATGAGTGCACTACTGAACACCGGGTCACAGGTAACCACCATCCCCTATGTGCTCTTTAAGCGGTACTGGAATGACTCAGATATTACCCGCTACCCAGATGACGATTTGAGCATCATCGCAAGCCATGGTCAGCCCGTGCCGCAGGTGGGATTCAAGGAGGTGACCATAAAGATTGGTAAATGTAACATACCTGGCGGCGTCCTTGCATAGTGGTCCATCTCCCACTGTGCAAGAGCGCGCACTTGATCTCCTGTCCAGAATGTCTCTCTGGCTTCCCTCCATGCTGTCTGTTTGTGTCTGTTTCTGCTGCTTAAGGGCGGCGCCCGATCACTTCCTGCTTTTTGTACCTGCTGTGGGTCACACCTCTTGTGCGTCCTCAGCCTATTGCTGTCTGTCACCTGGTATATAGCTCAGCTGCGCCCATCTATCCCTGCCTGAGCATAGTGTTTCATTCAGTGTGTGCGTGCACTCTGAAGGTGCCAGGTCCCGTTCTGTGTTCTCTTGTCTGCCTATCCTGGAGGCTGTATTTCCAGGCCTGTCTGAACACGCTCCTAGCCTGTTCCTCCTGCCTTCTAGGGGCCGATTACCTAGACCTGTTCCTGTATCTTGTCTGACCTGTCTGAACACGCTCCTAGCCTGTTCCTCTCGCCTTCTAGGGGCTGATTACCTAGACCCGCTCCTGTATCTTGTCTGTCCTGTCTGAACACGCTCCTTGCCTGTTCGTCCTGCCTCTCTGGGGGCCGTATTCCCAGACCCGCTCCTGTATTCCGCTGCAGTGTCGGTCTCCTCCGTACACTCAGTTCCAGTCTGAACTCTCTCCTATCCTTTACCTGTTTTGCCTCTATGTCCGTTCCCTTCCTTTTTCTGCAGAGTCTGAACTCGTACCTAACTCCTGCTTGTTGTCTCTGTACTCCCGTTTGTGAGTTTGTGGTCCACTCGCTACTTCACTGCAAGTACCCTGTGGGTGTCTGGCTCTGCCTTTCCCTTCCTGTCTGTTCCGTGTGAACAGAGCCCTGTCCCCCCTACTCAGCCTAGCCTGCTCTGACTCCTTTGCTCACCGCTCCGGCGGTTCTAGCCTGCTCTGACTCCTTTGCTCACCGCTCCGGCGGTTCTAGCCTGCTCTGACTCCTTTGCTCACCGCTCCGGCGGTTCTAGTCTGCTCTGACTCCTTTGCTTACCGCTCCGGCGGTTCTAGCCTGCTCTGACTCCTTGCTCACTGCTCCGGCAGTCCTGTCCTGCCCTGCTTCTGCCCGCTGCTCCGGCAGTCCTGTCCTGCCCTGCTTCTGCCCGCTGCTCCGGCAGTCCTGTCCTGCCCTGCTTCTGCCCGCTGCTCCGGCAGTCCTGTCCTGCCCTGCTTCTGCCCGCTGCTCCGGCAGTCCTGTCCTGCCCTGCTTCTGCCCGCTGCTCCGGCAGTCCTGTCCTGCCCTGCTTCTGCCCGCTGCTCCGGCAGTCCTGTCCTGCCCTGCTTCTGCCCGCTGCTCTGGCAGTCCTGTCCTGCCCTGCTTCTGCCCGCTGCTCCAGCAGTCCTGTCCTGCCCTGCTTCTGCCCGCTGCTCCGGCAGTCCTGTCCTGCCCTGCTTCTGCCCGCTGCTCCGGCAGTCCTGTCCTGCCCTGCTTCTGCCCGCTGCTCCGGCAGTCCTGTCCTGCCCTGCTTCTGCCCGCTGCTCCGGCAGTCCTGTCCTGCCCTGCTTCTGCCCGCTGCTCCGGCAGTCCTGTCCTGCCCTGCTTCTGCCCGCTGCTCCGGCAGTCCTGTCCTGCCCTGCTTCTGCCCGCTGCTCCGGCAGTCCTGTCCTGCCCTGCTTCTGCCCGCTGCTCCGGCAGTCCTGTCCTGCCCTGCTTGTGCTCGCTGCTCCTGCAGCCCCGTCCTGCTCTGTTCTTGCCCACCGCTTCGGGCGTTCCCTCTCTGCTGTGGTTGTCTACCGCATCTGCGGTTCTGTGACCCAGTCTGTACTGGGTCTTAACCTTTCTGTGCTCCAGCCCGTCCTTTCGGCCAGTACCTCCCTGCCTGCATACTCGCCTGTATCCACCCATCTGCATACCTGCCGTGTTTGCTTATATCCACCAGTCTGTGCCAGCCTAACCTGCCTGTTCCTGAGTCCCAGTGTGTACTGGGTCCTATCCCGCCTGTGTTCCTACCTGCTAGTGCCTCCCTGTCTGCACTCTAGCTGTGCTTGCCTTTACCCGCCTGCCTGCATACCAGTCGTGCCTGCCTATACCCTCCAGTCTGTGCGCCAGCCTAACCAGCCTGATCCAGTAATCCCTGTGTGGGTCAACCCCCGTGTCCGGAGTTTGACCTGGAGTAGCACCTGGTCCCTCTGCCCGGTTTCTCCCTGGTGCACTGGCGTCGTATGCCGTCGTGCCATCTTGGTCGGATCGGCCAGATACTTAGTCACGCCCCTCCAGGCACTCTCCGGTTCATGGTCCAGTGGAATCACTACAATCACACGCACACGCCGCTCAGCCCGGGCGTGTGCATAACAGTAAAGTTGAACTGCCAGCGCAAGGACTGATTATTGTGGACATTGACCGTCGTGAAAGCCACCCTAAGATAACCTTGGGTACTAATGTTATTGAAAATTGTCTTGCAGAGATAATTGTCATATTACAGCAGGTTGCGGTGAACGCCAGCTCCAGCCAGTAGCATGTTCCACAAAAAGAGATCAGAGCCCTGATGAAAAGGCAGCAGGTAGAACTGTCTGGTGGTGAGATTGGTAGTGTAAGGATGAGTGACCCGTTCCCTATCGCCATGCCCCCAAAGAGTGAGATGATGATCTGGTGCCGGACTGCAATCGGGTTAAGAGGAAGGGACTACCAAGCCATGGTAGAACCCGTCTACTCAGACAGTAGGCCCACCATTTTGACGGCACGGGGGGTGGTCGATGTATGCCATGGGAGGGTACCCGTCCGCATCCTAAACATTGGGGAAAGAGAAGTATACTTGCCCCAGTATGCCACTCTAGCCAAATTGTTCACCGTTAACCAAAACTCCATAAAGGCCGTGGAACCCTTACCTCCATCTCAACTAGAGGAGGGTAACGGCTCCAAGAAACGAATGGAGGACTGGTGTCAGAAGCTGCATGTGGGCACCGACTCCACTCCCTCACACCAAAAACAGGGAGTCTACCGGGTGGTGCAGGAGTACGAAAGAGTCTTTAGCAAACACCCGCTAGACTTTGGGCAAGTAAAGGGGGTAGAACACCACATCCCCACAGGAGACCATCCACCCATAAAGGAAAGATACCGACCTGTACCCCCTGCACACTATCAGAATACCAAGGGGATGTTGCGAGACATGAAGGAGGCTGGGGTAATCAGGGACAGCTGTAGCCCCTGGGCAGCTCCACTAGTTCTTGTGAAAAAGAAAGATGGCACCATGAGAATGTGTGTAGATTACAGAAAGGTCAACCGTATCACACACAAAGATGCGTACCCGTTACCTAGGATAGAGGAATCTTTAGCTGCATTAAAGTCTGCTAACTTCTTCTCCACTTTGGATCTTACTAGCGGGTACTGGCAGGTTCCTGTAGCAGAGGCAGACAAGGAGAAGACCGCATTCACCACCCCGATGGTTCTCAGCGAATTCAACTGTATGCCATTCGGGCTCTGCAACGCACCAGGAACCTTCCAGCGGTTGATGGAGTGCTGCCTGGGGCACAGGAATGTCGAGACGGTCCTGCTATACCTGGACGATGTCATCGTGTATTCCAAAACATATGAGGACCATCTGAAACACCTGGCAGAGGTGTTTGACGCCCTGGCAGGCTACGGCCTAAAGGTGAAACCCTCCAAGTGTCATCTACTGAAACCAAAAGTACAGTACCTGGGACACATGGTGAGTGCTGACGGAGTAGCTCCAGACCCTGATAAAATTACAGTGATTAAGGACTGGCCAAGACCCTCCAGCATAAAGGAAGTGCGGCAGTTCCTCGGGTTGGTAGGCTACTACCGAAGATTCATCCCCGGGTTCACCAAAATGGCAGCCCCTATGCAAATCCTCCTGTTGGGTCAGTCAAAGACCAAGAATCAGAAGCCATCCTTCAAATGGGACAAGCTGGAGGATGAGTCTTTTCGCCAGCTGAAGATGGCCCTCACGGGGGATGAGGTCCTGGCTTACCCTGATTACGGCCAGCCTTTCATCCACCACACGGACGCGAGCAACATCGGGCTAGGGGCGGTGCTGTCCCAGATCCAACAGGGCAGAGAACGGGTAATTGCTTATGCCGGCAGGAAGCTCCGGGCTACAGAGAGAAACCCCGAAAATTATAGCTCCTTCAAGCTAGAGTTCCTGGCAGTGGTGTGGGCAGTTACAGAACACTTTAAACATTACCTTGCCTCTTCCAAGTTCACCGTGTACACGGACAACAACCCGTTGACACACCTGGACACTGCGAAACTTGGTGCCCTGGAGCAGAGATGGATGGCCCGCCTATCCAACTATGAATTTACAATCAAATACCAGGCGGGACGCACAAATGACAACGCAGACGCCCTGTCCAGGATGCCGAACTTGCCGGACGGAGGGGAAGATCCAGAAGAACTGGAAGAGATTGAACTCCCTGCGTTCCACCGTCATGAGATTACCCAGTGTTCCCACTGTGTAAGGGACAAGCACTCTGCCACGTTCAATCCCTTACCCCACTACAGCTGGGCGGAGACGCAAGACAGTGACCCAGGCGTCCGCCTGGTAAAAGAGATGCTGACACAGGCTGATGCCCGTCTTGACCCAGACGCTCCGAAAGAGACCAAACAGCTGTGGAAGGAGAAGAGTAAACTGCTTCTCTACAAGGGGAAGCTGTGCCGGAGAATTGTTAACTCCCGGACACATGAGCTGACCTGGCAGGTAGTGGTCCCGAGACGAGACGCGGCTATGGTCCTGGAGGCATACCACGACGGAGCAGGACACTTTGGATGGAAGAAGTTGGAGTTCCTGTTGCGTGAACGGTTCTTCTGGGTAGGCATGAGAGGGGCCATTGAGAGATGGTGCAGAGACTGCGGCCCGTGCAACCTGAGAAGAAAGGACCGTGCCAGCCAGAAGACTCCCCTGCAGCCCATCATCACCAAGGAGCCACTAGAACTGGTAGCCCTGGACCATGTGAAGCTGGCTCCAAGTAGGTCCGGGTACGTCTACGCTCTCACCATCGTAGACCACTACTCCCAGTTCCTGGTGGTTGTCCCTGTCAAGGACTTAACAGCTCAGACAGCAGCTAGAGCCTTCCAGCAGCACTTCTGCCATCCACACGGGTATCCAGAGCAAGTGTGGACTGACCAAGGTCCAGCCTTCGAAGCGGAGGTCTTCCAGGAGTTCTGCAACCTCTATGGCTGCAAGAAGATAAGGACAACGCCCTATCACCCCCAAACCAATGAATTGTGTGAGAAGATGAACCAGGTGGTGATAGACTTGCTGAAAACGTTGCCCCTGGAAAAACGCAGTCTGTGTCCTGAAAAACTGCCTGATCTGGTGGACTTGTATAACCACATCCCAGTAAATTCCACCAACTGCACCCCGGCTTACCTAAAGAGAGTAAGACCTGGTAAGCTGCTTATTGACCTGGATATGGGAGTCCTGACACCTGAGGATACCTCGCCAGAGGCAGACTGGGATACAGAATGGCAGCAGCAGTACCGGAAAGTGCAGGAGAGTGTTGAGAGAAGTTTGTCTCAAGCAAGAGAAAGGCAAGAGAGGACTTACAAC
Source organism: Phyllobates terribilis (assembly GCF_046119375.1). Taxonomy (NCBI): domain Eukaryota; kingdom Metazoa; phylum Chordata; class Amphibia; order Anura; family Dendrobatidae; genus Phyllobates; species Phyllobates terribilis. The sequence continues at coordinate 927,010 of NW_027363127.1, forward strand.
CAGCATGCTCCCGCTGTTCCCCTGGCAACTGGAGAGCAGGTCTTGAAGAGGAAGAGGCGGCTCCATAAGTTGGATGACCAGTGGGAGAAAGACCCGTACACAGTACTGCCCTCAAGTCATGAAAACCCGAAAGTATGCGTTATCAGTAAGGATGGAGGAGAGACCACAGCCACTGTCTCTAGAGACCACCTGAAGAAGTGTCCCGAGCAGCTGCAAAGCACTGATGAAGACCAAGATAGCCCTCAACCCGCAGAGGAAAGGGAAGAAATGGTCAGTACAGTACTCGGAGAATTTCCCCGGTCCTGGACACAAATTAACAACGCTATTGTGGTACCCGTCCTTACCTTTCTCCAGCCAGCCCCTCAAGGGACTACAGAAGAGCAAGTAGTATTGGAAGAGCAACCGGCCCCGGAGGCAGAGGATTCCATACCAGCAGCCCAGGAGAATCAACCCTCTGCTAGTAGTGAGCCTGCCATGCCCGTGGTAAGCCAAAGAGTACGCAGAAAGCTGCCCAACCGACCCGTAACATCTCCAAACACCTGTAGTGCAGACACTAGCGAGCCCACTACACAAGGGGTGGAAACAGGGGACCCAGAAAGAACACCATCAGATAGTGTGTTACGTAGGTCAACAAGGAGCACTAGAGGTCAGAAGCCCGCTCGCTGGAGAATCTAGGAGAAATGATATATACCTGTATATTGCAAATGTTGTAATGTTTTATGTTTGCTACCTCAATACTGATTATGTTTCTCAAGTTACCCGACAGGGTCTATGGACGGACAGGTTATGGACAATGAATAACGGGAACTGTACCTTGTAAATAGTTGCACCTGTTAAGTGCCCCTTTTGGGCCAGACCACAGAACAAAAACCCATGGAGGTGGCTGAAGACGTGGTCCAACGCCGGATCATCGATGCCCTGTAGCCACCCCAGGGCCTACGTTGAGGGTTTGGGACGGGTCCCTCAAAATGCATCTTGGGTGACATGGACACCTGGTTACGGAAGCGCCGTGACCTATCAAGACTGAACTCCTTGTACATATATTGTTGTGTTATTGTTTATACCCTGTTATGTGTGTTTTCAAAAAAAAAAGTGTTTAGTCCCGGAGTACTAAAGTTTACTAGGGGGGAATGTGGCACCCCAGGGGGTCTGGTTGCCATAGTGGTAGAAATACCATGTCTGAGAGCGAGCATGGGTTTTCCTGGTCAGGAGCACATTTGCATGCAACACCTCCGGCCCCAGTCCAGGGAGGGGAGGAACCTACCCTTTATAAACTGGATCTGGAGCGAGGTTAGCTAGTTAGTTCCAGAGAGAGGGATAGAGCAGCAAGCAGCCCTGTAGGAGACAGGAGCTGAGAGCCAGGGACTGGAGCAGCAGAGCTCGTCCTGGCAGAAGACGCAGAGAACCGGACACCGGAGTCCGAGGCTGTGAGGATATTCACATCCAGCAGCAGAAACCACCTGGCAGGGGATTTCAGGTCCTCTGGCCGTAGAAAGCCCGGAGGCTCAGTCACACGCAAGGGACCGGCACCGCCATCGAGGAGCAGAAGGAACCAAAGGCCCCAAGTCACCAGCCATACGGGTGAGCACCACACGGTACACTCACGGACGTGGGCTACTACACGACTACAGCAAGGTAGCCAGGAAGAGTGCAGTTAGACGGGAAGGCCTACACCTCCACCTGGCCAGGGGGATTCTTGTTCGCTCACAGACTGACCAGGCCTCTAATGTTAGCCAGTACTCCCAGCAGGGTCTCCTTCATCACCAACAGTAAAGACCCTGAACTGCACTGCATGGACTTTGAGTCATTTCTGCTGCGCCTATGCACCACAACCCTCACCATCTACACATGCTGCCCTGAGGCTATACTCCTCCCGTGGGGAGTTATACTACCCCCTGCTGCGCACACAACATCAGCCTCAGCGGTGTGCCCTGCAGCGGCGGTTCTCAGTGATCGCAATCCACGGGTGGCGTAGTCGGACATTTCAACATTAAAAACCTAGTAAACAGATCCGCCACTGGTTTGACCACCCTGAGCCACGGGACCGGGTCGCCGCCACGGAGACTACAACCCCTGACATCACACAGAGACCCGGCTCCGGGTATTCCCACACACACGGCCCAGGGGGCGCGTCATATATAAAGGCATATACGACTAGTAATGCTAACTGTAGAATACCATGCTACAAACATAACAAATGCTAATAAATGTACAGAAAAAGTAATGGATGATACATCAAGCTCATGTGTAGAAATGAAGCCTACCTAGTGATGTCCGGAGCCTCTCCGTAGACTTCAATAGGCAGCTTCTATTGTATTCCTCACTGAGTTATCAGTCTGTCTTGTCTTTAGCTTGATGGATTTTACCTATTCTTCAGAGGACGGTACATTCACAAATCCTTGTCTATTTCTATATCCTTGTAAAACAGAACCTTTTTGTCCCATGTGTCTCCGCATTGTCTCCATTTTATATCCGTGTTGTATAGATATATTTTTTCCTCATACATTTATAAAAACTGAAGCAGGTAGACAGTCTGAACTTTTATTTATCCATTGACTATTAATGGATCTATTAAAAATGGATGAAACACTGATGGAGCACTAAAGGAAAAGAAAAGTCTTCAGTGCTTCATCCGTTGTACATGGATTTCCTTAGACTTTAATGGCTGAGTCTGATCTGCAAAATGAATGAGAATAGAACCTGCTCTGAGTCTCCCGGATTAGACACGGAACTGTTATTAAAAAACAGACGGCACATGGACTTGTGCAATAAATGTCATGCCACGTTCACACATTCAGTATTTGGTCAGAATTTTACATCAGTATGTGTAAGGCAAAACCAGGAGTGGGTGATAAATGCAGAAATGGTGACGTGTTTCTATTATACTTTTCCTCTGATTGTTCCTCACCTGGTTTGGGCTTAGAAATACTGAGGTAAAATACTGACCAAATACTGAACGTGTGAATATGGCCTGAAAGTGGTGGTCTGATATTTCATTAAATTAACCTGGTGTCTACAGCTCTGACTAGTGATGTAGAGGTGAATGAATCTCACTTTGCATTCCTATGAGAGTCACATCAAGGCTCATTATATAGAGAAATTGTCTTCCACACCGCGTATAAGATCCTGTAGGATTCTGAGAGTCAGAAGTAACGTGGGACGACCGAAAGACCAGAATGGAGTGGACAGCTCCCCAACAAAGCGATTGATAAAACTGATTTCCTCTATGAGCAAAGGAGCATTGCTTTAATCACAGCTATGGTTGAAAAAACCCAGTAAACAGTCTTCATTTTTCTCTTTTTCGCAAAAAAGCCTTTAAATTTGACAAGTCAATGATTTCCATTGTACTGACTGCAATAGTGTATGGCACTATTCCTGCAAGAGGATCCAAACTGAACCACCAGTGCAGGCCCGGGACAAGGGGTAGGCACCCGCCTAGGACGCTACCTCTCTGAGGGGGGAGCAGTTTAAGAAAAAAAATTGACATTATTGAACGCCTGCAGTCAACTGGCACCTTCCTCCTGCCGCAAACATTCAGCATGCTGACAGCCGGTACACAGGAACAAAGGTGAGCGGAGTCAGTGGGTCACTAACACCGCTCAACGCCTGCGCCCTGGTTCTCATTCCCTCTCTGCATTGAAATGCATTTGTGTCTTTAAGACAATGTGAACGCTGCCCCCAGGACAGGAGCAGAGGAGCTGTAATCAGGTCGATGTTCTGGCGGTAATTCCCGCAATACGCAGGGTATGGACAGTCTGCCCCCTGTTAGAGGATGGCGCCACACAGGAATACGGCAGTAGAACAACCATCGGTTTTGTTACAAGCTGCATCTATTGTATCTCATTAATTGAAACCAAACGGCCCCCATTATAATTAAGCTATATTAGTTTCCATGACTATTCTTGGGTCTGACATTGTAAAGGAAGTGGTCATCAGAGCTTGTTACCTGATGGATCAGACGAGGAAGTTAGAGGTCCAGTTACCATAGTTTCTCACCTATTCCTTTTCTTGGGGGGGAAGATATTTGCGTCATCTGCCTAAGGCAGCAAAATACCTTATCATGATATTAATAAAAATACCAAAAAGCATGTCTGTAATATAACCAAAAGCAACATAGATGTTTTATATATTTATTTTTATGCATAAAAGTTGTTAATATTATGCAAATATATAAAAAGAAAGTGTGTAGATATAGTCACTTTCTGTGGAAAGGAGCAGATGATGATGATTCCGCTCCTCAGGCCTCGGCCACTTCTGCCGCTTTTGGACATCCAGGTCTGGATCACACATGAGAGAGGAGAAGAGCAGGAATGTGTGACTTGTGATCTGTGTAGTTGGAGTTTTCCTGGATTCCTACAGCATCGCGATCAGCCAAATGGCCTTCTGTCTGACCATGGTCAGGAAGGTGAAGGAGCAGCCGCTTCCTTCTGTCTGACCATGGCCTGGTAGAGGAAGGAGCAGCCGCTTCCTTCTGTCTGACCATGGCCTGGTAGAGGAAAGAGCAGCCGCTTCCTTTGTCTGTACATGGCCAAGTAGGAGAAGGAGCAGCCGCTTCCTTCTGTCTGTACATGGCCAAGTAGGAGAAGGAGCAGCCGCTTCCTTCTTTATGTCCATATCTTGTAGTCGTCTCCTTACCACCACATTGTAGATGAGTCGTCCAGATGGTGACATAACAAGTATGGCTGAAAGAAGTCCTTCAATTTCAGCCTTTAATTACTTGCTATGTTGATCCAGAGGAAGGCGAAAAATAACCCTGAGGACTCGTTGTTGCATCATCCTCATATCAAGGGAAAAAAATTCCTTCCTGACCCCAAATATGGCGATCGGAATAAATCCCTGGATGTTTGGTGCTCAAATCTACTTGGATGTTATGTGGTGGAAGCTTGGTAGGTTTGTCACAGTCCGGTAAATAAGAAAGTCCAGTGTAATTGTCTCATCCGATTAATGTAAATCTTCATTCCTGGATGTTACTGGAATGGGGCTTATTTTTATCAGCCTAATACTCCTGCTGGAAGAAGAGAAATATACACGTCCGAGAATCAGCCCCTCACATACAGTATATACAGTACTAGGGGGATATAGCGATAAGGTGTATAGTGGGTAAGTGTGTTACTGGGTAGTGATAACACTTTGGATGTCTGTATGTGCTGTACTTACATAGTAATATGGGAATGGTGGGTCGGCTCTGCCGGACTCCACATCGCTCCAGTCTATAGAATAGAAAAACGGATGCGATCTGATGGATGATGTAATGGCAGTTCGGGCAGATGGAGTTTTGCAGAGGAGCTAGAAAATGAAAACAAAGCATTAGTCATTATATTATGTATTATTACTGATAAATTATTACACAATGTCTATGGACTGTCCATATCTTATCTTCTATATCTTCTTGTAATCCCCCATTATCATTGTCCATCTGATCTTACTCACCTGTTTTATGATATCCATGGCATGACAGCAGATCCCAGGTGGAAAAGAAGGGATGTCGTCATACAGAGACTGGTGGTATTCGTCCATTGTGCCTCTGGTATAGAATGGCCAGTCACCTACAGTCATCATATATAAGATTACGCCAAAGGAAAAGGAGTCTGCCAGATGGTTGTATCCTTCACCGTCCATTACCTATGGGAACATGAGATTGGAAAGAATCTGAATATACCGGGAAGGGGATTTACACTCAGAGACTATGAGGACCGGTCTGTGATTAGATATGAGCAGAATACATTGGGATCAGATTATCCCTCAATCCTACTATCGACATCAATCACACAGAGATGTTCCTTACCTCGGGCACTATGTAACCCTTAGTGCCAGCAGTATATTCCACTATGTCACCCTCAAATACATTCATGGCTGCTAAGCCAAAGTCTGAGATTTTGATGTGTCCGGTGTCTTGGAGGAGGATGTTCTCTGGCTTCAGGTCACTGCAGGGAGAAGGAGCAGACACTGATTGTGAGGACAATTCATGGAAAGAACTTTCTACAATAGATATGTAAGGAGACAACAGAGAGTCACAAGTGACAGATTTATGAAGGTGAAATGATTACCTATGTATGACGCCGCGTTCATGCAGGAACTGGAGTCCGCACACCATCTCTGCCGCAAAGAGTCTGTGGAGTAGAAAGGATGGATCAGTGGTTACATGAAGAATCATACAGAGAACATGAGGAGATCACACACGTGTCCTTTTCACATCATTAGTTTCTCCTGTTGTCGTTGTCCATTGATCTAAGACTACATTGTGCTGGAAGGGGATTATTCACATTCAGTACCGGACATTTACCTTATTGTCTTTGTGTTAAACATCATTGAATCTTTCATGTGGCCAAACAGGTCTCCTCCGGCCATATAGTCCATGGCTATTTCATACTCCGTAGGTGTTTCCCTAAACGCCCGCATAGTCATTAGGTAGGGGCACCCGGCAGCCATTCTCAGGACTTCTAGCTCTGTAGAGATTAAGTCCTCACAAGAACTTTTGTCCATGATTTTGATGGCCAGCAGTCCTTCACTGACTGGATCTGATGCCAAGACGACCTGGAGAAAAATCACAACAGATCAGACCAAACTCTCATCTATTACTGTGTAGTAGTTCACTAGTTAATCCCAATTATCATTACATATGAGCATCCTGTAATGAATATGTACATCTCTCCTGTGTTTCTGGTGCAGGATACATTGGGGAACACGGACAATATAAATTGACACTTACTTTTCCATAGTTTCCTTTTCCAAGAACTTTCCAGAACTCGAGATTGGAAAAGTCTATAGGTTGGTCTGTGTGGACCAGTTCTCTTGGGTCAGAAATCTGTAAACTGGCATCATCAAGGCTTTGTGCCGGTATGTCCGTTGTGTCGTAGGGCGTCTTATCGATTCCATCTGCTGAGATGATATAAAAAATTTGAACCCCTTAGTGAACACATTATTGGAAATGACTACCTCAGCCTGCTGAAAGCCCCTGTCTTTTCCTCTTCCTGTTAAGACCAGCCTGGCTTTCATATGAGATTTTTAATTTAGCTATATACAGTTCTATCACAGTATCTAGTAGAAGCGATCAGAAAATCGCAGGTTCAAGTCCCCAAAGGAGACTAAAGAAAAGAAGTAACAAAAAAAAGTAAAAAAAATAATAAAATGTAAAAAAAATACTTCCCCATTAATAATAATAATAGTAATAATTTGAATATCTAGTATAACCACATCCGGAACATTAATTAACCCAAACAGTAAACACTGAAATGAGGAAATAAATGTAAAGACCAGAATAGGGTTTTTGTGAGGGCGCAGTATACATCTAATAAATTGTAATAAAAGATATCACAATGTCTTGTCTACCCGAGAAAGTTATCTATAAAAGCTACAACTTGTCCCGCAAAAAAACCCAAATCAAGTCCTCGCACAGCTCCATCCAGCTATCAAAATCCAAAAGATATAATGTCTCAGAATATAGGGACACAAACCAATTTATTTTTTTTATAAAATTCCTAATTTTCTTCTACCAGTTCAGTGAATTATAACCCCTATGCCTGTTCAGCATTATCATAGCTGTAACTGACATGGAGAATCATTCTGTCAGGTCATTTTTACCACTGAATGAACACAGTAAAAAAAAACAATGGCGGAATCACTTTTTTTCCACAATTTTACCACATTTTGAATTTTTTTCCCCATTTTCCAGAACATTGAATAGTAAAATAAATAATGTTCAAAACTACAGCTCGTCCACTAAAAAATCAAGTCCACATACAGCTACATTGGGAGACAAATTAAAGAATACATTTTTATGGGTTTTCGAAGGAGGAAGGAAAAAACAACGAAAGGTTACCCGGTCAAGAAGGGGTTAACAAATATAGCTAAAAGAAAATATTATAATTTTAAATAGAATTATGTAAATGAGCAGGAAATGTCTAATATTTGGGCTCTCATTTATCAAAACTGTCCAATAGCAAAACTGTCCCTGTTGCCCATAGCAACGAATCACAGCATAGATTCCATCTCTTAACATTCTATGGAACAATGAAAGCCGCATTGTGATTGGTTGCTATGGGCAACAAGGACAGTTTTTCTGCACTTTTGATAATTGATGCCAGTACATAATATTAGGAGTATAATCCTCCTCACCCCCAGTCTTATTACACTGAGCAGATCCATCTTACCTGGTCCATCTGTATCCAGTGATGTGTTTGGTGGAGAAACACTCAGCTGTTTGTTCTCTGGGATGGAGATGTTTTCAGCTGATGACCTCGACCTCCGCAATGCACCATTCCCATTTATAATGGATTTAGCATAGATGAGACGTCTTCTACATTGGACAACCCAGTCTCTGCTGTTCCTGATCCTCTTCTGGGCTGCCGCTCTTTGTAGTTTCGGTGCCTCCAGACTTTCAGATCTGGAGGATGTCACTTGTCTTGGTGTCTCTTGGAGAACCTCTTCCAGCTCTAACTCTGCGCTGATGTTTCTCCTCTTATTGAGGATGACATCTTTGTTTCTCCTCCGTATTTCAGGGACCAGATCTCCGAGTTTTTTCAAGGAGATAAGAATGGCCTTCTGAAGCTCAGCGGAGGCTGCAGAGTGAGACTCCATGAGGGTCTCCATTTTCCTTCTCTCTGTAAGGATCTCACGTCTTTTGGTCTTTCTCATTTTGTCTAGAATTTGACGTTTAGACGCCATTTTTGAGGCGTCAGTGTCAATGTCCGGTAGTATAAAGTCTTTTCGCCCTAAAGCGAACAATAGTACCTGCTCTTCATTTATTCCTCTCTTCTCTCTGAGAACCCGATCTCTTTGGGCTCTTCTGTAATTATCCATTTTAAAATCAATTTTTGCTTCGTTTGTCACGAAAAACAAAAGGGGCTGCCTCACCCTTGGGAGTCTGTAAGGCAGTGGTTTCCCTTAGGACGGAACACTGGGATATAGAATGAAATGATGACATCACATCACTTGTGACATCAATTTTATTCTAATGTCACAATGATAGATAGATAGATAGATAGACAGATAGATAGATAGATAGATAGATATCAAATTTGAAGGATGGGGAACCAAACTTTTGCAGATGTATACATACAGTATACAGATATACACGGGGTGCACAATTTGTATTTTTAATGATTAATTTTATTATTGAACAACTACAGTGCTGCTGGTTAATCATAAAGGTTAATAAAATCCGAAACCTGAATATTTACAAAAATAAAAGTGAGGTTTTGTCTTTCTTAGGCCACATTCACACATTCGGTATTTGGTCAGTATTTTGCATCAGTATTTGTAAGCCAAAACCAGGAGTGGAAGAATCAGAGTTAAAGTATAATAGAAACACGTGACTACTTCTGTATTTATCACCCACTCCTGGTTTTAACTTACAAATACTGATGTAAAATACTGACCAAATACTGAATGTGTGAATGTGGCCTCAGGGGAATATCTCTGTGTGCAGAACTGTTAATCAAAGAAATCAAAATGTTAAAAAATACATTTCTGACATTTAACAAAATATATCTGTGATCATGACGGTGTATGGCACAAATCGTTCTCCTGAAACCATCCCTCATATTAACTATTTTCTTTCTCCCCAAGCAGTGTCTCATACCACTTAACTTATAATAAATGATACACAGGAGACTTTCTTTTTTGGATATAATTTGCCATATCGGCCATTTATTGACAAACAACAATAAACAATGAAAGAATTGGCGGAGGTCCTTGGGGCTACAAGATCCGGCACATGTAGAACAAAGCATTTTTCCATAGAATTATTTTACCCTCAGCCGTAACCCCAAGCTCGAGGGCACCACACCACAATCAATGGTAAAGGAAACACCACCACTGGCTCCAAGAGTACACCCCAGTCCAGAGCCCCACTAAGTGCCAGATCAGCCAATTAGTAATTCCATCCTGAAGGGAACCATCTCTGTAAATTCCCACCCATAAAAAATTCCACCAACCCCAAAGACACCCCCTACTGCCCCAGCCACTGTGACTCACAGTAAAAATTTATAACCTTCATCATAAGCCCGAGCCATAAAACATAACAATATACAGCACAGACCAAGAGTTTGGACACACCTTCTCATTTAAAGATTTTTCTGTATTTTCATGACTATGAAAATTGTACATTCACACTGAAGGCATCAAAACTATGAATTAACACATGTGGAATTATATACTTAACAAAAAGTGTGGAACAACTGAAAATATGTCTTATATTCTAGGTTCTTCAAAGTAGCCACCTTTTGCTTTGATGACTGCTTTGCACACTCTTGGCATTCTCTTGATGAGCTTCAAGAGGTACTCACCGGAAATAGTCTTCCAACAATCTTGAAGGAAATCCCAGAGATGCTTAGCACTTGTTGGCCCTTTTGCCTTCACTCTGCGGTCCAGCTCACCCCAAATCATCTCGATTGGGTACAGGCCTGGTGACTGCGGAGGCCAGGTCATCTGGCGTAGCACCCCATCACTCTCCTTCTTGGTCAAATAGCCCTTACACAGCCTGGAGGTGTGTTTGGGGTCATTGTCCTGTTGAAAAATAAATGATGGTCCAACTAAACGCAAACCGGATGGAATAGCATGCCGCTGCAAGACGCTGTGGTAGCCATGCTGGTTCAGTATGCCTTCAATTTTGAATAAATCCCCAACAGTGTCACCAACAAAGCACCCCCACACCATCACACCTCCTCCTCCATGCTTCACGGTGGGAACCAGGCATGTAGAGTCCATCCGTTCACCTTTCCACTGGTCTAATGTCCATTCCTTGTGTTCTTTAGCCCAAACAAGTCTCTTCTGCTTGTTGCCTGTCCTTAGCAGTGGTTTCCTAGCAGCTATTTTACCATGAAGGCCTGCTGTACAAAGTCTCCTCTTAACAGTTGTTGTAGAGATGTGTCTGCTGCTAGAACTCTGTATGGCATTGACCTGGTCTCTAATCTGAGCTGCTGTTAACCTGAGATTTCTGAGGCTGGTGACTCGGATAAACTTATCCTCAGAAGCAGAGGTGACTCTTGGTCTTCCTTTCCTGGGGCGGTCCTCATGTGAGCTAGTTTCTTTGTAGCGCTTGATGGTTATTGCAACTGCACTTGGGGACACTTTCTAAGTTTTCCCAATTTTTCGCACTGACTGACCTTCATTTCTTAAAGTAATGATGGCCACTCGTTTTTCTTTACTTAGCTGCTTTTTTCTTGCCATAATACAAATTCTTACAGTCTATTCAGTAGGACTATCAGCTGTGTCTCCACCTGACTTCTGCACAACACAACTGATGGTCCCAACCCCATTTACAAGGCAAGAAATCCCACTTATTAAACCTGACAGGGGACATCTGTGAAGTGAAAACCATTTCCAGTGACTACCTCTTGAAGCTCATCAAGAGAATGCCAAGAGTGTGCAAAGCAGTCATCAAAGCAAAAGGTGGCTACTTTGAAGAACCTAGAATATAAGACATATTTTCAGTTGTTTCACACTTTTTTGTTAAGTATATAATTCCACATGTGTTATTTCATAGTTTTGATGTCTTCAGTGTGAATGTACAATTTTCATCGTCATGAAAATACAGTAAAATCTTTAAATGAGAAGGTGTGTCCAAACTTTTGGTCTGTACTGTATATATTTCCATTAGACATCTCTAAATTCCCTGAAAAAAGAGGGTGTGCAGGTGAGACTTTTCCCATTGCTCTCCCCACAGGAATGGCCCCTTTTCCCACACTTTTCCTTTTATACTCCCTTTTACTATCCCCTCCCACTCCCTATTGATCCAATCCCATAGACCCCATTCAAACTTTATTTTCCTCTCCTGGCCCAATCACCGTCATGTGGGCCTCTGCTGATAAGTACGGCTCTGGCCCCTTTAATATAGCCGCCCTTCTGTTCACTTCCAGTCATAAGCCGCCCATGCATGAAGTCTGTTGCAATCATCCTTTTCGGTAACACCAACCACAGCCTCCCAGACCCCGGCATTGGATGCATTGATACATAATGATTTAAAGATTCACAATTGGATTCAGGTCTGGGCATGAGTGGACACAGACAATTCCACCTGTTTTGGAAGTGGTAGTGGCCACTCTTACCTTTTGGACCCCTGTGTAGCTACACAAGTTGTACAAAGTTTGCACCTGGGTCTGGGGAAAGTGAGCTCATCAATGTTTTCATCATCCAGGAACTGCCTTCCCAGTATGGCACATGAGGAAGGGTATTGTCCTGCACTAGGAGGAACCAAGGGTCCACTGCACCACGGTAAGTTCTGACATTGGCTCTAAGGATTTCATCCGTGTACCTAACAGCAGTCAGGTTGCCGTTGGCTATCACATGGTGCCCATCATGCTGGGTGGCGGTGCAGACTGAATAACATTCTCCAGACTTTCACATCTATCACTTGCTCAATGTGAACCTGCTGTCACCTGTACAGAGAACGTAGGACCTGATAATTCTGGTGTTCTCAGGTGTATGCCAATTGAGATGCAAGGTGCTGAGCTGTGAGTAAGGTCCTATTACAGGACGTCGGGCCCTCATACCACCCTCATGGAGTCTGTTTCTGACAATTTTGGGTGTAACGTGCTTCTGGTTATGTTGTAGGGCCTTTGCAGTCCTCCTGTTCATCCTTACACAAAGGAGCAGATATTGGTCCTGATATTCGGTTGATGCTCTTCTACAGTTCTGCTCCATAAATTTAGAAGCTGCTTAAGGAGTGCACGTGTGTGGGGTGCATGTGTGGCGCCTCTGAGGGTTCGGTCGCCACAGAGGTACTGCATCATGCGCTGCAATACATGCTGCCGGCCAATCAGAGGCGAGCTTGACTTCGGCCGGCCAATCAGCGGCTGCCGGCCAATCAGAGGCCAACATGACATCGGCCGGCCAATTAGAGGTCAGCGGCTGCCGGCCAATCAGAGACCAGCGGCTTCCGGCCAATCAGAGGCCAGCATGACGTCGGACGGCCAATCAGAGGCCAGCGGCTTCCGGCCAATCAGAACCCAGAATGACGTCGGCCAGCCAATCAGAGGCCTTTGGCTGCCGGCCAATCAGAGGCCAGCATGACGTCAGCCGGCCAATCAGAGGCCAGCGGCTGCCTGGCAATCAGAGGCCAGCAAGACGTCGGCCGGCCAATCAGAGGCCAGTGGCTTCCGGCCAATTAGAGGCGAGCATGACGTCGGCCGGCCAATTAGAGGCCAGTGGTTGACGGCCAATCAGAAGCCAGCGGCTTCCGGCCAATCAGAAGCCAGCATGACGTCGGCTGGCCAACAGAGACCTGCGGCTTCTGGCCAATCAGAGACCAGCATGATGTTTGCCGGCCAATCAGAGGCTAGCGGCTTTCGGTCAATCAGAGGCCAGCATGACGTCGGCCGGCCTCAGAGGCCAGCAGCCGCTGGCCTCTGATTGGCCGGCAGCGTGTATTGCAGCGCACGGGTCTGGCAAGTTCGTGCGCTGCAATACACTTCAGCTAGATGTGTTTCCATCCGAGAGAGAACGCACATCTAGTTGCAGTAGCGAAGCTGGTGTCGGCACTCAGCGGGCTCAGAGTTCTCCCCCGCCGGGCCCGATCCAGTAGCGCTAATGCTGCGGCCATGGCGCGCGTGCCCACCAGGAGGGCTCTGCCTGCCCCCTCTGCACGCTGCCATAGGTTCGCCAGCACTGGTTTAAAGTATTTCTTCTTGTACAGCTGACGACCCAAAATTGGGGATTTTCTGAAAAAAAAAAAAATGGCCAGTATGCATTATATATGGTGGAACTGAAAATCTATCATCTGGATAAGGGGGTGGTCTTCACAGAGGCGGTCTATGGAGAGATGGCACTTTATAAGAAGCACATAGCATGGAATACCGGGGGGAAGCCTTTTGGCTCCTTATGTTGTACCAATCCGGAATGATCCACTATAGTCTATCCTTCTATAGTTCTTCTTTTACAATTTCTGCTGGTCGATATATGGACGTATTAGCTCTATGCTAACAGGCACTCCCTTAGTATAGCTCATGTAATGCACAGCACCACAATTTTGTAGGTTCTGACTACTGTGTAAAAAAAAAAACACCCAGAGACAGGCCATAATCTTATAGTCTGGGTGTGAATACGCTGTAGGTATAGCTACACTTTTGTTGTGGAAATTTTGGTAATTTTATTTACCTTTTTGCATTTACCCGAATGAGGCTTGTGAGAAATCCTTAAATATGATGCAGATTTCTCCTGTATGATGCTGACCAATCATAAGCAAGCAGCAACACTCAAAGAAAAGAAGAACACGCCCCCACCATAGCTCAAAGCGGGTTTCTTAGGGTATAAAGCTACGTTCTCACAATGAGTTTTTAGTGAGTTTTTACGCTGCATATTTTAGAAATAATGTAAGTAACCTATCTTAATGGGTGCAGAAATTCTGCAACATCAAAAACTCACCAAAAGCTCATCATGGGAACCTAGCCTAAGATGTATAATGATGGCGAGTCCTGATCTCCTGGTCTAACCTTCTGCATGATTAGAAAGCAGAGATAAGAGCTCTTAGACAAGGAAGGAGCCGCACAGCTGAGTTTCTCTGTGTCACATTACAAACCCTTTTATTGACTCTCCTGATTATGGAGTGTGTCAGTATCACACTTATGTCTTCTGTGCTCAAGCAACTTGTATTCTCTCTGCAGTGATATTAGGCTGTTATTACACCTCACACAGGAGCAGTGTGTTTTGGGTTACTTCTATGGTGAAATGTAATGACAGTCTCCTCTAATCTCACTGCAGAATGAGTACAAGTTGAGCACAACGGATCTAAGTGTGATACTGACGCTGTGCTCTCATTTCTGGACAGGTAGTATGGGAGAGGCGCAGTACAGCAGAGGTGAGAGTGCCATAAGAGGAGGAGAGCTGTTAGAAAGGTTTGTAATGTTGCACAACTAAACTCTCTTGTGCTGCCCCTTCACCCACAGAGACCTTAACTGAAAGGTATTAGTCAGTTGTGTGCTCTACTCATGCAGGAGGTTAGCCCAGGAGATCAGGTCTGTATCCTTACATCTCAGACACTGAGAAATCTGCTCTAAGCTATGGTGGGGATGTGATCATCTTTCTTTTCAGTGTTGTCGTCTGCTTATAATTGGTCAGCACCATGCAGGGAGAAGAATTTCGCACCCCCAGTGAAAACTCTGATAACATCTACTTGGACTTAATTTTTTTTAACTCATTAGGTGCCAAATACTTTCATTGCTAATATCTCCGCAAATGAAAGATAAAATAGAAAAAAAAAACATGAAAAATTTGGTGACAGGTCCTCTTTAGGATAAGACAACCCCTTTAAATGTAAGAATTGAATTTTAGTCGAAAAAATGTATGCAACAAAAATGCCACATGTGATTTGATCCAAAAACATGCTGCATTTCAGGATGAGAGAAGCAAGTATTTGCAAAAAAAAGTTAAAAGGGGTGTTCACTGTTATGATATTGATCACTTATACTTAGGATGGACCACCAAGATCAGATTGGTAGAGTTCCAACACTCTGCCACCCCATTGATTCCATGCTGGAGCTGGTAACAGCTGATTGGTGGTGTTAGGATTTGGACACCTATCAATCTGATACTACTGACTTATATTGATGCCTTCTCCTAATTGATAAGTGGTAGCATGCCCCTTTAAAACAATACGTAGTTTTTATTTAGTTGTAAGATGAAAGTGACTCTACACATTAAGGCGTGTCATGGTCTGAGCACAAAATGATTCTAAGATTAGTTGCTGGCCTCTTGACCCGAACTTAAGAGCTTAAGGCCATGTTCATACATTCAGTAATTTGGTCAGTATTTTACCTCAGTATTAGGAAGCCAAAACCAGGAGTGGAACAATTAGAGGAAAAGTATAATAGAAACACGTCACTGATGAAACTTACTGAACGTGTGAAGGTGCCTAATAGAGACGCTGTGGAGAAGGACAGGAGCGCACACAAAATAGGGCAATAGCGTCTGATAAGGGGTCGGGATAATTGATGGCAGCGCTCACCTAGAGGTGTTGTGTGCAGTCACCACAGCTATAATGGTGTAGAAAGCCGCTGCTGCCCTGTGGCTGGAGGAAAGGTTCTTCAAGAGGTGGAATGGCAAAAATGGAAGCTGGCACATTTAGGTGGGCTGTGCTGCGGGAGTGAAGAGCTTGTTTTTTTTATACCTTGAGAAAGGCCCTGGTCCATTGCAGAAACGCATTGATATTAATAAAAAACGTTTGGGAATCCCAAGGCTCTTCATTCCCACAGTGCAGCCCACCTAAACGTGCCAGCTTCCATTTCTGCCAATGTGGCCTAATAGACGTATATGAGGCTGTCAAAGATCGGGGCAGGAGACTCGCAAACAGCTTGTGCATCACGATCTATGACACACAGATGTGTGAATACGCCATTACTCTCATATAAGATTACCTGCATCAAGTTTCAAAGGAGCAATTGTAACCCTCTTTCAATTATTTAAAGGCATTTTCCCACAAACAAAATTCATTTTAATCAATAGATCTTGGAATAATAATAAGTTCCACAATTGGATGTGTTTAAATAAAATGTTCCTGTGCTGAGATAATCTTAGAAATATGCCCCTGCTGTGTACTGTGTAATGTCTGACCATACAGGAACATGGTCTGAACATACCACATCTCCTGGACGGGGAGGATGCAAGAGAGTATACAGACATTACAGCAGGGGATCACAGCCGATTCTTTATGTGAGGTAAAACAAGTTTTTAAACAGGCAGGGAAATGTTTTACCTCACAGAATCAGCTGCCATCCTGTGCTGTCCTGTCTGTATACTCTTTTGCTTCCTCCCATGGCCAGCTGTGTTATGTGCAGACCATGTTCGCTCCAGTGGGAGTCTGTTTATGACACGACACAGTAAAAATGCAGTCATCAGTAATGATGTCAGGTACAAAGCTATTATAGTAAGGCCCAGTGTAGTGTGGAAGTCCAATGTGACACTGAAGATGTCCGCCTACAGATAGATGCTAGTTATTGAGCTGCAGCTGTTGATCCATGTAACGCATAGGTTCACCTTTATACACCATTTCACCCGTTTACCCAGATCATCAATCTTCAGAAAGTCTTCAAATGTAGCATAAGTTTGTAAAAATGATTCTGTACTTGTATCATAGCTCAAAGCTGCATTCACACTGAATTACTACTGAATGTAAAGGTGTGGGGTGACACATGATTAGCTACAGCTTAGTTCTGCTGTACTGCTTTTTGTAGGGTCCTGTCCTGTGCTCCGGCCCTCCGTCTGTAGCTCCATTATGCATTCATTTGCTTTTCATGGCAAAAAAGGTGCAGCATGCAGCGCTATTCCTACCATCCAAACAATGCAGACCTCGAAGACCACTCAGCGGCTTGCGTCAATGGGATCCAGGGGTGCCATATGGCAATGGATCCGCAGGGATCCAGCATTGAATTTTATTTCCCCTAATAGCTGACTTAATGATGCCCCTTCTAACACATCAGATGACTGTATGATGCCAAGAATACAAATAAAGTAAAGAGCATAATTGCTGTCCAGACACTGAACAAGCAGGCTATGCAGTAAAATTAAGAATGATCAATGGAGATATGGAAGAGAATAAGGTATAACTCAGGGCCAGTGCAAGACAAGCAATTCTATCTAGTAACAAAGTTGCTCAATTTATTATTTAGATTATAAATGGATGTAATATAAAATTGTTTTGCGGATGATTCGCTGCTCTGAGTGTTAGATTTTCAAAGTGGTAAAAGGGTTTATCTGCCAGTAATGATATTTACCTGGGGACATCCACCTATTGTAGACAGGCCATTAAAACTGGCCAAACTTTCTCCTTACTTTCTTGGCCACTGAGGGGCTTTTTGGACTGCAAATGGTTGATAAGTGTTGGTAAGAGTTTTCGAAGTATCTACTATATAATTGTCTTATCCCGTCTGTCTGTCTGTCTATCTGTCTGTCTGTCTGTCTGTCTGTCCAGGAAATCCCGCGTCGCTCATTGGTCCGGCAGCGGCCAATCAGCGCCGCGGGATTTCAGAAAACAGATGGCGGCCGTTAGCGGCTCTTCTGCGGGACGGAGCTCAGCGGCGTTGCAGCCGGGAGATGAGCGCCGCGAGGCGCTCATCTCCAGGCCGGTACCAGCAGGAGGACCCCGACCGCCGGACCTAGGTAGGAAGCTTAGGGCAAGGACCTCCAAGGTAGTTTTCTCAGAAATACTACCAATCCCGCGAGCCACACAGGAGCGCCAACGGGAAGTTAGGGAGGTGAATAAGTGGCTAAAGAGTTGGTGCAAGGCAGAAGGGTTTGGGTTCATGGAGAACTGGGCCGACTTCGCGGTCGGCTACAGGCTCTACCGTAGGGACGGGCTGCACCTCAATGGGGAGGGTGCAGCAGTGCTGGGGAAGAAGATGGCTAATAGGTTGGAGGAGTTTTTAAACTAGAGATGGGGGGGGGAACCAAGGAAATAGGTGGGATGTGAGGCAAGCAAGGGGGAAGGGGAGAAGTGAATATAATGAGGGTGGAGAGGGGGGTGGGGATAGTACAGTTAGATCGTTAGAGAAGAATAGGATGCTAAATAACCCCAAAGTTTTATCTTGCATGCTGACCAACGCAAGAAGCCTGACCAATAAGGCGGATGAGCTGCAGGCGCTTATATCGGAGGAGAGGTATGACATCGTAGGTATAACAGAGACTTGGCTAGACGATAGCTACGACTGGGCGGTAAATTTATTAGATTATAGTTTATTTAGAAGGGACCGGAAACAGGGGAAAGGTGGAGGAGTCTGCTTATATGTAAAGTCATGTCTAAAACCCAGACTAAGGGAAGATATAGGAGAGGGAGAAGAGGGGGTCGAGTCCATGTGGGTAGAGATAGAGGGAACTAAAAATAATAATAAAATATTACTGGGGGTCTGCTATAAGCCACCCAATATAACAGAGGAGAATGAGAATCTGCTATTAGGACAAATAGACAAAGTAGCAAAACATAATGAAGTGATTGTAATGGGGGATTTCAACTACCCGGATATTGACTGGGAAACAGAAACCTGTAGATCTCAGAAAGGAAAAAGGTTCTTGACAAATATTAAGGATAATTATCTCTCCCAACTAGTGCAGGAACCAACGAGAGGGAAGGCCGTGTTGGACTTAATATTGACTAATAGGCCTGATAGAATAACTGAGGTACAGATAGGGGGGCACCTAGGTAATAGCGACCATAATATTATCGACTTCAAAATGCCCTTCAGTAGGGTTATCAATAAGGGAACAACAAAAACATTAAACTTTAGGAGGGCGAAGTTTGATCAGCTGAAAGAAAGCCTTCAACTTATTGACTGGGACAAAGTTCTTAATCAAAGGAATACGAATAGTAAATGGGAAACCTTCAATAGAATTCTGAATACTCAGTGCGAGAGATATATACCGTATGGGAATAAAAGGGCCAGAAATAAGAGGAAACCAATATGGTTGAACAAGAACATAAAAGGGGCGTTAAATAGCAAAAAAGAGGCATTCAAGAGATTAAAACAGGAAAACAGTAAGGAGGCACTAATGTGTTACAAGGAAAAAACGAGAACCTGTAAAAAACAAATAAAAATAGCGAAGGAGGAAACAGAGAGACGTATTGCTAGGGAAAGTAGATCAAATCCCAAACTGTTCTTTACGTATATAAATAGTAAAAGGATTAAATCGGATAATATTGGACCGATAAAAAGTGAGGAAGGCAAAATCATAGAGAAAGATGAGGATAAAGCTAATCTATTAAATAATTTTTTTTCGACAACTTTCACAAAGGAAATCGAACTAACAGGAGAAATGAGAAGTGACAAACTTAATCCTCCACTAAGTATGACAAATCTAACCCAAGCTGGGGTACAGAAACGCCTCAGTAACATTAAAATAAACAAATCTCCAGGACCTGATGGCATACACCCACGGGTACTAAGGGAACTAAGTAATGTGATAGACAGACCGTTATATCTTATATTTAAGGACTCTGTTGAGACTGGGTCTGTGCCACTTGATTGGCGACAGGCGAATGTAGTGCCAATATTCAAAAAGGGAGCGAAAAGTGACGCCGGAAACTATCGGCCGGTGAGTCTGACATCCGTTGTGGGCAAAATTTTTGAAAGCTTCATTAAAGAGGCAATTACGGAGCATCTTGATGCTAATAATCTTTTAATCCCGAACCAACATGGATTCATGAGGAATCGCTCCTGCCAAACAAACCTGATTGACTTCTACGAGGAGGTTAGCTCTCGAGTAGATCAGGGGGAACCAGTGGATGTCGTGTATCTCGACTTCTCAAAAGCGTTCGATAGCGTGCCACATAATAGGTTGGTATACAAAATGAGAATGATGCGGCTGGGGGAAAATGTCTGCAAGTGGGTAGCTAACTGGCTAAAGGATAGAAGGCAGAGGGTGGTTATAAATGGAATATACTCAGATTGGGTAAGAGTCACTAGTGGGGTACCACAGGGGTCTGTACTAGGCCCAATGTTATTTAATATCTTTATTAACGACATAGTCAACGGGATAAATAGTAAAATATCAATATTTGCAGATGACACAAAGTTATGTAAAACAATTAATACAAAAGAGGACAGTGCAGACCTACAGAGGGATTTGGATAAGCTGGGTAGGTGGAGCATTAAATGGCAAATGAGGTTTAACGAGGAGAAATGTAAGGTCATACATATGGGAAGGAAAAATGGAAGTCACCAGTACTCACTGAATGGGAAATCATTGGGGAATTCAGAGATGGAGAAGGACTTGGGCATCTTGATTGATAGCAAACTAAATTGGAGTGCCCAAAGTCAGGCCGCTGCTGTAAGGGCAAACAGGGTAATGGGATGTATCAGAAGAGGAATAGCTGCAAAGGATGAGAACATTGTTCTTCCACTGTACAAAGCACTGGTCAGACCACACTTGGAATACTGTGCTCAGTTATGGGCCCCAATATATAGAAAGGATATAAATGAGCTTGAAAAGGTACAAAGGAGGGCAACAAAATTAATAAAGGGAATGGAGGGACTGCAATACCCAGAGAGGTTGGCAAAACTAGGACTATTCAGCCTGGAAAAGAGAAGGTTGAGGGGGGACATAATAAATGTGTACAAATATGTTAGGGGACAGTATAGAGATCTTGCCCGGGATTTGTTCAAAAGGAGGGCTATTACGGTAACAAGAGGGCACTCACTAAGACTGGAAGAGAAAAGGTTTCAGCACCAGCACAAGGAAGGGGTTCTTTACGGTAAGAGCAGTGAGAATATGGAATTCACTGAGTGAGGAGACGGTAATGTCGGATTCACTACACCAGTTCAAGCGGGGACTGGATGCATTTCTAGATACCAGGCAGATTTCAGCATATACTTAAAAATAAAATAAAATAGTAGGTTGATACAGGGATTTATTCTGACTGCTGGTTTCAGAGTCGGGAGGGAATTTTTCCTCAGGTGAATATTGGCTAAATCATTTGGGGTTTTTGCCCTCCTCTGGATCAACTTTAGCAATTACAGAACTAACAGGTCGAACTTGATGGACGCAAGTCTTTATTCGGCTTTACAAACTATGTTACTATGTTACTATGTAGAAACTCCATTTTCAGGACACGTGTTTAAGGATGTTTGTCCCTCATCAGTGCAAGACAGGAGAGAACTTGCTTGTATGGGTGAGTGACCTCTGACAGGGCATCCAAGGGATACATTTTCTCTTTGTGGAGAAGTTACCTACTTTGCTAAGTTAGCTACTTGGCAACCCCTTTTGAATTCCTATGTTTACCCTCAGTTAAAATAACAAAACTTATACTTACCACCGGCGCCGTTCCTACGGTGTCCCTTCCAGTGCTCCCTGCGATCCCTTCGGCCAATCAGCGGTGGCTTCATTTTCCTCTGCTATGGATAGAATTGACATCCAGGGGAAGTGAAAGAGCAGCAGCAACTCTCACTTACTCCGAATGTCTTGATTTGTATGAAGGAGGGAAAAGTGAAGCAGCGCTGATTGGCTGCAGGGATTGCGTGATATAACAATGTCACACAAGCCCCGGGAGAGCCAGTGCCTACACCGCTGGAACAGCGCCGGCACTGGAAGTGAGTGTTATTATTTTACTGGGAGAACACATAGGGACCGATATACTGTTGCAAGTAGCTCCTCCATAAATGGTTGTTCATTTTTTTCTTTTTTGATTTATTTAAGGATTTTTTTTGGAATTTTTTCCTAATGTTCGGATATCAGATGCATCAGAACTCTCCTAAACAACGATCAATTGAATATTTGTATACGTTATGGAGGAGCGACTTGCAACAGTATATCGGTTTATTTATCATGGTGTCGTTGTTATTATCTGTTTTGTTGTATGTGTCCTCATGTATTTATATGTATTTTTCCATTTTTTGTTTCCTCCCCCCTCTCTTCCATTTCATCTCCCTCCCATGTCTGTATACTCATTTCTTATCCCTCGTATATGTGGCCGGATCTATTCACATTCCCCTTTATTCTTGTACTGCATGACAGTCTTTATTAGTACGGAGCGGTACTTCTTTAGAGTGCTGTATGGGGAACCGTCCTCGGAGTCGTACTGTGCGCGGGCGATTCACTCCCCCTGCTCTCGCGTCGCCCATCTCTATGGCGCCGATGCACTTCCCGGATGTAGTCTTTTGACACTTCCGGGTCACGCCGCCGTCATGATGGGCGGTGCGGGACCTCGGGGGGCGTTGACTCTCCCAGTGTACGCGCCGCTCGTACCTCTCCGCTGACGGTCATCCTGAACTGTCACATGACCACATATGTGATATATTGAAGGGGCGGAGTTATACATTTAAAAAGGTCCTTGTACCCTTGTTATCTACGCCTCTTGATAAAGCACCCGCGAAACGCGTGTCGAGGCAGCCTCTCTTGACAGACACTGGCCCTCCCTTGTCTCTAGTCACGTGTGATACCTTGGGGTGAGTTTACTTTTACCATGTACTTGATGTTATGCACACGCCCGGACTGACTGGCGTGTGCGGGAGTAGTGGTTCCACTGGACCATGAACCGGAGAGTGCCTGGAGGGGCGTGACCAAGTATCTGGCCGATCCGACCAAGGTGGCACGACGGCATACGACGCCAGTGCACCAGGGAGAAACCGGGCAGAGGGACCAGGTGCTACTCCAGGTCAAACTCCGGACACGGGGGTTGACCCACACAGGGATTACTGGAACAGGCAGGTTAGGCTGGCACAGACTGGTGGATATAAGCGAACACGGCAGGTATGCAGACGGGTGGATACAGGCGAGTATGCAGGCGGGGAGGTACTGGCCGAAAGGACGGGCTGGAGCACAGAGAGGACAAGACCCAGTACAGACTGGGTCACAGAAACAGAACCGCAGATGTGGTAGCCAAACACAGCAGAGAGGGAACGCCCGAAGCGGTGGGCAAGAGCAGAGCAGGACGGGACTGCCGGAGCAGCGAGCACAAGCAGAGCAGGACAGGACTGCCGGAGCAGTGAGCAGATGCAGAGCAGGACGGGGCTGCCGGAGCAGCGAGCAGATGCAGAGCAGGACGGGGCTGCCGGAGCAGCGAGCAGATGCAGAGCAGGACGGGGCTGCCGGAGCAGCGGGCAGATGCAGAGCAGAAACCGCAGGAGCGGCAAGCAGGGCAAGAGCAGAGCGGAAACCGCAGAGCGGTAAACAAGGCAGGAGCAGAGCGGAAACCGCAGAGCGGCTAAGAAGGCAGGAGCAGAGCGGAAACCGCAGAGCGGCAAACAAGGCAGGAGCAGAGTGGAAACCGCAGAGCGGCAAACAAGGTAGGAGCAGAGCGGAAACCGCAGAGCGGCAAACAAGGCAGGAGCAGAGCGGAAACCGCAGAGTGGCAAACAAGGCAGGAGCAGAGCGGAAACCGCAGAGCGGCAAAAAGGCAGGAGCAGAGCAGAAACCACAGGAGCGGCAAGCAAGGCAAGAGCAGAGCAGAAACCGCAAGAGCGGCAAGCTAAGCAGGAGCAGAGCGGAAACCACAGAGCGGTAAACAAGGCAGGAGCAGAGCGGAAACCGCAGAGCGGCTAAGAAGGCAGGAGCAGAGCGGCAAACAAGGCAGGAGCAGAGCGGAAACCGCCGGAGCGGCAAGCAAGGCAGAGCAGGGGGGACAGGGCTCTGTTCACACGGAACAGACAGGAAGAGAAAGGCAGAGCCAGATACCCACAGGGTACTTGCAGTGAAGTAGCGAGTGGACCACAAACTCACAAACGGGAATACAGAGACAACAAGCAGGAGTTAGGTACGAGTTCAGACTCTGCAGAAAAAGGAAGGGAACGGACATAGAGGCAAAACAGGTAAAGGATAGGAGAGAGTTCAGACTGGAACTGAGTGTACGGAGGAGACCGACACTGCAGCGGGATACAGGAGCGGGTCTGGGAATACGGCCCCCAGAGAGGCGGGACGAACAGGCAAGGAGCGTGTTCAGACAGGACAGACAAGATAGAGGAGCGGGTCTAGGTAATCGGCCCCTAGAAGGCGGGAGGAACAGGCTAGGAGCGTGTTCAGACAGGCCTGGAAATACAGCCTCCAGGATAGGCAGACAAGAGAACACAGACAGGACTCAGTTCAGACACGGGAACTGATACCGCAAGGCAGGAGACATAGACAGGACTCAGTTCAGACACGGGAACTGATACCGCAAGGCAGGAGACAAAGAACGGGACCTGGCACCTTCAGAGTGCAAGCACACACTGAATGAAACACTATGCTCAGGCAGGGATAGATGGGAGCAGCTGAACTATATACCAGGTGACAGACAGCAATAGGCTGAGAACGCACAAGGGGTGTGACCCACAGCAGGTACAAAAAGCAGGAAGTGATCGGGCGCCGCCCTTAAGCAGCAGAAACAGACACAAACAGACAGCATGGAGGGAAGCCAGAGAGACATTCTGGACTGGAGACCAAGTGCGCGCTCTTGCACAGTGGGAGATGGACCACCATGCAAGGACGCCGCCAGGTATGTTACACATGATATTTATTGGAATAATGATGCAACTGTGCAGGACTATGGTATATGTACTCCCCATATAATAAGTGTCACACTCTTTGAGGCAGCCCTTTTCTGGTAGATATTGGCCCTCATCTGTCCCTAGCTAGGTGTGATACTTTTGGGCTGAGTTACCCCTATTATGCATTTGATACACACTGCAGCAATAGAAACATTGTGCAGGATTATGGTATTTGTGCCCTCTATACATTAAGTGTCACATTATTATTTTTTATTTTGCTCTATCTCACGACTTATTATTTTTGCTTCTTGGATCTGTTTGTCAGCACCTTACTGTCTTATTTATATATGGACTTTTAATATGAAATTATAATAAACTTTTGTATGCCATTATACTTGTCTTTCTCCTGGTTTATTATTTTAATCCAATGTGTATGGGGACTGAATCTTTACTTTAAAGCTTTGCTTTTCTATTTTCTCACATAGACACTAATACAAATGGCGCCTGACCCAATACTTTAATGACATTTTTATCATATTGTGCATTTTCGCTTTAGCTTTTTCTTCCTGTCCAACGACGAAATGCTAGAAATTCTCTCTGAGACTAAAGATCCTCTGCGGGTCCAACCACATCTAAAGAAGGGCTTTGAAGGCATCGCAAAGCTGGAGTTCCTTCCTAACCTGGACATCAAAGCCATGTACAGCACCGAGGGGGAACGCGTAGAGCTCATCCAGACCATCTCCACCTCCGAGGCTCGGGGGGCCGTGGAGAAGTGGCTCATCCAAGGGGAAGATGTCATGTTAAGGAGCGTGCATGATGTTATTGCTCGGTCACGAATGGTACGGATCTACCTACAGACCAAAAGCATTAATTGGAACTAATCTAGTACTTTTATATTTGTATAAGATTATTTGGCGGCAGTGAATGATTTGTGGATGATGTATCTCATTGCTATAGAGCCAGGTAGCAGATCTTCTACCTGCAATCGGTAGAAATGAATTTGCTAGATAATACTAGTAAGGTTGTCCCTCTCTTAAATGCTTCTGTCAATGTAATTTAACTTTGTTTTTTAAAAGGCGTACCCTGAGACTGCAAGAAAAGACTGGGTGAGGGAATGGCCGGGACAGGCCGTGCTCTGTGTGTCTCAGATGTTCTGGACAAGTGAAGTGCATGAAGCTATCGGCAGTGGCCCAGAGGTACGGCATAAGCTCCTTTACTGATCAAGGTTGCTTCACTAGAAACAGTCATGGCTGGAAGTGTTGGCACCCTTGAAGTATTTTTCCATAAAATTATTGCAATTGCATGTGTATTTTTTGTTATACACATGTTTATTTCCTTTGTGTGTATTGGAACAACACAAAAAAAACAGAGATAAAAAAGGCAAATTGTATATAATTTCACACAAAACCCCAAAAATGGGCCGGACAAAATTGTTGGCATCTTTCCAAAATTGTGGGTAAACAATTTTGTTTCAAGCATGTGATGCTCTTTCAAACTCACCTGTGGCAAGTAACAGGTGTGGGCAATATGAAAATCACACCTGAAACCCGATACAAAGGGGAAAAGTTGTCTCAATCTTTGCGTTGTTACATGCCACACTAAGCAGGGAGAACAGAAAGAGGAGAAGAGAACTGTCTGAGGACTTGAGAACCAAAATTGTTGACCAATATCTTCTTTTTGTGTTGTTCCAATACACACAAATGAAATAAACATGTGAACAACAAGATGTGTAATTGTAATAATATTCTGGGAGAAATACATATATATACATTCATAGACAGACTTCATGAGTTCTCCTGCTAATAGACTGTCATACCTAGGGACGCAGCTTATAGGAGTTTCCAGGGGCGGATATACCACTGGTGCAACAGAGGTAAGGGAACCCACATTCACATCAAAAGATGCAAGTAGCTTCTTTCACAGTACGTTATTAGACTGCAAAGAGCCCATGTACTGTTCTTGCCCAGGGGTCTTCTCCTGGGGGTTGCAGTTGTACAGCGGCTCAATATCTTGAAGGTACCCAAAAGGCTCCATAGTATTGTTGGGATTTTGCATTGATTCATGCATCTTGTCTAGAGATGAGCAACTAAATTTGCAGGACCTTGGTCTAAGAGAGCAGGTTAGTAGTCTGTGGCTGTTGGATGGGAGCATTGCTAACCGCCTCTTACATGCCGGCATCCCTGGCTCCTCTTTTGATTAGCCGGCCAGGCGTGATGTCATTTGTGCCTCACACCACAACTATGACATCGACATCAAAAGAGGAGCCGGAGATGCCGGTTCATGGAGCTCTGGTCCTGCGGCCGTGGAATACTGACCCGACTGTTGGACCAGAGTCCTGCAAATCCATTCGCTCATCTCTACTCTCGTCATATCTACCAATAAGGGAAGACATTGTATGGGATTTCCCATAATACCAGCATAAAATAAATCCATCTGCATTGAGTTTTCCATGCTGTTTGTGGCAGGGTTTTATAGAGGTACATCTGGGTATTTGGGGCTCTGGGTTCAATCCAGATCTCCAACTTCTATAAAGATATATTGTAAAATTGTTGTGTACATTATAAAGTGCCTGCATATTGTGGAGTTCTCAATCTAGTCTGCAGCTTATAATCTGTATAGATTTCAGCCCCCTTGCAATATGTATGTTCTATGAATGTTTCTGCAGATGATTTCACCGTTACATCCTTCTTGTAGGGCCTGAAAAACTCCTATGATAATCTGCAGCTCCAGCTAAATGATATTGTGGAGCTTGTGCGAGGAGGCAAATTGTCCCAGCAGACTCGCAGCACATTGGGGGCTCTCGTCACCATAGAGGGGCACGCTCGTGACGTGGGCATGGAAATGATCCAAACAGGTTTGTGCAAACATCATGGCTGGCACCAAACTTTCCAATACCATGTTCTATTTATCATACACTACATGGAGAAAGGTATTGTGCCCCCTCCACATTACACCTACAGGGGCTTTTATGGCCCCCTATTCTAAATCCATATACAGGATGTTAATATGGAGTCCGTCCCTCTACAGATATCACAGCTCAATATGCAGAGCACCTTCATACATTTCACCCCATTCCTATGTTCTTTCCATATCTATGTTATATTCCCCCCTCTTTTCTTTGAGTTTTCATAGGACACAATTGATCTTGTCACAGTAAAGCAATCTTGGGGTGTACTTACAATGACGTCTATGGGGCAGTAGTCATTTCTGCATATTGAGATGGTGGTCCCTATATAGGAATGTTTTGGCATCTGTATGTGTCGGCGTCCCCCGTATATGACTCATTGCCGCAATTGATATTCTTTATAGTCAGTGTTTTGGATGGCCTAGGTGCGGTGTGTAATATTTTCTATCAATGGTGTGTGTGCCCTCCTCTGTGCGGTGTCCTTCCATAACCATGGATGTACTAATAAAGGGTTTTTATTTCCATTCCTTTAATGACCTTTTGTTCGGTTTCTTTGTAGGTATTATGTCATTCTCTGAATGGTCAGCCATTCTAAGCCTGAGCAGACATATGTCAGTGTAATTGATGTGTGACTGACATTGTTCTTCCCTATGTTGCGGTGACATATTTATGCTGCCATTGTGCAGTATTTGTTCTAATTAATCATCCTAAAGGTGTTTAGTGGGGTTGAGGTTGAGAACGTGTGTGAAACAGTTCTGCTCTTCTATTCCCTTAGGGTTGGAAGCTACAATTGTTTAAAATGTCTTGTGCTGAAGCATTAAGATATCTTTTCACTGGAACTAAGGGGCCTAGACCAACCCCTAAAAACAAGGCCATACCTCCACCAGCAAACTGTACAGCGGGCACAATGCAGTTAATAGGGTAACGTTCTCCTGGCATTCACCAAATCCAGACTCGTCCATCAGATGCCAGATAGAGAAGTGTGATCCGTCACTGCACAGAACAGGTCTCCTCCAGAGTCCTGTGGTGGCGGCTTCACACCACTCCATCCGACGCTCGGCATCGTCCTTGGTGATGTAAGGCTGCATGCAGCTGCTCGGACATAAAGCTCCTGGCGGGGACGCAGTGTTTGTGGTGATGTTGTTACCAATGGAGTCAGGAGAGCGTTCTGCCCTCTGCTCCTCAGCACTCAGTGACCCTGCTCTGTAATGTTCCGGGGTCTCCTGAGTTGCTGCAGTTCCTTCTACTCCTTAATAATATCACTCACATGTGATGGGGGAAGATTTAGGAGGGAAGAAATTTAATATCCAGACTTGTTACCCCGGTGGCTCCTATTACAGGACCGCGCTGGTATCAGAGAGCTCTGCACCACCAGCCGTTCTGTCATATGTTAGTAACAGCACACAGCATGGGAGGGCGGATGTTATACACCGGGGGGCGTGGGGATTGATGTTATACACTGGTGGGGGGCGAGAGTCTTAATGTTATACAAGGCCGAGGGGCCAGTTGTTATACACTGGGGGTACAAGGGGCTAGATGTTATACATGTCCGAGGGCTGGATGTTATACACTGAGGGGCAAGGGGACGGATATTATACACCGGGGCGAGGGGACGGATATTATACACCAGGGGCGAGGGGACGGATATTATACACCAGGGGCGAGGGGACGGATATTATACACCAGGGGTGAGGGGACGGATATTATACACCGGGGCGAGGGGACGGATATTATACACCAGGGGCGAGGGGACGGATATTATACACCAGGGGCGAGGGGATGGATATTATACACCAGGGGCGAGGGGACGGATATTATACACCAGGGGCGAGGGGACGGATATTATACACCGGGGCGAGGGGACGGATATTATACACCGGGGCGAGGGGACGGATATTATACACCGGGGCGAGGGGACGGATATTATACACCGGGGTGAGGGGACGGATATTATACACCAGGGGCGAGGGGACGGATATTATACACCGGGGCGAGGGGACGGATATTATACACCGGGGTGAGGGGACGGATATTATACACCAGGGGCGAGGGGACGGATATTATACACCAGGGGCGAGGGGACGGATATTATACACCGGGGCGAGGGGACGGATATTATACACCGGGGCGAGGGGACGGATATTATACACCGGGGCGAGGGGACGGATATTATACACCAGGGGCGAGGGGACGGATATTATACACCGGGGCGAGGGGACGGATATTATACACCGTGGGCGAGGGGATGGTTGTTATACACTGGGAGTGAGGGGACGGATATTATACACCGGGGGGTGAGAGGCCGGATGTTATACACCAGGGGGAGGGAGCGAGGGGACAGATGTTATACACTGGGGCTGGGGGGCGGATGTTATACCCTGGGGGTCGAATGTTATGCAAAGGAGGGCTTGGGGTTGGATGTTATACAGTGGGATTGAGGGGATGGATTTTATACACTGGCGGGGGGCGAGGGGACGGATGTTATACTAAACTAGGGGCGAGGGGCGGATGTTATACACCGGGGGAGGCGAGAGGCCGGATTTTATAAACTGGGGGCTGAGAGTCCGGATGTTATACACCGTGGGCAATGAGACTAAATGAAAAAAGCAGAATTCGGTGACTAGGAGTTTTGTCCTATAATGTATGTGCATTTGCCTTCCCTTTAGAAACTCTCCCTCGTGATTCTGCAGTGTCTTAGAGGTTGACTATCTTTTCCTACATTGCTCAGGAGTTTCTCATGAAACAGACTTCCAGTGGCTTGCCCAACTCCGCTATTACTGGGAGAATGAGAATGCGAGAGTGCGAATCATCAACTGCAATGTGAAGTCCGCCTATGAGTACCTGGGCAACTCCCCACGCCTGGTCATCACTCCGCTCACTGACAGATGCTAGCGGACTCTGCTATGATGTGATGGGTTATGCTCAGAAATCTTTTTGACTTTTGTATGATGCATGAAGCTTATTAGAAAGTTTATTGATATTTCATACCAGTTCTTTCATGTTTCATTGGTAGATCGGTGCTTTTTATCTAAATCTTGGTGGAGCTCCAGAAGGTCCGGCCGGCACAGGAAAAACTGAGACCACCAAAGATTTGGCCAAGGCGCTGGCCGTGCAGTGTGTGGTCTTTAACTGCTCTGATGGTTTGGACTACATAGCAATGTCAAAGGTACATACAATGTTAAGCTGCTCCATTGCAGATAATAAACTGACTCCAACCGATGTTCTGCTGACATCTTTTGATTATATAGTACAGACCAAAAGTTTGGACACACCTTCTCATTTAAAGATTTTTCTGTATTTTCATGACAATGAAAATTGTACATTCACATTGAAGGCATCAAAACTATGAATTAACACATGTGGAATTATATACTTAACAAAAAAGTGTGAAACAACAGAAAATATGTCTTATATTCTTGGTTCTTAAAAGTCGCAGGTTAACAGCAGCTCAGATTAGAGACCAGGTCAATGCCACACAGAGTTCTAGCAGCAGACACATCTCTACAACAACTGTTAAGAGGAGACTTTGTGCAGCAGGCCTTCATGGTAAAATAGCTGCTAGGAAACCACTGCTAAGGACAGGCAACAAGCAGAAGAGACTTGTTTGGGCTAAAGAACACAAGGAATGGACATTCGACCAGTGGAAATCTGTGCTTTGGTCTGATGAGTCCAAATTTGAGATCTTTGGTTCCAACCACCGTGTCTTTGTGCGACGCAGAAAAGGTGAACGGA
The DNA here is from genome assembly GCF_046119375.1 of Phyllobates terribilis. Lineage (NCBI taxonomy): Eukaryota > Metazoa > Chordata > Amphibia > Anura > Dendrobatidae > Phyllobates > Phyllobates terribilis. The sequence goes on from NW_027363127.1 coordinate 958,528, forward strand.
TGGACTCTACATGCCTGGTTCCCACCGTGAAGCATGGAGGAGGAGGTGTAATGGTGTGGGGGTGCTTTGCTGGTGACACTGTTGGGGATTTATTCAAAATTGAACCAGCATAGCTACCACAGCATCTTGCAGCGGCATGCTATTCCATCCGGTTTGCGTTTAGTTGGACCATCATTTATTTTTCAAAAGGACAATGACCCCAACACACCTCCAGGCTATGTAAGGGCTATTTGACCAAGAAGGAGAGTGATGGGGGGCTACGCCAGATGACCTGGCCTCCACAGTCACCAGACCTGAACCCAATCGAGATGGTTTGGGGTGAGCTGGACCGCAGAGTGAAGGCAAAAGGGCCAACAAGTGCTAAGCATCTGTGGGAACCCCTTCAAGATTGTTGGAAGACCATTTCCGGTGACTACCTCTTGAAGGTCATCAAGAGAATGCCAAGAGTGTGCAAAGCAGTCATCAAAGCAAAATGTGGCTACTTTGAAGAACCTAGAATATAAGACATATTTTCAGTTGTTTCACACTTTTTTGTTACGTATATATTTTTCCACATGTGTTAATTAATAATTTGATGCCCTCAGTGTGAATGTACAGTTCTCATCGTCATGAAAATACAGAAAATCTTTAAATGATAAGGTGTGTCCAAACTTTTGGTCTGTACTGTATATACTTTTTTTTAGTTTTTCCAAGGGCTGGCATCATCGGGAGCATGGGCGTGTTTTGATGAGTTTAACCGTATTGAGCTGGAGGTGTTGTCCGTGGTGGCCCAACAGATTCTCCGCATCCAGAGAGCCATCCAGACGAAGATGGACATGTTCAACTTCAAAGGAACAGAACTGAAGCTTAACCCAAATTACTTCGTAGCCATTACCATGAATCCTGGCTCCGCGGGACGTTCTGAGCTGCCGGATAACCTCAAGGTAAATAGTCCCAGTGCCTTGCATCGGGTCCTTCCACAACATTTCTATAGGATTAAGCTCAGGACTATGACTCGGCCATTCCAAAACTTTGTTTATTCAACCATTCTTTTGTAGAACGACTTGTGTCTTTGGGCCATTGTCTTGCTGCATGACCCACGTTTTCTTGAGATTCAGTACATGAACTTGTAGCGCCCCGAGGGCTCGGCCGCTACAGGGGTATTGCACCTCTGCCAGAGGTGTGGTATTCCACTCCCGGGTAAGGATGGAGTATGGACCAGGGCTCAGTTAGCTGCATACAGCACACTCACCCCTTTTCCGAGGGACAGCTCAACGGTACTCCCATTAGACAGAAATGCAGGTACGACAGACCATGTCCCTGGCTGGAGTGGGGAGGGGGGAGGAATACCCAGTGATGTAGGAGCAGATAGGGGACGGTTCCTGAGCGTAGATAGGAGCTCATTGGTTGCTGGTCACCTGGGCTCATGGCTAGAGGGAGGTATAAAAGGTGGGCACCATCTTAGGTCAGGGTTCCGTCAGTCTGTGCAAAGAGAGGAGACGACTGGGAGTAGAGGCTCTGTAGAAGCTCTGCTCCAGAGTGGGCCTAGGGAGAGGCCGAGGAAGAGAGTGGAGTGGAGAGAGAGAGGAGGTGAAGGGGAGCTGTGGTTTCCTCTCAGCCCAGCTCCACGAGAAAGGGGAAGAAGAAGGAACAGGAAAGAAGAAGAAGAGAGAGAGAGAAACAGAAGGGCTCAGGAACAAGAAGGTGGAAGGGACCCTAAGAACCCACGAGAATACAGGGTGAAGGGTCAGGCAGATTAAGGGTGCCGGATCCCAAGTTGGTGGAGGAGAAACAACCCTCAACCAAAGACCGGAGGCTGTGACCATTTATTGGTGCAGCACCTCATCAAACCTGCTAGGAAAGCACCATAAAGGACAGCGGACAGCGGGATCCACGTTTAACCGCACAAGTCCGCGGCAGCTGGACAAAAGTGGGTCACTGGTGAGACAGGCCAGAGGAAGGATTGAAGGGGGTGCTGAGCCATGCTTCTGAGCTGCCTGGGAGTTGACTGAGCCCCACACCTGGTGGACGCAGCACAGCTTGGGTGGTCACTACCTGTACAGAAGTGACCCGGAACAAATGAACTGTGAGTAAAGACCCTGGACTGTAACTTGTTGTCTGTGTGCTCCTTTGCGCCTCCAGCACTATTGGTACCGGAACTCTCACCACCATCACTCCCACCATCCACTACACTGCCCTGTGGCCGCACTCTTCCCGTGGGGAGTCACACAATCCCAGCTGCATACATCATCAGCCCCAGCGGTCTGCCTTGCAGTGGCGGTCCCTAATAACCGCAATCCACGGGTGGCGTAGTCGGACATCACTTAAAACTTACAAAGAGACTACCACTGGCCTGACCGCCCTGAGCCACGGACCGAGTCGCCACTACTACCCCCATCGTTCCCCTATTGCCCGGCTCCGAGTGCCCCACGGCCCAGGGGGCGAGTCAAACTGATATCCTGATATTTTCCTTTAGCATTTGGTGATAGATTTTAGAATTCATTGTTCCATCAATGATGGCAGCCGTCCTTGGCCAAGTGCAGCAAAACAGGCCCAAAGCATGTTACGATTACCATCTTTGTGTTTCATAGATGATAGGAGGTTTCTTATGCTGTAATGCAGTATTTTCTTTCTGCAAACATATAGCTTCTCACTTAAAATCTCTATCTTGGCCTCATCCTTCCACAAAGCATTATTCCAGTTACCTATTGATGTGCCCAGGTGAGTTTTAGCAGTGACATTTTAAATCGCATTGCCGTTCTCATTGCAATCCTGCCATGCTCGCCATTGTTGTTCATTGTCCTTCTGATGGTGGACTCATGAACAATTACATTAGCTAATGTGAGGAGAGGCCTTTAGTTGCTTAGAGGTTACCTTGAGTTCCTTTGTGACCTCACAGACTGATGTAGCTTTAAGTCAAATTTAGCAGTAATACAGAAATTTTTGAGGGGTTCACAAACTTTCAAGTAAATACTAGGTTTACAAAAGAAACATAAGATTTCATCAAAGGGATTATTCTCCCCCAAACCTATATGAGATTGTACATTTCCTATGTATAATCACAACACCTGATGCCCTCATTTCTGCAAGCTCCTTAATATTAATGTTCCATTCTCCTATTTTCCAAAATGGACACAGCAGAGGTGTGGAGAGAGATTTGGAAAGTGTTAAAGGAGTATTCCCATCTCCAAGATTCTATCCCAATATGTAATAGATGTAATAATAATATTAATAGCAAATACCTCCAATTGGAAATGTAGTATAGTTCTTCTGATTAGCTATGTCGCTTAACCCATGTGCAGGGCATAGCAGTAGCTTAGGTATCCATGGTTACGACCACTAGCAAGTAACTAACTGTTACTATGAGTGGTCGTAACCATGGATGGATACCTAAGCTACTGCAATGTCCTGCACATGGGGGTAAGCAACATAGCTAATCAGAAGAACTATACTACATTTCTAATTGGAGATATTTGCAAACATTATTATTATTATACCTATTACATATTTGGACAGGATCTTGGAGATGGGAATACCCCTTTAACCACACTTTGACTGACTTTCCTCTGATGTGGAATAGACACATCACTTTTAGGTCTGGGGTGGAGGATAGTGTAAATGGACATAATGGGTTCCCCGGCTCTATGCCTAGTTTACAGTAATTTAGTTTCATTTGTTGACTGACCCATCTGGTTTGCGCATTTCAGGTTCTTTTCCGGACTGTAGCAATGATGGTCCCCAACTATGCTCTGATTGCAGAGATCTGCCTTTATTCTTACGGTTTTCTGCACGCTAAACCTCTCTCGGTGAAGATGGTAATGACTTACCGGCTGTGCTCGGAGCCGCTCTCGTCCCAGTTCCATTATGATTATGGGATGCGTGCAGTAAAGGCTGTGCTGATCGCTGCTGGCAATCTGAAGCTGAAATTCCCCCATGAAAATGAAGAGATTCTTGTAAGTTCTGAACTGTTGGTCGCTTTACATCTCGTATAGGATAGCATTACCATTTTACCGAGAAGCATTTGGATCACAAAAATTAGAGCTGTATGATTTTATAGTAGCAGACAGAGACTTGCAAATAATTTCTGTACATTGCTGTTCCTGGCTTGTTAGATCTCATCTGTGCAAAAATGTCAAATCTATAGTTGTTAAAAACGTAGCTTGTTCATCTTATAGGACAGTTTTGATTTTTAACTTAAACACATGTATTTTAGGCTAAAAATCATTTTAACAATTGGGTTTTATTAAAAATTTAGCATCGCTTGGCTTTCACCGGCTTTTTGATTCCCTGCACATTCAATTTTGATAAGGTCTGTGGTCATAAATAAACCGAGAGGAGCTCAGAAAAAGACAGATAAAACATTTACAAACTCCGCGTCAGCCAGCAAAAACGAGTTCACTGACAGTATCTCACTTAACTCATTCTGCAGCCGGCAATTAACAGTAACACAAAGGCCACATGTATTCCCTATGGAAAAACAATTCTGCAGCATATTTTAGTGCAACTCAGCAGCGTTCCATTCCTCTTTTATCATTCCTGGAAATGTAGGAATTAATTGAAATCTGTCAATAACGAGTCCCCTACACAGTCTGACAATGTCACCACTGTTTGGGCACAGTCAGATTGTATAGGGTTGTCCACTATATAGATTATATATACATTATATATGTTACTGTAAAAGTCAGAAGGCCGGTAAAACCTAGGATTTACCGGTCAATCTGGACATTTACCGAGGCCGTCGGTAAAAGCTCAAAATGAAAAGTAAAATTGGACTTTTACCGGTGAAGTCTTGGTAAATCTTAACATTTCTCAACAGCATTGGTAAAAGTCGGATGTATTCCATATAAACGAACGATTTTGGACTTTTACCTGGGCGAATTGGTAAATCTTTACATTTACCAGCATGTGTTGGTAAAAGTAACTTTGAGTCACAGAATTCTGACTCTTACCAGCAATTTCCGACTCTGATGAAGGCCTTAATCGTTAGAAATATTTTTATTCTTCAAAATGCAAATGAACAAATACAAATAGGAAAATGCAAATAGAAAACATTTATGTAGGAAAATACTTCTCAAAAATGACAAATTACCGCAAATACAAGAATAACGCAACTTCAAAACTATGTAATTCTGTAATTGTGACTAGGGATAAGCTGATAGATCCGTCCAGACCCGTTATCCGAGTGGATAACGGGCTGTACGGATACGGATAATCCCGATATCTGTCGGATATATCCGTGCCTTCCGATAATGCATGTTTCATGCATCATCGGAAGGCATGGATGGTGCGAGTGTGCAGGGCAGACAGGTATAAACCTAAATTGCTACTTACCGGAGGTTTCCCAGGTCTCGTCGTCCGCGTTCTCCTTCCGGGTCACATGACTGCATACGTCACCACGCAAGTGACGCATGCGTAAGTCATGTGACACTGGTGTCACATGACTTATGCACCTGTCACTTTCGTGGTGACATATGCAGTCATATGACCCGGAAGAAGGAGGATGCGGCCGGCCGACGAGACCTGGGAAGCCTCTGGTAGCCTCCGGTAAGTAGTGATCTTTAAGTGGCGGAGAAGGGGGGTCCGGCCAGAGGGCGGGATGACCCTAGTGGGCGGGGAGTTCCTACTGCATTTAGGATCCTAGCGGTAGTCCCCACTTGGTAGAAGTCATCTTCTTTTTTTATAATAATCGCAATGATCGACTTAGGGTCCATTTTTGAACGGTCGACGTCTGGAATTCTGATTCTGATGTTCTGTCCAATGTTAGGTTCGGGTAATTTTTGACTGGAACATTTCAACATTTTCTTGGCCTGTGTTTCAAGTCCTTCTCTTGCAGCTTTTCGAACTCTTCTGACCGCACCAATTCTTCTATTGATTGTATGCGAAATCAAAACGTCAGGTTGCTGATCATCATGAAGTTCTCCATCTTTCTTAGAAGGCTTTGACTCGACACTTTTTTCTTTTAGGTCTTCATTATTCTTGGATGGCAAAATTGGTGGAGTTTCATATGCTGTTAAGGTGTGCGGACAGTTGGATAAGTCCAAAGCTTCTCCTTCCGTTGTGAACAGCTGATGACAGTTGGATTCATCCGAAGCTTCTGCTGCTGTCGGTGCTGACGTGTGATGAAAGTTAGATTCATCTGACCCTTCGGCTTCTGTTGGTGATGTCGGATCGCTAGGTTCCTCTTGCAAACCAACAAACATTTTTTCAAGATCTTCTTCTGAAGAGAGATTTCTGATCCCATCACTAGGAATTTTGGAGGTAGCTAGACCCATCTGCATTGGTACTCCAAACATAGCTTCATAGGGCGAGCATTTTATTCCCTCATGGTATGCTCTATTTTTCATTGCTTGTACAAAGCGAAGGCCCTCAGACCACTTGGGTGTCTTATTTGTTTCCATCCACGTTGACGACATGTTTTCAATGTCTTGATTTGCTCTCTCCACGGAGCCTTGGGACTGGCTGTGTCTTGGGTTACCATGCACTATTTTCATATCAGGCCACATCGCTCACAAACTCTGTATGACCTTGTTACAAAATTCCCTCCCATTATCAGAATGCAGAATACACGGGCACCAAAAGTGCAAAAAATGTCAAGGAGGTGGTACGCAACCTCTTCTGCTCTTTTAGTGCATAAAGCTCGTAGAAGAACAAATTTAGTGACGTGGTCTTGATAGACGAATATGAACTTGAAATCATTATCACAATTGGATTGCATGTCAATGACATCGACTTGAGCACGAGAATACATTTCACTGTGTAGGATGGGTTTCACAACAAGGCCTTTTTTGGTAATCTTCTGTTTTTTCTGGCATGGCTGCCAGAGTCGCAGATAAATAACTATTGACTCCGTTGTGACATTTTTGAACTTACGGTTCACCTCCTTTAGGATCCTGGTCCGCCCTCCGTGGCCAGTACTGATGTGCGCATTATGAATGACACTAAAGAGTTCTGCACACAGAGCAGACAACCGTATTATCAGTCCTAGTGTGATCCAACAAAACATAGGATCGCACTTAGATCATTATTATTGTATAGGGCTGTGCAAATGTCGGATTTGTTTCTCAGACAGAGCTGGTCCGAAGAAAACAATTGCAGCATGTACTAGTTTGATCCAAAATTCGGAGCGCACTTGGCAATGCAAATCTATGAGTCGAAAGAAAATATTGGACTGCACTCAGATTACATTTGAGTGCAGTCCGATTTTCATGGACTGACATAATGGAGAAGATGGAGAAATTTTGTTCTCCATCTTCTCATCCAACAGAATCGGAACACACTATGATCATGCTCTGATAAAACTCTAATTAGAACACACTATGATCATGCTCTGATAAAACTCTAATTAGAACACACTATGATCATGCTCTGATAAAACTCTAATTAGAACACACTATGATCATGCTCTGATAAAACTCTAATTAGAGTTTTATCAGAGTGTGATTTGTCTAATCGACCCAATTCCCTTGGATGAGACATATATGCTTGTTTGACCCTAGCCTTAGGAAAGGTTATCTGTTTTACTACAGTGTAATACATTTAGGGATATAATGGTTATGTTATATAAATTGTTTCATTATTATTATTATTATTTCATAAGTCATCTGTTGATGGAGGAAATAATCATCCTTTGTTCGCATCACTTGTCTGTGCCTTTACTACTCTATACTTTCTATACTGTACCCACAGTTCAGATTGCCATTGCATTATGATAGACACATTCATAAATTCCAATACATCACATAATATAAACAAATTTGGTTCTTCTCACAACTATACCTAAGTGTGCAATACATGTCTGCATTTCTGCTCATTTTGCAATGATTTTGCAATATTCCCCATCCTGGCCGCTTTCTTTAATATTGTCCCCCATCTTGACCACCATCCTGTAATAATGTCCCTCTGTAGCGCCCTGCTGTGCACTGGTGCCACAGAACCCAGAAGGGTGCATGGATGGACTTCTCCACAAGAGGCCCTCACACATTCACACACCTCCACCCTACCACCTCAGACCACCAGAGGGAGCCCTTCAGGGATATATAAAGGGAGGGTGGAGCCAGGCAGCTCAGTCTAGTTAGTGAGTCTCTCAGACACAGAGAGGGACAGAGCTCAGAGTTGAGCAGAGAGCGTGCTGACGCTCAGAGAGCAGCGAAGAGGCAGCAAGCTGGCTGCTGTGCTTAGGCGAGCCAAGGCCTACAGCACGTGTGAAGGCCTAGTGAGGGCCTTGAGTGTGGCCGAAGGATAGAGGAGAAGGAAGAAGTAGCCAAGGGGGCAGAGGAGCTTACCAGGCTCACCCCGAGATATATACCGGACACCGGGTCCGCGCCTACAGGGACCCTCAATACCCAGTAGGAACCACCGGAACCCCTGGAGGACTACAGGTCCCAGGTTCACCAAATACTGATTGCAGTACCAGGGCTAGGAGTCACGGAGGCCCCAGCATCCAGGGAGAGTGATCTGCAAGAGTAGGCCCTACCACCAGGTCAGCAGGTGCAAAAGAGAGACAGCAACCAAGCTAGGCCTAGCTCTAGGCAGGTCAGAAGCTTAGCGAGTAAAGCCACGGATCAGGAGGCCCTATACCCGCTCACTAGGGAGAGTCCAAAAGTGCGCCCTTGTCCGGAGTACCCTGGACCGTGCCTGCAACATCACCAGTAAAGGTACAGAAGCTTACCCCCGTGTGAGTGTCCTTTCCTCCGGGACCATCCTGCCGTCTCTCCCCTGCACCACAATCCATTACACCCCACGCTGCCCTGGAGCTAGCTCTACCTGTGGAGAGCCACACCATCCCTGCTGCCGTAACACCAGCTCCAGAGGACGGCTCCAGAGCGGCGGCACCCCTTAGCCGCATTCCACAGGTGGCATCACGAACTTTCCAAATCCCCTATACATATTCCCCCTTTTACTGACCACCCTGGGTCACGGACCGGGCCAGCCACCGTGATATCCCCCATACCGGCATCCATAGGCCCGGCACCTGGTACCCCACGGCCCAGGGGGCGCGTCACCTCCACCTACACCTCTTCCTGGTATAATTTCCTCCATCCTTTGCCTCTTCTATTACAACCCCTGGAAAAAATTATGGAATCACCGGGCTCGGAGGATGTTCATTCAGTTGTTTAATGTTGTTGAAAAAAAGCAGATCACAGACATGGCACAAAACTAAAGTCATTTCAAATGGCAACTTTAGGGCTTTAAGAAACACTAAAAGAAATCAAGATTAAAAATGTGGTACTCAGTAAGGGGAATTTTTTTCAGACCAAGCATAATTTTTGCCAGGGGTTATATAATGTCTCCTGTCCTGTACTCTTTCTGGTAAAATGTCCTCCATCCTGAGCCCTTTCCAGTAATAATGTCCCCCATCCTGAGCCTCTTCCTGGTATAATGTCCCCTGTCCTTGACCCCTTATTGTAATAATGTTCCACATTCTGGTACCTTCGTGTAACAATGTCACCCATCCTGGTATAATGTCCCCCATCATGGGGGCTTCCTGGTGTAATGTCTCCTGTACTGGACCCCTTACTGTAATAATGTACACCATCCTGACACCATCATGGACCCTTTCCTGTTATAATGTCCTCCATTGTATAACCATGTCACAGAATTCCCAGCCCCTTCCTAGTATAATTTCCCCCATCCTGGACCCCTTCCTGGTATACTGTGCCCCTTCCTGGTATAATGACCTCCATCTTGGTATAATAATCCCGATCCTTAACCCCTTCCTGGTGTAATGTCCCCCATCCTGGGCCCCTTGCTGGTATAATAACCCCCATCCTAGGCCCATTCCTTGTATAATGTCCCCCATCCTGGGGTCCACTGTTTAATTTTTTTTTACATAGCGTAAACTGACCAGCAGTGCGTGTTTGAAATCCTCAACATGTCAATTTTCTTGTGGACATTCAGAGTTTAAAGTCAGAATTGCATTGCATTACATAAAATGCTGAAAATCCTCAGGTAAAAATTAGAGATGAGTGAGCACTAAAATGCTCAGATGCTCGTTACTCGACCTAAACAATTTCTAATGCTTGGGTGCTCATTTCAAGTAACGAGTATAATGAGCGTCAATGAGAAATCAAAGCATTTTTCCAGAAGACCCTACAAGGAGGTCTGGGGGGCACTGAAAATGATGAAATGGATGGTAAAAGTGCTGAATGGAAGGAGAACAGCATGGAGAAGACCCCTGGAAGCATCTCTGACTCCCAGATCGCTACTGAGAACAAATTTCCATGTCTCAATGTTATAAAATTCTGTGAGGCATCCATGGGTTCAAAATCTCACTACACCCCTAGATGAATTCCTTAGGTAGTGGAGTTTCCAATATGGGGTGACCTGGGGGTGGGGGTTCTGCTGTTTTGGCACCTCATGGGCTAAACTAATGGAGCCCATAATCTATTCAAAAGAAATCTGCGTTCTAAAAGCCAAGTAGCGCTCCTTCCCATCTGATCCCTGCCGGGTGCTCAAACAGTAGTGTATATCCACATATAGAATGCTGCCACATGCGGGAGAAATTGCAGAACAAATTGTTGGGTCCAATTTCTCCCATCACCCCTTATGTAAATTATAAATTTGGTGCTAAAACAGTGTTTTTGTAAAAAAAAAAAAATGTTTGTTCTCACATCTAAATGTGTTATTCCTTGAGGGGGCTAGTTTCCAAAATGCTGTCACTTGTGGGGGTTTCTGCTGTTTTTCATGTCAGGGGCTCTCCAAATGTGACATGGCATCCACTCTTGATTCAGTCTTTTTTGCGTTCAAAAAGTCAAAACGGTGCTCCTTCCCTTCCAAGCCTTGTTGTGTGCCCAAACAATAGTTTTCCCCCACATGTGGGGAATCAACATGCTCAGTAGAAATTGCACAACAAATTTGTGGTCCATTTTATCCTGTTACCCTTGTGAAAATAAAAAATTTGGGGCTATAGTAAAATTTTTGTGAAAAAAAGTAAAATGTTCATTTTTGCTTCCACATTGCTTTAGTTCCTGTGAAGCACCTGAAGGGTTAATAAACTTCTTGAATGCGGTTTTGAGGACTTGGAGGGGTGCAGTTATTAGAATGGTGTCACTTTTGGGTATTTTCTGTCATATCGGCCTTCCAAAGTCACTTCAAATGTGATGTGGTCTCTATAAAAATAGTTTTGTAAATTTTGTTGGAAAAATTAGAAATCGCTGGAAAACATTTAAACCTTCTAACTTCCTAACAAAAAAAAATATGTATTAAAAATTGTGCTGTTGTAAAGTAAACATATGGGAAATGTTATTTATTAACTATTTTGTGTGACATAACTCTCTGGTTTAAAGGCATAGGAATTAAAAGTTTGAAAATTGCAAAATTTTCAAAATTTTCACCAAATTGTCGTATCAAAATTTTTTACCACTATCATGAAATACAATATGTCACTAAAAACAGTCTCAGAATCAGCGGGATCCATTGAAGCGTTCCAGAGTTATTACCACATGAAGTGACACTGGTCAGAATTCAAAAATTTGGCCTGGTCATTAATGTCCAAATTGTCTCAGTCACTAAGGGGTTAATAGACAATTTACACAGGAAGACTGCGCTTCAGATACACTCTGAATGATCTGTATTAGACAATTGTTCATTGGCTGTCATTGTTCTCAGCAGCACAAGTCTTGTGCCAAGAATGATAATGTTGTGTGCATGCCAAAAGATCATTTCACCTGACGATTGAGCAGTTTGTTTATTCAGAGGATTTTTCGCAGCCAATTTAGGCTGGTTTCACATGTCCGTATATTTCCGGTACCGGAAAACCGGTACCAGAGATATCCGTGTCTCGTGTCTCACATGTGGCAACCATGTGCCACCCATGAGCAGCACCAGCAGGGGACCATGATGAGGGTAGTAGTGTCTGCTCCCGCAGTGTCCACCTGTAAAAATAAGAATAAAATAATAAAATCCTTATACTCACATGTCCTATGTGTCCCTAGCTTTAATTCTCTGACAGCTGACGCTGAGGAGCCAGGGATAATGAGCCGCACCAGCGAGCGGGCCCCGGAGCTGAGTTCAGGAGCAGTGTCCTGTCACTCAGTGAGCCCAGCTCCGGGGCCATGTGTCTATAAATTCTTAGTGGGGTTTTTCCTAAAATTGTCAGCCATTGGACTCACTGCATACCCTATAACTGTATAGCAGACTCTCTCCTTTCTAATGGGAACATGTCGTACGTGTTACTGTGGCCCTGCTCCATGTGTCTTTAAATTCTTAGTGGGGTTTTTCCTAAAATTGTCAGCCGTAGGACTCACTGCATACCCTATAACTGTATAGCAGACTCTCTCCTTTCTAATGGGAAGAAGTTGTACCTTGTTACTGTGGCCCTGCTCTGTGTGTCTTTAAATTCTTAGTAGGGTTTTTCCTAAAATTGTCAGCCGTTGGACTCATTGCATACCCTATAACTGTATAGCAGACCCTCTCCTTTCTAATGGGAACATGTCGTACCTTGTTACTGTGGCCCTGCGCTATGTGTCTTTAAATTCTTAATGGGGTTTTTCCCAAATTTTGGCAGCCCTTGCAGTCACAGCATGGGCATTACCACTTATAGGAGACCCGATCCTTTATAATGGGAACATTTTTTTACTGAGACCCTCCTCTATGTCTCTTCAAAGGGGTATTGGGTTGCGTCCAAATTTCTGGCAGCCCTTGCAGTCACTGGATACGCAATAACAGTATAGGAGACCCATTTGTTAATAATGGGAACAACAAAGCATAGCCGGCTGATGGCTCTCTAACAATAGCTAGGGCCGACTGCTGGCCTTTTAAGGATAGTAAGGGCCGTCTGATGTCCCTATAAAAATAGGCTTTATGACTTTCAGAGTCCCTCCATCATAAATAAAACAGGAAGTGTCTGATGATGTGTCACACACCACATTGCCAGCTAATGTTGTAAAATGTTAAAATGACATTTCCCGGTGAATGCATTTGTCTTAAAAAAATACATAAAAAAACCCAAAACAATAGGATCTTTCTTTAGTATAAAAAACAGCGTCAGCAATTTAACAACAATGTAATCACATTGTTCAGCTCATGCACCTCCTCCTCCATCTCCGAAATGACCACATCAGTCACAAGCTGACAGCACTGCAGCACTGTCTTGGCCAAGTGGCAACAGGCTGTGCTGAAGATAACATGCTTAATGCTTAATTGACAAACCGCCCAGCGCTGCAGAGTTTTTGAAAGCTGTAACACAGCAGCCTGATCTGTGGCTCTCACCGCTGAACATACAGCCAGGCATGGTTGTGTGTGTCAATGTCCGGAACCTGGTGACGGAGAAATGACACCCAGAATAGATATGGTATCCCTCTATGCCAGACCTTTCACCGAGCTAAATACAACTCTCAGCAAAAAAAGCTGTGGACTGGCTCCATACCGTCCCTGGCTACATTCACCTGTTCACGTGTTTGTGGTTAGGCGGTCCTTCCCAGTAAGTGCACTGGGGAGGGCACTGGTAATGTTGTGGGACCCGTGCTTGTGGAAGGCGGAGACAACACCGGGAGAAACAGTGGCAGCTGGAAACCAAGTACCGAGGGATGGCCGCCACCATGAGGTTGCAGAAAGATTCCGTCTCCACGAGCCTAAAAGACAATATTTCAAGTGCAAGCATTTTAGAAATGTGGCAGTTTAGTGCTATGGCCTGTGGGTGGTTGTCTGCATATTTCAGTCAAAGGACTGGGGCAGGGACAAATGAACGCTGCGCTGGTACAAGGATGTGGACGTGGTTGTTGATGGTGGTGGTTGTGAGTGTCAAACTACAGGTGCAGGGCGGGAGGCATCTTCGCCTGCACCATGGATAGAGGATTGGCGTGCACGCACAACAGCGGTACAGGCAGTATTGTCACCCTTAGACACTGTTTCTGGACTTTGGCATTCGGGCCAACTAGTTGGGTGCTTTGCTGTCATGTGCCTGAGCTTGCTGGTGGTGGTCAGGCTGGTAGTTTTGCTGCCCCTGATGATGCTGGCATGGCAGATTTTGCAAATAGCTTTTCTGGGGTTAGCTGGACAGTCTTTAAAAAAGAGCCAGACTCTGGAAGACCTAACAGTTGGTCTGGCAACTTTCCTCGTGTTCATGTTCCGGGGAATCATTTCCCGCCTTGTGTCTGTGGCCACCCCACTGTTTGTTCCTGCCTGTTGTGGTGTTACGCCTCCCTCCCCCTCTGTGCTGCTGTCTTTGCTATGCATGCAACTTTCCAGGCTGGGTCAGTGACTTCATCGTCCACCACCTCGTCTTCCCCGTATGCACCCTGGGCCTCCTTCTGACTCGCTGGCAATTGTGTCTCATCATCATCATCCACCTCTTGCGACAGTAATTGCACTTTTTGACCGTCGCCTTCATGTAACCATGGCTGCTCAAATATTTGGGCATAGCTACATGTGATCTCTTCTTGCCCCACTTGAAACGGGCCAGGAGAGAGGCCCAAATCTTTAAATGGGAAAGTAAACAGCTCTTCTGAGCGTTCAAGTGTGGGATCAGTTGTCTCTGGGCACTCGGCATAGTGGGAGTAAGGAGGATCAGTGTGAGGAATATGTGGTCCATACTCATGGCTACTGAGACTGGACTGTGTGAAAGACGGTGGTGGTGGCAAAGTGACTGGAAGCATTATCTGCTATTCAACCAATAACCTTTTCACACTGCTCTGGCTTTAAGAGTGGGGTTCCGCTGCCCCCTACAAAGTGGGACAGGAAGATAGGGTGACCATGATGTGGGTGCTTGTTGGGCTCACTCAGCAGGCATAATTTCAGCTTGCCCACGGCATAGGCCTTTGCGTGCACCATCACCATTATGTCCACTTCACTGTCCCTTGCCAAGCGCTTTGCCCATTTTAAATGGAGTGTAATATTTGGCCCGCTCCAAAAAATGTCACGATTATAACTGCAGTAATATCGCATCACGTCTGATGACCAGGGTTTTAGACAATGGCCTTATAGATGTGGTATTGGTCAGCGATCAAGTGTGAATAGGATGAACAACACACAACTGGCAGACTTTAAATGGAGGGTAATATGTAGCTTGCTCCAAAAAATGTCACGATTATCTCCTCAGTAATATCGGATAACGTCTGATGACTACGGTTTTAGGCAGTGGCCTTATAAATGTGGTATTGGTCAGCGACCAACTGTGAATAGGATGAACAACACACAACTGGCAGACTTTAAATGGAGGGTAATATTTGGCACGCTCCAAAAAATGTCATGATTATTATAGCAGTGATATCGGATAATGTCTGATGACCATGGTTTTAGGCAGTGGCCTTATAGATGTGGCATTGGTCAGCAACCAAGTGTGAATATGTTGAACAACACATAACTTGCAGACTTTAAATGGAGGGTAATATTTGGCATGCTCCAAAAAATGTCACGATTATTACAGAAGTAATATCACATCACGTCTGACCACGGTTTTAACACTAGAACTACCGCATGTTTCATAATACCTATAACTACCATTAGGGGTCATTTTGACCCCCATTCAAAAGTACTGACTCTGGAGTAAAAATAACTTTTTTTTGCCAACAAATTAAAGAACATTCATTTTAACTTAGTAGGAACAGTGTTAAGATCAAGTACAGCAGTTTAAACGCATTTTCCTTTTACATGGTCATAGCATGCGGTGTACAACAGTTAACACAAACAGTACTTTCTTCCACTTTCCCAGTGCATTTTCCACAAACTAATTTGTTACAGCTTGAGCAAGTTTTAATTGTTTTGTTTTCGTTGCATCTTCCAACTCCACATTTTGGACGCTTGCAGATTTCTTGTCCTTTTGTTTGTGGTTCAAACATTGCAGATGATGGGCCACTTCTTGATTCCAAATAATTCTTGCGAAGGTCTAATGCCAGCTGAAGAATGAACTCCCGTCTGCTAATTTGACTCCCAGTTGCTGTTTTATAGAGTATTGTTGCGTTTATAGCTGCTAAATCAAGTACATTACAAAACACCTGAACAGGCCATCGGCGGCTTCCAGAATTTGTGGTGTACTTTCGAGCCATCTTGTCTACTGTGTCAACTAAAACCTTTGTTTTATTGTAAAATTTTACCGTTTCCATTTTTTTTTTCTTGTCGTTTCCAACTGCTACATCTGGGTGAAGACTACTGAGCAAAATGACATTCTTATTTGGTTTACCTTGGTAAACTGTAAGAGTGATGTCACCATTCTTCATCAGAGTAGTCTCATATGTATTTTTTCGTAGGTTTTTTGCCAAAGATGGTGTTATAGCAGAAGATGGAGTCCCTCAAGTTTAAAGGCCCCATCTATGCTATATAAGTCTGACAGTTATTTTAGGTCAAAACAACAGAAAGGTGAAATGTTCCTTCTTGTATCAATAGCGTGTCCTTGCTAAGAAGATAACATGTACTCCTTGGCCAGATGTTTCTTCTTGTAGCAATAATGTGTTCTTGCAAGAAGATAAAATGGCCTTGCTAACCAGATACGTCTAATTAAATATTTTAAAGCATACAGAGACTAGCTTTTTTCGCTTGTTCAGCTAAACTGTATAATCGAACCATATATGGCAAATCCGTTTCCTGCCTTCAGGGTGTATATTAGCCCTGTGTTTTGTAATAAAGTTTAGAGTATGTTTAGACACAAACATCCTGTCCTGTGTCTTCATTCTCTCCGATATCGTAATCCAAAGGATAGAAGACCAAGAATGCAGTGACGACAATGGAATCTCTTTTCTTGCACGGTTCATCGTTCCCACAGTACTTGTTCTCTTGGCTTTCAGTGTATTGGCAAGTTTCAATGAAGTGAAAAAATTATAACATTTCTTCCCTTGTTCAAAAATGGATCCATTAGTTTGAGAACAATGTGTTGTGCAAGAGACCGATCTCAGCCGGTCGTTGTTCACCTTTTCCCAAATATGGAAACCCGTTGCAGAGGTATTTGGATTCTACGTCAGCTACCAGCCAGAATTTTATTCCAAATTTGTCCAGCTTATTGGCTATATATTGGGTGAAAGGACATCTTGATTTAGTTGGAAAAAGCTGTTCATCAACTGTCAGGTTTTGTCCAGGTTTGTAACACAGTATACAATTTCCAATGAAGTGATTCCACACTTCAGAAAATAAAGCAAACTTGTCATTCTTCAATGTATCAGATCGGGTGGATTTGATGTCAAATCGTACAAATCGCATCAATTCTTCAAACCTACTTCTCGGCATAGTGTCTTGAAAAAAGCGAGGACCCCAAGTACTTGACCACAAGGTTTTTACAGAAAGACCATTTGCATTACATGCGCCACTCGCATATAATATTGCAGTGAATGCATCAAGCTCGATTAGAGAAACTGTCCATTTATCATCTTCAAGTTTCTGATGAGCCTCCATTTCTGTATACTTTTTTATGTGGCGAAGTATAGGTTCATCAATTAGCAACCTCCATGCACTTGATACATTCCCATTGATGATCTCCCGTTTGGCATAAGGGGTGGGTCCAGCTGTTTCTCATAGAATGTTTGGTTGGGACAGTCGGCCAGTAGATGCAGAAGCAATTGGGACAACTTCCCACACAGTTCCATCGCGACAAGTCTCTTTATGACCCACAGCAGGTGGAATGTCCACTGTACCTTTCTTTCTCCCTCCATATCCAAAATATTGTGGTTGGGTCCCTCTTCCTCTACCTCGACGCAATTGGGGTGTGGCCGTACATCTTGTTGACGTAGTAGGATGTCCATCATCCTCTCCAGAATCTTCGGTATCGTCAATTATATCACTGTTACTGCTTGAATCTGATTCTTCGGAAATATCATGAGGAAAATATTCTTCATCAGACTCTGAGTCGATTTGTTCCTGATTTTCTTCTTCTGACTCATTTTCAGATAAATTCTGAAGACATTTCAAAATTTCATCACTTGTCAGACCCCTCTGCTTACTCATGCTTCAAATATACATCGCAAAAAGGGACTTGTAAGATCGCAGAAGTAATAAAACGACACTGTACAAACATGCAGAGTTGTAGCTTCAACTGTAATGTTTGCTACTGAAGTGCAGACAGAAATCGCTAGAAGAAACATGGATCAAACATGTTCAGACTAGTTTAGACAAAACAAAATGCTGAATCACCCGTGATATGCAAAGACACAATTACACTCTACAACTAGGGAGAAGCACTGTGATTTCTGTACTCTGTAATATTAGGTGACTTGCCTACTACTACTTTTATGTATGGGGTCAAATTGACCCCTTCAGTACTTATAGGTATGAATTGTAAAATCAGGGCCCCTGAAAAAATTACAATTCATTTTTGTGTCCTAAAATATACACTACCATGAATAAATAAAAGTCACAAAAACTCAGAACTCATTTGTTAAAATTTTAGAAATTATAGGAAAAATAAATAGCAAAAGGGTCAAAATGACCCCTCCAGTAGTTCTAGTGTTAAGCAGTGGCGTTATAGATATAAATAATCAGGATTAAGAGCAAAAAAAAATTAGGATGTGAATGTATTTTAATGCACACCTGAAACACACTTCTCTTTTGTGTAGCATCATGGGAAAGTGTAAAGAAATCAGCCAAGATATCAGGAAGAGAAATGTGGACTTTCACAAGTCTGGCTCATCCTTAAGGCCCCGTCACAATTAGCGACGCTGCAACGATCCCGACAACGATACGACCTGTCAGGGATCGTTGCTGCGTCGCTATGTGGTCGCTGGTGAGCTGTCAAACAGGCAGGCTCACCAACGATCAGGGGAGCAGCGACATCGTGGAAAGCATCTTTCCACGATGTCCTGCTTCTGGTTGCCAGCCTGCTGAAGCAGGAGCAGGCTGGTAACCATGATAAACATCGGGTTACTAGGGGCACACGCGCACCTAGTAACCCGTTGTTTATCATGGTTATCACTCTGCTACGGTGAGCGGGAGGTTACCGCTCACTTTAGCAGGTTCGTAACCATGATAAACATCGGGTTACTAGGGGCACACGCGCACCTAGTAACCCGTTGTTTATCATGGTTATGAGCCTGCTACGGTGAGCGGGAGGTTACTGCTTACTTTAGCAGGCTCGTAACCATGATAAACAACGGGTTACTAGGAGCGCGTGTGCCCCTAGTAACCCGATGCATATCATGGTTACCAGCCTGATCGCTGCTCCCGCTGGTCACACACAGCGATGTGTGCTGACCAGAGAGAGGGCAACGACCAAAAAATGGTCCAGGACACTTTGCAGCGATCAGCGACCTCACAGCAGGGGCCTGATTGCTGCAAAGTGTCACACATACCAACATCGCTGGTGAGGTCGCTGTTGGGTCACCAAAACCGTGACACAGCAGCGATCTCGCTAGCGATCTCGTTATGTGAGACGGGGGCTTTAGTTACAATTTCAAGATACCTGAAGGTGCCTCACTCATCTGTACAAACAATTATACATAAGTACAAACAAGATGGGAATGTCCAGCATTCATACCGCTCAGGAAGGTGATGGGCTCTGTGTCCCAGAGCTTTGGTCCAAAATGTGCATATAAACCCAAGGACAAAAGCAAAAGACCTTGTGAAGATGATGGCAGAAGCTGATAAGATTGTGTCAATATCCACAGTGAAACGAGTACTGTATCAATATAGGCTGAAAGTCCACGCTGCCAGGAAGAAGTCATTACTCCAAAAGAAACATAAAGAAACCAGATTAATGTTTGTAAATGTACACAGGAACAAAGACCTTAATTTTTGGAGACATGTCCTGTGGTCTGAAGAAACTAAAATTTAACTTTTTGGGCATAATGACCATCGTTAGTTTGGAGGAAAAAGGGAGAAGCTTGGAAGCCTAAGAATACCACCCCAACTGAAATACGGGGGTGGCATCATCATGTTGTGGGGTTGTTTTGCTGCAGGAGGGTCTTGTGCCGTTCACAAAATAGATGGCATCATGAGAAAAGAAGATCATGTGACAATACTGAAGCAACATCTCAAGACATCAGCCAGAAAGTTAAAGCTTTGTAAGAAATGGGTCTTCCAAATGGACAATGACCTGAAACATACTGCCAAAATGCTAACAAAGTGGCTTAAGGATAACAAAGTCAATGTTTTGAAGTGGCCATCACAAAGCCCTGATCTCAATCCTATTGAAAATTTATGGGCAAAGCTGAAAAGGCAGGTGTGAGCAAGGCGACCTACAAACCTGGATCAGTTACACCAGTTTTGTCAGGAGGAATCGGCCCAAATTCCGACCAACTATTGTGAGAAGCTTGTGGAAGGATATCCCAAATGTTTCACCCAAGTCATTCAGTTTAAGGGCAATGGTACTGTAACGGGTCTGGGAGGTGGAACCTCTGAGCAACTATACAAAGGGGCAGTCCTTGTAAGGAAGCGGGTGGCTCCCAGGGAAGGCGGGCAGGTAGTCACGGCAAGTGACAGGGACAGTCTCTGGGTAGAAGGGGCAGGAAGTCACGGTAAGTGACGGGGACAGTCTCTAGACAGGCGGATGGTCACGGCAAGTGACAGCAGGGTAAGAGTCTCTAGACGGGCAGGTGGTCATGGCAAGTGACAGCAGGGAAAGAGTCTCTAGACGGGCAGGTGGTCACGGCAAGTGACAGCAGGGAAGAGTCTCCAGATAGGCTAGCAGGCAGGTAGCAGGTGAGCGCTCCCAGGTGAGCGGGCAAGAGTCTCTAGACAGGCAGGTGGTCACAGCAAGTGACGGCAGGGCCCCCAGGTAGGCTAGCAGGCAGGTAGCAGGTGAGCGCTCCCAGGTGAGCGGGCAAGAGTCTCTGGACAGGCAGGTGGTCACGGCAAGTGACGGCAGAGCCTCCAGGTAGGCTAGCAGGCAGGTAGCAGGTGAGCGCTCCCAGGTGAGCGGGCAAGACTCTCTGGATAGGCAGGTGGTCACAGCGAGTGATGGCTAAGCCTCCAGGTAGGCTAGCAGGTAGGTAGCGGGTAAGCGCTCCCAGGTGAGCGAGTAAGAGTCTCTGGACAGGCAGGTGGTCACAGCAAGTGACGGCTAAGCCTCCAGGTAGGCTAGCAGGCAGGTAGCAGGTGAGCGCTCCCAGGTGAGCGAGTAAGAGTCTCTGGACAGGCAGGCAGGTATCAGGCAGGTATTTCCTGGTCCGCAGGCGGACTGATCCATAGACAGACTGGCAGGTGCTGGTAGGCAGACTGTAGGACCACAGGATAGCAAGCAGGTAAGCAGGTATCAGGCAGGAATCTGGCAGGTGACTGGCAGGTAACTGGTAACGGGACCTGAGGGCTGAAGCAGAGTTGAAAGGCTTTGCAACAACATTGCTCGGGCACCTCCATTTTGGAGGAGGTGCCTTATATATGGTGAGGTCCTCCGGCCATTGGCCGGGGACTCCTTAGGACGGCGCGCGCGGCCTCCTTTTACAAGGATCTATTGGAGGGCAAGTGTCGTGCAGCAGCCGCGGTAATTTCAGCTCCATTAGCGTCCACTAAAGCTACTGCAGTTAAAAAGCTTTTATAAGGATCGAGCTTGGAGGCCCACCGCAAGGCGTCCTACCGCCAGTCCCAGCCCCTGTGCCTTGGGGTGCCTTCCCAATGCTCTTCACTGAGTGTCCCGGGGGCCCGAACCATTTTATTTGAAAAAATTAAGTGTCCAAAATACAGGTGGTGTAGCTTGCTTAACAGCTGGGATAATCCACTGACTAGCAGACACTGCTACTAGGCACAAATTATTTCCTGGGCTAGATGCAGTTAAAAATTTGTAATTAGATACTCTCGTTGGATGCTGAGAAAGCATTCCATAGAGTCTCCTGGCACGCCATATATTATTCTCTTAAAAAGCTTGGGGTAGGGGTCTAGGGGACCCTTTTATAGGCAAAATCATGGCCCTAGGCTGAAGATAAATGGAACATTTTCATCACCTTTCATAATCACCAATGGGACAAGGCAGGGATGTCCTCTGTCCCCTCTCTTATACATCCTAGTGATGGAGCACCTGCTCTCATCAATTCGCCATAACCCCAATATTAGGTGGATTGAGGTGGGAGGCACCGAGTACAAGTGCTCTGCATTTGCTGATGATGTCCTAGTATATATCAGTCAATCACATATATCCATCCCTGCTGTTATGGCTGAAATAGATCACTTTGTTACATGGTCAAATTTTAAAATCAATGCAGCGAAGTCTGAGGCCCTCGATGTCTCCCTCCCAAAATCCATACAGGATTCCATCCAGTCCAACTTTCCCTTTGCCTGGCCCTCACAGGGTATCAAATACTTAGGAATTCGTATTCATAGAGACCTCTCCCGTCTATGTTATCTTAATTTTGGGCCCTTTATTGAACAACTCCATACAAACCACAGTTGGCAAGTTAGAACTGTAAGATTCACTACGTGAACCACTGGTGTTTTGTGGAAAAGCACATGTACACTGTGTTCCAAATTATTATGCAAAAAGTGTTTAGGAGTGATAAGGTTAGAATTTTTTTGTTTGTCAGTTAAACTCATTGATGGTGATGTGTGTCAGGGCTCTTTATATCACTGTAAGCAATTGCAGACACCTGTGCTAATTAGTTTGGCAGGTGTGTCCAATGAAAGGCAAGACTACTTAAGAAGGCTGTCCCACATTATTAAGCAGCCTACATTTTCTGCCAAAATGGAAAAGAAAAAGGATGTGTCGGCTGCTGAGAAGCAACAAATTGTGGAGTGTTTAGGTCAAGGCATGACTACAATCAACATTGCCAAGACACTTTATCCTGATCATCGCACAATCGAGAAGTATGTAGCTGATTCACAGTACACACGTGTGCGTGCTGATAAGGGAAAATTGAGGACTCTTTCCTACAGGCAATTACATCAGGTTAAAAGAGCAGTGGCAAAAAAGCCTTGTCATAGCAGCAGACAAGTTTTTGAAGCTGCTGGTGCCTCCAACGTCCCCCGAACAACAAGATGCAGAGTCCTTCAGAGGTTTACAGCTGTGCGTAAGCCATCCTGTCGACCTCCTCTATCCACTGCACACAAGCAGAAACGGCTGCAGTGGGCCAAACAATACATGAACACTGACTTCAAAACTGTTTTGTTCACCGATGAGTGCCGTGCAACGCTCGATGGTCCAGATGGATGGAGTGGAGGATGGCTGGTTGATGGACACCCCATGCAAACACGGCTACGGCGCCAACAAGGAGGAGGTGGAGTAATGTTTTGGGCTGGAATCATGGGGATAGAGATTGTCGGCCCCTTTAGGATTCCTGAAGGGGTAAAGATGAACTCCATAATGTATGTGGAGTTTCTCAAACAGCACTTCCTACCATGGTTCAAGAAGAAGAACCGTGTATTCCGCAGCAAGATCATTTTCATGCATGATAATGCACCGTCTCATGCTGCACATAACACATCTGCATCTCTGGCTGATATGGGCATAAAAGGGGACAAACTTATGGTGTGACCCCCCATGCTCCCCTGACCTCAACCCCATTGAGAACCTCTGGAGCATCATCAAAAGGAGTGTCTATGATGGCGGGAGGCAGTTCACATCTAAGCAACAGCTCTGGGAGGGTATTCTGTCCTCATGCAAAACAATTGAAGCAGAAACCATCCAAAACCTGATAAATTCAATGGACGAGAGAGTTCAGAAGCTCCTTTCGAACAAGAGGTCCTATGTGCAAATGTAACATCACCTAGAATAATGTTTTGAGTTGAAAACTGTTTGATTTAAGTTTATAATAACTTGCTAATGCTTATAATTTCAAAAATGACCATTTTTTTTGTTCTTTATTAAAATGAAAAGGTTGATTGAAGAGTGTGGGGGATCTAAGAGTGTGGCAACTCAGTAGTCAGGATTATTTTGAATTCTGACAATCTGAGGGTCATGTTGCAGGTAGTGCAGCAAGAAGGCACTCATGTGTCTTGCGCATCTAGAAGCCCCAAAATTATTTTCCGGGCTAGATGCAGCTAAAAATTATTATTAATTTGAAAGCTGGTGGAGCTTAGTATAGATGGCCTAATAGAATCAGTACTGCACACTGCTACAAGGCCCAAATTATTTTCCAGCCAAGATACAGATAAACATGATTAGTAATTTGAAAGCTTAAAACGGTTGGTAGGGTGATTTTAACCAATCATCAAGCTTTTACTCTCCCCAGGATGACACAGGGGTAGAAAAGTCGTTTCGGATCCATGATTTGTTCATCTTTATGAACGTGAGTCTGTCTACATTATCAGTGGAGAGCCGCGTGCGCTTATCTGTCAGCACACCACCAGCAGCGCTGAACACACGTTCAGACAGAACGCTGGCTGCGGGGCATGACAAGATCTCCAAGGCGTAAGTGGCTAGCTCCGGCCATTTATCCAGATTGGAAGCCCAAAAAGAGCAAGGGTCCAGTGACACAGTCATGGCTTAAATGTTTACTTGGAGATACTCCTGTACCATCGTCTCTAGGCATTGACTATGTGTCAGACTTCATGTCTCCTGTGGCCTTGTAAAGGATGGGCTAAAAAAGAGGTGAAATGATTCCGCAAAATTGATGTTACCAGCAGATGCTGTGTTTCTGTTACGGTTTGAGTGCTGAACACTCGACGGTCCCACGGTTGGCAAGTTGGAGCTGTGAGATTCACTATGTGCACCACTAGTGTTTTGGGGAAAGGCACATGTAAGATTCTGCAACAGTCTCTGCTGATACTCCTGCATGCGTGTGACGCGCCCCCTGGGCCAGT
Source organism: Phyllobates terribilis (assembly GCF_046119375.1). NCBI lineage: Eukaryota > Metazoa > Chordata > Amphibia > Anura > Dendrobatidae > Phyllobates > Phyllobates terribilis. Next base: position 983,092 of record NW_027363127.1, read on the forward strand.
GTTGTTTGGGGGATACCCGGAGCCGGATCAGATGGGGGTTGTAGTCTCCGAGTGGCGGTGACCCGGTCCGTGCCCAGGGTGTCAAGCTCAGTGTGTGGCAGTCCTACAGATGTTACTGGATGTTCTTTAGTGTCGACTACGCCACCCGTTGAATTGCGGTCAATACGGCCGCCGCTGCAGCAGGGTCCGCTGAGGCTGGCGATGTGTGTGCAGCTCAGATAGTATAACCCCCAACGGGAGGGGTATAGCCTCAGGGGGTCAGGTGTAGAGGATGGTGGTTGTGGAGGTGCAGGGAGGATGGTAATGAGACTCAGAGTCGGGCTGTGCAGTTCAGGGTCTTTACTTACTGCTGTTGTTCTGGTCACTCCGGCCTTGAGTGACCGCCCGAGCCGTGCTGCGTCCACCAGGTCCTGGACTCGGCCAACTCCCAAGTAATTCTGGAGCGTGATCCTGAGCTCCCTTTCTGACGTTCCTTCTCTCTGGCCTTCCCCACCAGGGATCCACCTAAGTCCGGCTCCCTCGGGCCTCTTGTTGGTCAACCCTTGTCTCTGGGTTCCCTGACCCTATTCCTGGTCTGCCTTCCGGGTGGATTTAGTGGGTGGTCGTGGCAGATCCTGCCCACGACCTCCGGTCTCTGGCTGAGGATTAGTGCCCTCCACCAGCTTGGGATCCGGTACCCTTGTGCCAACTCTTCACCCGCTGATCTAATCCTGGGTTCTTGGAGTTCTCTCTTCTCCCCCTCTGGGTCCTTCTTTCTCCTCTCTCTCTCTGGGCCTTGGAGCTGCTCTTCTCCTCTGCTCTCTTCCTCTGACTGACTGACCAAACCTCTACAAAGACCCTGATCTAAGATGGTTCCCACCTTATATACTCCCTCTATGTGTGAGCTCAGGTGACCAGCACCCAATGAGCTCCTAGCTTTACCCAGACTGCTCCCCCTATCTGCCCCTACACTACTGGGATGTTCCACCCCCCTCCCACTCCAGCCAGGGACAGACACTGTCGTACCTGCACATTTCTCTAGTGGGAGTACCATTGGTCTGTTCCCCGGAAATGGGATGTGTGTAGTGCATGCAGCCTACTGAGCCCAGTTCCACACTCCATCCTTACCCGGGAGTGGAATACCACACCTCTGGCTTGAGGTGTAATACCCCTGTAGCAGCCGAATCCTCAGGGTGCTACATTCCCCCCTGGTAAATCACAGCACGCCCTCGGGCTGTAAGATACAAAAACATACAAAACATACAATTTTTTTTTTTCATAAACATCAACATATAAACATATAAAACATCATATATATCATTAGCAATAAAACGTTTTCATAAATAACATTCTTGTAAACATTCCTGTCTCTGGTTCCTCCGGTCACGGTGCAACTTGTGACCGGGTAAAGTGCGACAGTCTCTTAAAGAAAATGGTTTCCTATAAAACCGGTAGGGGGCGCCTTAGGAAGCGCAACTATATACAAGGGGAGGTATGGCCGCTCTCAGTCCTCGGCCAGGTAATGGGAATAGGGACACACGGGTTAACAGTTCACTCTTGTCCCAACGGGGACATATTTAAATCAGCAACAGTTCTTGGTACCCCGACGGGCAACTTTATACAGTCTCTCTCTACCGTACTTCAACGACGGCGTCCTCCTGCTCTTTCTTGTTGGTTGGTTTCAGTTTCAGACCCGTCCGGGTCCTCTTGCTCCTCCTCACACCGCAGCTCCTCCTCCGTCAGGCGATGCACATGGAGGGCGTAGGGTCCTTTGGCACACTTGTGCCGGGTGAAGGTGACCTCGTCCCCTACATACAGGTCACGACCTCTGTGTCCCTCCGGCAGATGGCTTTCTACGTCTCTGCGGGTCACAAAGACGTCGCCGGGGGTATGATGGTCTCTAATGAAGCCCCACCCATGCTGCAGGTTGAATTTTATCACAGTCCCGGTGGTACGGGGACCATGAGCTGCACGGGGGTTCCTCCTGGTCCGGCTCTTCTGCTCCGCGCTCCTTATCTGTGCTTGCTGTTCCCGGACCCGCCTCTCTCACCGCTCCTTCTCGAAGACCTCGAGCTGCTGGCGGCAGCACTCTGCACGCTCCGCTGCGGCCGCCCGAGTCTCCTGAGTGAACCCCATGAGGTCTCCTCCGGTGGGGTCCCACTCAAACTGTGCCTCCTCCAGCGGGGGTGAGGTCCTCTTTACAGGCTTCGGAGCCGGAATCAGGGGCTCGCACATGGGCCTTGCTCTCTGGAGTTCCAGCTGAATGTACTCCTGGGGCCATACAAAGGGCTGCCCATCCGGGCACGTATGCTGGGCAAATAGATTTTCACCCAGGTGCGGCACTCGAGATGTTGAGGGCGCGTTGATGGTAGCGGCGCCCGGGTTGACCAGGCCTTGCGACCAGGCTTGGGGCACCCTAAAGGCAAAGGGCACCGTAAGAACGGCGGCGCCCTGGGTTACTCGGCCCTGCGACCAGGCCGGTGGCTCCGCGGAGGTAGGGGGCGCTGTTGGAATAGCGGCGCCCGGGGGTACTAGGCCTTGCGACCAGGCTGATGGTATTTCCTGCTTGGCCACGCTCGAGGTCGAGGCGTGTGACGTCACAGGGGTCGCGGCCGCGGTTTCCGGTTGAGGCCTAGTCGGCGGCGGTGACGATGCAGCGACGGGCACGGCAGGGGGAACTTCGGGCTCTGCGACGGGGAGCTGGGGCAGGCACGCGGTTTCCCGGCTCGGGGTAGAGACGTCCCCTTTACCTGCCTCCGTCCGTTCAGCTCCCTTCTCGGCGCCGTCTCCGGCCTTCAGTCCTCCTGCACCATCCTCAGAGGCGGTCTGTCTCCTCGTCTCGGGTGGCGTGCTCCGCTGTCGGGTTTCGGTCTGCTGGGCCATCTCTCGGCTCCACTCCGCCAACGTCTCTCGCTGTACCCGGGCCATCCTCCGTGCGAGGCTCTCCAGCGCAGTCTGTGCACACTCCCGGTCTCGGGGGAGCTGTGCCAGGACCTCCACTAGGCCTAGTGGAGTTGTGGCTTGTAGCAGGCTCCTGACCACTGGGTCGGTGCTGCCTGTCTCTCCCTCCATCTCCGGGTAGGCTCTCTCTGGACTCCTCTCCAGACTTCTTGTCTCCGGGTGCGCTCTCTCCAGACTGCTCCAGGCGACACCCATCTTCGTTCTCTTGTTCTGTCTCCGCCCACATTGAGGGTGGTCCCGGGGCAACTTTTTGATTGTCAGTTCCAGGGGCAGTTCTCTCACGCTGATGGACACTTCCAGCATCACAGTCTCTGTTGGTGGGCGCGGTTTCCGCTTTTGGCGCAATTCTTCGACCTGGCCCACGATGGGAGGTGGCCTCTTGCCACCCTCTGGCACGCCCATAATGGCGTCCGCTCTTCCAAGGCGGGAAATCTTTGGAAATGGCGGGAATCGTCTCCCAGTGGCGGGAAACTCCATGGATGGCGGGAAAAAGCTGCAAATGGCAGACAACCAGCGGGAAACGACCTGTGATGGGGTCCGTTGGCGGGGACCCTCTGGAACCGGCGGGAGACTTCTTTTTAAGGTAACGGTGAACTTTTCTTCAGGCACGCAGTACCCGGTTGTTGCGGGCACATTATCCTGCCGACTACGCCAAAGTTGACGCGCCCCCTGGGCCAGTGTTGTTTGGGGGATACCCGGAGCCGGATCAGATGGGGGTTGTAGTCTCCGAGTGGCGGTGACCCGGTCCGTGCCCAGGGTGTCAAGCTCAGTGTGTGGCAGTCCTACAGATGTTACTAGATGTTCTTTTATGTCGACTACGCCACCCGTTGAATTGCGGTCAATACGGCCGCCGCTGCAGCAGGGTCCGCTGAGGCTGGTGATGTGTGTGCAGATTAGGTAGTATAACCCCCAACGGGAGGGGTATAGCCTCAGGGGGTCAGGTGTAGAGGATGGTGGTTGTGGAGGTGCAGGGAGGATGGTAATAAGACTCCGAGTCGGCTTGTGCAGTTCAGGGTTTTACTTACTGCTTTTGTGTTGGTCACTCCGGCCTTGAGTGACCACCCGAGCCGTGCTGCGTCCACCAGGTCCTGGACTCGGCCAACCCCCAGGTGATTCTGGAGCGTGATCCTGAGCTCCCTTTCTGACGTTCCTTCTCTCTGGCCTTCCCCACCAGGGATCCACCTAAGTCCGGCTCCCTCGGGCCTCTTGTTGGTCAACCCTTGTCTCTGGGTTCCCTGACCCTATTCCTGGTCTGCCTTCCGGGTGGATTTAGTGGGTGGTCGTGGCAGATCCTGCCCACGACCTCCGGTCTCTGGCTGAGGATTAGTGCCCTCCACCAGCTTGGGATCCGGTACCCTTGTGCCAACTCTTCACCCGCTGATCTAATCCTGGGTTCTTGGAGTTCTCTCTTCTCCCCCTCTGGGTCCTTCTTTCTCCTCTCTCTCTCTGGGCCTTGGAGCTGCTCTTCTCCTCTGCTCTCTTCCACTGACTGACTGACCAAACCTCTACAAAGACCCTGATCTAAGATGGTTCCCACCTTATATACTCCCTCTATGTGTGAGCTCAGGTGACCAGCACCCAATGAGCTCCTAGCTTTACCCAGACTGCTCCCCCTATCTGCCCCTACACTACTGGGATGTTCCACCCCCCTCCCACTCCAGCCAGGGACAGACACTGTCGTACCTGCACATTTCTCTAGTGGGAGTACCATTGGTCTGTCCCCCGGAAATGGGATGTGTGTAGTGCATGCAGCCTACTGAGCCCAGTTCCACACTCCATCCTTACCCGGGAGTGGAATACCACACCTCTGGCTTGAGGTGTAATACCCCTGTAGCAGCCGAATCCTCAGGGTGCTACACGTGCATCTCTTTCTATGGCCGGAATAATTTCTGCAAATTTACTTTTGTACCGGGGATCTAACAGTGTGGCAACTCAGTAGTCAGGATTATTTCTAATTCTCACAATTCGAGAGTCATGTTGCAGGTAGTGCAGCAAGAAGGCACTCATGTGTGTTGCGCATCCAGGAGCACCAAGTCCCTGTTGTGTTGGTCGCGAGGTAACAATCATGCTTCCTTCCTCTGCCCTCTCCCCCAACCTCGCACAACAGAAATGTGATCAAGGTCTCCCTCATCTGATGAGTCTTCCATCAGTTCGCCCTCCACTTCTAAATGGGCTCCTGCACCTCCCTCACTAGTTTGGCTGCTACCATGCGCCCTGGTAAAACCATCTCCCCCACCCACACATACCTGCCGCCTTGGTGCTGCCGACCGTCTGGACCTTGCATATGTTAGCCCTTCCGCATACAACTCCTCCTCCTCTACTTCCTCCACCTCCTCTTGTGCCACCACCTGACTCCGAATTCTGTTTAACATGTGCTCCAGCATGTAAATCACCGGAATAGTCATGCTGATAATGGCATCGTCCGCACTAAACATCTTCGTCGCCATTTCAAAACTGTGCAGAAGGGTGCATAGGTCCCTGATCTGAGACCACTCCTCCAGCGTGATTTGCCCCACCTCTGGATCTTGTTGGCCCAGGCTATACGTCACAACGTATTGCACCAGGGCATGTCGGTGCTGCCACAGTCGCTGCAACATGTGCAGAGTTGAATTCCACCGGGTAGGCACACCGCATTTTAGCCGGTGAAGTGACAGGCCCAATGACTTCTGTAGAGATGTAAGTCGCTGAGCTGCGGGATGCAAACGGCGGAAGTGAGCACACAGCGACCGTGCCCTCTGCAGAAGGCCATCTAGTCTGGGATAGTGGGCTAAAAATTGCTGGACAACCAGGTTCAACACGTGAGCCATACAAGGCACGTGTGTGACATTGCCCCGGCGAAGGGCCGCACCCAGGTTTGCAGCATTGTCGCACATGGCCTTCCCTGGTTTCAGGTCCAGTGGAGACAACCATTCATGATACTGGTTCTCCAGAGCTGACCACAACTCCTCAGCTGTGTGACTCACATTTCCCAGACATTTCAAAGTAAAAACCGCCTGATGACGTTTAGCCCTGCTGCCAGCATAGTAAGGAGGTGTGCAGGATCCCTTCTGCGCAGTTAGAAAGCTTGTGGCATGACCAGACAGGCTTTGGGTGCAGGTGGAGGACCGAGAGGAGGTTGAGGAGGCAGAAGCAGTGGAGGAACTTTGAGATAAAGAGGATTGACGCACAACTCGTGGGGACGGCAAGACTTGGACAGCAGCTCCTTGTCCTGCTGTCACAATAGTTACCCAGTGCCCAGTCAGCGACATGTAACGCCCCTGTCCATGCCTACTCATCCAAGTGTCTGTGGTGAAATGCACCCTGTCACACACAGAGTTTCTCAAAGAAGCGGTGATGTTGTTTGCGACATGCTGGTGGAGCGCAGGCACACCTTTGTTTGAGAAGTAGTGCCGACTGGGCATCTGGTACTGGGGCACTGCGACGGACATAAGGTCTCGAAAATCCTCTGTGTCCACCAGGTGGAAAGGCAGCATTTCTGTAGCCAAGAGCTTGCAGATGGTGAAATTCAACCTCTTAGCTTTCTCATGGCTAGGAGGAAATGGTCTTTTACTTGTCCACATCTGAGGGACCGAGGGCTGGCTGTTGTGCTGAGACGGGGTTGAGAAGGGTGTCCCCGGCAAACTGCCGGTCTGTGAGGAAGATGAAGGCGGACATGTTAAGTTGCCTTGATCCAAAGGTGGTGCTATCGATGTCAGAGAGCGCTCAACACCAGCTGGTGTTTCCACCTCCAAAGAAAATGATGACCTGCCAATCACGCTGGCTGTTGCGGGTAAAGAGGTGGCAGGTCTGCGTCCCAAAACAGGTGTGACTGCTGTCCCCCCAGTCACAGAGGATGAAGAGGCCGCGGATGCACAAGATGTGGCAGACGGTGATTGGACTGGCCCGCTAGGCCACATTGTAGCACAGTTAGCTTCCCACTGCAACTTATGCTTCATATCCATGTGCCGGTTCATGCATGAAGTACTCAAACGATGTATTTTTTGGCCTCTACTTAGCTTTTGCTGACAAATGTTACAGATAACACGAGTTGGGTCATCTTTATCGATCTGAAAAAATGCCCAGGCTATGCAAGGCTTAGCACCCATGTGACCTGAAGAGCCACCACGACTTGTGGTCAGAGGCAGAGTTGTGTTTGAGGATGCAGTTGTTGACGTGCTTCCAGTGCTACTTCTCTGTCCAGGAAGGCGCAACCTGACCTCGTCGTCACTAGCATCCTCCTCCACCTCCTCTGCTGACCTCATCGACTGGCTGACTGTGGGTTGACAGTAAGTGGGATCTCCAACCTCGTCATCATCACCCTGTGTGTTATCACACCCGTCGTCCTCAGAGCCAACCTCTTCCTGCCCTGACAAAAAACTAAAGTTGTCGCTCCAATCAGGTATTTGAGTCTCATCATCGTCTTCCTCATTGTCTCCACCAACAGGAGTTACAGTTTGGGAACGAGGGTCTACATTATGGTCAGAACCTTCTGCGTCTGGTCCTGGATCCGACACAAAGATTCTGGGCATCAGTGCAGATCATTTCCTCGTCTGGATTCACAGAAGCTCTGGAGCCGACCTCTGATTCCCAGGCTATAGTATGAGTAAACAGCTCTGCAGACTCAACCATCTGTTCTACCCCATACTCAGACGGGCAGCTGGAGACTTGGGAGCTGTGAGGAAGCAAGTGCAATTGGGGTGACACCTCTGAGGACTGGAGTATTTGTGATGTTGAAGTTGAGGTGGAGGAGAGCCCACTTAAAGGAGCTCTTGATATCCGTTGAAGCACCTGCTGTTTTTGTGCCTCATCTGGAATTTGTAGCGATTGGCGTGGCCGTAAGAAAGGGATCTTATCACATTGTCCGCTAAAAGAAGTAGACATCTTAGTTTGGCTGGAAGATGGTCTTTCTTCTGCAGATGTTACTGTTGCTTTAACACCTACCCCACGGACACAACCTTTTTTTCCCTTCCCAACACGCCTATTCCCCTTTCCACCAGCAGCAGGCCTTTTTCCACTCATTTTGGTGGTTAACTAATTCACAATTCTGGAGTTGTTTGCACAAAAAGCAATGGATGGGAACTGAGCAGAGCTGAGTGGCCAAACTGCGGTATTAGCCCAAAAGTATTGGCTGGGTTAGATGCAGATAAAACTTATATTGACTTTGCAACCTGGTGGAGGTTAGTATAGATGGACTAATAGAACAAGTCCCACACACTGCTACAAGCCGAAATATTTTTTCAGAGCTAGTTGCAGAAAAAAATTATATTGAATTTGCAACCTGGTGGAGGTTAGTATAGATGGACTAATAGAACAAGTCCCACACACTGCTACAAGCCAAAATATTTTTTCAGAGCTAGATGCAGATAAAAATTATATTGAATTTGCAACCTGGTGGAGGTTAGTATAGATGGACTAATAGAACAAGTCCCACACACTGCTACAAGCCAAAATATTTTTTCAGAGCTAGATGCAGAAAAAAATTATATTGAATTTGCAACCTGGTGGAGGTTAGTATAGATGGACTAATAGAACAAGTCCCACACACTGCTACAAGCCGAAATATTTTTTCAGAGCTAGATGCAGAAAAAAATAATATTGAATTTGCAACCTGGTGGAGGTTAGTATAGATGGACTAATAAAACAAGTCCCACACACTGCTACAAGCCGAAATATTTTTTCAGAGCTAGATGCTGAAAAAAATTATATTGAACTTGCAACCTGGTGGAGGTTAGTATAGATGGACTAATAGAACAAGTCCCACACACTGCAACAAGCCGAAATATTTTTTCAGAGCTAGATACGGAAAAAAATTATATTGAATTTGCAACCTGGTGGAGGTTAGTATATATGGACTAATAGAACAAGTCCCACACACTGCTACAAGCCGAAATATTTTTTAGAGCTAGATGCAGAAAAAAATTATATTGAATTTGCAACCTGGTGGAGGTTAGTATAGATGGACTAATAGAACAAGTCCCACACACTGCTACAAGCCAAAATATTTTTTCAGAGCTAGATGCAGAAAAAAATTATATTGAATTTGCAACCTGGTGGAGGTTAGTATAGATGGACTAATAGAACAAGTCCCACACACTGCTACAAGCCGAAATATTTTTTCAGAGCTAGATGCAGATAAAAATTATATTGAATTTGCAACCTGGTGGAGGTTAGTATAGATGGACTAATAGAACAAGTCCCACACACTGCTACAAGCCGAAATATTTTTTCAGAGCAAGATGCAGAAAAAAATTATATTGAATTTGCAACCTGGTGGAGGTTAGTATAGATGGACTAATAGAACAAGTCCCACACACTGCTACAAGCCAACATATTTTTTCAGAGCTAGATGCAGAAAAAAATTATATTGAATTTGCAACCTGGTGGAGGTTAGTATAGATGGACTAATAGAACAAGTCCCACACACTGCTACAAGCCGAAATATTTTTTCAGAGCTAGATGCAGAAAAAAATTATATTGAATTTGCAACCTGGTGGAGGTTAGTATAGATGGACTAATAGAACAAGTCCCACACACTGCTACAAGCCGAAATATTTTTTCAGAGCTAGATGCAGATAAAAATTATATTGAATTTGCAACCTGGTGGAGGTTAGTATAGATGGACTAATAGAACAAGTCCCACACACTGCTACAAGCCGAAATATTTTTTAGAGCTAGATGCAGAAAAAAATTATATTGAATTTGCAACCTGGTGGAGGTTAGTATAGATGGACTAATAGAACAAGTCCCACACACTGCTACAAGCCGAAATATTTTTTCAGAGCTAGATGCAGATAAAAATTATATTGAATTTGCAACCTGGTGGATGTTAGTATAGATGGACTAATAGAACAAGTCCCACACACTGCTACAAGCCAACATATTTTTCAGAGCTAGATGCAGAAAAAAATTATATTGAATTTGCAACCTGGTGGAGGTTAGTATAGATGGACTAATAGAACAAGTCCCACACACTGCTACAAGCCAAAATATTTTTTCAGAGCTAGATGCAGAAAAAAATTATATTGAATTTGCAACCTGGTGGAGATTAGTATAGATGGACTAATTGAATGATGCTATGCCCAAAAGGTTTTACTTCACTAGGTGCAGTAAAAAAAATTGTATTCTATACACAGGTGATGTAGCTTGCAACACAGATAGGCTACTCCACTGACTAACACACACTGCAAGAGGCCAAAAAGGATTTGCTTTGCTAGATTTAGCCAAATGCTGTGAAAAAAACTTGCACAGCACTGGCACAGACCTGCCTGGCAAAAAGTGATAGGAACTGATGTAACCTAGCCCTGAAAAGGACTGCAATTACAATTAGTCTTTACTCCCAACCGATCTATTTAAGAGCACAGACCTGCCTGATAAAAGTGATAGGAACTGATGTAACCTAGCCCTGAAAAGGACTGCAATTACAATTAGTCTTTACTCCCAACCTATCTATTTAAGAACAGAGACCTGCCTGATAAAAGTCGTAGGAAATGATGTAACCTAGTCCCTAAAAGGACTGCAATCACAACTATTCCCTACTCCCAAGCTATCTGTAGATTTGTGCGAAAATTGGCTTGAAATTAACAAGGTATAGCGCACACAGCAACAGCGGTGCCGTCTAACACGCAGCTGCAGCAGTGAGAAAATGGTGGTGACGGGGAAAATGGCTTGGTCTTATAGGGCAAGGACATGTGACATACACTGCCAATGACACATGCCCTTGCTTGTGTGAAAAACAGCACTTCGCTCCGTGTGTGCGCTGCTGATAGGCTGACAGATTGCACCTCCCCACTGTAAATGCGGGAAAGAGAAAAAAAAAATGGAGATCTTCATTATTTCTGCAGAGATCCATCCCCTGCCCCTCCCCCCGCCCCGCTGTACACTCAAACTGCGTATTAACATTAATTTTCAGCATTACTGAGAAAAAATCCAGTTATGATTTTGGTGCACGAACAGTTATCGAACATAACCTCGAACAGCCGAATTTTTTTCAAATTGTTCGTGTTCGCCGAACGGCTCGAACACCGCCCAAAACAGCTCGAATTTGAGATTGGCGAACAGTTCGAGTCAAACACCGCTCATCTCTACTGAAGACTACCAACAAATTTTGCAGCGTAATGTAGGGCCCAGTGTGAGAAAGCTGGGTCTCCCTCAGAGGTCATGGGTCTTCCAGCAGGACAATGACCCAAAACACACTTCCAAAAGCACTATAAAATGGTTTGAGAGAAAGCACTGGAGACTTCTATGGTGGCCAGCAATGAGTCCAGACCTGAATCCCATAGAACACCTGTGGAGAGATCTCAAAATGGCAGTTTGGAGAAGGCACCCTTCAAATATCGGGGACCTGGAGCAGTTTGCCAAAGAAGAAAGGTCTACAATTCCAGCAGAGCATTGTAAGAAACTCATTGATGGTTACCGGAAGCGGTTGTTCGCAGTTATTTTGGCTAAAGGTTGTCCAACCAAGTATTAGGCTGAGGGTGCCAATACTTTTGTCCGGCCCATTTTTGGAGTTTTGTGTGAAATGATCAATGATTTGATTTTTGCTTCATTCTCTTTTGTGTTTTTTCCTTGCAAGCAAATTAAATGAAGAGAATAATACCTAAGAATTTGTGATTGCAATCATTTTCAGGAAGAAACTGAGTATTATCTGACAGAATTGCAGGGGTGCCAATACTTTTGTCCACCACTGTATGTGGCCCCTCAGGAAAATGAATTGCCGACCCCTGATCTCAATGATTTAGAACTTGAGTCGCTTATCTTTAATTGCTCAATAGTTGTCACAGTTGTTAATAGTCATGTGCAACCAATGAGTTAAATGTTCTATAGTAAAAAAAGACACATGAGAATTTAATCTACACAATGTTTCCAGTAACATAACTGAGTATATTTTTAAGGTATGTTCACAGTTGGCAGTTTATTTTCAGCCGTTTTTTTTCTTCTGAGGAAAACGCTGCATTTTACAGAGCCGGCTTAGAGAATGAGATTTCTAAACTCTCAATCACACGCTGCATTTTTTTTCCTGTTCTTTTAAATCTGCAGCTTGTCAATTCTTTCAGTTTTGCAGCGCTTTTCACCCATTAAAATGAAAAAAAAAACCATTAAAAGAGCTGCAAAAACGCGAGTATTGTATGCAGCGTTTTTCCTCCTACTACTCAGGTTTTCAGGGTAGAAAAAAATGCTGTGAAAATGCAACGTGTGAACATCCCCTTATCCTGGTTGCGTTGTAATTGGAAATAAAATAAAACGTCCATAATAACATGGAGATGTAATTCATTCTATGGTGTTTGCACTTTCAGTATTGCTAGGTGGCATCTTTTTGTGCAGAGCCGCCAGTTTAACATTCTGTGACAAGATTCCATGATGACATCACTGGTGATGGTCGGCCATTATGACATCACAGCTCACAGCCATTACTTATAGAATGTACACAGGGTCACGGGTGCCTTTCTTGGCTTCATAGCGACTGATAGCATTTGCAGTTTTTCGCTATGGCTGAATTACTTTTGGATAATCTTCAGGTAGACGCACTATGGGAGATTATTATCAATAATAACCCAGACACTGCGCTTCTACCACCTGATGGCGTCCTCAGCTTCACTCACCGGATGGTGATAAAGCTAGTAAATGACTGCCTGACCAAACACTACCAAGGTCATCTAACGTCAGACTATCTGACGGATTTATCTCAGAACATCAGGACTTTACTACAGCAGGTAAGTGGCGGACGCTCCGCACAAATCTTCTCCATAATCATAGATAATAATAGCGGGACAGAAACTTCTTCAGAGGAGCAGATGTCACATACAATGGCCGCCTCCATTGTGCCCTTTCTCACTCAGGATTTTCATTTTTATTTCTTTTCTTTTTTATAGGCTGAAAAAAGATTTCAAAACGGCGATTTGGCTTTTATTAAAGAACTCGCCGAGAAAGTCCTGTCTGTACTGGAACGTCCGGCCCGCTCATCGGAACGCCTGGTAAGGAGCCTTCATCTTCCCTATCACACGTCCTTGTTCTCTGATCTTCTCCAGATCAGCAGTCAGATATCAGATCTGGTGGTAGATGTTACAGGCCTCCTGTCAGCTCCTGGCAGGCTCAGCATATGTATGGCCGCCAGTCTGTGCTGCTCCCTCGCCTGTGAGGACAGTCTGTATTCTGCTGATATAGTCACAGCTCAGTGGTGGGAAGTCTGTATTACCGCTTCTGTCTATCACTATTATCAGTCTTCCTGCTTGTAAATGCTGAAGCTGAGATAATAGGCGATAATAGTGCACACAAGTCTCTTCTACACTATATTAACATGGACTTGTGGAGAGGAACTGCAGTGTAAAGCAATTCCACCCAATACTGTAGGGAATGGAGTACAAGATGTACCCATGATATAAAGAATGCAGGTAACACAGCTCTGGGGTATCACAGTGCAGAAAAGTCGAAGTTTACACTGAACGTTTGATTTTTCAATCTAAATTTATCTTAATCCACCTAAATGAGAGAACTTTCTGAGAATTATTATCAAGATGGCGCATTATTTGTATAGTTACAATTGCTGCATCTGTAAATGTGGGTTTAGTGCTTCCTGATTTATGTGTTTCGTGATTTGGTGAAATCTTCCACATATTAAATATATATATTATAATTATTAGGAAACAGCAAAAGGCAACAACAAAGATGGGCAAAATCTACACCCGGAAATAATCCCTGACCCTAATACGAGTCAGCCGGAACTGACCAGTGATCTGATTACAGGTAAGCCGATCATCCGACCTTCTACCTATAATATAATCAGGGATGTGACAGAGACAGAAAGACACATCCCAGACAGGGAGGGAGGAGGATGAGGATGGAGGAGGAGTGTGGCGACTGATAAAGCGGTATGCGTAGGCGCTTACCGTGTATTGCGATCTCCAGTGGGGACATACCCTGATCTTCAGAGAGGCCGGTGGAGGAGACTGGCGCCAGAGGATGGGGGGGAGCATATACCATGATGGGGGAGCATATACCAGGATGGGGGACCAGGATGGGGGAGCATATACCCGGCTGGGGGGGAACATATAACATGATGGAGGAGCATATACCGGGATGGGGGATCAGGATGAGGGAACATATACCAGGATGTGGGACCAGGATTGGGGAGCATATACCAGAATAGGGGACTACGATTTGGGAGCATATACCAGGATGGGGGGTAGCATATACCATGATGGGGGAGCATATACCAGTATGGGGGATCAGGATGGGGAAGCATATACCAGGATGGGGCACCAGGATTGGGGAGCATATACCAGGATGGGGGAGCATGGACCAGGATGGGGGAGCATATTCCAGGATGGGGGACCGGGATGGGGGAACAAAGACCAGGATGGGGGAGCATGGAGCAGGATGGGGGAGCATATACCAGGTTAGGGGACCAGGATGGGGGAGCATATACCAGGATAGGGAACCAGGATGGGGGAGCATGGACCAGGATTGGGGAGCATATATCAGGATAGAGGAACAGTATTGGGGAGTGTATACCACTATAGGGGACCAGGATTGTGGAGCATATACCAGGATGGGGGAAAGCATATACCAGGATGAGGGAGCATGGACCAGGATAGGGGAGCATATACCAGTATAGAGGACCATGATGAGAGAGCATATACCAGGATAGGGGACCAGTATGAGGGAGCGTATACCAGGATGGGGGGAGCATATACCAGGATGGGGGACGAGGATAGGGGAGCATATACCAAGTTAAGGGATTAGGATGGGGGAGCATATACCAGCATAGGGGACCAGGATGGAGGGGACCATATACCAAGATGAGGAACAATATACCAGAATGGGGGATAATATACCAGGACTGGGGAGCATATACCAGGATAGGGGAGCATATACCAGGATGGGGGAGCATATTCCAGGATGTAGGAGCACATACTAGAATGGGGGCCCAAGATGGGGGAGCATATACCATGATGGGGGAGCATATACCAGTATGGGGGAGCATTTACCAGGATGGGGGATCAGGATCCAATGTCTTAGTCAGGAGAAATCTAAAATAAATCTGGATGGAAGTTCACTGGGGGGGAAGAAATAGTCAGAGTGCAGTAACATGCCCCCAGTGCACTTCCAGGCTAATTTGCATATGGCTGCTCTGCTTGAACTGTCTCTTCCCATCACTCACATGTACAGTGAGGGTGATGAGTTCCTCATTCATGTGATGATTGGGGATTCCTCCATCATTTATATTACATGTATCTGTCTATGGATGTGCCGTACGTTCTCATATTTAGAATCCCCATATAATTAGTAATAGCCCCATTTACAGACGTCCTGCCATTTCTCCATTATATTGCTGTATTGTGTATATAGGATTGATATCATCTAATACATTTTATTTCTTCATTGTTTTATCGCTATTTTAGATACAACTGTGCTGGCGGATGCTGACAGTGTAATCTGTGAGATCCCGGAGATCCAAGAACCTGCCGCTGTAAGTATCATAGAGGGAGATGTCTGTATATCACCAGATCATGGGGTGTGAATGACACGTCCAGTATTATCCCCATATAACCATGGGACATCTCTATTCTAAATGTAGATGACACTATTGTGTTAGATACTAGCACTTATACTAAAGGGAATCTGTCACCAGATTCTGCTACCCATCTGAGAGCAGCATGATGTAGGGGCAGGGACCCTGATTCCAGCAATGTCACTTACTGGGTGCAGCAGTTGTGATAAAATCTCTCTTTCTCTGCATGCTGGGCTATGTATAACTGCCCACAGCACTGATTGGCAGCTTTCTTGTACAGTACGCTGTGGATAGGCAGAAATCCGCTAATCAGTGGTGGGGGCAGGGTTACACAGAGCAATAGGACTACATGGCACAAGACAACTAGTCCTGTAGTGATAATCTCTTGCTGATTAAACACTGATTTTAATAAAACAACGACACAGACCCTAGTAAGTGACACATCGCTGGAATCAGGATTTCGGCCCTTACTTCATGCAGTTCTTAGATTACATATAAAAAACAACTTGCTGACAGATTCCTTTTCAGTTCTCTTCTGTGATCTCCCATATTATTCTGCACTGTACAATGATTCCGGTGTATGGAGGATCCCCCTTAAATTACCCCCATGTCTGCGGCGCGTCCTGCTTGTATCGCCCCCTACATACAATCAGTGTAAATCAGCTGGGACATAACAGAGGTGGAAGATGGTTTTGTATCCGGAGCTTTTTTCTTGCAGCTTTTTTATCTGAAAATCATTTCTTATTTTTTTATAGAGTGTGATCGAATCATTGATCCCGGCGAGAAAGCCGCATATGAGCGACTTCCAAACATCCAAACTGATCGGCAGCGGAGCTTTTGGGTGAGATTTCTGCTGGTATAATCCATATTTCTCAGGTTCCCTATGACAATGCTTCTGCCTTTGTCCTCTGCCATTCAGTGTTATCATAGGGAAATGATCGGAGTCCACATCACTGTTCTAATTCTCACTATTCAGGTCATTTATATACAGCTGAGCAAACTGATCTATAACAAATCAGACTGTAAGGGCCTGTGCACACATTGCAGATTTTTTGCATTTTTGCTGTGTTTTTTCTGCTCAGAATTGTCACAAAACAGGGATTTCATGTTGCCAGCAAAGTGATGGAGATTCCTGAAATCTTATGCACACGATGCTTATTTTTCCTTGCAGATTTGCAGCACATCTGCATCATGTCATTTCTTTCAGTATTTTTTCTGCAGATTTCACACATAATAATAAGTGGGGAAAAATCTGCAACAAAAACGCAGGTAAAAACATGACAAAACGCACCTCTTTTTTGCATAGTTTTTCCTGCCTAGGGATGCAGATTTGGTGGAAAACTTTCTGCTCCAAATACTTCATATGGACACATACCCTTAAGGAAAGAGATTAAAATAATAGATTCCATTCACCTGTCCTCGCCCCTCACCTGTTCTTATGCTGCACCTCCACCAGGGCTTCCTTCTCCTCCTCAGCGGACTTTGTTTTTTTCGGGGCGGCTCCATTATGGAGCTGATAAGAGAGATTGGCTGCACACGGTCACGTGAGGATTGACACGATACTGACGTCAATGACATCTGCACCCACATCCTCCACCATGACAATGTGAGTCCAATCACTGGCCTCAGCACCAGAAGGGGGTGCCAGAACATCCAAAGACTGGCACAGAGGACGCAGGACTGCAGCGATGGACAGGTGACAGCCTAGGATAGGTGGGTATAACAGGTTTTATTATTTTTTAACTACTTCCATCCCCTCCTTTTATTATGCCATAGGGTATGGGAGGAGCATAACAAATTTCTTCTTACAGCAATTGGAGGAATTTCAATTTGCACTAAATTTCACTTGGACAGAATCGTATCTATTGACCAAATATAGAGAATCTGGCCAAGAAGAATTTCGGTAGATTGTCTCCCATGTCTCTAATGCGACATGGGTGAGGGCTCAGACAGACATGGCATTGTGCAGATCTCCCATAGTTGATCTAGAAAGTGCTATTTTATTAATTTCTTGAAATGAATATCCAGTGACGGCCAGATTTCAAGAATTAGTACAGAAGATCATGTAATGACTTCTATAGATGGACTATTAATAAGGATTCATTATAACCCATAGATTCTCCTTTTCTCCAGGGCCGTATACTTAGTGCACCATAAAGACTCACACCAGATCTTTGCAATGAAGAAAATGGCCAAGCAGAACCTGGATACTCCAAGAAAAGTGGAATTGGCCTTTCTGGAGAGGGACATCTTAACATTCGCTGATTGTCCCTTTGTGGTCTCCATGCTCTGCTCTTTTCCAACTAAATCTCACCTGTGTATGGTTATGGAGTATGTAGAAGGTAGGACATATACATTATTTTATATTCAATCCATGTCTGCTTACATCTTATCACCGCTCATATAATTAGGATTTGTCCAAGTGGTTGGCTACATCCCCTCAGAGAATTTACTATAGGTTATATATTACCAAGATACCTGGAAATTCATTGATCTGTGTGCACGGGTGCTATGGTGCCCATGAGTCGGACGGGTCCCGCGCCACTTTGCTTTGTTTCCCATCCCTGTTCCTATCATCAAAATTTCAGCATAGCCACATCCTCAGAATGCGAATATGGCTGAACAGAATGGTGGATCAAGAAGCCAAAAGCTCCCTGATCCACCATCAGCCTGTGGTGAGTCTGAGACTCTGTGCACTGAAGGTGAAAAGTCGCAATAGCATCACGCCTGTAGTGTGGCGACTCAGTACTCACACTGCACTGACCAGAATGCCTGGGGAATGGGGTGAGATGAGTAGTGCTTTTTTATGTTAGTATTTGCAGGGGCCATAATACTAAATGGGTGTCTGGCAGTAGCCAATCATACTGTTTGGGGCACTGGTGGTGGTCATCATGCTGATTTCAGGGGGGCAAAATACTGAGTGGTGGGGCTGAAGGGAGCCATAATAATGAGTTGGGGGGCTAGTGGGGTCAATTATACTGAGTGGTGGTGACCATAATACTGAATAGGGGGCTGAAGGTAGCCAATCATACTAATTGGAGCATTGATGGGGGCCATCATACTTATTTGGAAGATGGGGGGGGCCATGATACTGATTGGAGGCTTGGTGAGGGCCATAATACTGAGAGTTGGTGGGTGCCATAATACTGAGTAATGGGGCTGGAGGGGGCCATAATACTGAGTGGTGGGGCCATTATACTGATGGGATGGATGGTTAGGGCCATAATACTAAGTGGTGGGGCTGG
The DNA here is from genome assembly GCF_046119375.1 of Phyllobates terribilis. Classification (NCBI taxonomy): domain Eukaryota; kingdom Metazoa; phylum Chordata; class Amphibia; order Anura; family Dendrobatidae; genus Phyllobates; species Phyllobates terribilis. The sequence goes on from NW_027363127.1 coordinate 1,001,764, forward strand.
TGGAGGCCATGATACTGATTGGAGGGCTGGTGAGGCCCATAATACTGATTGGTGGGGCTGGTGGGGGCCATGATACTGATTAGATGGCTGGTGAGGGCCATAATACTGAGTGGTGGGGCTGGTGAGGTCCATAATAATGAGTGATGGGGCTGATGGGGGCCATAATACTGAGTAGTGATGCTTGTGTTAGCCATAATACTGAGTGGTGGGGCAGCTGGGAGTCATAATATTGAGTTAAGAGGCTAATGGGAACAACTATACTGATTTGTATAAGTGGTGGGGCTGGAGGCGGCCATGATACTGATTGGAGGGCTGGTGAGGCCCATAATACTGATTGGTGGGGCTGGTGGGGGCCATGATACTGATTAGATGACTGGTGAGGGCCATAATATGAAATAGTGAGGCTGGTGGGTGCCATAATACTGAGTGATGTGGCTGGTGGGGGGCATAATACTGAATTGGGGGCTATGGGAGACATAATACTGTGTGAGAGGCTATGGGAGACTGTGAATGCTCCAATATTGAGTTGCCGACTGTGAATGCCCCTAAACTGAGTGGGGTCCTCATACTGAGTGGTGTGCCGTGGGAGTCCTTATTCTGTGTGGGGATCCTCATTCTATGTTGTGGTCAAAATTATGTGTGAGGGGCCACTCATATTGAGTGGGACATGTATTTATGTAATTAGCTAAGTACATTTTACCACTACTTTAGTCTAATATTATGTGCACTATCCATTACATCTGTATATATTCTCTCCTGCCAAATATATCTGCTCACTTCTCATTATTCGTCACAGGGATCTGATTTATAAACCCTTCACTTGTCATATTTCCTTTTTTTCTATAGGTGGAAACTGTCAGACCCTTCTAAACACCAGGGGTCATTTATCTGTCCCCTTGACCCGCTTGTACTTTGCAGAAGTGGTTGTTGCAGTGGAATACTTGCACAGCTGTGGTGTGGTGCACAGAGACCTGAAACCGGAGAAGTAAGTGCCCCTGTAGTATAATAAGGAGGGAGAGTTATTACTTATTATCATATAGTCTGTAAGGCTAAAATCATCTTTTTTTTCGCAGCCTCCTGATAACATCTGCTGGACACATTAAAGTTACCGATTTTGGGCTTTCAAAAGTTGGTGTCATGATACCGAATACCAACATCTACAAGCAATTAACAGAGGACATCACCAGAGAGTTCCGGGACCATGAGGTCAGCATCACTTACAGAAACCCAGCTTGTTCTTTACAAATCTCATCACACTATTGCTTCTTCTCTACGTTCTTCATTCCTAGAGAACTTTTCCACTGATATTTTATCTTCTGTCATTGTGCTTTTATGGTGAGAACTTTTCATATTAATGGTATCATCAATCTCATATCTTTCTTCTATTGGTTTCCAGGTCTGTGGCACCCCATATTATGTAGCCCCAGAGGTCATCCTGAAAAAAGGCTATGGGAGACCTGTTGACTGGTGGTCAATGGGGATCATACTACATCAATTTCTTGTGGGATTGGTTCCATTTTATGGAAATTCCCCAACTGAGATTTATGAAAATGTTGTCACAGGTAAGTAGAATAATCCGATTATAGCTTTGATTGGTTACATTTGTTTACTTATTTCATTTGCTTTATCGTACAGTCCAATAAAGAGGTTTCATTTTCTGTCTTTTTCTATATAACAGGAGGCGTAATTTGGGATTGTAATCCCGTTCCTCCCTTTGTTGCTCAGAACCTCATCACTAAACTGCTCAGAAAAATTCCTGCACAAAGACTTGGGACAGGTAACAGTTTACTTATTACACCAAGGACATATCGCTCAAGTCCATGAGACTCAGCACTTCTCTATCAGCTCATCCATTTTTAGTTCGCCATAATATGACTTTCAGTATATTTCCTTCATGTTTGCTCAGTTATGTCATTAGTTCAGATTAAGTTAAACAGTTCAGATATGGAGCAGTCTCTGACAATATCCGCAACACTTTTGTTTTGTCTTCTACAGCAGGAGCATTTCAGATCAAAGGTCATCCATTCCTGAGTGATGTAGACTTTGACAACCTTTTAAGTCAGAAGCCGGAGTACGTTCCTCAGCTTTTGTCAGACGTGGACACAAGCTCCCCTATCAGTAAGTAGAAGGAGACGTCATCTAGACAAAGCAGCTATTTGTCTCGTCTACCATAATTTGAGACAATTGGCTCCCATTAATATTATGGATAAATGGTGACTGTGCTAAACTAACAATCTCTAATAATACTTCATTACTTATCTCTGGTAGATCACTCTGATATAAACAAACATCTCGTCTCAGAGGATGAGGAGGACAATGAGAGCTTTAACTTCCAGAATTTTACATCTTCTTCTGAAAAGCTTTCTAAAGTAAGTATGAGAACAATAAATCTAAAATATGTAAAAAAAAGACCTCTAAAAGTAAAAAAAGTATTTAATATCTTCTTGTTGTCCGCATTTAGCTCTGTACCACCGCTACCAGGAGGATGAATAATGAGGATCCCAAGTCCCCTCCAGAGTGTACCCCGGCATCCAGCACAAGCATCTCAGAAATGTGAGTAGATTCTAGGGTCATTACTGGGAGCTCCATACTGATATATATGCACAAACCCAAATATAGGACATAAATACCATAACAACAAATACAGCATACATCGCCCGTGATTAGCAGTCATTGTGCTTTTGGCTTCAGAAACCTCTGGTGGTGACAGCCCATAATTGCAGCTAGTCATGCACTTTTAGTGCTGCCCACACTGTAGGAGAGATGTAGTACTACATGCCAGCCATTCTTGGTAGTGGTTTTTCGCTCTGCTTTATAGAAGGTAGTTTTGAGTAGGAAACCTTCCCTACCATAACTCTTATATATCCTAATAGGCCTTATTGTTGATGTTAATCTAGTGAGACAACCCCTTCTATACCGAATTTAGTTGCAATTTACACGTTTATCTTCTTCCAAACAGGCAGAAAGAATCTTTTCCTGTGTCTATTAGAGATGATGCTATTACCAGCTTGCCACCCTCGTCCCCATTATCAGGTATGTACATGTCTACAGCACAAAAAATGAGAATGTTGATGTCAAGGCTCAAATATTTTCATATGGTATTTTTGTTAGTGGTCTTCTATGTTATACATGTTTCATGGATCCCAATTATGTTGCCCATAGGCCCATACTGTATCTCTATTTGCCTAATTTTGTAAAGTTTTTCCAGATTACCAGATGTATAGGGGACTGGAGTAGAACAATTCTACTATATACAGGAATGATACAAAGCGGATCCTATAAGAATATATTGTTAATGAGGGCTTTTTTTTACTTTCTGATTAGAAATTCCAGCTGACGTGGAAAGAAAATCTTCAATATATCTGAGTATAGAGCAAGAAATCTCAGAAAATGAAGAAAAGGGGGAAAAGAGAGGAGGTAAGTGTGAGAGTCAGCTCCATGTTGTGTGATGTCATCCAATAAGAATAATTCATGTGGAGCAGTTGTTATTAGGGATGGGCAGACCCGTGGATGTTGGGGTCCAACAGGCTCAAGAATGTTACCCTAACGTGATCCCGAACGGGATGTGGTGAATATTCATGGGACTTTAATAGCGGGCACACAGACAGCTGAGCGCAGCAGGAGCCACGCTGCGGCTACCACGTGCAAACCATTAGGGAAAATGAGTGGTCACTGCTCCCCACGCACGCAGTGAATATTCCGGCACAGAGGGGAACACAGCGCTGGAGGAGAGAGGAGGTGAGTATGATTGTTTCTTTTTTTTATGAACAGCGTGACAGGGATCAGGGGGTGCCAAGCATACCAGGATGAGGGGGCCATACATACAGGGATGAAGGGGGCCATGCATATAAGTGATGAGGGGGGCGATGCATACAAGGATGAGGGGGGCTATACATACAGGGATGAGGCATGAGGGGGGCCATACATACAGGGATGAAGGGGGCCATACATACCAGGATGAGGGGGTCCATACATACAGGGATGAAGGATGAGGGGGGCCATACATACAGGGATGAAGAGTGCCATACATACCAGGAAGAGGAATGAAGGTACCATACATACCAGTAAGAGGGTTGAAGGTGCCATACATACCAGGATTGGTGTGCGGGGGCGCCATACATAACAGGATAAAGGGTGCCATACATACCAGGAAGAGGGAAGAGGGTGCCATGCATACCAGGATGGGGGATTGGGGTGCCATGCATACCAGGATGGGGGATTGGGGTGCCATGCATACCAGGATGGTGGATTGGGGTGCCATTGCATATCAGGATGGGGATGAGGGCCACATATAACAGGAAGGAGGGGGCCATATATACCAGGATGGGGGATATTAACGGAAGTGGGGTACATTACCCCTATAACAGTGTCAGCAGCAGACCCCCTCCCCCTTAACAGGGCATCATGACAACATTTTTTGCTTAAATTTTTTTTCTATTTTACTCCTCTAAAACCTAGGTGCGTCTTATAGTCCGAAAAATACAGTGTTCACCAGCTGGTGCCTGTGCATAGTTAGAAATTTGTCAGTGAGATATATAATTTAGTGCAGTGTGTGTGAGTGTAGCTTACTGTACATGTATTTAGATAATAATTAAAAAAATAAAATAAAAAAATGCCCAGATGAGGGAAAGCAGACAGCTCGGGACTGGTGTTATTATTCTGGGAAGAGGCCAATGTCCATGAAGCTTCCCAGGCTATTACTATCAGCTCACGGCTGTCTGCACAGCCTTTACTGATTATTAAAAGGGGGGGCACCCTCAAAAATGACGTGGGGTCCCCTTTATACTGCGCCAGCCAATCACAGGCATACCAATACTTGGCATGGCTGTGATGGGGCCTGAAGTGCCCACACCAGAAAAGTTTGTTGATTGGCTGTGCTGCATCCTTTCAACAAGCTTTGTTCGGACTGCTGAACCCGAACAGTAACACAGACTTCCGGGAGACACTAGATGTCCAGTACGGACCGTCACATATATGATGGCTGACAATGATCCCTGACCTCTTTATGAATAAGATTCCTCTGCCATTCAGCCACAGTGACCGCACAGTAGTATCAAGTAATAAGTCGTCCCTTTACTTACATTATAGACTCAAAGCAGATCCTATAAGAATATATTGTTAATGAGGGCTTTTTTTTACTTTCTGATTAGAAATTCCAGCTGACGTGGAAAGAAAATCTTCAATATATCTGAGTATAGAGCAAGAAATCTCAGAAAATGAAGAAAAGGTGGAAAAGAGACGAGGTAAGTGTGAGAGTCAGCTCCATGTTGTGTGATGTCATTCAGTGAGAATAATTCATGTGGAGCAGTTGTTATTAGGGATGGGCAGACCCGTGGATGTTCGGGGAACACAGCGCTGGAGGAGAGAGGAGGCGAGTATGATTGTTTATTTTTTTTATGAGCAGCGTGACAGGGATTGGGGGTGCCAAGCATACCAGGATGAGGAGGCCATACATACAGGGATGAAGGGGGCCATGCATATAAGGATGAGGGGGGCGATGCATACAAGGATGAGGGGGGCTATACATACAGGGATGAGGCATGAGGGGGGCCATACATACAGGGATGTGGCATGAGGGGGACCATACATACAGGGATGAAGGGGACCATACATACAGGGATGAGGGGGCCATGCCTTACAGGATGTGGGATTGGGGTGCCATGCATACCAGGATGGTGGATTGGGGTGCCATTGCATATCAGGATGGGGATGAGGGCCACGTATAACAGGAAGGAGGCGGCCATATATACCAGGATGGGGGGATATTAACAGAAGTGGGGTACATTACACAGTGTCAGCAGCAGACCCCCTCCCCCTTAACAGGGCATCATGACAACATTTTTTGCTTACATTTTTTTCTATTTTCCTCCTCTAAAACCTAGGTGCGTCTTATAGTCTGAAAAATACGGTATTCACCAGCCGGTGCCTGTGCATAGTTGGAAATTTCTCAGTGAGATACATAATTTAGTGCAATGTGTGTGTGTAGCTTACTGTACATGTATTTAGATAATAATTAAAAAAATAAAATAAAAAAATGCCCAGATGAGGGAAAGCAGACAGCTCGGGTCTGGTGTTATTATTCTGGGAAGAGGCCAATGTCCATGAAGCTTCCCAGGCTATTAATATCAGCTCACGGCTATCTGCGTAGCCTTCACTGATTATTAAAGGGGGGGCACCCTCAAATATGACGTGGGGTCCCCTATATACTGTGTCGGCCAATCACACGCATACCAATACTTGGCATGGCTGTGATGGGGCCTGAAGTGCCCACACCAGAAAAGTTTGTTGATTGGCTGTGCTGCATCCTTTCAACAAGCTTTGTTCGGACTGCTGAACCCAAACAGTAACACAGACTTCCGGGAGACACTAGATGTCCAGTACGGACCGTCACATATATGATGGCTGACAATGATCCCTGACCTCTTTATGAATAAGATTCCTCTGCCGTTCAGCCACAGTGACCGCACAGTAGTATCAAGTAATAAGTCGTCCCTTTACTTACATTATAGACACAAAGCAGATCTTATAAGAATATATTGTTACTGGTTTTTTTTTCTACTTTCTGATCAGAAATTCCAGCTCTCGAGAAAAGAAAATCTTCGCTGTATTTGCTTAGAGAGCAACAAAACTCAGAAAATAAAGAAAAGAGGCAAAAGAGACGAGGTAAGTGTGAGAATCAGCTCCTTTACTTACATTATAAATACAAAGCAGATCCTATAAGAATATATTATTACTGAGGTTTTTTTTTACTTTCTAATCAGAATTTCCAGCTCAGAAAGAAAGGAAATCTGAAAAAAATCTGAGTACACAGGAACAAAACTCAGAAAATGAAGAAAAGAGAGGAAGGAGACGAGGTAAGTGTGAGAATCAGCTCTATGTTGTGTGATGTCAGTGAGAATAATTCATGTGGAGCAGATGTCATCTGTCAGTGATGGGATTGTCACATGTATGATGGCTGACAATGATCCCTGACCTCTGTATGATAAGATTCCTCTGCCGTTTGGCCGCAGTGTCCACGCAGTGGTATCATGTAATACGGAGTCCCATTACTTACATTATATTTATTTCTCTTCTCATAGGTTCCCTCCTCCGCCGGATCTTATCATCCTGCCGGCGTGGATTGTCCAGGGCTGCTCGGATATGTGCATGTTGTCACTGTTCCCCCAGCATCATCTAAAAGACTGAAAACCTCCGCATCTAGCGCCCAGAAATGCAGCAGATCCACCATCACTGCTGAACCTGTATAGAAGGACCTTCACCAGCTTCCTGTGGCCTTCTCACTGGAACATCTTTACCCGGATATGTTTCGCCTCTATCATCAGGCTCCGCGGTATTCATACTACTCGCCTGACTTGGCTTTTACTGATCACCTGGTATCTGACCCCAGCTGTGTTCATGACTATGATTTCATCTATTAATAATATTCATGGTTTTGTTCATGTCTTAACCTTCTATCCTATTATTAATAATAAAAAAATAAAAGCTGTTACTGTTGCTCTGATTTCTTTTCATCTTGAGTTCACAACTAATTGTAACTCACTAATTGTGCTTCTTAACACTAACTGCATTTGTCATTATTCTGAATGCAGCAGCCAGGCTCATATTTCTGTCCAACAGCTACACCGGCGCCTCCACAGTACCAGTCATTGCACTCTGCCACAAAGCTCTCCACAGTGCTCCACTGTTCTACAACTCCTCCCATATGTCAGTCTACTACCATATCTACACTTCAATGAGCCAAGACTAATATCCTCCATAATCAGGACCTCCCACTCTCACGTCCATGACTTTTTCTGTGCTGCACCAGCTCTCAGGAGTGCATCAGGTTCATTCCTACTGTCTATGGATTTAAGTGTGCACTAAAAACAGATAATTTTTAGCAAGACTATCAAGTCATGTCACTAATCTAAGTTTTGCCCCCAGCACTCAGTAGCACTTAATATCTGTACATATGTACAGATATTGGCTGGTGACCTGTTCATTTAGTCTTAACTCCTCGAAGATAGGTGCTCCCTAAAACCACATCTGTTTAGGGCGGCCTATCACGCTCCTTAATCAAAGTCCTTTTATATATTTATAGCCCATTCATTATTTCTCCAAACATAAGTCACTCCACCGCACCCAAAACACCTACAAATCCTGGCTGGTGACAGCTCCTGCAGCCTTTATCTCTCCCTCATCCCCTCAAGATGGCGGACCATCATTGTAAATAAGCCCCTGCACTTTGTGTCCCCCCACCTCATTATAGATTGTAAGCTCTTACCAGCAGGGTCCTCATTAGTTTTGCTGTAATTATTGTATTATCTTTAGCTATGTTACTTATGACTGTTGTATATGATCCTGAATTGTAAAGCGCTGAGGAATATGTTGGCGCTATATGAATAAAGATTATTATTATTAAAACAAAACAACAACATGTTTCATACCGCCAAATCTTCCTTAACTCCTTAGTGACCAAGCCAATTTTGACCTTAATGACCTGCCCAAATTTTTGAAGTTTGACCAATGTCAATTTATGTGGTAATAACTCTTTAACGCTTCAACGGATCCCACTGATTTTGAGACTGTTTTTTTCATGACATATTGTACTTCATAATAGTGGCAACAATTTTTCAATATGACTTTCATTTATTTGTGAAAATATCGGAAATTTGGCGAAAATTTTTAAAATTTCACAATTTTCAACCTTTTAGTTCTTATGCCCTTAAATCAGAATGTCATGTCACACAAAATAGTTAATAAATAACATTTCCCACATGCTTACTATACATCTGCGTCATTTTTGAAACATCGTTTTTTCTGTTAGGAAGTTATAAGGGTCAAGAGTTGACCAGTGATTTCTCATTTTTACAACAAAATTTACTAAATATTTTTTTTAGGGACCACATGACATTTCAATTGACTTTGGGGGGCATATATGACACAAAATATCCAAAAGGGATACTATTCTAAAAATTGCACTCCTTAATTTCTCAAAGCCACATTCAAAAAGTTTATTAACCGTTCATGTGCTTCACAGGAACTAAAGCAATGGCAAGGAAAAAATGAACATTTTTTCCACAAAAATTTTACTTTAGCCCCATTTTTTTTATTTTCACAAGGGTAACAGGAGAAATGGACACCAAAAATTGTTGTGTAATTGGTCCTGAGTATGCCAATACCCTATATGTGGGATAAAACTACTGATTGGGCACACGGCAGGGTTCGGAAGGGAAGGAGCATAATGTCTTTTTGAATGCAAAAATAGCTGGAATCGAGAGCAGACGCCATGTCGTTTGGAGAGCCCCATATGTGCCTAAACAGTGAAAAGCCCTACAAGTGACACGATTTTGGAAACTAGACCTCTCAAGGAATGCATGTAGATGCCTGGTGAGCACCTTGAACGCCCAGGTGCTTCACAAAAGTTTATAACGCAGAGCCGTGAAAATTTAAAAAAATCTATTTTTTACCACAAAAATATACTTTTAGCCCCAAATTTTTTTCCCACAAGGGTAATGGGAGAAAATGGACCCAAAAATTTGTTGTGCAACTGCTCCTGAGTGCGCCGATATCTCATATGTAGGGGAAAACTATTTTTTGGGCACATGGCAGGGTTCGGAAAGGAAGGAGTGACGTTTTGGAAAGCAGACTTTGATGGAATGGTCTGCGGGTGTCATGTCGCGTTTGGAGAGCCCCTGATGTGCCTAAGCAGTGGAAACCCCCCCCCCCACAAGTTACCCCATTTTGAAAACTACACCCCTTAAGGATTTTATCCAGGGTTATGTATAGTGAGCATTTGTAAACCACAGGTACTACACATAATTTGTTAACATTAGGTCGTCATATTGAAAATTGTCATTTATTTCACAAAAATGACGTTTTAGCCCCAAATTGATTATTTTCACAATGGACAATAGGTTAAAAAATAACGCGATGATCAAAAACTTCTATTTGGGCACATGGCAGGACTAGGAAAGGAAAGAGAGCTATTGGTCTGGAATATATTGTGAATGCCATGTCGCATTTGGAAAGCCCCTGACATGCGAAAACAGCAGAAGCCACCACAAGTGACCCAATTTTGGAAACTAGTCCCCTCAAGGAATTTATCTAGGGATGTATTGAGCATTTTTAACTTACAGGTGATTCACAAAACTTTATAACTTCCAGATGTGAGAACAAAAAATTATTTTTTTATACTAAAATACTGTTTTAGCACCAAATTTATAATTTACACAAGCGTTAATAGGAGAAAATGGACCCCATAATTTGTTATGCAATTTTTACCGATCACAGTGATACCCCATATGTGGTTGTACACTAATGTTTGAGCACACAGCAGGGGTTGGATAGGAAGGAGCGCTACTTGGCTTTTAGAACACAGATTTCGTTTTAATACAGTAGTGTTCAAAACAATAGCAGTGTGTCCAAAAACATGAGTTAAGCACAAAATCTTTCTACTAGTTTTTATTTCCAGCATTGGGAACATTACACGCTGTTTTCTAATTCAAAACATGAAGAGAAATGTATATAATTTTTAACTACTTTACAGAAAATAACAAAAAAAGGAGGCCAAGTACTTAAGCTACGTAGTTGGGAGAGGCAAAATTAAGCCACAGGTCAATAAGAACGAGGCAATTCAGAACTGGCTGCAACCGCTCTCCAAGAAGCATGTGAGAGCGTTTCTTGGAATCGTGGGATATTACCGGCGGTTTGGCCCAAATGTTTCTATGATTGCTGCACCACTGACGGACCTTCTGAAAGGCACAAAATCAACGAGGGCGAAATGGACGGTTGAAACCGAGATGACGTTCCAACAGCTGAAGCTGGCACTCTGTAAGCAGCCGGTCCTGGTGGCACCAGACTTTACTAAAGAGTTTGTGCTCCAGACAGATGACTCAGAAGTTGGCCTAGGAGCCGTGCTGTCACAGGAGATAATGGGGAAGAGCATCCCATCCTGTATATGAGCCGGAAGCTCTCATCCTGTGAGAAAAATTATACCATTGTGAAGAAAGAATGCTTAGCCATAAAATGAGCCATACACACGCTAAGATATTACCTACTTGGCCAAAAGTTTAAATTGGTGTCAGACTATGCCCCTTTGAGATGGTTGAGGGAAAAGAAGGGTAAGAATGCCTGAGCAACTAGGTGGTTCTTAGGTCTCAAATACTTTAATTTTCACATGGAGCATAGACCTGCGAAGTTACACGCTAATGCTACTGCCCTCTCCAGAATTCCCTGCTGGGTGACTGAAGGTGCCCCCCAGCTTTTGGCAGAGGGAGGGGAATATGTGACAGAGTCACTGGTATTATATGCGAGGGGAGGTATGTGTCACTCAGGATTCTCTCCTGTGTGAACTGAGACCTACTGAATCTCTGCCAGCATGTTATATGCTGTGGGTTACCTCTTTTAAAGGGTGTGGTTTTATGGGAATGATGTAGAGATGGGAGGGAAGTCATTCCCCATACCTCCTCCTCAGGGTGTGGCTGAGCAAGCTTTAAATGTTCAGTCCTGTTTTTTTTTCTTTGTGTTGTGTTTGGAGAGGCAAGGTCTCCAGGCTGGACAGCCATAGCTCAGGACAGAGCTGAAGGGTGGACATAACCTGTGTGGGTGAACGGCACATACACATATGGACTGTGCTATTGTTTATCTTTTGTTATGTTGTTTTGCTAGTAAGGCTGTGTTTATCTTTGCTGGAGTTGCAGAGCTTTTGTCACGGGTGTGTCAGAGGTGACAGACAGTCGCCCTACAGTGAGTTGCAGGAGACATCTACGTTTGGCATTGCAGACAGCTTCTTAGATAAGAGGCTGTCTTTAGGACCAAGTAGCTACCTCTCTCTTGCTAATTAGCTCTCTGGCCTGGGTGTATATATACCTGGTGTGTCTGAGAGGGAGTCGCCGGCTATATTCATTTCTACTTGTGAGGCTTATCAGGAGCAGCACTTCATCCTTTCTGGAGCTTGAGGCCATGTGTATATTTGAAATCATCTAAAGCTAAGCAATTTTCCCCTGTTTTGTCTTCTCTTGTTGTCTATAGTGTTTAGTGGAGGTTGACTAGTTCTCATCTCCTTCCATCCCTAGCCGTAGCCGTACGCCAGGGAAAGTAGGGCGAGGCACGCATACGGTGATTGCTGAAGAGGCAATATAGGTACGGTAGTTAAGACAGGGTGACGTTAGACCATACTAGGAGGTCTCTACTTCCTCCTTTCCCTTTTCCCTTTGTGTTGCACTAACTCCTGGCGTGACATTATAGCCGGCCGAGCACGTTTTGAAAAGAAAAAAAAAAAAGCTGTAATTTTTTTTCCTTTGTCTGGAGAAGGGATATATCAGACCCTCATCTTCGCTAGTGGCGGCAGGGTTCTTCTTTGTGAAGAAAAAAGATGGCGGTCTACGTCCCTGTTTAGATTTCCGGGAATTACATCAAATTACCATCCATGATCCAAACCCTCTTCCTGATTCTTCCCTCCAGGCTTTTTCTTCCTTAAAGAACCATTTTGCCACTGCATGTATACTCAGTCAACCCGATGTTTCTCAACCCTTTAATGTGGAGGTTGATGCTTCTGATGTTGGGGTTGGGGCTGTGTTGTCTCAGGGTTCATCCCCTGGTAAATAGCATCCATTCTCCTTCTTTTCTAAAAAATTGTCTTCAGCAGAGAGAAATTATGACATGGGTAATAGGGAACTTTTGGCGATCAAATTGGCGTTCAAGTAATGTCGACAATAGTTGGAGGAGGCTGTCCATCCTATTACTGTTATTACTGACCATAAGAACCCGTCATATCTCCAGTCAGCTAAATGTCTCAACCCTGGGTTCAATTTTGTTGTCACTCTTCGTCCAGGGGTCAAAAATGTCAAGGCTGATGCTTTGTCCCGGAGCTTCCCTGGTGGTGGTGACCATGAGAACCCTGCCCTGATATTACAGAAAGGGGTAGTCATTTTCGCTCTTTATCCTGAACTGGACGGTGAGGTGTTGGAGGCTCTGCCCTTCAGGAAAGTTATTTGTACCATCTGACATGCGCCGCAAAGTAATCAAGGAACATCATAACTCTGTGCTTGCTGAGCATCCAGGTGGTAAGGCAACTGCGGACCTCCTCTCTCGTCGTTTTTGGTGGCTGGGGTTGCATCGGGATCCAATTGAACACTTAGCTGCTTGTAGTATTTGCGCGCGTTCTAAGGTTTCGTATACCCCTCCGTCTGGTACTCTTCTTCCGCTACTTATCCCTAGTAGGTCATGGACACACTTGTCCATGCATTTTATTACCGACCTACCGGTTTCTGCAGGTGAAACGGTGGTTTTGGTGGTAGTAGATAGGTTCAGTAAAATGGTTCACTTTGACGCATTACCTGCACTTCCCAATGCCAAAACACTTGCTCAGGTGTTCATAAATGATATTGTGAAGTTTCACGGGGTTCTCTCCAATGTGGTGTCTGATCAGGGGACCCAGTTTGTTTCCAAGTTCTGGAAGGCATTCTGTTCTCGACTGGGGGTGCAGCAGTCCTTTTCATCTGCCTTCTACCCTCAGTCGAATGGTCAGACCGAGCGTGTCAATCAGAACTTGGAGACATACCTCAGGTGTTTCGTTTCCGAAAATCAGGAGGATTGGGCATCCTACTTACCGCCAGCAGAATTTGCCATCAATAATCATCGTCAAGAATCCACTGGCAGGTCACCGTTCTTCGGTACATATGGTTATCATCCACAGTTTGGTACCTTCAGTGGGGGAAGAGCTTCATGAGTTTCTGAGGAGGAACGGTTTACATCATTGCTCTCCTCCATATGGCAGGGTGTTCTTTGAAACTTAAAGACCATGTGAAACAGGTATAAACGTATGGCCGACAGAAAACGCTTGCCAGGTCTGGACCTGAATGTGAATGATTTTGTGTGGTTGTCTACCACGAATATAAGATTAAAAGTTCCTTCTTGGAAGCTGGGACCTAGGCTAATAAGCCCTATAAAATAACCACCGTCATTAACCCAGCAGCGTTTCATCTTGAACTTCCTCAGGCCCTTAAAGGTCCACAATGTGTTCCACATATCCTTACTCAAAAGGTATGTGGAACCTCTTGAACCTTCAAGTCTACCACCGCCCCCAGTACTGGTTGATGGTAATCTGGAGTTCCAGATTTTGAGGATTGTAGATTCTCATCTCAAATGTCGTTCTTTACAATACTTGGTGCACTGAAAAGGCCATAGTCCAGAGGAGAGGATGTGGGTTTCAGCGTCAGAGGTGAACGTTCCCAGATTGGTTAGCTCATTCCACACCTCTTTTCCTGAGAAACCCGGTCCTGAGGCCACTCGTAGAGGGGGGGCTACTATCGCAAGTGTGTCAAAGGTAACAAACAGTCGCTCTGCAGTGGGTTGCAGGAGATCTCTACGTTTGGCATTACAGATAAGATAAGATTGTAGATAAGAAGCTGTCTTTAGGACCAAGTGGCTACCTCTCTCTTGCTAATTAGCTCTCTGGCCTGGGTGTATATGTAGCACCCCGAGGGCTCGGTTGCTACAGAGGTATTGCATCTCAGCCAGATGTGCGATATCTCACTCTCAGGTATGGATGCAGTGTGGATCAGGACCCTGACACCTGCATTACACCACATTTCCAGAGGGCAGGGCGACCGATATGCTCCAAGTAGAGCACGACAGTCCCTGTCCCTGGCTGGAGTGGGGGGAGGGAACACCGAGGAAGTGGGAACCCTGTAGTGCAGGAGCAGGGAGGAGGTAGTTCCTGGGTGCACCTAGAGGGAGGTATAAAAGGTGGGCACCATCTTAGATCAGTGTTCAGTCTGAGAGAGGAAGTGACAGAGCAGGGCCTCTGTGGAGCTCTGCTCCGGAGGCGGGCCTAGCCTGTGAGGCCCAGCAAGCACTAAAAGAGAAGACAGTTCAGTGAGAGAAGAAGAGGGAGCAGGAGGTGGGAGCAGAGGCTGGTGAGCACAGTACAACGTAGGCAGCCGTTACCTGCAGAAGTGGTCTGGATAATAAGAACTGTGAGTAAAGACCCTGGACTGCATCACTGACTCTGTGTCGTCACTGCTACTCCTGCACCATCACTCCCATCCTCCGCATACACTGCCCTGAGACTACACTCCTCCCGTAGGGAGTTGTACTACACTCTGCTGCACTCACAACACCAGCCTCAGCGGTCTGCCCTGCGGCAGCGGTTCATCCTGACCGCAATCCACGGGTGGCGCAGTCGAACATTTAATATCATAAAAACCACACAAATAGACTGCCATTTGAGTTGACCACCCTGAGCCACGGGACCGGGTCCCCGCCGCACGAAGACTACAACCCCCAGCATCCGCAATGAGTCCGGTTCCGGGTTTCCCCACACGCGCGCGTGTGTCTGAGAGGGAGTCGCCGGCTATATTAATTTCCACTTGTGAGGCTTATCAGGAGCAGCACTTAGTCCTTTCTGGAGCTTGAGGGCGTGTGTATATTTGAACTGATCTAAAGCTAAGCAATTTCCCCGTTTTGTCTTCCCTTGTTGTCTATAGTGTTTAGTGGCGGTTGACTAGTGCTCATCTCTTTCCATCCCTAGCCGTAGCCATACATGAGGGAAAGTAGGGTGAGGCACGCGTGCAGCGATTGCTGAAGAGTCAATATAGGGGCGGTAGTTGAGAAACAGTGATGCTAGACTAGACTAGGAGGTCTCCACTTCCCCCTTTCCCTAGTGTCTGGGCTCCCTTTCCCTTTTCCCTCTGTATTGCACTAACACCTGATGTGACAGCATTATGCCATATAATAACGCCTGCAGAGAAAACCTGGTTCCTGAGTCTACTTCCGGAAGCGGCCGAGCAAGTCGACCTACCACACCATGTATAAAAAGGCTACCACACCATGTATATTTTTACTGTCCCTATTCTAGTCCTATTAATTACTCTAATTTTTTTTAATTGTTTTATCACACACAAAAAAAATAAATAATCGGATGCCGATCAGCGCTCAATGGCTGTAGGACGCATACACAGATCTGGTGAAAAAAGAGGATAAAAAAAATAGAAAGGAAAGAAAAAAGTCCTAGCCAAATGTGAGCATTGGTTCCAATTAGTGATGCGCGTCTGATCAGCGGCTCGGCGGCTGCAGGACGCATGCACGGAAGTGGTGTAAAGGAAGGGTGGAGGTCGGGGATTAGAGGAAAAAAAATTACTGGAAAACAGCGAGCACGATTAGTGATTTGTGTCACTGATCAGTGCTCGGTGACTGCAGGACGCATGCACGAGTAACTAAAATGCTCCTTACTCGGACCAAACAATTCCTAATGCTCGGGTGCTCGTTTCGAGTAACGAGTATAATGGGAGTCAATGAGAAATCTGAGCATTTTTCCGGCAGATCCTACAAGGAGGTCTGGGGGGCAGAGAAAATGTGCAAATGGATGAGAAAGGTGCTGAATGGAAGGAGAACAGCATGGGGAAGACCCCTGGAAGCATCTCTGACTCCCAGATCACAGCTGAGAACAATGGTTTCACACTTTTACTCCACTTTAAGGACTGACAATAAAACATTCCAAATCAACGATAAATTGCATTTTAGATGAAAAAAAATGTTAAGAAATATGTTTCCTGTATAATAACTTGTATATAAGGCAAAATTTAAAAAGCATTTTAAAAAAATTATAATTTAAGTAAACCAAAATTGTTTTTTTTATGAAAAAATAGTAAACTTCAGTGTAATTTATGAAGGAAGCACGAACTGCCAAAAATTATCGACTCGGATACACCCTGTATTAGACATAAAGGAGGGTCTCATACACATTCTGTTCAAATTGTCATGTAGTGGTACTCCTAGACTCATAAAGGCTATGCACTAAGTGCAAATCCTGCCAAAAATTACAAGCAGGGTTATCCATACTCTCTTGAAGGCACCAACTGTAGTGCTTCATTCAAATATTGTGAACAAAGTGTAGTTGTGGTACTCCTACATTCATAAAGGATTTGCACAAGTACAAAGGCAGGAACAAATTATAAGTAAGGTCATCCATAGACCCTAGAAGGCAACAACTGGCAGGCCTCATTCAAATATAGAACATTAAAAACACTTTATATGCTGCTGTCATCAGGTGGTGTGTAAAAGCCTGGTATAATCCATGCTTTGTTCATTGTTATCAGTCAGCCTTTCTGTTGCAGGAGAAAGCGCCTGTCCGTTATGACCCCCCTTTGGCACTAAAAATCTGCTGAGACAAGACCCTAGCGGCAGTGCAGCACAACACCTCCAAGGCATAGAGGGACAGCTCATGCCAGGTGTCCAGCTTTGAGACCCAATAGCTGAAGGTCGCAGAGGAATTAACAAATAAGCTGGTTTGGTCGGCCAGGTATTGCTTGACCATCTTTGAAAACTTTTCCTTCCTTGTCAAAAATACCTGGCCATGATGACGCGCCCCCTGAGCCATGGGGATACCCGGAGCCGGGCCTTGTAGATGCTGGGGGTTGTAGTCACCGTGGTGGTGACCCGGTCCGTGACCCAGGGCGGTCAAACCAAGGGGGTAGTCTATATGTACAAATGTTAATGTCCGACTAAGCCACCTGTGGATTGCGGTCATTGGTAACCGCCACTGCGGAGCAGTCCGCTGAAGCTGGTGGTATGTGCAGCAAGGTGATGTGACTCCCCACAGGAGGAGTGTAGCTTCAGGGCAGCGTGCTTGGATGATGGTGGTGATTGTGCAGGGCGTTCTAGTGCTATGAGTGCTGGCGCCGCAAGGAACACAGAGACAGGATAGTGCAGTCCCAGGGTCTTTACTCATTGTTGTTGTAGTTCAGATTACAGGTACCAAGCAATCTTCCACCGTCGTGCTGTGCGTACTCAGTGAGGGGTTCAGTCCACCCTCAGGTATTTCCAGAGCACTTATCAGGACCCCGTTCTGTGTACCTTCCTCTGGCCTCTTCCTGCACCTCACACCCAGCGCCACTTCTATCCGGTACCCTCGGGCCTTGGCGGGCGACGTGTGTTCTGTCCCCTGGGTCCTGTGCTGATACCTTCTTAGTGTACTGGTGTGGACTTGTGGTCTGCAGTACTTGAAATGCTGCAGCCTCCGGTTCCTAGTTAAGCATTTGCTGTTTCTCTACTAGTTGAAGGACCCGGTTCCCTGTTCTGGCCTGACCCCTCTACCTCCTGGTACGGGTGGCTTGCTACACGGCCCGTACCCCTAGGGTCCCTTCACTCCTCATTCCTGGAGCCGTCCTGCTCCCTCTCCTCTCTCTCAGGCTCAGGCCTCCTGACTTGGCCCGCCTTTGGAGCAGAGCTCATACAGAGCCTCTGCTCCCTGACTTCTCCTCAGTCTGTCTGACTGGAACTCCACCTGCTCTTCTGTCTGAACCAAGATGGTTCCTTACTTTTATACCTCCTACACATGTGCTCCCAGTATCTATGTCCTCCACCCCATCCACTACATAATTCCCCCTCTCTAGGTGGTTCCCCCCACTCCAGCCAGGGACCAGGGACTGTGCTCTCCCGTAGGAGCAATCTCGCCCTGTCCCCCGGAAATGTGGTGTAGTGAATGCTGGTGTTAGGGTCCTGAGCTGTACTCTTTCCTTACATGGGAGTGAGATACCACACCTCTGGGTGAGATGCAATACCTCTGTGGCGACCGAACCCTCAGGGGCGCCACACACCCCCCTGGTAAAACACAGCACATCCGCAGGCTGGAACAGAGCAAAAGACAGGGTAAATTAGGACATGCAAATTTTTGGATGCATCACATTATATAACATTATGGATACTTTTTAAAGGACATTTCTCTTCACACTTATAAAATATTTCTTCACACATATAAGACATTTTTAATATAAACATTCTTCATATCAACACATTTTCAAGTAAAACTTTTGGTCAACCGGTCATAGTAATGTCTGCAACCAGGTGTCCATTTTTCGATAAAGTGCAAACTTGCAAACATGAATATGACGGACCCGTCCCAAACCCTCAACGGAGGCCCTGGGGTGGCTGCAGGGCTTAGACGATCCAGATGCTGGACCTCGTCTTCGGTCACCTACAATGGGTTTTTGTTCTGAGGTCACTCGTTGTAGTTCTTATAAAACCAAAAAGGGGCACCTCAAGAGGTGCAACTATTTACAAGAAGCGGCTGCTCCCAGTCCTCAGCCGGTTAGTCTCTGGACCCTTTACGGGTAACTAAACAACCTAGTAAAAACACAAACGGTGAACCTGCAGCGTCTATGCTGCTGTACGGGTACTGATTACTACTGGCAGTCCTTAGTAGTATTGCTCCCTCCAGGGAGGCTCTAGTTCATCACAAGCTGACCCAGCCGGGTCTTCAGCTTCATACTGGTAGAAGCCGTGCTCTTCTACCACCTTGTGGACATTTAAGGCGTACCAGCCTCTGACTCCTTTGTGACGGGTATAGGTCACGATGTCTCCGGGGTAGAGGTCCCTATCAGGGTGACCTGCTATTAGGTGGGACTCCACGTCCCTCCTGTTGACGAACAGATCAATGTCTGTGTGTGGGTCCCGGATGAATCCCCACCCGGCATCCAAATTGAATTTAACTACGGTCCCTTCTTCCTTGGGACCGTGGGTGGCTTTGTTGGCCTGGCAGGCCCGGGTATTTTCCTGCATATTCTGGGCCTCTAATTTCTCCCACCGCACGCGCCGTGAGCTGCGCTCTTTTTCAAATTGGACCAGCTGCTGGTGGCAGAACTCTTTGCGACGGGCTGTGGCTGCCCACTCAAACTGGGCCTCGTCTTCCGGCAACCGGGAGATGGCGGCAGGCTGCGGAGCGGGTAGGAGCGAGGGCCGCTGGTCCTCCACCTCCGTGGACCAGTCCCACCGGCGACGTCTGTATACCCACTTGGCTGGTGGGGGAGTTGGTTCCTGCAGGGGACCCAGAAGCTGGCTGGCTGTGCCGGTGCCCGGAGGTGGCGGTGTCTGGGCTTGCGGGGCGTGCAGGGCAGGCGCGCCCGGGACTTGTGGACCTTGCGGCGGGGTCAGGTGCGGGCCGCCGCTGGTGGCGCCTGGGGTCAGCAGCTCCACCAGCGGGCCCAGGAGCAGGTCGACGCTGGCGGCGCCCGGGGCTGGAGGGCTTGGCTGGGAGCCTTGCTGCGTGGTCAGGAGCGGGCTGGTGTTGGTAGCGCCCGGGGTCAGCGGCTCCACCAGGGGGCCCAGGAGCAGGTCGACGCTGGCAGCGCCCGGGACAGGGAAACTCCTCCTACCTGCTCCCGCAGCCGCTCCTGCGTCACGTGTCGCCTCCTGGCGCTGGTCGGGCTCCGCTAAGGCTGGGGCACCGCCGGTGCTTGGTAGCGTCGTCGGCTGCCGGTTCGCCATCCGCTGTTCCATCTCCCGTCTCCACCCGGTGATGGCGTCTCGCTAGGCCCTCTCCATCCTCCGGCCCTGGTCTTCCATCCCAGAGCGGAGGAACTCCGAGTCCTCCTGGGGCAGCTTAGCCACTAGCTCCTCCAAGGTGTAGGGTGCTGCGGCCTGCAGCAGGCCGCTGACTGGGGCTCTTGTGCTGCCGTCCTCCATCTTCCCTACAGGGTGCGGTCTGTCTAGACTGATCCAGACCACGCCCTGTCTCCCAGTTTTCTTCTCTCCTCTCCCCTTTTGGGGGCGGTCCCAGGGCAGTTTGTTGCAGTCCCATGGCAATCTGCTGTCGGTTACTTTCAGGGTCAGCCCCCCCACCTTGATGGACACACTTGCATACATGACCACTGCTGTTTGGGGCGGGCTCCGCTTCTGGCACCATTCTGGGACCTGGCCCACGATGGGAGGTGGTTTTTTGTCGTCTTTTAGCACGCACATAATGGCGCCCATTGTTCTGGGGCGGGCGCCACATTTAGTAGAAAACACAGTCTTTAGGCGCGCGTTACCCGGTGATAACGGGTGGGCTCATATCCTGCCGACTACGCCAAAGTTGACGTGCCCCCTGGGCCGTGGGGTACCCGGAGCCGGGCCGG
This sequence comes from Phyllobates terribilis, assembly GCF_046119375.1. Lineage (NCBI taxonomy): Eukaryota > Metazoa > Chordata > Amphibia > Anura > Dendrobatidae > Phyllobates > Phyllobates terribilis. The sequence goes on from NW_027363127.1 coordinate 1,022,640, forward strand.
TAGACGCTGGGGGTTGTAGTCACTGTGGCGGTGACCCGGTCCGCGACCCAGGGCGGTCAATCTAAGGGTAGTATTTGTGTGTAGGGGTTTTATAATGTCCGACTACGCCACCTGTGGAGTGCAGCCAATGAGGCCGCCGCTGCGGAACAGTCGTCTGAAGCTGATGGTTTGGCAGCACATGTGGTATAACTCCCCACAGGAAGAGTGTAGCTTCAGGGCAGTGTGAGTGGATGATGGTGATTGTAGGGCAAGGAGTCAGTAATGAAAACAGAGTCCGTGTGATGCAGTCCCAAGGTCTTTACTCACAGTTATTGCAGTTCTGGTTACAGGGACCCATGTAACGGCCCTCGTCGTTCTGTGCTCACTCAGTGAGGGGTTCAGCCGACCCCCATTTAACTCCGGAGTATTTAGCAGGATCCTCCTCTGTGTGTCTTTTCTCTGGCCTTCTCCCTGCACCTCACACTCAGTGACACTTCTATCCGGTACCCTCGGGCCTTGGCGGGCGACGTGTGGCTACCTTCTTAGTGAGACTGGTGTGGACTTTTGGCTTACGGCACATAAAGTGCTGCAGCTTCCGGTTTCTAGTTGAGCCTTGCTGTTTCTCTGCTAGTTGAGGGACCGGTTCTCCTTATCTGGCCTGACCCCTCTACCTCCTGGTAGCAGCGGGCGTACGGGTGGCCTTCTGCACGGCCCGTACCCCTAGGGTCCCTTCAGTTCCTGGAGCCTTCCTGCTCCCACTCCTCTCTTCTCTCCTTCAGTCCTGGGCCTCACAGGCTAGGCCCACCTCTGGAGCAGAGCTCATGCAGAGCCTCTGCTCCTTCACTTCTCCTCCTCTGACTGAACTCTCTAAGATGGTGTCCCTATTTTATACTGCTCCCACTCAAGTGTTCCCAGGATCTGCGTCCTTCACCCCATCCACTACATGGTTCCCCCTCTCTAGGTGGTTCCCCCCACTCCAGCCAGGGATCAGGGACTGTGGTCTCCCGTAGGAGCAATCTTGCCCTGTCCCCCGGAAATGTGGTGTAGCGAATGCTGGTGTTAGGATCCTGAGCCATACTCCTTCCTTACCTGAGAGTGAAGTACCACACATCTGGATGAGATGCAATACCTCTGTGGCGACCGAACCCTCAGGGGCGCCACAGCCCCAACAGTGCAAACAACTCTGTATGATGCCCCTGAAACCCCCCACATATAGTATACAGCTCCAACTTTGCCCACAACACTTTATGATGCCCCCTCAGCCCCCCACACATAGTATATGGCCCCAATAGTGCCCACAACACTGCATGATACCCAACAGCCTCTCACACATAGTATACAGCCCTAACAATGCCCACACACTGTATGATGCCCCACAGACCCCAATCACAACATAGTATTATGTTCCATAAAGTGTACACACACTCAGCTGTCACACACAGACACAGATAGACACACTGTGTATATACACTGCTCAAAAAATAAAGGGAACACTCAAATAACACATCCTAGATCTGAATGAATGAAATATTCTCATTGAATACTTTGTTCTGTACAAAGTTGAATGTGCTGACAACAAAATCACACAAAAATCATCAATGGAAATCAAATTTATTAACCAATGGAGGCCTGGATTTGGAGTCACCCCCAAAATTAAAGTGGAAAAACACACAACAGGCTGATCCAACTTCGATGTAATGTCCTTAAAACAAGTCAAAATGAGGCTCAGTATTGTGTGTGGCCTCCACGTGCCTGTATGACCTCCCTACAACGCCTGGGCATGCTACTGATGAGGTTGTGGATGGTCTCCTGTGGGATCTCCTCCCAGACCTGGACTAAAGCATCCGCCAACTCCTGGACAGTTTGTGGTGCAATGTGTAGTATTGAGCGAGCATGCTCGACACTGCTCGGTACTCGCCCGAGCATCACGCTACTCGGGATGTTCGGCGAGCACCGAGCATTTCCGGGTTACTCGGGCGGGAGCTCGGGTCTCCGCCCTGCATGTTTGGCGCTCTTTACAGAGCCAATGAACATGCAGGGATTGCCAGCCAGTCACTTTAATGCCGCAGCCATGTTGTTTGTGGGCATTACAGTGATTGGCTGGCCGCACAGCGTCACCTCGAGTATTTAAAACTGGGCCCCGCCATCTTGGACACAGTCGCTCCAGAACAGACAGTGTAGGGACAGCGCTGTTGATTTAGGGAGAGATATATCCTGCGAAATAGTTAGTGTAGGGTCTGTAAAGGCTGCCAGATCAAACAAACAGTCCTTCTAAGGACTAATATCCATCCCAGATATCAGGCAGGCAGGCTGTATAGGAGACGCAGTGGTTATACCAGCAAATGCTGCATTACAGTCCTGTGTGCTCCTGTTGCTGAAATTGCTGGACTTAGCTCCAGGTCTCGGGGGCCAGGAAAAATCCTTTTTTTTTCATCTAAATCCTCTATTTTTTTTCCTCCTTCACACTGTACAAATACCCGTCTTATTAACCTTTTGGTGCCCCCCCCCCCCCCCAAAAAAAGCATGTCTCTGATTTTTCAGACACAAATATATCTGTTGAAAATAGTCTGGTGTAGGTCAGAGAAATAGAAGTGTGGTTTTGCAGTTCCATGGGCCATTTGTATCTAAAAAAACAGTTTGAGTGTGTCGCTCACTGTTCAGCCACAAATATATATATTTAAAAAAGTCTGGTATACACCAGTAAATTATAACTGTGGTTTTGCTGTTCCACGGTAAAAAATCTCTATTATCCTGCTTTTGGCATTTTTTGCCGTAAAAAAAAAATAATAGTGTCTCCCTGATTTTTCAGACACAAATATATCTGTTGAAGATAGTCTGGTGTAGGCCAGAGAGACAGAAGTGTGGTTTTGCTGTTCCACGGTAAAAAATCTCTATTATCCTGCTTTTGGCATTTTTTGCCGTAAAAAAAAAATAATAGTGTCTCCCTGATTTTTCAGACACAAATATATCTGTTGAAAATAGTCTGGTGTAGGCCAGAGAGACAGAAGTGTGGTTTTGCTGTTCCACGGTAAAAAATCTCTATTATCCTGCTTTAGGCATTTTTTGCCGTAAAAAAAAAAATAACAGTGTCTCCCTGATTTTTCAGACACAAATATATCTGTTGAAAATAGTCTGGTGTAGGCCAGAGAGACAGAAGTGTGGTTTTGCTGTTTCACGGTAAAAAATCTCTATTATCCTGCTTTTGGCATTTTTTGCCGTAAAAAAAAAAATAATAGTGTCTCCCTGATTTTTCAGACACAAATATATCTGTTGAAAATAGTCTGGTGTAGGCCAGAGAGACAGCAGTGTGGTTTTGCTGTTCCACAGTAAAAAATCTCTATTATCCTGCTTTTGGCATTTTTTGCCGTAAAAAAAAAAATAATAGTGTCTCCCTGATTTTTCAGACACAAATATATCTGTTGAAAATAGTCTGGTGTAGGCCAGAGAGACAGAAGTGTGGTTTTGCTGTTCCACGGTAAAAAATCTCTATTATCCTGCTTTTGGCATTTTTTGCCGTAAAAAAAAAAATAATAGTGTCTCCCTGATTTTTCAGACACAAATATATCTGTTGAAAATAGTCTGGTGTAGGCCAGAGAGACAGAAGTGTGGTTTTGCTGTTCCACGGTAAAAAATCTCTATTATCCTGCTTTTGGCATTTTTTGCCGTAAAAAAAAAAAATAATAGTGTCTCCCTGATTGTTCAGACACAAATATATCTGTTGAAGATAGTCTGGTGTAGGCCCGAGAAATACAAGTGTGGTTTTACAGTTCCACGGTTCAAACCTCTGTATCATCCACTTTTGGGCCATTTGTATCTAACAAAAACAGTTTGAGTGTGTCACTCACTGTTCAGCCGCAAATATATATATTTAAAAAAGTCTGGTATACACAAGTAAATTATAACTGTGGTTTTGCTGTTCCACGGTAAAAAATCTCTATTATCCTGCTTTTCGCAATTTTTGCCGTAAAAAATAAATAATAGTGTCTCCTGATTGTTCAGACACAAATATATCTGTTGAAAATAGTTTGGTGTAGGCCCGAGAAATACAAGTGTGGTTTTGCAGTTCCACGGTTCAAACCTCTGTATTATCCACTTTTGGGCCATTTGTATCTAAAAAAACAGTTTGAGTGTATCGCTCACTGTTCAGCCGCAAATATATGTATTTAAAAAAGTCTGGTATACACCAGTAAATTATAACTGTGGTTTTGCTGTTCCACGGTAAGAAATCTCTATTATTCAGCTTTTGGTATTTTTTCCGTAAAGAAAAACAGTAATAGTTTCTCCCTGATTGTTCAGATTGTTTAAAAGAGTCGGGTGTAGGCCAGAGAAAGAACTGTGGTTTTCCTCTTCCCCGGTTCTAATCTACTTTTTATTACCCTTGTTCCATTGATAGTGCGAGTGTAAGCTATTTTGCTTCCTTTACAATGGGCAAGGCACGTGGCAAGGGACGTGGAAGTGGACGTTCTGGTGATGGTGCGTGCAGAGGACGGGGCCATGGCCAAGGTGAAAATGTGCCACAACCAACAGCCACATCTTCTTGCTCCCACTTCTTGACCGAATTACTAGGGAAGCACAGAACAACACCAGTATTGCGAACTGATCAGTGTGAACAGGTTATTAATAGGATAACAGATAATACTTCCAGTTACCTGGGCACCACCACCTCCGGCCTGTCTTCCACACGGTCGACTCTTAGTAGCCATGAGTCTCGACCGCATACTCCTCCTCAGCCTGATGCTCCTTACCCCCACCATGCCGAGTGTCGTCAGACAGTAACTGATCCCACACTTGGACACTCTGAAGAGCTGTTCACTGGTCATTTCCAGATTTGTGCCCCTCGCCTGCTCCGCTTGAAGTGGTGGAAGAGGAGATCCCATGTAGCGATGCCCAAATATTTGAACAGCCACGGCCACAGGAAGTCGACGCTGGCAATTTGTCACAAGAGGTGGACGATGATGAGACACAATTGCCAGGAAGTGAGGAGGAGGATCGTGGTGCGCAAGTGGAAGAGGAGGAGGTGGTGGATGATCTAGTAACTGACCCAACGTGGCAGGAGGACATGCAGAGTGACGCCAGCAGCACTAAGGGGGAGGGAGGCAGAGTACCCCAACAGACAGGAAGAAGCAATGTGGTGGCCGCAGACTGAAGGCGGGCAACAGTTCCTCGTAACACCAACACGAGGGACGTTGGCAGTACAAGCGGTAGGTCTTCCAGAGTCTGGAATTTTTTTAAAGACTCTGCTGATAACCCCAAAAGGGCCATTTGTACTACCTGCCATGCCAGCATCAGCAGGGGTGACAAAACTACCAGCCTGGCCACCACCAGCATGATCAGGCACATGGCAGCAAAGCACCCGACTTTGTGGGGCGAACCCCAGGGTCCACGACCAGGGTCAGCGGGTGTCACCACTGCTTCTTCCGCTGTTGTGCATCCAATAGAACCCCCTGTTGTGCGTGCAAGGCAATCCCCTGTCCATACTGCATGTAAAGATGCCCCCTCCTCTCAGTCTTCACTTGTTATGGCAGTTTCTCAAGAAACAGCATCAACGTCCACGTCCCATCGCAGCGTTCAATTGTCCATATCCCAGACCTTTGAATGAAAGCGGAAATTCGCAGCTAATGCCCCACAGGCCACAGTCCTAAATTTGCACATTTCACGACTGCTTGCGTTGGAAATGCTGCCTTTTAGGCTGGTGGAGACGGAATCCTTCCGCAACCTTATGGCGGTGGCCGTCCCTCGGTACTCGGTCCCCAGCCGACACTATTTTGCCCGGTGTGCCATCCCCGGACTACACAAGCACGTGTCCCAAAACAACTGCCGTGCCCTCAACAAAGCAGTTACTGGGAGAGTCCACCTGACAACAGACACGTGGACAAGTGCTTGTGGCCAGGGACGGTACATCTCCCTGACGGCACACTGGGTAAACATAGTGGAAGCCGGGATCCAGTAGGACCTTGGGACGGAACACATCCTCCCTACACCAAGGATTGCGGGCCTTATGTCAGTCAGAGTTGCCCCCACAGTGTACAGCTCCTGCACATCATCTTCCTCCTCCTCATGTTCAGCCTCCATCTCAGATATCACCACATCAGTTACAAGCTGGAAGCATTGCAGTACTGCCTCCCCCAAGCGGCAACAGGCTGTGCTGAAACTCATAAGCTTAGGTGAGGAACCTCACACTGCTTGTGAGTTGTGGACAGCTGTGAAAGAGCAGGCAGATCTGTGGCTGAGACTGCTGAACCTACATCCAGGCATGGTCGGGTGTGACAATGGCCGTAACCTGGTGGCGGCTCTGAGGCGAGATCACACACGTACCATGCTTGGCTCATGTGCTTAACCTCGTGGTTCAGCAGTTTCTTAAATCGTACCCAGAGTTGCCAGATCTGCTCATCAAAGTACGCCGCCTGTCAGCTCATTTTCTCAAGTCGGCTACAGCTTCCGCCGCCCTTGCTGTGTTGCAGCAGCGATTGTAGCTTCCCTCACACCGACTGGTGTGTGATGTCCCCACACGTTGGAACTCTACCCTCCACATGTTGCAAAGGATTTGTGAGCAGAAGAGAGCAGTTGTGGAGTACCACCTGCAACAAGGCAGTCGATATTCAGGTCAGACTCCACACATAAGACCTCAGGAGTGGACCTAGATGTCTGACATCTGTACCATCTTGACAAACTTTGAGGAGTCCACCCAGATGGTGAGTGGCGATGACGCCATCATTAGTGTCAGCATTCCACTTGTCTGTCTTTTGCAACGCTCTCTGCAGAGAATTAAAGAGGAGGCATTGCAGCCAGAGTATGATGAGATGGATCAAGAAGCCGTAGCGGTCGATTACACACAGCCCAGCCTCATCTCATCCCAACGTGCATTGGGGGACAATGAGGGAGAGGAGGAGGAGGAAGAACAGGAGCTTGTATCATGCGCTGTAGACGGTAGTACCTGTACAACTCTCATACCGTCGGGTCAGCGTGGGTGGCCTGAGGACAGAGGGGAGGAGGAGGAGGGAATGTTTGTAATATGCTGTACTGCATGGCTCTTGTAAGGGGCATTGCAAGTTCCTCCGTCCTAATTTTTGGCAGCTTTTGCTTGGAAGGCATAAGCAAATACTATGGGAGACACACTCCCCAATCATGGGAATAATGTTTTTAAGATGCTGTACTGTATGGCTCTTGTAAGGGGCATTAAAACAGTCTTGTTAAGCTACTGCGACCTCCACCACTTTTCCGAGGGGCATTAAAACCGTCTTGTTAAGCTACTGTGACCTCCATGTCTCTTCCAAGGGGCATTCAAACCGTCTTGTTAAGCTACTGGGACCTCCACGTCTTTTCCGAGGGGCATTAAAACCGTCTTGTTAAGCTACTGTGACCTCCACGTCTCTTCAAAGGGGCATTAAAAGCGTCTTCTTAAGCCACTCTGAACTCCACAGCTCTTCCAAGGGGCATTGAAATGTTGTTTTTAATTACCTGTAACCTCCACGACTCTTCCAACGGGCATTGCATTTCCTCCTAATTTTAGTCAGCTTTTGCTTTTCAATGCAAAGGCGAAAACTAAGGGAGACCCACTCCCCAATAATGGGTAGAAAGTTTTTAGTACGCTGTAATCCACGTCTGTTTCAAGGGGCATTGCAGTTCCTCATAATTTTTGGAAAGCCTTCCATTCACTGCTTAGGCCAACAGTGTACAGGAGACCCAGTTGCTATAAATGGAAAAAAAGGTTTAGTTAAGGCCCTCTGACCTCCATGTCATTTCCAAGGGGCATTGGAGTGCCTCAAAATTTTTGGTAGGCATTGCACTCACTGTATGCCCTATAACTGTGTAGCCGAACCGCTCCTTTTGTTACAGAAACATATCCTATAAGACATATGTGGTTGACTGGCCTGATATTGATGTGAATGGTCCCTGTTCCTCCTGCTCTTTCTCCTTTGCCACTACCTCATCCATCATTTATCACCTGAAGCTTTGTTTTAACGGGAGTCATAGAACTGGAATAGTAGCAGGAAAACATCCAGCAATCCACGGAGGAGGTAGGATATGCGCCAAAATGCTGACCACCTCAGGCCCAGCCGCTACTACATACATGCGCTTGCATTCCAAGAAAACAAAGCAGATGCTAACTTCTATCATCATCATCATGGTCCTCACCTTGGCACTCTCAACTCCCCTGATGGAGAAGCCAGGGCCCACCGGAGGAGTCTGGTTCTCTGGTGGGCTCGTCCAATGCTGCCCTAAAGCAGGCCGGGCTAAGAAAAGTGTGTGTGGGGATGTTCCAAGGAGAAATAGGGGCGGCTGGGGACCATTTATGGACACCCGGCTGCCCCCAGGCGGCTGGGGACCGTGTGTGGACACCCAGCCACCCCCTTGCGGCTGGGGACCGAGTGTGGACACCCGGCCGCCGGGCGGCTTGGGACTGAGTATGGATACCAGGCAGCCAACGCAGCCATGACGTGGTGGCCAGATTCCGCCTCCACATGCCTAAAAGGCCCAATTTCAAGTGCAAGCAAGCAGTATGGTATTGCAGTCTGGGGGTGGGTGGGTGGCAGGCTGCACACTTACGCTTGCATTCCAAGAAAACAAAGCAGATGCTAACTTCTATCATCATCATGCTCCTCACCTTGGCACTCTCAACTCCCCTGATGGAGAAGCCAGGGCCCACCGGAGAAAAGTGTGTGGGGGATGTTCCAAGGAGAAATAGGGGCGGCTGGGGACAGTTTATGGACACCCGGCTGCCCCGAGGCGGCTGGGGACCGTGTGTGGACACCTGGCCGCGGGGCGGCTGGGGACCGAGTATGGACACCCGGCCGCCCCCTTACGGCTGGGGACCGAGTGTGGACACCCGGCCGCCGGGCGGCTGGGGACTGAGTATGGATACCAGGCCGCCAACGCAGCCATGACGTGGTGGCCAGATTCCGCCTCCACATGCCTAAAAGGCCCAATTTCAAGTGCAAGCAAGCAGTATGGTATTGCAGCCTGGGGGTGGGTGGGTGGTTGGCTGCATATTTGTGCTTGCATCGCAAGGAATGGGGGAGGTACAATTGAGCACTGCCCTGGGACAAGAACTTGCACGGGGATAGCTGCAAGTCTGTATCTTCTGATGCGGCAAGGATGACTTCTGATGGGCACACATTTAGGCAGTGACCTGGGTGTCAGAGATGCTTCCAGGGGTCTTCCCCATGCTGTTCCCATGTCTTTTCAGCACTGTATGCATGTGTCACACAGCACATGGCCAGATAAGGTTGTAAAATGTTAAAATGACATTTCCCGGTGAATGCATTTGTTACGGTTGAAAGCAATACAAAAGTGTAAAAACGCATAAAAAATGCTACTTGTGAACATAGCCCAAGGTGTGGAGGAGTATTTTTTTGGGGGTTATTTATTTTACCTTATACACAAGTCTTTACCCTGGAAAGGAACTTCCTTAACATATTTCACAGGAAAGCACTTCAGTTTCGTTTTTGAACGTTTTATTGTGAGCCCTTAACAGTGGCTTAATATCTCTGACCACGTTGCTGACAGCAGTGACCTGGGGGTCAGAAATGCTTCCTGGGGCGATCCCCATGCTGTCCCCATGTCATTTCAGCACTGTCAGTATCGTTTTGGGCACTTGTTAGGCTTTTAAAAGACTGCCGGGGGAGCCGCCGCAAAAATGCTCGGGTCTCCCATAGACTAACATTGGGCTAGTTGCTCGGGTCGAGCACCCGAGTATCACGGCGGGCTCGGCCCGAGCTTCAAGCACCCGAGCATTTTAGTGCTCGCTCAACACTAGCAATGTGACGTTGGTGGATGGAGCGAGACATGATGTCCCAGATGTGCTCAATCGGATTCAGGTCTGTGGAACGGGCGGGCCAGTCCATAGCTTCAATGCCTTCATCTTGCAGGAACTGCTGACACACTCCAGCCACATGAGGTCTGGTATTGTCCTGCATTAGGAGGAACCCAGGGCCAACCATACCAGCATATGGTCTCACAAGGGGTCTAAGGATCTCATCTCGGTACCTAATGGCAGTCAGGCTACCTCTGGCGAGAACATGGAGGGCTCTGCGGCTCTCCAAAGAAATGCCACCCCACACCATTACTAACCCACTGCCAAACCGGTCATGCTGAAGGATGTTGCAGGCAGCAGATCGCTCTCCACGGCGTCTCCAGACTCTGTCACGTCTGTCACATGTGCTCAGTGTGAACCTGCTTTCATCTGTGAAGAGCACATGGCACTAGTGGTGACTTTGCCAATCCTGTTGTTCTGTGGCAAATGCCAAGCGTCCTGCACGGTGTTGGGCTGTGAGCACAACCCCCATCCGTGGACGTTGGGCCCCCATACCACCCTCATAGAGTCGGTTATTAACAGCTTGTGCAGACACATGCACATTTGTGGCCTGCTGGAGGTCATTTTGCAGGGCTCTTGCAGTGCTCCTCCTTGCACAAAGGTGGAGGTAGCGATCCTGCTGCTGGTTTGTTGCCCTCCTACGGTCCCCTCCACGTCTCCTGGTGTACTGGCCTGTCTCCTGATAGCGCCTCCAGCCTCTGGACACTACACTGACACACACAGCAAACCTTCTTGCCACAACTCGCATTGATGTGCCATCCTGGATGAGCAGCACTATCTGAGCAACTTCTGTGGGTTGTAGAGTCCGTCTCATGCTACCATGAGTGTGAAAGTACAACCAACATTCAAAAGTGACCAAAACATCAGCCAGAAAGCATTGGTACTGAGATGTGGTCTGTGGTCCCCACCTGCAGAACCACTCCTTTATTGAGTGTGTCTTGATAATTGCCAATAATTTTCATCTATTGACTATTCCATTTGCACAACAGCATGTGAAATTGATTGTCAATCAGTGTTGCTTCCTAAGTGGACAGTTTGCTTTCACAGAAGTTTGATTTACTTGGATTTATATTCTGTTGCTTAAGTGTTCCCTTTATTTTTTTGAGGAGTGTATATACATACACAGTGGGGGAAATAAGTATTTGATACCTTGCTGTTTTTGTAAGTTTGCCCACTTACAAAGACATGAACAGTCTATAATTTTAAGGGTAGGGTAATTTTAACATTGAGAGATAGAATATCCAAAAAATGTGTTCCTTTGGAGGTGATCAGTCTCCGTATCAAGCCTCGCCGATGTGTCCCGCGGCATCTCCTTCGGTTGCTGGAGTTGGGGCGCCTCCTGCTGGTGGCCCCACGTTGGGCGCCAAGAATGTTAGGGTGGTCCTATATCAGGACGCTCGATTGCGTGCTCCTGACCTAATGGTTTAAATCAAGTGCATGCGCAGAAGAAATAAAACCAGACACAGTCAGGTGCAGCTCCTCTCTTGACAGAGTAGGTGCGTCAAATCTTTATTGCGACACAAGCAAGGGGCATTTTATATCATCGCATACTAAGGCGTAGCTAGCTGATTGTCATGTCCTTTTCCATTGGATAGTCCATATATGGTCTTTGCATTGCGTAGACTTCCAGCACAAGATATCTTGCTTTCCAGGGCTTGGTCCTGAGTGCAGGCGCCATCTTGTCTCACAGCACTTTCTAGCATCTCTACTGACTCATATAAAGGCAATAATTAATTTCATAAACAACTTAATTTATTCATCTTAACACCTGTGTCTACAAAAAATCAGTTTTGCAGAAGATTACTATCTACATTGTTTCTTTCTTCCTGACCCTCTCCCAATGCTGCACTGAGATTTGTGAAGTAAGTATAATAGGATCTGCAATTATCAAGTGAGAAAACCTTACAAGGTCCAGCACAGAAGGTGGGTGTGCATGCATTTGCCTGAGTATGCATGTCCCTGTGTCTGCAAAATATAATTTTTGTTGATGATTATTAACTGCATTATTTCTTTCTTCCTGGCCCTCCCGAAATGTTGCCCTGAGATTTGTGAAATAAATATCGTAGGACTTGCAATTATCAAGTGAGAAAACCTTTTAAGGTCAAGCACAGAATGTGTAAATTCACGCATGCACACCCACCTTCTGTGCTGAAATTTGAAAAGTTTTCTCACTTGATGATTGCAGGTCCCATGATATTTACGCGACAAATCTCAGTGCAGCATTGGGGGATGACCAGGAAGAAAGAAACAATGCAGTTAATAATCATCAGCAAAAATTATTTATTGCACACACAGTCACATGCATACATAGGCAAATGCACGCACACCCACCGTCTGTGCTAGACCTTGAAAGGTTTTCTAACTTGATAACTGCAGGTCCTACGATACTTCACAAGTTTCAGTACAGCATTGAGGGAGGATCAGGAAGAAAGAAAAAATGCAGTTAACAATCATCAGCAAAAATTATTTATTGCAGACACAGGCACATGCATACACAGGCAAATGCATGCACACCCACCTTCTGTGCTGGACCTTGAAATGTTTTCTCACTTGATAATTGCAGGTCCTATGATACTTAGTCCACAAATCTCAGTGCAGTCTTGGGGGAGGGGCAGGAAGAAAGAAACAATGCAGTTAATAATCTTCTGCAAAACTGATTTTTTGCAGACACAAGCACATTTACGCACACCCTCCTTCTGAGCTGGAATTTGAAAAGTTTTCTTACTTGATTATTGCAGGTCCTATGGTACTTAGTCCATCATTGGGGGAGGGTAAGAAAGAAAGAAACAATGCAGTTAAATAATCATCAGCAAAAATTATTTATTGCACACACAGGAACATGCATGCACAAGCAAATGCATGCACACCCACCTTCTGTGCAGGACCTTCAAATGTATTCTCACTTGATATTTGCAGGTCCAATGATACTTACTACACAAATCTCAGTGCAGCATTGGGGGAGGGTAAGGAAGAAAGAAACAATGCAGTTAATAATCATGTGCAAAGATGATTTTTTGGAGACACAGGCACATGCATGCACACCCACCTTCTGAGCTGGACCTTGAAATGTTTTCTAACTTGATAACTGCAGGTACTACGATACTTCACAAGTTTCAGTACAGCATTGAGGCAGGATCAGGAAGAAAGAAAAAATGCAGTTAACAATCATCAGCAAAAATTATTTATTGCAGACACAGGCACATGCATACACAGGCAAATGCATGCACACCAATCTTCTGTGCTGGACCTTGAAATGTTTTCTCACTTGATAATTGCAGGTCCTATGATACTTAGTCCACAAATCTCAGTGCAGCATTGGGGGAGGGGCAGAAAGAAAGAAACAATGCAGTTAATAATCTTCTGCAAAACTTATTTTTTGCAGACACAAGCACATTTACGAACACCCTCCTTCTGAGCTGGAATTTGAAAAGTTTTCTTACTTGATTATTGCAGGTCCTATGGTCCATCATTGGAGGAGGGTAAGAAAGAAAGAAACAATGCAGCTAATAATCATGCGCAAAGATGATTTTTTGCAGACACAGGTACATGCATGAACAAGCAAATGCATGCACACCCACCTTCTGTGCAGGACCTTCAAATGTATTCTCACTTGATAATTGCAGGTCCAATGATACTTACTACACAAATCTCAGTGCAGCATTGGGAGAGGGTCAGGAAGAAAGAAAAATTTAGTTAAAAATCTTCTGTAAAAATGATTTTTTGCAGACACAGGCATATGCATACACAAGCAGAGGCATGCAGACACACCTTCTGTGCAGAACGTTGAAAGGTTTTCTCACTTGATAATTACAGGTCGTATGATACTTAGTCCACATATCTCAGTGAAGCATTGGGGGAGGGTCAGGAAGAAAGAAACAAAGCAGTTAATAATCTCCTGCAAAACTGATTTTTTGCAGACACAGGCACATGCATACAAAGGCAAAAGCATGCACACCCACCTTCTGTGATGGATCCTAAAAGGTTTTCTCACTTGATGATTGCGGGTCCCATGAAATTTACGCCACAAATCTCAGTGCAGCATTGGGGGATGACCAGGAAGAAAGAAACAATGCAGTTAATAATCATCAGCAAAAGTTATTTTTGCACACACAGGCACATGCATACACAGGCAAATGCATGCACACCCACCTTCTGTGCTGGACCTTGAAATGTTTTCTCACTTGATAATTGCAGGTCCTATGATACTTACGCCACAAATCTCAGTGCAGCAATGGGACATGGTCAGGAAGAAAGAAAAATTCAGTTAATAATCATCAGCAAAACTGATTGTTTACAGACACAGGCAAATGCACGCATGCACACCCACCTTCTGTGCTGGAATTTGAAAAGTTTTCTCACTTGATGATTGCAGGTCCCATGAAATTTACGCCACAAATCTCAGTGCAGCATTGGGGGATGACCAGGAAGAAAGAAACAATGCAGTTAATAATCATCAGCAAAAATTATTTATTGCACACACAGGAACATGCATACATAGGCAAATGCACGCACACCCACCTTCTGTGCTAGACCTTGAAAGGTTTTCTCACTGGATAATTGCAGGTCCTATGAAACTTACTACACAAATCTCCGTGCATCATTGGGGGAGGGTAAGGAAGAAAGAAACAATGCAGTTAATAATCATGTGCAAAGATGATTTTTTGCAGACACAGGCACATGCATGCACACCCACCTTCTGAGCTGGACCTTGAAATGTTTTCTAACTTGATAACTGCAGGTACTACGATACTTCACAAGTTTCAGTACAGCATTGAGGCAGGATCAGGAAGATAGAAAAAATGCAGTTAATAATCATCCGCAAAAATGATTTCTGCAGACACAGGCACACGTATACAAAGGCAAAAGCATGCACACCCACCTGCTGTGATGGATCTTGAAAGGTTTTCTCACTTGATGATTGCAGGTCCCATGAAATTTACGCCACAAATCTCCATGAAGCATTGGGGGATGGCCAGGAACCAAGAAACATTGCAGTTAATAATCATCAGCAAAACTGATTTTTTGCAGACACAGGCACATTCATACATAGACAAATGCACGCATGCACACCCACCTTCTGTGCTGGAATTTGAAAAGTTTTCTCTCTTGATGATTGCAGGTCACATATTTACGCCACAAATCTCAGTGCAGCATTGGGGGATGACCAGGAAGAAAGAAACAATGCAGTTAATAATCATCAGCAAAAATTATTTATTGCACACACAGGCACATGCATGCACAGGCAAATGCATGCACACCCACCTTCTGTGCTGGACCTTGAAATGTTTTCTCACTTGATAATTGCAGGTCCTATGATATTTACTCCACAAATCTCAGTGCAGCATTCGAGAAGGGTCAGGAATAAACAAGGCAGTTAATAATCATCTGAAAAAAAAATTTTTTTGCAGACAAAGGCACATGAATACACAGGCAAAGGCATGCACACCCACCTTCTGTGCTGGACCTTTAAAGTTTTTTTCACTTGATAATTGCAGTTCCTACGATACTTCACAAGTTTCAGTACAGCATTGAGGCAGGATCAGGAAGAAAGAAAAAATGCAGTTAATAATCATCCGCAAAAAAGATTTTTGTAGACACAGGCACACGCATACAAAGGCAAATGCACACATGAACACCCACCTTCTCTGATGGATCTTAAAAGGTTTTCTCACTTGATGATTGCAGGTCCCATGAAATTTACGCCACAAAGTGCAGCTTTGGGGGATGGCCAGGAAGAAAGAAACAATGCAGTTAATAATCATCAGCAAAAATTATTTATTGCAGACACAGGCACATGCATACACAGGCAAATGCATGCACACCCACCTTCTGTCCTGGACCTTGAAATGTTTTCTCACTTGATAATTGCAGGTCTTATGATACGCGACAAATCTCAGTGAAGCATTGGGGGATGGTCAGGAAAAAAGAAAAATTAAGTTAATAATCATCTGCAAAACTGATTTTTTTTGCAGACACAGGCACGCATGCACACCCACCTTCTGTACTAGACCTTGAAAGGTTTTTTCACTTGATAATTGCACGTCCTATGATAATTCGACCACAAATCTCAGTGCAGCATTGGGGGAGGGTCAGGAAAAAAGAAAAATGAAGTTAATAATCATCTGCAAAACTGATTGTTTACAGACACAGGCAAATGCATGCATCCACACCCTCCTTCTGAGCTGGAATTTTAAAAGTTTTCTTACTTGATTATTGCAGGTCCTATGGTACTTAGTCCATCATTGGGGGAGGGTAAGAAAGAAAGAAACAATGCAGTTAATAATCATGTGCAAAGATGATTTTTTGCAGACACAGGTACATGCATGCATGCACAAGCAAATGCATGCACACCCACCTTCTGTGCAGGACCTTCAAATATTTTCTCATTTGATAATTGCAGGTCCAATGATACTTACTACACAAATCTCAGTGCAGCATTGGGAGGGGGTCAGGAAGAAAGAAAAATGTAGTTAAAAATGTTCTGTAAAAATGATTTTTTGCAGACACAGGCATATGCATACACAAGCAGAGGCATGCAGACACACCTTCTGTGCAGAACGTTGAAAGGTTTTCTCACTTGATAATTACAGGTCGTATGATACTTAGTCCACATATCTCAGTGAAGCATTGGGGGAGGGCCAGGAAGAAAGAAACAAAGCAGTTAATAATCTCCTGCAAAACTGATTTTTTGCAGACACAGGCACAAGCATACATAGATAAATGCATGCATGCATGCACGCATGCACACCCACCTTCTGTGCTGGAATTTGAAAAGTTTTCTCACTTGATGATTGCAGGTCCCATGAAATTTACGCCACAAATCTCAGTGCAGCATTGGGGGATGACCAGGAAGAAAGAAACAATGCAGTTAATAATCATCAGCAAAAATTATTTTTGCACACACAGGCACATGCATACACAGGCAAAGGCATGCACACCCACCTTCTGTGCTGGACCTTGAAATGTTTTCTCACTTGATAATTGCAGGTCCTATGTTACTTTATCTAAAAATCTCTGTGCAGCATTGGGGGAGGATCAGGAAAAAAGAAAGATTTAGTTAAAAATCATTTGTAAAAATTATTTTTTGCAGACACAGGCACATGCATACACAAGCAAAGGCACGCCCACCCACCTTCTGTGCTGGACCTTGAAAGATTTTCTCACTTGATAATTGCAGGTCCTATGATACTTAGTCCACAAATCTCAGTGCAGTCTTGGGGGAGGGTCAGGAAGAAAGAAACAATGCAGTTAATAATCTTCTGCAAAACTGATTTTTTGCAGACACAGGCACCTTTACACACACCCTCCTTCTGAGCTGGAATTTGAAAAGTTTTCTTACTTGATTATTGCAGGTCCTATGATACTTAGTCCACAAATCTCCATGCAGCATTGGGGGGGGGTCAGGAAGGAAAAAATAATGGAGTTAATAATCATGCGCAAAATTGATTTTTTGCAGACAGAGGCACATGCATACACTGGCAAATGCACGCACACCCACCTTCTGTGCTGGACTGGGAAAGGTTTTGTCACCTGATAATTGCAGGTTCTATGATACTTCTTCCACAAATCTCTGCGCAGCATTGGGGGATGGTCAGGAAGAAATAAACAAAGCAGTTAATAATCATGCGAAAAATGATTTTGTCACATGGTTACCACGACAGTTTGGAGCCAGGAGACCTAAGCGTCATATTGCTCCTACTCCGTCTCTGAGACAAAGCACTTCTCTGTCACTTTAATTGTGTGTATTTATTCTGGCTGAACAGGGGTTAAGCGGCCATGTTGGATTTCCCTGTGCTCACAGCTGAGCTCGGTTAGCCACTCCTTTTCCCTTTATAATCTGGGCTCTGATACTAATCTATGTCAGAGGAGGGAGAGGAGTTTCTTATGAGAAGGAGTGTTGGAGGAATTACTTGTGACTGGTGTCTGGTTTGTATGCGTGTAATTCCTTATCCTTCTCCATTTTGGTTTATTCCCCCTACCTTCACACCCTGGTGTTTCCCTCTGTAATATGTGAGTGAATATTTCGTATGCCTGGAGTTTTCTATTAACCCCTGTCTTTGTAGCCCTGTTTGTCGGGTTGGTGTAGTACAGTGCACAGTAGCGCCACTCTTCCCCAGGTGGTGGAGAACAGAAGGAGGGCTAAGGCAGGAGTTAGGGCGAAGGCGGAGGCCAGCGCCGGACTGGAGTGTCTGGGGCCCACCAGGGAAATTGACTCCAGGGGCCCACCCACCCAGGCCAACCCACCCTTCAGCTATTTGCAAATACCGGTTAGCCGTTATACCCATTATATTGGCGGCTCCTGCCCATCACTGTGCGCTCACCAGAACTGCGATGTTCAATTACTGTAGTTTGCATTAAAGGGTTTTTATTGGTGAAAACAAGTTCTCAGCGATGCACAGGTTGGGAAGGTGATCACTTATTTATTGGTGGAATCCGCACTGTCAGAAGATTGTGGCACTTTGAGTATTTGGTGAGATTTTTACCTCAGTATTTATAAGACAAAACCAGGCGTGGAGCAATCCGAGGTAATGTTTTATGCATTTCTCACCCACTTCTGTTTTTTTCTTATAAATACAGAGGTCAAAATCTCACCAAATGCCAACTTGCTTTCTCTGATGAACCTCTGTAACTGCATCTCTGCTGCTGTGTAATAGTTACAGGACAGGGAGGGGTTAAACATCCAAGTATTTAATATCTGTTGGCAATAAAGAGGTTTCCCCTAATTGATATCAGATAAAACAAATGACCAACCACAATCCACTCTACCAAGACCAATATTACCAGATAGAAGGCAGAAATACTACCACACCGTGACCAGATCACATATTACCACCACATAGTGCCCAAATAATGCCACATACAAGGCACAAATACCGCCACATCATGACCAAAGCACATAATGCCACCACATAGTGACAAATAATGCTAAAATAATAAAAATGTAAAAAAGCTCTGTATATTGGGTCAGTGTACAGGTTATACAGTGATCACCAGTGACATTATACACAGGAGCTCTGCATATAGTGTACAGGTTATACAGTCATCACCAGTGACATTACACACAGGAGCTCTGTATATAGTGTCAGTGGGTGTGTATAGGTAATACAGTGATCACCAGTGACATTACACACAGGAGCTCTGTATATAGTGTCAGTGTGTGTGTATAGGTAATACAGTGATCACCAGTGACATTATACACAGGAGCTCTGTATATAGTGTCAGTGTGTGTGTGTATAGGTAATACAGTGATCACCAGTGACATTACACACAGGAGCTCTGTATATAGTGTCAGTGTACAGGTAATACAGTGATCACCAGTGACATTACACACAGGAGCTCTGTATATAGTGTCAGTGTGCGTGTATAGGTAATACACATACTCACCAGTGACATTACACACAGGATCTCTGTATGTAGTGTCAGTGTGTGTGTATAGGTAATACAGTGATCACCAGTGACATTACACACAGGAGCTCTGTATATAGTGTCAGTGTGCGTGTATAGGTAATACACATACTCACAAGTTCTTTATCTGCCGCAGACCAATATATCACATCTTCTATGCAGGACTTATCTCTGCAGAAAATAACTATAGCTATAACTGATCACTTCCAGAGCACAATCCACACTTTTCCCAAGATTTCTACACTGCATGAAATGACAAAAAAAAGCAACCTAGTGCCGCACTACACAGTAACAGAGCTCCAGTGTCATTCTGTGCCTGCTCATCTCTGTCAGCAGACATATTTGTCTGATGGCAAAGATGTAGCAGAGCTGAAGACAGAAGACCTATGGATTACGTTGGAGTGAGGATTTTTCTTTATTAAAGATGGAGTCCCTAAATGTGTTTTATTTTTAATAAAAAAAAAAATTCTGTCTTTTTTTTTTTCTGTTTACTAGAAATTCATGGTGGCTATGTCTAATGTGGCGTGACACCATGAATTTTGGGCTTAGTACCAGCTGATAATACAAAGCTGGCCTGGTACTAACCCTATTATTACCCAGGGTGCCACTCCCACCAGGGATGCTGGAATAGCCAGGTAAAGCATGTGGAAATGGTGCTAGGATGAATGCGCCATTTTCAGGGGTGGCTGCGGGCTGCGATTTTCAGCGTGGGGGGCCAAGAACGCTTGGGCCTTACCATGCCATGCTGCGAATCCCAGCCCCCAGCTGCCTTGTTTTATCTGGCTGGCGATCAACATATGGCGGGAGCCCACGCATTTTTTTTTTTTTAAATGTTAAATACGTTTAAAACAAATATTCGGCTTCTCTGTCTTTTGATCGCCAGCCAAGGTAAAGCCAGGCAGCTGGGGGTGGCAGGCCGTAGTTGTCTGCTTTATCTGCGGTGAGAATCAAAAATTCTGCAGAGCGCTACATCGTTTTTAAAAATTTCTTTTCACACTTCTATATGTGACAGACCCAACAGCCAATCGCAGATGCTGTCAAAGAGGATGGGCCTCTGTGATTGACTGTTCGACTAATGTACAATTAGCCCATATATTCTAGTATAGTACTATGTATGGGCTGCTTTCAGGTTACTCAAGCAGCCAATCACGATGCCCATTCTCTGTGTCAGCGTCTGTGATTGGCTGTTGGGACTGTCACACATATAGAAGTGTGAAAATAAATAAATAATAAAACAAAAATGACATAGCGTTCCGCAGAATTTTTGATTCTCAGCGCAGATAAAGCAGACAGCTACGGGCTGCCACCTCTGGCTGCCTGGCTTTACCGTGGCTGCTGATCAAAAGTCTGGAAAGGCCAATGTTTTTTTTTTAAATTATTTAAAAAAATAACAATAAAAAAAATGCGTGGGCGCCCACCATATTTTGATCGCCAG
Organism: Phyllobates terribilis; assembly: GCF_046119375.1. NCBI lineage: Eukaryota > Metazoa > Chordata > Amphibia > Anura > Dendrobatidae > Phyllobates > Phyllobates terribilis. Next base: position 1,043,273 of record NW_027363127.1, read on the forward strand.
CCAGGTAAAACCAGGCAGCTGGGGGCTGGGATTCTCAGCATGGTAAGGCCCAAGCATTCTGGGCCCCCATGCTGAAAACGGCATGAAATCCCACTTATTAAACCTGACAGGGCACACCTGTGAAGTGAAAACCATTTCCGGTGACTACCTCTTGAAGCTCATCAAGAGAATGCCAAGAGTGTGCAAAGCAGTTATCAAAGCAAAAGGTGGCTACTTTGAAGAACCTAGAATATAAGACATATTTTCAGTTGTGTCACACTTTTTTGTTAAGTATATAATTCCACATGTGTTAATTCATAGTTTTGATGCCTTCAGTGTGAATGTACAATTTTCATAGTCATGAAAATACAGAAAAATCTTTAAATGAGAAAGTGTGTCCAAACTTTTGGTCTGTACTGTATATCTGATTTAAGGGCATGGAAATTAAAATTTTGAAAATTGTGAAATTTTCAAAATTTTCATCAAATTTCTGATTTTTTTTCACAAATAAATGCAAGTGATATCGAAGAAATTTTATCACTAACATGGAGTGCAATATGTCACGAAAGGACAGTCTCAGAATCAGGGGGATCCGTTGAAGCGTTCCAGAGTTATTACCTCATAAAGTGACAGTGGACAGAATTGTAAAAATTGGCCTGATCATTAAGGACATAATTGTCTCCGACCTTAAGGGGTTAATGTAGTTTTGAAAAAAATACTGTTTTATTAGCAGCAGATTATCAGGACTACTTGGCCTGATGCTAGGTAGTCCAACCCCGCCTCCATCACTGATTGGCAGCTCAGTGGTGTGAGGGCGGAGCTATCTAGATCTCAGAATTCAGAGATCTCTTAGATCTGTGGCAGATAAAACAGTTTTTAATCAATACTGCAGCACCCAGTAAAGTAAGTGATACATCGCTGTAATCATGGTCTCTGCCTCTACATCATGCAGGTGGTTACAGATTCTCTTTAATAAATTTTAGTGTGATTAATATAACTCAACTAAAAATAGCAATAAAATACCGCAGTAATATACAACCATGATGAATGCAAGCAGAAAGAACTTCAATACTACTCCTTTTTGTAAGGTAATAACATTATTCCAGCCATTAATTCACTGAGAGAAAATCTAATAACGCTCAGTTTCCAGCCTATCGAGAAATTTCAAAAACACAAGTCTCTAAGTAAAAAGGATTATACATTCAGATAACTCCTACTCCTCCATTCTCATCAGTCAGACTGATGAGCAGAAATTGTCAAGAACTCGAAGTACGGCTCACTGCGCTTTTATTTCGTGTCTGCTCTGAAGTTATCTATTACTTGCAGCCCACCCCCTTGGGGAACCTGAATATATATTTTATTCCATCCTGCCCCAAACTCAGAATTCAGTACAAGAAATAAACTGCAACACAGGAGACAATGAGAAGCAAAGAGCCAATGCATCGGGAAATAGTGAGATTCCAAGCTGCGGGAAAAGATTTTATGATAAAGGTAAATTATCATCATTATAGATGATGAGCCCAGATGGGGGCTGGAAAAAAAAGATTCCTGGAGCAGGCATTTATGAAGACTCTGAACTGACATGTTGTCATGTTAAAGGGAACCTGTCACATCCTAGTTACTATGTAAACTGCCCCCATAGCGTTGATAGTGATGCAATGTACATCATTAACACACTTTTTTCATTATAATTGGTGCAACTATAATGAGTGTATAGCACTTTATATACTTATACCCTACCTGCTCATTCAGTCATAGGGGTGTGATCCTCACATTCCGTCATGGGTGGCGCCGCCCAGGTGTTTGAATTTTGCTCCCGGTGAGCGCTGAAGTTATGGGACGCTTGTGCAGTATGACACAGCTGACAGCAAAGCTTGTAGCGCTGGGAGCCGCGCATGCGCTGTGACGATTGGGGGTGAGGGGTACCACGCATACCAGGATTGGGGGTGAGGGGTACCACGCATACCATGATTGAGGGGTAAGGGGTACCACGCATACCATGATTGAGGGGTAAGGGGTGCCACGCATACCGGGATTGGGGGTGAGGGGTGCCAGGCATACTGGGATTGGGAATGAGGGATGGGGTGCCATGCATACCAGGATGAGGGATACCATACACACCAGGATAGGGATGGGGTACCATGCATACCAGGATGAGGGATACCATACACACCAGGATAAGGATGAGGGGTGCCATGCATACCGGGATTGGGGATGAGGGGAGCCACACATACCGTGATGAGTGGTGACACGCACACCGGGATTGGGGGTGAGGGGTGCCACGCATACCGGGATTGGGAGTGAGGGATGGGGTGCCATGCATACCAGGATGAGGGATACCATACACACCAGGATAGGGGTGAGGGGTGCCACGCATACCAGGATTGGGGGTGAGGGGTGCCATGCATACCAGGATTGGGGGTGAGGGGTGCCACGCATACCAGGATTGGGGGTGAGGGATGCCACGCATACCAGGATTGGGGGTGAGGGGGGCCACGCATACCAGGATTGGATGGTGGGGACAGGATGGGGGCAGCACAAATACAAGGAGGGGGGCAGCACATACCAGCATGGGAGACCATATACCAATAAAAATGCTCGCCAACGGGTTCAATAGCTAGTAAGTATGTAAAGTGCTATACACTCATTATAGTTGCACCAATTATAATGAAAAAAGTGTTAGTGATGTACATTGCATCACTACCAACGCTATAGGGGCAGTTTACATAGCAGCTAGGACGTTTCCCTTTAAGGAAATAGATGGCATTTAGATGAGTTTAATGATGCTTGGACACATCGCACAATATTGATCTGTGCTCTCCATTCATCTCCACCTTTTATCGCACAGCTGGGAAGTTAGAATGACAGGGGGCAATGCTCTTTCCAGGATTAATCTGTTTTTTTTTCTAGGCTTTAACATCAAAATGACACTGAAAAAAATCACATTGAGATATCTATTCTAAGGTGGGGGCATAGACCGAGGGTGGGGTAGAGGTGGGGGCATGAACCGGTAGTGGGGTGGAGGTGGGGGCATGGCCGGGGTGCGGGGTGGAGGTGGGGGCATGGACCGGGGGTGGGGTAGAGGTGGGGGCATGGACCGGGGGTGGGGTAGAGGTGGGGGCATGGACCGGGGGTGGGGTAGAGGTGGGGGCATGGACCGGTAGTGGGGTGGAGGTGGGGGCATGGCCGGGGTGCGGGGTGGAGGTGGGGGCATGGACCGGGGGTGGGGTAGAGGTGGGGGCATGGACCGGTAGTGGGGTGGAGGTGGGGGCATGGCCGGGGTGCGGGGTGGAGGTTGGGGCATGTACCGGAAGTGGGGTGGAGGTGGGGGCATGGCCGGGGTGCGGGGTGGAGGTGGGGGCATAGACCGAGGGTGGGGTAGAGGTGGGGGTATGGACCGGTAGTGGGGTGGAGGTGGGGGCATGGCCGGGGTGCGGGGTGGAGGTGGGGGCATGGACCGGGGGTGGGGTAGAGGTGGGGGCATGGACCGGTAGTGGGGTGGAGGTGGGGGCATGGCCGGGGTGCGGGGTGGAGGTGGGGGCATGGACCGGGGGTGGGGTAGAGGTGGGGGCATGGACCGGGGGTGGGGGCATGGACCGGGGGGTGGGGTAGAGGTGGGGCATGGACCGGGAGTGGGGTAGAGGTGGGGGCATGGACCAGGGGTGGGGCAGAGGTGGAGCATGGACCGGGGGTGGGGCAGAGGTGGGGCATGGACCGGGGGTGGGGCAGAGGTGGGGCATGGACCGGGGGTGGGGCAGAGGTGGGGCATGGACCAGGGGTGGGGCAGAGGTGGGGCATGGACCGGGGGTGGGGCAGAGAGGGGGCATGGACCGGGGGTGGGGCAGAGGTGGGGGCATGGACCGGGGGTGGGGCAGAGGGGGGGCATGGACCGGGGGTGGGGCAGAGGGGGGGCATGGACCGGGGGTGGGGCAGAGGTGGGGCATGGACCGGGGGTGGAGCTTGTGCCTTGAGCCCTGTTAGCCGGGAGAGCTGTCACTGTGTGTTCAGTGTTGTGGCACCAGTCACCTGCCATCTCCTTCCCCAGCAGCTCACCCATCACACCTGTCCCTGTGCTGTAGCTGCTCTGTGTCCAGCTGACAATCCTCTCCTGCTCCTCACAGACCTGTATAATGGAGCAGCTCTTCTGAGGGATAACGTCACCAGGCGGCAGAGCTTCCCACAGTGCGGAGCTCATACACGGAGGCCGCAGCACAGTCCGCAGGTCACTACGAGGAGCCCGGTCCTGCAGGCTGAAGTGATGTAGTAGCGCAGCTACCGGGGGCAAAGACTGTGACCGCCCCGGGCCCCGCGCTCTGAGGGGCCACCCGGAGCTGAAAAGGTTAAACTGTGCGGCTTTGCCTCTATTGGGCCCTTTGAGCTGGGGGCCCCTCCGCAGGGTCACTGTATAGGCGACATCTGCAGATACACTTGAAAGCGATGGAGGACGAAACGTCACAGCTGACGCTCCCTCCCCCATCGTTCTATCTCAGCGTCTAACGTCTCAGCACGATGACGTCACTACGTAGCGTCCTCTACGCTGGGAGGTGCGACGCATAGAACACAAGCTGCGGCGACCGCGGAGGAGAGCTTAGTATTGTATTTTAATTTTTTAGGACATTGTTGTGGCCATTAAATTACATTTAAGACTATGGGGCTGCATTATACTATATGGAGGGCTTTACACTGAATGGGCAATAGGGGTGCATTATACTATATGGGGCTGCATTATACAGAGCTATATAGAGGGTCTGAGAGGGGGGATATACTGCAGGATGGGACGGTATATAGATGAGAGGTGGGATATACTGCAGGATGGGACTGTATATAGATGAGAGGTGGGATATACTGCAGGATGGGACGGTATATAGATGAGAGGTGGGATATACTACAGGATGGGGCTGTATATAGATGAGAGGTGGGATATACTACAGGATGGGGCTGTATATAGGTGAGAGGTGGGATATACTGCAGGATGGGGCTGTATATAGGTGAGAGGTGAGATATACTGCAGGATGGGGCTGTATATAGGTGAGAGGTGGGATATACTACAGGATGGGGCTGTATATAGGTGAGAGGTGGGATATACTACAGGATGGGGCTGTATATAGGTGAGAGGTGGGATATACTGCAGGATGGGGCTGTATATAGGTGAGAGGTGGGATATACTCCAGGATGGGGCTGTATATAGGTGAGAGGTGGGATATACTGCAGGATGGGGCGGTATATAGGTGAGAGGTGGGATATACTGCAGGATGGGGCGGTATATAGGTGAGAGGTGGGATATACTGCAGGATGGGGCGGTATATAGGTGAGAGGGGGGATATACTGCAGGATGGGGCTGTATATAGGTGAGAGGTGGGATATACTGCAGGATGGGGCTGTAAATAGGTGAGAGGTGGGATATACTGCAGGATGGGGCTGTATATAGGTGAGAGGTGAGATATACTGCAGGATGGAACGGTATATAGGTGAGACGTGGGATATACTACAGGCTGGGGCTGTATATAGGTGAGAGGTGGGATATACTGCAGGATGGAGCTGTATATAAGTGAGAGGTGGGATATACTACAGGATGGGGCTGTATATAGGTGAGAGGTGGGATATACTGCAGGATGGGGCTGTATATAGGTGAGAGGTGGCATATACTACAGGATGGGGCTGTATATAGGTGAGAGGTGTGATATACTGCAGGATAGGGCTGTATATAGGTGAGAGGTGGGATATACTACAGGATGGGACGGTATATAGGTGAGAGGTGGGATATACTACAGGATGGGGCTGTATATAGGTGAGAGGTGGGATATACTGCAGGATGGGGCTGTATATAGGTGAGAGGTGGGATATACTGCAGGATGGGGCTGTATATAGGTGAGAGGTGGGATATACTGCAGGATGGGGCTGTATATAGGTGAGAGGTGGGATATACTACAGGATGGGGCTGTATATAGGTGAGAGGTGGGATATACTGCAGGATGGGGCTGTATATAGGTGAGAGGTGGGATATACTACAGGATGGGGCTGTATATAGGTGAGAGGTGGGATATACTACAGGATGGGGCTGTATATAGGTGGGAGGTGAGATATACTGCAGGATGGGGCTGTATCACTATTCTGCTGTTACATCGTGTCTTATCCTCCATTCACCTCCAGAGCTGCACTCACTATTCTGCTGTTACATCGTGTCTTATCCTCCAGTAAACTCCAGAGCTGCAGTCACTATTCTGCTGTTACATCGTGTCTTATCCTCCAGTCACCTCCAGAGCTGCAGTCCCTATTCTGCTGTTAAATCAGGTCTTATCCTCCAGTCACCTCCAGAGCTGCACTCACTATTCTGCTGTTACATCGTGTCTTATCCTCCAGTCACGTCAAGAGCTGCACTCAATATTCTGCTGTTACATCGTGTCTTATCCTCCAGTCACCTCCAGAGCTGTAGTCACTATTTTGCTGTTACATCATGTCTTACACTCCAGCCACCTCCAGAGCTGCAGTCACTATTCTGCTGTTACATCATGTCTTATCCTGCAGTCACCTCCAGAGCTGCAGTCACTCTTCTGCTGTTACATTATGACCTATCTTCTAGTCACCTCCACAGCTGCAGTCATTATTCTGCTGTTACATCATGTCTTATCCTCCAGTCACCTCCAGAGCTGCAGTCACTATTCTGGTGTTACATCAAGTCTTATCCTCCAGTCATTTCCAGAGCTGCAGTCACTATTCTGCTGTAATATCGTGTCTTATCCTCAAGAGCTGCACTCACTATTCTGCTGTTACATCATGTCTTATCCTCCAGTCTCCTCCAGAGCTGCAATCACTATTCTGCTGTTACATCGTGTCTTATCCTCCAGTCACCTCCCAAGCTGTAGTCACTATTCTGCCGTTACATCGTGTCTTATCCTCCTGTCACCTCCAGAGCTGCACTCACTCTTCTGCTGTTACATCGTGTCTTATCCTCCAGTCACCTCAAGAGCTGCAGTCACTATTCTGCTATTACATCGTGTCTTATCCTCCAGTCACCTCAAGAGCTGCAGTCAATATTCTGCTGTTACACCGTGTCTTGTCCTCCTGTCACCTCCAGAGCTGCACTCACTATTATGCTATTGCTTCATGTCTTATCCCCCAGTCACCTCCAGAGCTGCAGTCACTATTCTGCTGTTACATCGTGTCTTATCCTCCAGTAAACTCCAGAGCTGCAGTCACTATTCTGCTGTTACATCGTGTCTTATCCTACAGTCACCTCCAGAGCTGCAGTCACTATTCTGCTGTTACATCAGGTCTTATCCTCCACTCACCTCCAGAGCTGCACTCACTATTCTGCTGTTACATCGTGTCTTATCCTCCAGTCACCTCCAAAGCTGCACTCACCATTCTGCTGTTACACTGTGTCTTATCCTCTGGTCACCTCCAGAGCTGTAGTCACTATTCTGCTGTTAGATCATGTCTTATCCTCCAGCCACCTCCCGAGCTCCAGTCAATATTCTGCTGTTACATCATGTCTTATCCTCAAGTCACCTCCAGAGCTGCAGTCACTATTCTGCTGTAATATCGTGTCTTATCCTCCAGTGACCTCAAGAGCTGCACTCACTATTCTGCTGTTACATCGTGTCTTATCCTCCAGCCACCTCCAGAGCTGCACTCACTATTCTGCTGTTACATCGTGTCTTATCCTCCAGACACCTCCAGAGCTGCAGACACTATTCTGCTGTTACATCTTGTCTTATCCTCCAGTCACCTCCAGAGCTGCGTCTCTATTCTGCTGTTACATCAGGTATTATCCTCCAGTCACCTCCAGATCTGCACTCACTATTCTGCTGTTACATCGTGTCTTATCCTCCAGACACCTCCAGAGCTGCACATACTATTCTGCTGTTACATCGTGTCTTATCCTCCAGTCACCTCAAGAGCTGCACTCACTATTATTTTGTTACATCGTATCTTATCCTCCAGACACCTCCAGAGCTGCAGACACTATTCTGCTGTTACATCGTGTCTTATCCTCCAGTCACCTCCAGAGCTGCGTCTCTATTCTGCTGTTACATCAGGTATTATCCTCCAGTCACCTCCAGAGCTGCAGTCACTAGTCTGCTGTTGCATCGTGTCTTATACTCCAGTCATCTCCAGAGCGCCAGTCTCTATTCTGCTGTTACATCGTGTCTTATCCTCCAGTCACCTCCAGAGCTGCAGTCACTATTCTGCTGTTACATCGTGTCTTATCCTCCGTTCAACTCCAGAGCTGCAGTCACTATTCTGCTGTTACATCGTGTCTTATCCTCCAGACACCTCCAGAGCTGCAGACACTATTCTGCTGTTACATTGTGTCTTATCCTCCAGTCACCTCCAGAGCTGCAATCACTACTCTGCTGTTACATCGTGTCTTATCCTCCGTTCACCTCCAGATCTGCACTCACTATTCTGATGTTACATCGTGTCTTATTCTCCAGACACCTCCAGAGCTGCAGTCACTATTCTGCTGTTACATCGTGTCTTATCCTCCAGCCACCTCCAGAGCTGCACTCACTATTCTGCTGTTACATCGTGTCTTATACTCCAGACACCTCCAGAGCTGCAGACACTATTCTGCTGTTACATCGTGTCTTATCCTCCAGTCACCTCAAGAGCTGCACTCACTATTCTGCTGTTACATCGTGTCTTATCCTCCAGTCACCTCAAGAGCTGTAGTCTCTATTCTGCTGTTTCATAAGGTCTTATCCTCCAGCCACCTCCAGAGCTGCACTCACTATTCTGCTGTTACATCGTGTCTTATCCTCCAGACACCTCCAGAGCTGCAAACACTATTCTGCTGTTACATCGTGTCTTATCCTCCAGTCACCTCCAGAGCTGTGTCTCTATTCTGCTGTTACATCAGGTCTTATCCTCCAGTCACCTCCAGATCTGCACTCACTATTCTGCTGTTACATCGTGTCTTATCCTCCAGACACCTCCAGAGCTGCACTCACTATTCTGCTGTTACATCGTGTCTTATCCTCCAGTCACCTCAAGAGCTGCAGTCACTATTCTGCTGTTACATCGTGTCTTATCCTCCGTTCACCTCCAGAGCTGCAGTCACTATTCTGCTGTTACATCGTATCTTATCCTCCATTCACCTCCAGAGCTGCAGTCACTATTCTGCTGTTACATCGTGTCTTATCCTCCAGTCACCTCCAGAGCTGCAGTCACTATTCTGCTGTTACATCGTGTCTTATCCTCCGTTCACCTCCAGAGCTGCACTCACTATTCTCCTGTTACATCGTGTCTTATCCTCCAGACACCTCCAGAGCTGCAGACACTATTCTGTTGTTACATCGTGTCTTATCCTCCGTTCACTTCCAGAGCTGCACTCACTATTCTGCTGTTACATCGTGTCTTATCCTTCAGTCACGTCAAGAGCTGAACTCACTATTATTTTGTTACATCGTATCTTATCCTCCAGTCACCTCCAGAGCTGCAGTCACTATTCTGCTGTTACATCGTGTCTTATACTCCAGTCATCTCCAGAGCTGCAGTCTATATTCTGCTGTTACATCACGTCTTATCCTCCAGTCACCTCCATAGCTGCACTCACTATTCTGCTGTTACATCGTATCTTATCCTCCAGTCACCTCCAGAGCTGCAGTCACTATTCTGCTGTTGCATCATGTCATATCCTCCAGTCACCTCCAGAGCTGCACTCACTATTCTGCTGTTACATCACGTCTTATCCTCCAGTCACCTCCAGAGCTGCTCTCACTATTCTGCTGTTACATCATGTTTTATCCGCCAGTCACCTCCAGAGCTGCACTCACTATTCTGCTGTTACATTGTGTCTTATCCTCCAGTCACCTCCAGATCTGTAGTCACTATTCTGCTGTTACATCATGTCTTATCCTCCAGCCACCTCCAGAGCTGTAGTCTCTTTTCTGCTGTTACATCATTTCTTATCCTCCTGCCACCTCCAGAGCTGCAGTCACTATTCTGCTGTTTCATCGTGTCTTATCCTCCAGTCACCTCCTGAGCTGTAGTCACTATTCTGCTGTTTCATCGTGTCTTATCCTCCTGTCACCTCCAGAGCTGAAGTCACCATTCTGCTGTTACATCATGTCTTATCCTCCAGTCACCTCCAGAGCTACACTAACTATTCTGCTGTTGCATAGTGTATTATCCTCCAGTCACCTCCAGAGCTGCACTCACTATTCTGCTGTTACATCATGTCTTATCCTCCTGTCACCTCCAGAGCTGCAGTCACTATTCTGCTGTTAAATCATCTATTATCCTCCAGCCACCTCCAGAGCTATAGTCACTATTCTACTGTTACATCGTGTATTATCCTCCAGTTACCTCCAGAGCTGAATTCACCATTCTGCTGTTACATCATGTCTTATCTTCCAGTCACCTCCAGAGCTGCAGTCACTATTCTGCTGTTACATCAGGTCTTATCCTCTAGTCACCTCCAGAGCTGCAATCATTATTCTTCTGTTACATCTTGTCTTATCCTCCTGTCACCTCCAGAGCTGCAATCACTATTTTACTGTTACATCCTGTCTTATCCTCCAATCACCTCCAGAGCTGCAGTCACTATTCTGCTGTTACATCATCTATATTCCGCCAGTCACCTCAAGAGCTGCACTCTCTATTCTGCTGTTACATCGTATCTTATCGTCCAGTCAACTCCAGAGCTGCACTCACTATTCTGCTGTTACATCAGGTCTTATCCTCCACTCACCTCCAGAGCTGCAGTCACTATTCTGCTGTTACATCATGTCTTATCCTCCAGTCACCTCTAGAGATGGACTCACTATTCTACTGTTACATCGTGTCTTATCCTCCAGTTACCTCCAGAGCTGAATTCACCATTCTGCTGTTACATCATGTCTTATCCTCCAGTCACCTACAGAGCTGCACTCACCATTCTGCTGTTAAATCATGTCTTATCTTCCACTCACCTCCAGAGCTGCAGTCACTATTCTGCTGTTACATCATGTCTTATCCTCCAGTCACCTCATGAGCTGCAGTCACTATTCTGCTGTTATATCATGTCTTATCCTCCAGTCACCTCATGAGCTGCAGTCACTATTCTGCTGTTACATCGTGTCTTGTCCTCCAGTCACTTCCAGAGCTGCACTCACTATTATGCTGTTACTTCATGTCTTATCCTCCAGTCACCTCCAGAGCTGCAGTCACTATTCTGCTGTTACATCAGGTCTTATCTTCCAGTCACCTCCAGAGCTGCAATCATTATTCTGCTGTTACATCGTGTCTTATCCTCCTGTCACCTCCAGAGCTGCAATCACTATTCCACTGTTACATCATGTCTTATCCTCCAGTCACTTCCAGAGCTGCACTCACTATTCTGCTGTTACATCGTATCTTATCCTCCAGTCAACTCCAGAGCTGCACTCACTATTCTGCTGTTAAATCATGTCTTATCCTCCAGCCATCTCCAGAGCTGCACTCACTATTCTGCTGTTAAATCATGTCTTATCCTCCAGTCACCTCATGAGCTGCAGTCACTATTCTGCTGTTACATCGTGGCTTATCCTCCTGTCACCTCCAGAGCTGCAATCACTATTCCACCGTTACATCATGTCTTATCCTCCAGTCTCCTCCAGAGCTGCACTCACTATTCTGCTGTTACATCAGGTCTTATCCTCCACTCACCTCCAGAGCTGCAGTCACTATTCTGCTGTTACATCGTGTCTTATCCTCCAGTCACCTCAAGAGCTGCAGTCACTATTCTGCTGTTACATCATGTCTTATCCTCCAGTCACCTCATGAGCTGCAGTCACTATTCTGCTGTTACATCGTGTCTTGTCCTCAAGTCACCTCCAGAGCTGCACTCACTATTATGCTGTTACTTCATGTCTTATCCTCCAGTCACCTCCAGAGCTGCAGTCACTATTCTGCTGTTACATCGTGTCTTATCCTCCGTTCACCTCCAGAGCTGCACTCACTATTCTGCTGTTACATCGTGTCTTATCCTCCAGACACCTCCAGAGCTGCAGTCACTATTCTGCTGTTACATCGTGTCTTATCCTTCAGTCACATCAAGAGCTGCACTCACTATTATTTTGTTACATCGTATCTTATCCTACAGTCACCTCCAGTGCTGCAGTCACTATTCTGCTGTTACATCGTATCTTATACTCCAGTCATCTCCAGAGCTGCACTCACTATTCTGCTGTTACATCGTATCTTATCCTCCAGTCACCTCCAGAGCTGCAGTCACTATTCTGCTGTTACATCACGTCATATCCTCCAGTCACCTCCAGAGCTGCACTCACTATTCTGCTGTTACATCATGTTTTATCCTCCAGTCACCTCCAGAGCTGCACTCACTATTCTGCTGTTACATCACGTCTTATCCTCCAGTCACCTCCAGAGCTGCTCTCACTATTCTGCTGTTACATCATGTTTTATCCGCCAGTCACCTCCAGAGCTGCACTCACTATTCTGCTGTTACATCATGTTTTATCCGCCAGTCACCTCCAGAGCTGCAGTCACTATTCTGCTGTTACATCGTGTCTTATCGTCCAGTCACCTCCAGAGCTGCGTCACTATTCTGCTGTTACATCAGGTCTTATCCTCCAGTCACCTCCAGATCTGCACTCACTATTCTGCTGTTACATCAGGTCTTATCCTCCAGTCACCTCCAGATGTGCACTCACTATTCTGCTGTTACATCGCCTCTTATCCTCCAGTCACCTCCAGAGCTGCACTCATCATTCTGCTGTTACATTGTGTCTTATCCTCCAGTCACCTCCAGAGCTGTAGTCACTATTCTGCTGTTACATCATGTCTTATCCTCTAGCCACCTCCAGAGCTGTAGTCTCTTTTCTGCTGTTACATCATTTCTTATCCTCCAGCCACCTCCAGAGCTGCAGTCACTATTCTGCTGTTTCATCGTGTCTTATCCCCCTGACACCTCCAGAGCTGTAGTCACTATTCTGCTGTTACATCGTGTCTTATCCTCCAGTCACCTCCTGAGCTGTAGTCACCATTCTGCTGTTACATCATGTCTTATCCTCCTGTCACCTCCAGAGCTGCACTCACTATTCTTCTGTTACATCATTTCTTATCCCCCAGTCACCTCCAGAGCTGCAGTCACTATTCTGCTGTTACATCGTGTATTATCCTCCAGCCACCTCCAGAGCTACAGTCACTATTCTACTGTTACATCGTGTATTATCCTCCAGTTACCTCCAGAGCTGAATTCACCATTCTGCTGTTACATCATGTCTTATCATCTAGTCACCTCCAGAGCGGCAATCATTATTCTGCTGTTACATCGTGTCTTATCCTCCTGTCACCTCCAGAGCTGCAGTCACTATTCTGCTGTTACATCATCTATATTCCTCCAGTCACCTCAAGAGCTGCACTCTCTATTCTGCTGTTACATCGTATCTTATTGTCCAGTCAACTCCAGAGCTCTACTCACTATTCTGCTGTTACTTCATGTCTTATCCTTCAGTCACCTCCAGAGCTGCAGTCACTGTTCTGCTGTTACATCATGTCATATCCTCCAGCCACCTCCAGAGCTGCACTCACTATTCTGCTATTACATCATGTCTTATCCTCCAGTCACCTCCAGAGTTGCAGTCACTATTCTGCTGTTACATCATGTCTTATCCTCCAGTCACTTCCTGAAGTGCAGTCACTATTCTGCTGTTACATCGTGTCTTATCCTCCAGTCACCTCCAGAGCTGCGTCACTATTCTGCTGTTACATCAGGTCTTATCCTCCAGTCACCTCCAGATCTGCACTCACTATTCTGCTGTTACATCAGGTCTTATCCTCCAGTCACCTCCAGATGTGCACTCACTATTCTGCTGTTACATCGCCTCTTATCCTCCAGTCACCTCCAGAGCTGCACTCTTCATTCTGCTGTTACATTGTGTCTTATCCTCCAGTCACCTCCAGAGCTGTAGTCACTATTCTGCTGTTACATCATGTCTTATCCTCCAGCCACCTCCAGAGCTGTAGTCTCTTTTCTGCTGTTACATCATTTCTTATCCTCCAGCCACCTCCAGAGCTGCAGTCACTATTCTGCTGTTTCATCGTGTCTTATCCCCCTGACACCTCCTGAGCTGTAGTCACTATTCTGCTGTTTCATCGTGTCTTATCCTCCTGTCACCTCCAGAGCTGAAGTCACCATTCTGCTGTTACATCATGTCTTATCCCCCAGTCACCTCCAGAGCTGCAGTCACTATTCTGCTGTTACATCATCTATTATCCTCCAACCACCTCCAGAGCTACAGTCACTATTCTACTGTTACATCGTGTATTATCCTCCAGTCACCTCCAGAGCGGCAATCATTATTCTGCTGTTACATCGTGTCTTATCCTCCTGTCACCTCCAGAGCTGCAGTCACTATTCTACTGTTACATCCTGTCTTATCCTCCAGTCACCTCCAGAGCTGCAGTCACTATTCTGCTGTTACATCATCTATATTCCTCCAGTCACCTCAAGAGCTGCACTCTCTATTCTGCTGTTACATCGTATCTTTTCGTCCAGTCAACTCCAGAGCTGCACTCACTATTCTGCTGTTACTTCATGTCTTATCCTTCAGTCACCTCCAGAGCTGCAGTCACTGTTCTGCTGTTACATCATGTCTTATCCTCCAGCCACCTCCAGAGCTGCACTCACTATTCTGCTATTACATCATGTCTTATCCTCCAGTCACCTCCAGAGCTGCAGTCACTATTCTGCCGTTACATCGTGTCTTATCCTCCAGTCACCTCCAGAGCTGCAGTCACTATTCTGCTGTTACATGGTGTCTTATCCTCCAGCCACCTCCAGAGCTGCAGTCACTATTCTGCTGTCACATCAGGTCTTATCCTCCACTCACCTCCAGAGCTGCAGTCACTATTCTGCTGTTACATCATGTCTTATCCTCTAGTCACCTCCAGAGCTGCTGTCACTATTCTGCTGTTACATCAGGTCTTATCCTCCATTCACCTCCAGAGATGCACTCACTATTCTCTGTTACATGGTGTCTTATCCTCCAGCCACCTCCAGAGCTGCAATCATTATTCTGCTGTTACATCGTGTCTTATCCTCCTGTCACCTCCAGAGCTGCAATCACTATTCCACTGTTACATCATGTCTTATCCTCCAGTCACCTCCAGAGCTGCACTCACTATTCTGCTGTTACATCGTATCTTATCCTCCAGTCAACTCCAGAGCTGCACTCACTATTCTGCTGTTACATCATGTCTTATCCTCCAGCCACCTTCAGAGCTGCAGTCACTATTCTGCTGTTACATCATGTCTTATCCTCCAGTCACCTCCAGAGCTGCACTCACTATTCTGCTGTTACATCGTGTCCTATCCTCCAGTCACCTCCAGAGCTGCAGTCACTATTCTGCTGTTACAGGGTGTCTTATCCTCCAGCCACCTCCAGAGCTGCAGTCACTATTCTGCTGTTACATCAGGTCTTATCCTCCACTCACCTCCAGAGCTGCAGTCACTATTCTGCTGTTACATCATGTGTTATCCTCCAGTCACCTCCAGAGCTGCTGCCACTATTCTGCTGTTACATCAGGTCTTATCCTCCATTCACCTCCAGAGATGCACTAACTATTCTACTGTTACATCGTGTCTTATCCTCCAGTTACCTCCAGAGCTGAATTCACCATTCTGCTGTTACATCATGTCTTATCCTCCAGTCACGTACAGAGCTGCACTCACCATTCTGCTGTTAAATCATGTCTTATCTTCCAGTCACCTCCAGAGCTGCAGTCACTATTCTGCTCTTACATCAGGTCTTATCCTCCAGTCACCTCCAGAGCTGCAATCATTATTCTGCTGTTACATCGTGTCTTATCCTCCTGTCACCTCCAGAGCTGCAATCACTATTCCACTGTTACATCATGTCTTATCCTCCAGTCACCTCCAGAGCTGCACTCACTATTCTGCTTTTACATCATGTCTTATCCTCCAGTCACCTCCAGAGCTGCACTCACTATTCTGCTGTTACATCGTATCTTATCCTCCAGTCAACTCCAGAGCTGCAGTCACTATTCTGCTGTTAAATAATGTCTTATCCTCCAGCCACCTCCAGAGCTGCAGTCACTATTCTGCCGTTACATCGTGTCTTATCCTCCAGTCACCTCCAGAGCTGCAGTCACTATTCTGCTGTTATATCGTGTCTTATCCTCCAGCGACCTCCAGAGCTGCAGTCACTATTCTGCTGTTACATCAGGTCTTATCCTCCACTCACCTCCAGAGCTGCAATCACTATTCTGATGTTACATCAGGTCTTATCCTCCAGTCACCTCCAGAGCTGCTGTCACTATTCTGTTGTTACATCAGGTCTTATCCTCCGTTCACCTCCAGAGATGCACTCACTATTCTGCTGTTACATCAGGTCTTATCCTCCACTCACCTCCAGAGCTGCAGTCACTATTCTGATGTTACATCAGGTCTTATCCTCCAGTCACCTCCAGAGCTGCTGTCACTATTCTGCTGTTACATCTTGTCTTATCCTCCAGTCACCTCCAGAGCTGCAGTCACTATTCTGCTGTTACGTCGTGTCTTATCCTCCAGTCACCTCATGAGCTGCAGTCACTATTCTGCTGTTACATTGTGTCTTGTCCTCCAGTCACCTCCAGAGCTGCACTCACTATTCTGATGTTACATCGTGTCTTATCCTCCACTCATCTCCAGAGATGCACTCACTATTCTGCTGTTACATCATGTCTTATCCTCCAGTCACCTCCAGAGCTGCACTCACTATTCTGCTGTTACATCGTGTCCTATCCTCCAGTCACCTCCAGAGCTGCAGTCACTATTCTGCTGTTACATGGTGTCTTATCCTCCAGCCACCTCCAGAGCTGCAGTCAGTATTCAGCTGTTACATCAGGTCTTATCCTCCACTCACCTCCAGAGCTGCAGTCACTATTCTGCTGTTACATCATGTCTTATCCTCCAGTCACCTCCAGAGCTGCTGTCACTATTCTGCTGTTACATCAGGTCTTATCCTCCATTCACCTCCAGAGATGCACTCACTATTCTACTGTTAAATCGTGTCTTATCCTCCAGTTACCTCCAGAGCTGAATTCACCATTCTGCTGTTACATCGTGTCTTATCCTCCAGTCACCTACAGAGCTGCACTCACCATTCTGCTGTTAAGTCATGTCTTATCTTCCAGTCACCTGCAGAGCTGCAGTCACTATTCTGCTGTTACATCAGGTCTTATCCTCCAGTCACCTCCAGAGCTGCAATCATTATTCTGCTGTTACATCGTGTCTTATCCTCCTGTCACCTCCAGAGCTGCAGTCACTATTCTGCCGTTACATCGTGTCTTATCCTCCAGTCACCTCCAGAGCTGCAGTCACTATTCTGCTGTTATATCGTGTCTTATCCTCCAGCGACCTCCAAAGCTGCAGTCACTATTCTGCTGTTACATCAGGTCTTATCCTCCAGTCACCTCCAGAGCTGCAGTCACTATTCTGATGTTACATCAGGTCTTATCCTCCAGTCACCTCCAGAGCTGCTGTCACTATTCTGTTGTTACATCAGGTCTTATCCTCCGTTCACCTCCAGAGCTGCACTCACTATTCTGCTGTTACATCTTGTCTTATCCTCCAGTCACCTCCAGAGCTGCAGTCACTCTTCTGCTGTTACATCGTGTCTTATCCTCCAGTCACCTTAAGAGCTGCAGTCACTATTCTGCTGTTACATAATGTCTTATCCTCCAGTCACCTCATGAGCTGCAGTCACTATTCTGCTGTTACATCGTGTCTTGTCCTCCAGTCACCTCCAGAGCTGCACTCACTAGTATGCTGTTACTTCATGTCTTATCCTCCACTCATCTCCAGAGCTGCAGTCACTATTCTGCTGTTACATCATGTCTTATCCTCCAGTCACCTCCAAAGCTGCACTCACTATTCTGCTGTTACATCGTGTCCTATCCTCCAGTCACCTCCAGAGCTGCAGTCACTATTCTGCTGTTACATCATGTCTTATCCTCCAGTCACCTCCAGAGCTGCCGTCACTATTCTGTTGTTACATCGTTTCTTATCCTCCATTCACCTCCAGAGATGCAATCACTGTTCTGCTGTTACATGGTGTCTTATCCTCCAGTCACCTCCAGAGCTGCAGTCACTATTCTGCTGTTACATCGTGTCTTGTCCTCCAGTCACCTCCAGAGCTGCACTCACTATTATTCTGTTACTTCATGTCTTATCCTCCAGTCACCTCAAGAGCTGCACTCACTTTTCTGCTGTTACATTGTGTCTTATCCTCCAGTCACCTCCAGAGCTGCACTCACTATTCTGCTGTTACATCGTGTCTTATACTCCAGTTACCTCCAGAGCTGCTGTCACTATTCTGCTGTTACATCATGTCTTATCCTCCAGTCACGTCCAGAGCTGCACTCACTATTCTGCTGTTACATCATGTCTTATCCTCCAGCCACCTCCAGAGCTGCAGTCACTATTCTGCTGTTACATCAGGTCTTATCCTCCACTCACCTCCAGAGCTGCAGTCACTATTCTGCTGTTACATCATGTCTTATCCTCCAGTCACCTCCAGAGCTGCTGTCACTATTCTGCTGTTACATCAGGTCTTATCCTCCATTCACCTCCAGAGATGCACTCACTATTCTACTGTTAAATCGTGTCTTATCCTCCAGTTACCTCCAGAGCTGAATTCACCATTCTGCTGTTACATCGTGTCTTATCCTCCAGTCACCTACAGAGCTGCACTCACCATTCTGTTGTTAAGTCATGTCTTATCTTCCAGTCACCTTCAGAGCTGCAGTCACTATTCTGCTGTTACATCAGGTCTTATCCTCCAGTCACCTCCAGAGCTGCAATCATTATTCTGCTGTTACATCGTGTCTTATCCTCCTGGCACCTCCAGAGCTACAGTCACTATTCTGCCGTTACATCGTGTCTTATCCTCCAGTCACCTCCAGAGCTGCAGTCACTATTCTGCTGTTATATCGTGTCTTATCCTCCAGCGACCTCCAGAGCTGCAGTCACTATTCTGCTGTTACATCAGGTCTTATCCTCCAGTCACCTCCAGAGCTGCAGTCACTATTCTGATGTTACATCAGGTCTTATCCTCCAGTCACCTCCAGAGCTGCTGTCACTATTCTGTTGTTACATCAGGTCTTATCCTCCGTTCACCTCCAGAGATGCACTCACTATTCTGCTGTTACATCTTGTCTTATCCTCCAGTCACCTCCAGAGCTGCAGTCACTCTTCTGCTGTTACATCGTGTCTTATCCTCCAGTCACCTTAAGAGCTGCAGTCACTATTCTGCTGTTACATCATGTCTTATCCTCCAGTCACCTCATGAGCTGCAGTCACTATTCTGCTGTTACATCGTGTCTTGTCCTCCAGTCACCTCCAGAGCTGCACTCACTATTATGCTGTTACTTCATGTCTTATCCTCCACTCATCTCCAGAGCTGCAGTCACTATTCTGCTGTTACATCATGTCTTATCCTCCAGTCACCTCCAGAGCTGCACTCACTATTCTGCTGTTACATCGTGTCCTATCCTCCAGTCACCTCCAGAGCTGCAGTCACTATTCTGCTGTTACATCATGTCTTATCCTCCAGTCACCTCCAGAGCTGCCGTCACTATTCTGTTGTTACATCGTTTCTTATCCTCCATTCACCTCCAGAGATGCAATCACTGTTCTGCTGTTACATGGTGTCTTATCCTCCAGTCACCTCCAGAGCTGCAGTCACTATTCTGCTGTTACATCGTGTCTTGTCCTCCAGTCACCTCCAGAGCTGCACTCACTATTATGCTGTTACTTCATGTCTTATCCTCCAGTCACCTCAAGAGCTGCACTCACTTTTCTGCTGTTACATTGTGTCTTATCCTCCAGTCACCTCCAGAGCTGCACTCACTATTCTGCTGTTACATCGTGTCTTATACTCCAGTTACCTCCAGAGCTGCTGTCACTATTCTGCTGTTACATCATGTCTTATCCTCCAGTCACCTCCAGAGCTGCACTCACTATTCTGCTGTTACATCATGTCTTATCCTCCAGTCACCTCCAGAGCTGCAGTCACTATTGTGCTGTTACATCATCTATTATCCTCCTGCTACCTCCAGAGCTACAGTCACTATTCTACTGTTACATCGTGTATTATCCTCCAGAGCTGAATTCACTATTCTGCTGTTACATCATGTTTTATCTTCCTGTCACCTCCAGAGCTGCAGTCACTATTCTGCTGTTACATCAGGTCTTATCCTCCAGTCACCTCCAGAGCTGCAATCATTATTCTGCTGTTACATCGTGTCTTATCCTCCTGTCACCTCCAGAGCTGCAATCACTATTCTACTGTTACATCATCTATATTCCTCCAATCACCTCAAGAGCTGCACTCTCTATTCTGCTGTTATTTCATGTCTTATCCTTCAGTCACCTCCAGAGCTGCAGTCACTGTTCTGCTATTACATCATGTCTTATCCTCCAGCCACCTCCAGTGCTGCACTCACTATTCTGCGGTTATTTCATGTCTTATCCTTCAGTCACCTCCAGTGCTGCAGTCACTGTTCTGCTGTTACATCTTGTCTTATCCTCCAGTCACCTCCAGAGCTGCAGTCACTATTCTGCTGTTACATCGTGTCTTATCCTCCAGCCACCTCCAGAGCTGCAGTCACTATTCTGCTGTTACATCAGATCTTATCGTCCACTCACCTCCAGAGCTGCACTCACTATTCTGCTGTTACATCATGTCTTATCCTCCAGTCACCTCCAGAGCTGCTGTCACTATTCTGCTGTTACATCAGGTCTTATCCTCCATTCACCTCCAGAGATGCACTCACTATTCTACTGTTACATCGTGTCTTATCCTCCAGTTACCTCCAGAGCTGAATTCACCATTCTGCTGTTACATCATGTCTTATCCTCCAGTCACCTACAAAGCTGCAGTCACTATTCTGCTGTTACATCATCTATTATCCTCCAACCACCTCCAGAGCTACAGTCACTATTCTACTGTTACATCGTGTATTATCCTCCAGTCACCTCCAGAGCGGCAATCATTATTCTGCTGTTACATCGTGTCTTATCCTCCTGTCACCTCCAGAGCTGCAGTCACTATTCTACTGTTACATCCTGTCTTATCCTCCAGTCACCTCCAGAGCTGCAGTCACTATTCTGCTGTTACATCATCTATATTCCTCCAGTCTCCTCAAGAGCTG
The DNA here is from genome assembly GCF_046119375.1 of Phyllobates terribilis. Classification (NCBI taxonomy): domain Eukaryota; kingdom Metazoa; phylum Chordata; class Amphibia; order Anura; family Dendrobatidae; genus Phyllobates; species Phyllobates terribilis. The sequence goes on from NW_027363127.1 coordinate 1,064,396, forward strand.
CACTCTCTATTCTGCTGTTACATCGTATCTTTTCGTCCAGTCAACTCCAGAGCTGCACTCACTATTCTGCTGTTACTTCATGTCTTATCCTCCAGCCACCTCCAGAGCTGCACTCACTATTCTGCTATTACATCATGTCTTATCCTCCAGTCACCTCCAGAGCTGCAGTCACTATTCTGCCGTTAGATCGTGTCTTATCCTCCAGTCACCTCCAGAGCTGCAGTCACTATTCTGCTGTTACATGGTGTCTTATCCTCCAGCCACCTCCAGAGCTGCAGTCACTATTCTGCTGTCACATCAGGTCTTATCCTCCACTCACCTCCAGAGCTGCAGTCACTATTCTGCTGTTACATCATGTCTTATCCTCCAGTCACCTCCAGAGCTGCTGTCACTATTCTGCTGTTACATCAGGTCTTATCCTCCATTCACCTCCAGAGATGCACTCACTATTCTCTGTTACATGGTGTCTTATCCTCCAGCCACCTCCAGAGCTGCAATCATTATTCTGCTGTTACATCGTGTCTTATCCTCCTGTCACCTCCAGAGCTGCAATCACTATTCCACTGTTACATCATGTCTTATCCTCCAGTCACCTCCAGAGCTGCACTCACTATTCTGCTGTTACATCGTATCTTATCCTCCAGTCAACTCCAGAGCTGCACTCACTATTCTGCTGTTACATCATGTCTTATCCTCCAGCCACCTTCAGAGCTGCAGTCACTATTCTGCTGTTACATCGTGTCTTGTCCTCCAGTCATCTCCAGAGCTGCAGTCACTATTCTGCTGTTACATCATGTCTTATCCTCCAGTCACCTCTAGAGCTGCACTCACTATTCTGCTGTTACATCGTGTCCTATCCTCCAGTCACCTCCAGAGCTGCAGTCACTATTCTGCTGTTACAGGGTGTCTTATCCTCCAGCCACCTCCAGAGCTGCAGTCACTATTCTGCTGTTAGATCAGGTCTTATCCTCCACTCACCTCCAGAGCTGCAGTCACTATTCTGCTGTTACATCATGTGTTATCCTCCAGTCACCTCCAGAGCTGCTGCCACTATTCTGCTGTTACATCAGGTCTTATCCTCCATTCACCTCCAGAGATGCACTAACTATTCTACTGTTACATCGTGTCTTATCCTCCAGTTACCTCCAGAGCTGAATTCACCATTCTGCTGTTACATCATGTCTTATCCTCCAGTCACGTACAGAGCTGCACTCACCATTCTGCTGTTAAATCATGTCTTATCTTCCAGTCACCTCCAGAGCTGCAGTCACTATTCTGCTCTTACATCAGGTCTTATCCTCCAGTCACCTCCAGAGCTGCAATCATTATTCTGCTGTTACATCGTGTCTTATCCTCCTGTCACCTCCAGAGCTGCAATCACTATTCCACTGTTACATCATGTCTTATCCTCCAGTCACCTCCAGAGCTGCACTCACTATTCTGCTGTTAAATAATGTCTTATCCTCCAGCCACCTTCAGAGCTGCAGTCACTATTCTGCTGTTACATCGTGTCTTGTCCTCCAGTCATCTCCAGAGCTGCAGTCACTATTCTGCTGTTACATCATGTCTTATCCTCCAGTCACCTCTAGAGCTGCACTCACTATTCTGCTGTTACATCGTGTCCTATCCTCCAGTCACCTCCAGAGCTGCAGTCACTATTCTGCTGTTACAGGGTGTCTTATCCTCCAGCCACCTCCAGAGCTGCAGTCACTATTCTGCTGTTAGATCAGGTCTTATCCTCCACTCACCTCCAGAGCTGCAGTCACTATTCTGCTGTTACATCATGTGTTATCCTCCAGTCACCTCCAGAGCTGCTGCCACTATTCTGCTGTTACATCAGGTCTTATCCTCCATTCACCTCCAGAGATGCACTAACTATTCTACTGTTACATCGTGTCTTATCCTCCAGTTACCTCCAGAGCTGAATTCACCATTCTGCTGTTACATCATGTCTTATCCTCCAGTCACGTACAGAGCTGCACTCACCATTCTGCTGTTAAATCATGTCTTATCTTCCAGTCACCTCCAGAGCTGCAGTCACTATTCTGCTCTTACATCAGGTCTTATCCTCCAGTCACCTCCAGAGCTGCAATCATTATTCTGCTGTTACATCGTGTCTTATCCTCCTGTCACCTCCAGAGCTGCAATCACTATTCCACTGTTACATCATGTCTTATCCTCCAGTCACCTCCAGAGCTGCACTCACTATTCTGCTGTTACATCATGTCTTATCCTCCAGTCACCTCCAGAGCTGCACTCACTATTCTGCTGTTACATCGTATCTTATCCTCCAGTCAACTCCAGAGCTGCACTCACTATTCTGCTGTTAAATAATGTCTTATCCTCCAGCCACCTCCAGAGCTGCACTCACTATTCTGCTGTTACATCATGTCTTATCCTCCAGTCTCCTCCAGAGCTGCAGTCACTATTCTGCCGTTACATCGTGTCTTATCCTCCAGTCACCTCCAGAGCTGCAGTCACTATTCTGCTGTTATATCGTGTCTTATCCTCCAGCGACCTCCAGAGCTGCAGTCACTATTCTGCTGTTACATCAGGTCTTATCCTCCACTCACCTCCAGAGCTGCAGTCACTATTCTGATGTTACATCAGGTCTTATCCTCCAGTCACCTCCAGAGCTGCTGTCACTATTCTGTTGTTACATCAGGTCTTATCCTCCGTTCACCTCCAGAGATGCACTCACTATTCTGCTGTTACATCAGGTCTTATCCTCCACTCACCTCCAGAGCTGCAGTCACTATTCTGATGTTACATCAGGTCTTATCCTCCAGTCACCTCCAGAGCTGCTGTCACTATTCTGCTGTTACATCTTGTCTTATCCTCCAGTCACCTCCAGAGCTGCAGTCACTATTCTGCTGTTACGTCGTGTCTTATCCTCCAGTCACCTCATGAGCTGCAGTCACTATTCTGCTGTTACATTGTGTCTTGTCCTCCAGTCACCTCCAGAGCTGCACTCACTATTCTGATGTTACATCGTGTCTTATCCTCCACTCATCTCCAGAGATGCACTCACTATTCTGCTGTTACATCATGTCTTATCCTCCAGTCACCTCCAGAGCTGCACTCACTATTCTGCTGTTACATCGTGTCCTATCCTCCAGTCACCTCCAGAGCTGCAGTCACTATTCTGCTGTTACATGGTGTCTTATCCTCCAGCCACCTCCAGAGCTGCAGTCACTATTCTGCTGTTACATCAGGTCTTATCCTCCACTCACCTCCAGAGCTGCAGTCACTATTCTGCTGTTACATCATGTCTTATCCTCCAGTCACCTCCAGAGCTGCTGTCACTATTCTGCTGTTACATCAGGTCTTATCCTCCAGTCACCTCCAGAGCTGAATTCACCATTCTGCTGTTACATCGTGTCTTATCCTCCAGTCACCTACAGAGCTGCACTCACCATGCTGCTGTTAAGTCATGTCTTATCTTCCAGTCACCTGCAGAGCTGCAGTCACTATTCTGCTGTTACATCAGGTCTTATCCTCTAGTCACCTCCAGAGCTGCAATCATTATTCTGCTGTTGCATCGTGTCTTATCCTCCTGTCACCTCCAGAGCTGCAGTCACTATTCTGCCGTTACATCGTGTCTTATCCTCCAGTCACCTCCAGAGCTGCAGTCACTATTCTGCTGTTATATCGTGTCTTATCCTCCAGCGACCTCCAGAGCTGCAGTCACTATTCTGCTGTTACATCAGGTCTTATCCTCCAGTCACCTCCAGAGCTGCAGTCACTATTCTGATGTTACATCAGGTCTTATCCTCCAGTCACCTCCAGAGCTGCTGTCACTATTCTGTTGTTACATCATGTCTTATCCTCCGTTCACCTCCAGAGATGCACTCACTATTCTGCTGTTACATCTTGTCTTATCCTCCAGTCACCTCCAGAGCTGCAGTCACTCTTCTGCTGTTACATCGTGTCTTATCCTCCAGTCACCTTAAGAGCTGCAGTCACTATTCTGCTGTTACATCATGTCTTATCCTCCAGTCACCTCATGAGCTGCAGTCACTATTCTGCTGTTACATCGTGTCTTGTCCTCCAGTCACCTCCAGAGCTGCACTCACTATTATGCTGTTACTTCATGTCTTATCCTCCACTCATCTCCAGAGCTGCAGTCACTATTCTGCTGTTACATCATGTCTTATCCTCCAGTCACCTCCAGAGCTGCCGTCACTATTCTGTTGTTACATCGTTTCTTATCCTCCATTCACCTCCAGAGATGCAATCACTGTTCTGCTGTTACATGGTGTCTTATCCTCCAGTCACCTCCAGAGCTGCAGTCACTATTCTGCTGTCACATCGTGTCTTGTCCTCCAGTCACCTCCAGAGCTGCACTCATTATTCTGCTGTTGCATCGTGTCTTATCCTCCTGTCACCTCCAGAGCTGCAGTCACTATTCTGCCGTTACATCGTGTCTTATCCTCCAGTCACCTCCAGAGCTGAATTCACCATTCTGCTGTTACATCGTGTCTTATCCTCCAGTCACCTACAGAGCTGCACTCACCATGCTGCTGTTAAGTCATGTCTTATCTTCCAGTCACCTGCAGAGCTGCAGTCACTATTCTGCTGTTACATCAGGTCTTATCCTCCAGTCACCTCCAGAGCTGCAATCATTATTCTGCTGTTGCATCGTGTCTTATCCTCCTGTCACCTCCAGAGCTGCAGTCACTATTCTGCCGTTACATCGTGTCTTATCCTCCAGTCACCTCCAGAGCTGCAGTCACTATTCTGCTGTTATATCGTGTCTTATCCTCCAGCGACCTCCAGAGCTGCAGTCACTATTCTGCTGTTACATCAGGTCTTATCCTCCAGTCACCTCCAGAGCTGCAGTCACTATTCTGATGTTACATCAGGTCTTATCCTCCAGTCACCTCCAGAGCTGCTGTCACTATTCTGTTGTTACATCATGTCTTATCCTCCGTTCACCTCCAGAGATGCACTCACTATTCTGCTGTTACATCTTGTCTTATCCTCCAGTCACCTCCAGAGCTGCAGTCACTCTTCTGCTGTTACATCGTGTCTTATCCTCCAGTCACCTTAAGAGCTGCAGTCACTATTCTGCTGTTACATCATGTCTTATCCTCCAGTCACCTCATGAGCTGCAGTCACTATTCTGCTGTTACATCGTGTCTTGTCCTCCAGTCACCTCCAGAGCTGCACTCACTATTATGCTGTTACTTCATGTCTTATCCTCCACTCATCTCCAGAGCTGCAGTCACTATTCTGCTGTTACATCATGTCTTATCCTCCAGTCACCTCCAGAGCTGCCGTCACTATTCTGTTGTTACATCGTTTCTTATCCTCCATTCACCTCCAGAGATGCAATCACTGTTCTGCTGTTACATGGTGTCTTATCCTCCAGTCACCTCCAGAGCTGCAGTCACTATTCTGCTGTTACATCGTGTCTTGTCCTCCAGTCACCTCCAGAGCTGCACTCACTATTATTCTGTTACTTCATGTCTTATCCTCCAGTTAACTCAAGAGCTGCACTCACTTTTCTGCTGTTACATTGTGTCTTATCCTCCAGTCACCTCCAGAGCTGCACTCACTATTCTGCTGTTACATCGTGTCTTATACTCCAGTTACCTCTAGAGCTGCTGTCACTATTCTGCTGTTACATCATGTCTTATCCTCCAGTCACCTCCAGAGCTGCACTCACTATTCTGCTGTTACATCATGTCTTATCCTCCAGCCACCTCCAGAGCTGCAGTCACTATTCTGCTGTTACATCAGGTCTTATCCTCCACTCACCTCCAGAGCTGCAGTCACTATTCTGCTGTTACATCATGTCTTATCCTCCAGTCACCTCCAGAGCTGCTGTCACTATTCTGCTGTTACATCAGGTCTTATCCTCCATTCACCTCCAGAGATGCACTCACTATTCTACTGTTAAATCGTGTCTTATCCTCCAGTTACCTCCAGAGCTGAATTCACCATTCTGCTCTTACATCGTGTCTTATCCTCCAGTCACCTACAGAGCTGCACTCACCATTCTGCTGTTAAGTCATGTCTTATCTTCCAGTCACCTTCAGAGCTGCAGTCACTATTCTGCTGTTACATCAGGTCTTATTCTCCAGTCACCTCCAGAGCTGCAATCATTATTCTGCTGTTACATCGTGTCTTATCCTCCTGTCACCTCCAGAGCTGCAGTCACTATTCTGCCGTTACATCGTGTCTTATCCTCCAGTCACCTCCAGAGCTGCAGTCACTATTCTGCTGTTATATCGTGTCTTATCCTCCAGCGACCTCCAGAGCTGCAGTCACTATTCTGCTGTTACATCAGGTCTTATCCTCCAGTCACCTCCAGAGCTGCAGTCACTATTCTGATGTTACATCAGGTCTTATCCTCCAGTCACCTCCAGAGCTGCTGTCACTATTCTGTTGTTACATCAGGTCTTATCCTCCGTTCACCTCCAGAGATGCACTCACTATTCTGCTGTTACATCTTGTCTTATCCTCCAGTCACCTCCAGAGCTGCAGTCACTCTTCTGCTGTTACATCGTGTCTTATCCTCCAGTCACCTTAAGAGCTGCAGTCACTATTCTGCTGTTACATCATGTCTTATCCTCCAGTCACCTCATGAGCTGCAGTCACTATTCTGCTGTTACATCGTGTCTTGTCCTCCAGTCACCTCCAGAGCTGCACTCACTATTATGCTGTTACTTCATGTCTTATCCTCCACTCATCTCCAGAGCTGCAGTCACTATTCTGCTGTTACATCATGTCTTATCCTCCAGTCACCTCCAGAGCTGCACTCACTATTCTGCTGTTACATCGTGTCCTATCCTCCAGTCACCTCCAGAGCTGCAGTCACTATTCTGCTGTTACATCATGTCTTATCCTCCAGTCACCTCCAGAGCTGCCGTCACTATTCTGTTGTTACATCGTTTCTTATCCTCCATTCACCTCCAGAGATGCAATCACTGTTCTGCTGTTACATGGTGTCTTATCCTCCAGTCACCTCCAGAGCTGCAGTCACTATTCTGCTGTTACATCGTGTCTTGTCCTCCAGTCACCTCCAGAGCTGCACTCACTATTATGCTGTTACTTCATGTCTTATCCTCCAGTCACCTCAAGAGCTGCACTCACTTTTCTGCTGTTACATTGTGTCTTATCCTCCAGTCACCTCCAGAGCTGCACTCACTATTCTGCTGTTACATCGTGTCTTATACTCCAGTTACCTCCAGAGCTGCTGTCACTATTCTGCTGTTACATCATGTCTTATCCTCCAGTCACCTCCAGAGCTGCACTCACTATTCTGCTGTTACATCATGTCTTATCCTCCAGTCACCTCCAGAGCTGCAGTCACTATTGTGCTGTTACATCATCTATTATCCTCCAGCCACCTCCAGAGCTACAGTCACTATTCTACTGTTACATTGTGTATTATCCTCCAGAGCTGAATTCACTATTCTGCTGTTACATCATGTTTTATCTTCCTGTCACCTCCAGAGCTGCAGTCACTATTCTGCTGTTACATGAGGTCTTATCCTCCAGTCACCTCCAGAGCTGCAATCATTATTCTGCTGTTACATCGTGTCTTATCCTCCTGTCACCTCCAGAGCTGCAATCACTATTCTACTGTTACATCATCTATATTCCTCCAATCACCTCAAGAGCTGCACTCTCTATTCTGCTGTTACAGCGTATCTTATCGTCCAGTCAACTCCAGAGCTGCACTCACTATTCTGCTGTTATTTCATGTCTTATCCTTCAGTCACCTCCAGAGCTGCAGTCACTGTTCTGCTATTACATCATGTCTTATCCTCCAGCCACCTCCAGTGCTGCACTCACTATTCTGCTGTTATTTCATGTCTTATCCTTCAGTCACCTCCAGTGCTGCAGTCACTGTTCTGCTGTTACATCTTGTCTTATCCTCCAGTCACCTCCAGAGCTGCAGTCACTATTCTGCTGTTACATCGTGTCTTATCCTCCAGCCACCTCCAGAGCTGCAGTCACTATTCTGCTGTTACATCAGATCTTATCGTCCACTCACCTCCAGAGCTGCACTCACTATTCTGCTGTTACATCATGTCTTATCCTCCAGTCACCTCCAGAGCTGCTGTCACTATTCTGCTGTTACATCAGGTCTTATCCTCCATTCACCTCCAGAGATGCACTCACTATTCTGCTGTTACATCGTGTCTTATCCTCCAGTTACCTCCAGAGCTGAATTCACCATTCTGCTGTTACATCATGTCTTATCCTCCAGTCACCTACAGAGCTGCACTCACTATTCTGCTGTTACATCATGTCTTATCCTCCAGTCACGTCCAGAGCTGCAGTCACTATTCTGCCGTTACATCGTGTCTTATCCTCCAGTCACCTCCAGAGCTGCAGTCACTATTCTGCTATTACATCGTGTCTTATCCTCCAGCCACCTCCAGAGCTGCTGTCACTATTCTGCTGTTACATCAGGTCTTACCCTCCATTCACCTCCAGAGATGCACTCACTATTCTACTGTTACATCGTGTCTTATCCTCCAGTTACCTCCAGAGCTGAATTCACCATTCTGCTGTTACATCATGTCTTATCCTCCAGCCACCTCCAGAGCTGCTGTCACTATTCTGCTGTTACATCAGGTCTTAACCTCCACTCACCTCCAGAGCTGCAGTCACTATTCTGATGTTACATCAGGTCTTATCCTCCAGTCACCTCCAGAGCTGCTGTCACTATTCTGTTGTTACATCGTGTCTTATCCTCCAGTCACCTCCAGAGCTGCACTCACTATTCTGCTGTTACATCTTGTCTTATCCTCCAGTCACCTCCAGAGCTGCTGTCACTATTCTGCTGTTACATCAGGTCTTATCCTCCATTCACCTCCAGAGATGCACTCACTATTCTACTGTTACATCGTGTCTTATCCTCCAGTTACCTCCAGAGCTGAATTCACCATTCTGCTGTTACATCATGTCTTATCCTCCAGTCACCTACAGAGCTGCACTCACTATTCTGCTGTTACATCATGTCTTATCCTCCAGTCACGTCCAGAGCTGCAGTCACTATTCTGCCGTTACATCGTGTCTTATCCTCCAGTCACCTCCAGAGCTGCAGTCACTATTCTGCTGTTACATCGTGTCTTATCCTCCAGCCACCTCCAGAGCTGCTGTCACTATTCTGCTGTTACATCAGGTCTTACCCTCCATTCACCTCCAGAGATGCACTCACTATTCTACTGTTACATCGTGTCTTATCCTCCAGTTACCTCCAGAGCTGAATTCACCATTCTGCTGTTACATCATGTCTTATCCTCCAGCCACCTCCAGAGCTGCTGTCACTATTCTGCTGTTACATCAGGTCTTATCCTCCACTCACCTCCAGAGCTGCAGTCACTATTCTGATGTTACATCAGGTCTTATCCTCCAGTCACCTCCAGAGCTGCTGTCACTATTCTGTTGTTACATCAGGTCTTATCCTCCGTTCACCTCCAGAGATGCACTCACTATTCTGCTGTTACATCTTGTCTTATCCTCCAGTCACCTCCAGAGCTGCAGTCACTATTCTGCTGTTACATCGTGTCTTATCCTCCAGTCACCTCAAGAGCTGCAGTCACTATTCTGCTGTTACATCATGTCTTATCCTCCAGTCACCTCATGAGCTGCAGTCACTATTCTGCTGTTACATCGTGTCTTGTCCTCCAGTCACCTCCAGAGCTGCACTCACTATTATGCTGTTACTTCATGTCTTATCCTCCACTCATCTCCAGAGGTGCAGTCACTATTTTGCTGTTACATCATGTCTTATCCTCCAGTCACCTCCAGAGCTGCACTCACTATTCTGCTGTTACATCGTGTCCTATCCTCCAGTCACCTCCAGAGCTGCCGTCACTATTCTACTGTTACATCATGTCTTATCCTCCAGTCACCTCCAGAGCTGCTGTCACTATTCTGTTGTTACATCGTTTCTTATCCTCCATTCACCTCCAGAGATGCAATCACTGTTCTGCTGTTACATGGTGTCTTATCCTCCAGTCTCCTCCAGAGCTGCAGTCACTATTCTGCTGTTACATCGTGTCTTGTCCTCCAGTCACCTCCAGAGCTGCACTCACTATTATGCTGCTACTTCATGTCTTATCCTCCAGTCACCTCAAGAGCTGCACTCACTATTCTGCTGTTACATCATGTCTTATCCTCCAGTCACCTCCAGAGCTGCACTCACTATTCTGCTGTTACCTCATGTACTATCTACCAGTTACCTCCAGAGCTGCACTGACTATTCTGCTGTTACATCGTGTCTTATCCTCCAGTCACCTCCAGAGCTGCACTCACTATTCTGCTGTTACATCGTGTCTTATACTCCAGTTACCTCCAGAGCTGCTGTCACTATTCTGCTGTTACATCATGTCTTATCCTCCAGTCACCTCCAGAGCTGCACTCACTATTCTGCTGTTACATCATGTCTTATCCTCCAGTCACCTTCAGAGGTGCAGTCACTATTCTGCTGTTACATCATCTATTATCCTCCAGCCACCTCCAGAGCTGCACTCACTATTCTGCTATTACATCTTGTCTAATCTTCCAGTCACCTCCAGAGCTACAGTCACTATTCTACTGTTACATCGTGTATTATCCTCCAGCCACCTCCAGAGCTGCAGTCACTATTCTGCCGTTACATCGTGTCTTATCCTCCAGTCACCTCCAGAGCTGCAGTCACTATTCTGCTGTTACATCGTGTCTTATCCTCCAGCCACCTCCAGAGCTGCAGTCACTATTCTGCTGTTACATCGTGTCTTATCCTCCACTCACTTCCAGAGCTGCAGTCAATATTCTGCTGTTACATCATCTATTATCCTCCAGCCACCTCCAGAGCTGCAGTCACTATTCTACTGTTACATCGTGTATTATCCTCCAGTTACCTCCAGAGCTGAATTCACCATTCTGCTGTTACATCATGTCTTATCTTCCTGTCACCTCCAGAGCTGCAGTCACTATTCTGCTGTTACATCATGTCTTATCCTCCAGTCACCTCCAGAGCTGCACTCACTATTCTACTGTTACATCCTGTCTTATCCTCCAGTCACCTCCAGAGTTGCAGTCACTATTCTGTTGTTACATCATCTATATTCCTCCAATCACCTCAAGAGCTGCACTCTCTATTCTGCTGTTACATCGTATCTTATCGTCCAGTCAACTCCAGAGCTGCACTCACTATTCTGCTGTTACTTCATGTCTTATCCTTCAGTCACCTCCAGAGCTGCAGTCACTGTTCTGCTGTTACATCATGTCTTATCCTCCAGCCACCTCCAGAGCTGCACTCACTATTCTGCTGTCACATCATGTCTTATCCTCCAGTCACCTCCAGAGCTGCACTCACCATTCTGCTGTTAAATCATGTCTTATCTTCCAGTCACCTCCAGAGCTGCAGTCACTATTCTGCTGTTACGTCATGTCTTATCCTCCAGTCTCCTCCAGAGCTGCAGTCACTATTCTGCCGTTACATCGTGTCTTATCCTCCAGTCACCTCCAGAGCTGCAGTCACTATTCTGCTGTTACATCGTGTCTTATCCTCCAGCCACCTCCAGAGCTGCAGTCTCTATTCTGCTGTTACATCAGATCTTATCCTCCACTCACCTCCAGAGCTGCAGTCACTATTCTGATGTTACATCAGGTCTTATCCTCCAGTCACCTCCAGAGCTGCTGTCACTATTCTGTTGTTACATCAGGTCTTATCCTCCGTTCACCTCCAGAGATGCACTCACTATTCTGCTGTTACATCTTGTCTTATCCTCCAGTCACCTCCAGAGCTGCAGTCACTATTCTCCTGTTACATCGTGTCTTGTCCTCCAGTCACCTCCAGAGCTGCACTCACTATTATGCTGTTACTTCATGTCTTATCCTCCACTCATCTCCAGAGCTGCAGTCACTATTCTGCTGTTACATCCTGTCTTATCCTCCAGTCACCTCCAGAGCTGCACTCACTATTCTGCTGTTACATCGTGTCCTATCCTCCAGTCACCTCCAGAGCTGCAGTCACTATTCTGCTGTTACATCATGTCTTATCCTCCAGTCACCTCCAGAGCTGCTGTCACTATTCTGTTGTTACATCGTTTCTTATCCTCCAGTCACCTCCAGAGCTGCACTCACTATTATGCTGTTACTTCATGTCTTATCCTCCAGTTACCTCAAGAGCTGCACTCACTTTTCTGCTGTTACATTGTGTCTTATCCTCCAGTCACCTCCAGAGCTGCACTCACTATTCTGCTGTTACATCATGTCTTATCCTCCAGTCACCTCCAGAGCTGCACTCACTATTCTGCTGTTACCTCATGTTCTATCTACCAGTCACCTCCAGAGCTGCACTGACTATTCTGCTGTTACATCGTGTCTTATCCTCCAGTCACCTCCAGAGCTGCACTCACTATTCGGCTGTTACATCGTGTCTTATACTCCAGTTACCTCCAGAGCTGCTGTCACTATTCTGCTGTTACATCAGGTCTTATCCTCCAGTCACCTCCAGAGCTGCAGTCACTATTCTGCTGTTACATCGTGTCTTATCCTCCAGTCACCTCCAGAGCTGCAGTCACTATTCAGGTGTTACATCGTGTCTTATCCTCCAGTCACCTCCAGAGCTGCACTCAGTATTCGGCTGTTACATCGTCTCTTATACTCCAGTTACCTCCAGAGCTGCACTCACTATTCTGCTGTTACATCATGTCTTATCCTCCAGTCTCCTCCAGAGCTGCAGTCACTATTCTGCCGTTACATCGTGTCTTATCCTCCAGTCACCTCCAGAGCTGCAGTCACTATTCTGCTGCTACATCGTGTCTTATCCTCCAGCCACCTCCAGAGCTCCAGTCACTATTCTGCTGTTACATCGTGTCTTATCCTCCAGCCACCTCCAGAGCTCCAGTCACTATTCTGCTGTTACATCAGGTCTTATCCTCCACTCACCTCCAGAGCTGCAGTCACTATTCTGCTGTTACATCGTGTCCTATCCTCCTGTCACCTCCAGAGCTGCAGTCACTATTCTGCTGTTACATCATGTCTTATCCTCCAGTCACCTCCACAGCTGCTGTCACTATTCTGTTGTTACATCGTTTGTTATCCTCCATTCACCTCCAGAGATGCAATCACTGTTCTGCTGTTACATGGTGTTTTGTCCTCCAGTCACCTCCAGAGCCGCAGTCACTATTCTGCTGTTACATCGTGTCTTGTCCTCCAGTCACCTCCAGAGCTGCACTCACTATTATGCTGCTACTTCATGTCTTATCCTCCAGTCACCTCAAGAGCTGCACTCACTTTTCTGCTGTTACATTGTGTCTTATCCTCCAGTCACCTCAAGAACTGCACTCACTATTCTGCTGTTACATCATGTCTTATCCTCCAGTCACCTCCAGAGCTGCACTCACTATTCTGCTGTTACCTCATGTCCTATCTACCAGTCACCTCCAGAGCTGCACTGACTATTCTGCTGTTACATCGTGTCTTATCCTCCAGTCACCTCCAGAGCTGCACTCACTATTCTGCTGTTACATCGTGTCTTATACTCCAGTTACCTCCAGAGCTGTTGTCACTATTCTGCTGTTACATCATGTCTTATCCTCCAGTCACCTCCAGAGCTGCACTCACTATTCTGCTGTTACATCATGTCTTATCCTCCAGTCACCTCCAGAGCTGCAGTCACTATTCTGCTGTTACATCATCTATTATCCTCCAGTCACCTCCAGAGCTACAGTCACTATTCTACTGTTACATCGTGTATTATCCTCCAGTTACCTCCAGAGCTGAATTCACCATTCTGCTGTTACATCATGTCTTATCTTCCTGTCACCTCCAGAGTTGCAGTCACTATTCTGCTGTTACATCGTGTCTTATCCTCCAGTCACCTCCAGAGCTGCAGTCACTATTCTGCTGTTTCATCGTGTCTTATCCTCCAGTTATCTCCAGAGCTGCAGTCACTATTCTGCTGTTACATCATGTCTTATCCTCCAGTCACCTCCAGAGCTGCACTCACTATTCTGCTGTTACATCATGTCCTATCTACCAGTCCCCTCCAGAGCTGCAGTCACTATTCTTATGTTACATCAGGTCTTATCCTCCAGTCACCTCCAGAGCTGCAGTCACTATTCTGCTGTTACATCGTGTCTTATTCTCCAGTTACCTCCAGAGCTGCAGTCACTATTCTGCTGTTACATCATATCTTATCCTCCAGTCACCTCCAGAACTGCACTCACTATTCTGTTGTTACATCAGGTCTTATCCTCCAGTCACCTCCAGAACTGCAATCATTATTCTGCTGTTACATTGTGTCTTATCCTCCTGTCACCTCCAGAGCTGCAGTCACTATTCTACTGTTACATTATGTCTTATCCTCCAGTCACCTCCAGAGCTGCAGTCACTATTCTGCTGTTACATCGTGTCTTATCCTCCAGTCACCTCCAGAGCTGCAGTCACTATTCGGGTGTTACATCGTGTCTTATCCTCCAGTCACCTCCAGAGCTGCACTCACTATTCGGCTGTTACATCGTGTCTTATACTCCAGTTACCTCCAGAGCTGCACTCACTATTCTGCTGTTACATCATGTCTTATCCTCCAGTCTCCTCCAGAGCTGCAGTCACTATTCTGCCGTTACATCGTGTCTTATCCTCCAGTCACCTCCAGAGCTGCAGTCACTATTCTGCTGTTACATCGTGTCTAATCCTCCAGCCACCTCCAGAGCTCCAGTCACTATTATGCTGTTACATCGTGTCTTATCCTCCAGCCACCTCCAGAGCTGCAGTCACTATTCTGCTGTTACATCATGTCTTATCCTCCAGTCTCCTCCAGAGCTGCAGTCACTATTCTGCTGTTACATCATGTCTTATCCTCCAGTCACCTCCAGAGCTGCAGTCACTATTCTGCTGTTACATCGTGTCTAATCCTCCAGCCACCCCCAGAGCTCCAGTCACTATTATGCTGTTACATCGTGTCTTATCCTCCAGTCACCTCCAGATCTGCACTCGCTATTCTGGTGTTACATCGTGTCTTATCCACCAGCCACCTCCAGAGCTCCAGTCACTATTCTGCTGTTACATCAGGTCTTATCCTCCACTCACCTCCAGAGCTGCAGTCACTATTCTGCTGTTACATCGTGTCCTATCCTCCTGTCACCTCCAGAGCTGCAGTCACTATTCTGCTGTTACATCATGTCTTATCCTCCAGTCACCTCCACAGCTGCTGTCACTATTCTGTTGTTACATCGTTTCTTATCCTCCATTCACCTCCAGAGATGCAATCACTGTTCTGCTGTTACATGGTGTTTTGTCCTCCAGTCACCTCCAGAGCTGCAGTCAATATTCTGCTGTTACATCGTGTCTTGTCCTCCAGTCACCTCCAGAGCTGCACTCACTATTATGCTGCTACTTCATGTCTTATCCTCCTGTCACCTCAAGAACTGCACTCACTATTTTGCCGTTACATCATGTCTTATCCTCCAGTCACCTCCAGAGCTGCACTCACTATTCTGCTGTTACCTCATGTCCTATCTACCAGTCACCTCCAGAGCTGCACTGACTATTCTGCTGTTACATCGTGTCTTATCCTCCAGTCACCTCCAGAGCTGTACTCGCTATTCTGCTGTTACATCGTGTCTTATACTCCAGTTACCTCCAGAGCTGCTGTCACTATTCTGCTGTTACATCATGTCTTATCCTCCAGTCACCTCCAGAGCTGCACTCACTATTCTGCTGTTACATCATGTCTTATCCTCCACAGTCACCTCCAGAGCTGCAGTCACTATTCTGCTGTTACATCATCTATTATCCTCCAGTCACCTCCAGAGCTACAGTCACTATTCTACTGTTACATCGTGTATTATCCTCCAGTTACCTCCAGAGCTGAATTTACCATTCTGCTGTTACATCATGTCTTATCTTCCTGTCACCTCCAGAGTTGCAGTCACTATTCTGCTGTTACATCAGGTCTTATCCTCCAGTCACCTCCAGAGCTGCAATCATTATTCTGCTGTTACATGGTGTCTTATCCTCCAGTCACCTCCAGAGCTGCAGTCACTATTCTGCTGTTACATCGTGTTTTGTCCTCCAGTCACCTCCAGAGCTGCACTCACTATTATGCTGTTACTTCATGTCTTATCCTCCAGTCATCTCCAGAGCTGCAGTCACTATTCTGCTGTTACATCATGTCTTATCCTCCAGTCACCTCCAGAGCTGCACTCACTATTCTGCTGTTACATCATGTCCTATCTACCAGTCCCCTCCAGAGCTGCAGTCACTATTCTTATGTTACATCAGGTCTTATCCTCCAGTCACCTCCAGAGCTGCAGTCACTATTCTGCTGTTACATCGTGTCTTATTCTCCAGTTACCTCCAGAGCTGCAGTCACTATTCTGCTGTTACATCATGTCTTATCCTCCAGTCACCTCCAGAACTGAACTCACTATTCTGTTGTTACATCATGTCCTATCTACCACTCACCTCCAGAGCTGCACTCACTATTCTGATGTTACATCAGGTCTTATCCTCCAGTCACCTCCAGAGCTGCAATCATTATTCTGCTGTTACATCGTGTCTTATCCTCCTGTCACCTCCAGAGCTGCAATCACTATTCTACTGTTACATTATGTCTTATCCTCCAGTCACCTCCAGAGCTGCAGTCACTATTCTGCTGTTACATTATCTATTATCCTCCAGTCACCTCCAGAGCTGCACTCACTATTCTCCTGTTACATCGTGTCTTATCCTCCAGTCACCTCCAGAGCTGCTGTCACTATTCTGCCGTTACATCGTGTCTTATCCTCCAGTCACCTCCAGAGCTGCAGTCACTATTCTACTGTTACATGGTGTCTTATCCTCCAGTCACCTCCAGAGCTGCACTCACTATTCTGCTGTTACATCATGTGTTATCTTCCTGTCACCTCCAGAGCTGCAGTCACTATTCTGCTGTTACATCAGGTCTTATCCTCCAGTCACCTCCAGAGCTGCAATCATTATTCTGCTGTTACATCGTGTCTTATCCTCCTGTCACCTCCAGAGCTGCAATCACTATTCTACTGTTACATCCTGTCTTATCCTCCAGTCACCTCCAGAGCTGCAGTCACTATTCTGCTGTTACATCATCTATATTCCTCCAATCACCTCAAGAGCTGCACTCTCTATTCTGCTGTTACTTCGTATGTTATCGTCCAGTCAACTCCAGAGCTGCACTCTCTATTCTGCTGTTACTTAATGTCCTATCTACCAGTCACCTCCAGAGCTGCAGTCACTGTTCTGCTGTTACATCATGTCTTATCCTCCAGCCACCTCCAGAGCTGCACTCACTATTCTGCTGTTACATCATGTCTTATCCTCCAGTCACCTCCAGAGCTGCACTGACTATTCAGCTGTTACATCGTGTCTTATCCTCCAGTCACCTCCAGAGCTGCACTCACTATTCGGCTGTTACATCGTGTCTTATACTCCAGTTACCTCCAGAGCTGCTGTCACTATTCTGCTGTTACATCAGGTCTTATCCTCCAGTCACCTCCAGAGCTGCAATCATTATTCTGCTGTTACATCGTGTCTTATTCTCCTGTCACCTCCAGAGCTGCAGTCACTATTCTGTTGTTACATCATCTATATTCCTCCAATCACCTCAAGAGCTGCCCTCTCTATTCTGCTGTTACATCTTATCTTATCGTCCAGTCAACTCCAGAGCTGTACTCACTATTCTGCTGTTAATCATGTCTTATCCTTCAGTCACCTCCAGAGCTGCAGTCACTGTTCTGCTGTTACATCATGTCTTATCCTCCAGTCACCTCCAGAGCTGCAGTCACTATTCTGCCGTTACATCGTGTCTTATCCTCCAGTCACCTCCAGAGCTGCAGTCACTATTCTGCTGTTACATCGTGTCTTATCCTCCATTCACCTCCAGAGATGCAATCACTGTTCTGCTGTTACATGGTGTCTTATCCTCCAGTTACCTCCAGAGCTGCAGTCACTATTCTGCTGTTACATCGTGTTTTGTCCTCCAGTCACCTCCAGAGCTGCACTCACTATTATGCTGTTACTTCATGTCTTATCCTCCAGTCACCTCAAGAGCTGCACTCACTTTTCTGCTGTTACATCGTGTCTTATCCTCCAGTCACCTCAAGAGCTGCACTCACTATTCTGCTGTTACATCATGTCTTATCCTCCAGTCACCTCCAGAGCTGCACTCACTATTCTGCTGTTACCTCATGTCCTATCTACCAGTCACCTCCAGAGCTGCACTGACTATTCTGCTGTTACATCGTGTCTTATCCTCCAGTCACCTCCAGAGCTGCACTCACTATTATGCTGTTAATTCATGTCTTATCCTCCACTCATCTCCAGAGCTGCAGTCACTATTCTGCTGTTACATCATGTCTTATCCTCCAGTCACCTCCAGAGCTGCACTCACTATTCTGCTGTTACATCGTGTCCTATCCTCCAGTCACCTCCAGAGCTGCAGTCACTATTCTGCTGTTACATCATGTCTTATCCTCCAGTCACCTCCAGAGCTGCCGTCACTATTCTGTTGTTACATCGTTTCTTATCCTCCATTCACCTCCAGAGATGCAATCACTGTTCTGCTGTTACATGGTGTCTTATCCTCCAGTCACCTCCAGAGCTGCAGTCACTATTCTGCTGTTACATCGTGTCTTGTCCTCGAGTCACCTCCAGAGCTGCACTCACTATTATGCTGTTACTTCATGTCTTATCCTCCAGTCACCTCAAGAGCTGCACTCACTTTTCTGCTGTTACATTGTGTCTTATCCTCCAGTCACCTCCACAGCTGCACTCACTATTCTGCTGTTACATCGTGTCTTATACTCCAGTTACCTCCAGAGCTGCTGTCACTATTCTGCTGTTACATCATGTCTTATCCTCCAGTCACCTCCAGAGCTGCACTCACTGTTCTGCTGTTACATCATGTCTTATCCTCCAGTCACCTCCAGAGCTGCAGTCACTATTGTGCTGTTACATCATCTATTATCCTCCAGCCACCTCCAGAGCTACAGTCACTATTCTACTGTTACATCGTGTATTATCCTCCAGAGCTGAATTCACTATTCTGCTGTTACATCATGTTTTATCTTCCTGTCACCTCCAGAGCTGCAGTCACTATTCTGCTGTTACATCAGGTCTTATGCTCCAGTCACCTCCAGAGCTGCAATCATTATTCTGCTGTTACATCGTGTCTTATCCTCCTGTCACCTCCAGAGCTGCAATCACTATTCTACTGTTACATCATCTATATTCCTCCAATCACCTCAAGAGCTGCACTCTCTATTCTGCTGTTACATCGTATCTTATCGTCCAGTCAACTCCAGAGCTGCACTCACTATTCTGCTGTTATTTCATGTCTTATCCTTCAGTCACCTCCAGAGCTGCAGTCACTGTTCTGCTATTACATCATGTCTTATCCTCCAGCCACCTCCAGTGCTGCACTCACTATTCTGCTGTTATTTCATGTCTTATCCTTCAGTCACCTCCAGTGCTGCAGTCACTGTTCTGCTGTTACATCTTGTCTTATCCTCCAGTCACCTCCAGAGCTGCAGTCACTGTTCTGCTGTTACATCATGTCTTATCCTCCAGTCACCTCCAGAGCTGCTGTCACTATTCTGCTGTTACATCAGGTCTTATCCTCCATTCACCTCCAGAGATGCACTCACTATTCTACTGTTACAACGTGTCTTATCCTCCAGTTACCTCCAGAGCTGAATTCACCATTCTGCTGTTACATCATGTCTTATCCTCCAGTCACCTACAGAGCTGCACTCACTATTCTGCTGTTACATCAGGTCTTATCCTCCAGTCACGTCCAGAGCTGCAGTCACTATTCTGCCGTTACATCGTGTCTTATCCTCCAGTCACCTCCAGAGCTGCAGTCACTATTCTGCTGTTACATCGTGTCTTATCCTCCAGCCACCTTCAGAGCTGCTGTCACTATTCTGCTGTTACATCAGGTCTTACCCTCCATTCACCTCCAGAGATGCACTCACTATTCTACTGTTACATCGTGTCTTATCCTCCAGTTACCTCCAGAGCTGAATTCACCATTCTGCTGTTACATCATGTCTTATCCTCCAGCCACCTCCAGAGCTGCTGTCACTATTCTGCTGTTACATCAGGTCTTATCCTCCACTCACCTCCAGAGCTGCAGTCACTATTCTGATGTTACATCAGGTCTTATCCTTCAGTCACCTCCAGAGCTGCTGTCACTATTCTGTTGTTACATCAGGTCTTATCCTCCGTTCACCTCCAGAGATGCACTCACTATTCTGCTGTTACATCTTGTCTTATCCTCCAGTCACCTCCAGAGCTGCAGTCACTATTCTGCTGTTACATCGTGTCTTATCCTCCAGTCACCTCAAGAGCTGCAGTCACTATTCTGCTGTTACATCATGTCTTATCCTCCAGTCATCTCATGAGCTGCAGTCACTATTCTGCTGTTACATCGTGTCTTGTCCTCCAGTCACCTCCAGAGCTGCACTCACTATTATGCTGTTACTTCATGTCTTATCCTCCACTCATCTCCAGAGGTGCAGTCACTATTTTGCTGTTACATCATGTCTTATCCTCCAGTCACCTCCAGAGCTGCACTCACTATTCTGCTGTTACATCGTGTCCTATCCTCCAGTCACCTCCAGAGCTGCCGTCACTATTCTACTGTTACATCATGTCTTATCTTCCAGTCACCTCCAGAGCTGCTGTCACTAATCTGTTGTTACATCGTTTCTTATCCTCCATTCACCTCCAGAGATGCAATCACTGTTCTGCTGTTACATGGTGTCTTATCCTCCAGTCTCCTCCAGAGCTGCAGTCACTATTCTGCTGTTACATCGTGTCTTGTCCTCCAGTCACCTCCAGAGCTGCACTCACTATTATGCTGCTACTTCATGTCTTATCCTCCAGTCACCTCAAGAGCTGCACTCACTTTTCTGCTGTTACATTGTGTCTTATCCTCCAGTCACCTCAAGAACTGCACTCACTATTCTGCTGTTACATCATGTCTTATCCTCCAGTCACCTCCAGAGCTGCACTCACTATTCTGCTGTTACCTCATGTCCTATCTACCAGTCACCTCCAGAGCTGCACTGACTATTCTGCTGTTACATCGTGTCTTATCCTCCAGTCACCTCCAGAGCTGCTCTCACTATTCTGCTGTTACATCGTGTCTTATACTCCAGTTACCTCCAGAGCTGCTGTTACATCATGTCTTATCCTCCAGTCACCTCCAGAGCTGCACTCACTATTCTGTTGTTACATCATGTCTTATCCTCCAGTCACCTCCAGAGGTGCAGTCACTATTCTGCTGTTACATCATCTATTATCCTCCAGCCACCTCCAGAGCTGCACTCACTATTCTGCTGTTACATCTTGTCTAATCCTCCAGTCACCTCCAGAGCTACAGTCACTATTCTACTGTTACATCGTGTATTATCCTCCAGCCACCTCCAGAGCTGCAGTCACTATTCTGCCGTTACATCGTGTCTTATCCTCCAGTCACCTCCAGAGCTGCAGTCACTATTCTGCTATTACATCGTGTCTTATCCTCCAGCCACCTCCAGAGCTGCAGTCACTATTCTGCTGTTACATCGTGTCTTATCCTCCACTCACTTCCAGAGCTGCAGTCAATATTCTGCTGTTACATCATCTATTATCCTCCAGCCACCTCCAGAGCTGCAGTCACTATTCTACTGTTACATCGTGTATTATCCTCCAGTTACCTCCAGAGCTGAATTCACCATTCTGCTGTTACATCATGTCTTATCTTCCTGTCACCTCCAGAGCTGCAGTCACTATTCTGCTGTTACATCAGGTCTTATCCTCCTGTCACCTCCAGAGCTGCAATCACTATTCTACTGTTACATCCTGTCTTATCCTCCAGTCACCTCCAGAGTTGCAGTCACTATTCTGTTGTTACATCATCTATATTCCTCCAATCACCTCAAGAGCTGCACTCTCTATTCTGCTGTTACATCGTATCTTATCGTCCAGTCAACTCCAGAGCTGCACTCACTATTCTGCTGTTACTTCATGTCTTATCCTTCAGTCACCTCCAGAGCTGCAGTCACTGTTCTGCTGTTACATCATGTCTTATCCTCCAGCCACCTCCAGAGCTGCACTCACTATTCTGCTGTTACATCATGTCTTATCCTCCAGTCACCTCCAGAGCTGCACTCACCATTCTGCTGTTAAATCATGTCTTATCTTCCAGTCACCTCCAGAGCTGCAGTCACTATTCTGCTGTTACGTCATGTCTTATCCTCCAGTCTCCTCCAGAGCTGCAGTCACTATTCTGCCGTTACATCGAGTCTTATCCTCCAGTCACCTCCAGAGCTGCAGTCACTATTCTGCTGTTACATCGTGTCTTATCCTCCAGCCACCTCCAGAGCTGCAGTCTCTATTCTGCTGTTACATCAGGTCTTATCCTCCACTCACCTCCAGAGCTGCAGTCACTATTCTGTTGTTACATCAGGTCTTATCCTCCGTTCACCTCCAGAGATGCACTCACTATTCTGCTGTTACATCGTGTCTTATCCTCCAGTCACCTCAAGAGATGCAGTCACTATTCTGCTGTTACATCATGTCTTATCCTCCAGTCACCTCATGAGCTGCAGTCACTATTCTCCTGTTACATCGTGTCTTGTCCTCCAGTCACCTCCAGAGCTGCACTCACTATTATGCTGTTACTTCATGTCTTATCCTCCACTCATCTCCAGAGCTGCAGTCACTATTCTGCTGTTACATCCTGTCTTATCCTCAAGTCACCTCCAGAGCTGCTCTCACTATTCTGCTGTTACATCGTGTCCTATCCTCCAGTCACTTCCAGAGCTGCAGTCACTATTCTGCTGTTACATCATGTCTTATCCTCCAGTCACCTCCAGAGCTGCTGTCACTATTCTGTTGTTACATCGTTTCTTATCCTCCAGTCACCTCCAGAGCTGCACTCACTATTATGCTGTTACTTCATGTCTTATCCTCCAGTCACCTCAAGAGCTGCACTCACTTTTCTGCTGTTACATTGTGTCTTATCCTCCAGTCACCTCCAGAGCTGCACTCACTATTCTGCTGTTACATCATGTCTTATACTCCAGTCACCTCCAGAGCTGCACTCACTATTCTGCTGTTACCTCATGTTCTATCTACCAGTCACCTCCAGAGCTGCACTGACTATTCTGCTGTTACATCGTGTCTTATCCTCCAGTCACCTCCAGAGCTGCACTCACTATTCGGCTGTTACATCGTGTCTTATACTCCAGTTACCTCCAGACCTGCTGTCACTATTCTGCTGTTACATCAGGTCTCATCCTCCAGTCACCTCCAGAACTGCAATCATTATTCTGCTGTTACATCATGTCTTATCCTCCTGTCACCTCCAGAGCTGCAATCACTATTCTACTGTTACATTATGTCTTATCCTCCAGTCACCTCCAGAGCTCCAGTCACTATTCTGCTGTTACATCGTGTCTTATCCTCCAGTCACCTCCAGAGCTGCAGTCACTATTCGGGTGTTACATCGTGTCTTATCCTCCAGTCACCTCCAGAGCTGCACTCACTATTCGGCTGTTACATCGTGTCTTATACTCCAGTTACCTCCAGAGCTGCACTCACTATTCTGCTGTTACATCATGTCTTATCCTCCAGTCTCCTCCAGAGCTGCAGTCACTATTCTGCCGTTACATCGTGTCTTATCCTCCAGTCACCTCCAGAGCTGCAGTCACTATTCTGCTGTTACATCGTGTCTTATCCTCCAGCCACCTCCAGAGCTCCAGTCACTATTCTGCTGTTACATCGTGTCTTATCCTCCAGCCACCTCCAGAGCTCCAGTCACTATTCTGCTGTTACATCAGGTCTTATCCTCCACTCACCTCCAGAGCTGCAGTCACTATTCTGCTGTTACATCGTGTCCTATCCTCCTGTCACCTCCAGAGCTGCAGTCACTATTCTGCTGTTACATCATGTCTTATCCTCCAGTCACCTCCAGAGCTGCTGTCACTATTCTGTTGTTACATCGTTTCTTATCCTCCATTCACCTCCAGAGATGCAATCACTGTTCTGCTGTTACATGGTGTTTTGTCCTCCAGTCACCTCCAGAGCTGCAGTCACTATTCTGCTGTTACATCGTGTCTTGTCCTCCAGTCACCTCCAGAGCTGCACTCACTATTATGCTGCTACTTCATGTCTTATCCTCCAGTCACCTCAAGAGCTGCACTCACTTTTCTGCTGTTACATTGTGTCTTATCCTCCAGTCACCTCAAGAACTGCACTCACTATTCTGCTGTTACATCATGTCTTATCCTCCAGTCACCTCCAGAGCTGCACTCACTATTCTGCTGTTACCTCATGTCCTATCTACCAGTCACCTCCAGAGCTGCACTGACTATTCTGCTGTTACATCGTGTCTTATCCTCCAGTCACCTCCAGAGCTGCACTCACTATTCTGCTGTTACATCGTGTCTTATACTCCAGTTACCTCCAGAGCTGCTGTCACTATCCTGCTGTTACATCATGTCTTATCCTCCAGTCACCTCCAGAGCTGCACTCACTATTCTGCTGTTACATCATGTCTTATCCTCCAGTCACCTCCAGAGCTGCAGTCACTATTCTGCTGTTACATCATCTATTATCCTCCAGTCACCTCCAGAGCTAGTCACTATTCTACTGTTACATCGTGTATTATCCTCCAGTTACCTCCAGAGCTGAATTCACCATTCTGCTGTTACATCATGTCTTATCTTCCTGTCACCTCCAGAGTTGCAGTCACTATTCTGCTGTTACATCAGGTCTTATCCTCCAGTCACCTCCAGAGCTGCAATCATTATTCTGCTGTTACATGGTGTCTTATCCTCCAGTCACCTCCAGAGCTGCAGTCACTATTCTGCTGTTACATCTTGTTTTGTCCTCCAGTCACCTCCAGAGCTGCACTCACTATTATGCTGTTACTTCATGTCTTATCCTCTAGTCACCTCAAGAGCTGCACTCACTTTTCTGCTGTTACATCGTGTCTTATCCTCCAGTTACCTCCAGAGCTGCAGTCACTATTCTGCTGTTTCATCGTGTCTTATCCTCCAGTTATCTCCAGAGCTGCAGTCACTATTCTGCTGTTACATCATCTCTTATCCTCCAGTCACCTCCAGAGCTGCACTCACTATTCTGCTGTTACATCATGTCCTATCTACCAGTCCCCTCCAGAGCTGCAGTCACTATTCTTATGTTACATCAGGTCTTATCCTCCAGTCACCTCCAGAGCTGCACTCACTATTCTGCTGTTACATCATGTCTTATCCTCCAGTCACCTCCAGAGCTGCACTCACTATTCTGCTGTTACCTCATGTCCTATCTACCAGTCACCTCCAGAGCTGCACTGACTATTCTGCTGTTACATCGTGTCTTATCCTCCAGTCACCTCCAGAGCTGCACTCACTATTCTGCTGTTACATCGTGTCTTATACTCCAGTTACCTCCAGAGCTGCTGTCACTATTCTGCTGTTACATCATGTCTTATCCTCCAGTCACCTCCAGAGCTGCACTCACTATTCTGCTTTTACATCATGTCTTATCCTCCAGTCACCTCCAGAGCTGCAGTCACTATTCTGCTGTTACATCATCTATTATCCTCCAGTCACCTCCAGAGCTACAGTCACTATTCTACTGTTACATCGTGTATTATCCTCCAGTTACCTCCAGAGCTGAATTCACCATTCTGCTGTTACATCATGTCTTATCTTCCTGTCACCTCCAGAGTTGCAGTCACTATTCTGCTGTTACATCAGGTCTTATCCTCCAGTCACCTCCAGAGCTGCAATCATTATTCTGCTGTTACATGGTGTCTTATCCTCCAGTCACCTCCAGAGCTGCAGTCACTATTCTGCTGTTACATCTTGTTTTGTCCTCCAGTCACCTCCAGAGCTGCACTCACTATTATGCTGTTACTTCATGTCTTATCCTCTAGTCACCTCAAGAGCTGCACTCACTTTTCTGCTGTTACATCGTGTCTTATCCTCCAGTTACCTCCAGAGCTGCAGTCACTATTCTGCTGTTTCATCGTGTCTTATCCTCCAGTTATCTCCAGAGCTGCAGTCACTATTCTGCTGTTACATCATGTCTTATCCTCCAGTCACCTCCAGAGCTGCACTCACTATTCTGCTGTTACATCATGTCCTATCTACCAGTCCCCTCCAGAGCTGCAGTCACTATTCTTATGTTACATCAGGTCTTATCCTCCAGTCACCTCCAGAGCTGCAGTCACTATTCTGCTGTTACATCGTGTCTTATTCTCCAGTTACCTCCAGAGCTGCAGTCACTATTCTGCTGTTACATCATGTCTTATCCTCCAGTCACCTCCAGAACTGCACTCACTATTCTGTTGTTACATCAGGTCTTATCCTCCAGTCACCTCCAGAACTGCAATCATTATTCTGCTGTTACATCGTGTCTTATCCTCCTGTCACCTCCAGAGCTGCAATCACTATTCTACTGTAACATTATGTCTTATCCTCCAGTCACCTCCAGAGCTGCAGTCACTATTCTGCTGTTACATCGTGTCTTATCCTCCAGTCACCTCCAGAGCTGCAGTCACTATTCGGGTGTTACATCGTGTCTTATCCTCCAGTCACCTCCAGAGCTGCACTCACTATTCGGCTGTTACATCGTGTCTTATACTCCAGTTACCTCCAGAGCTGCACTCACTATTCTGCTGTTACATCATGTCTTATCCTCCAGTCTCCTCCAGAGCTGCAGTCACTAGTCTGCCGTTACATCGTGTCTTATCCTCCAGTCACCTCCAGAGCTGCAGTCACTATTCTGCTGTTACATCGTGTCTTATCCTCCAGCCACCTCCAGAGCTCCAGTCACTATTATGCTGTTACATCGTGTCTTATCCTCCAGCCACCTCCAGAGCTCCAGTCACTATTCTGCTGTTACATCAGGTCTTATCCTCCACTCACCTCCAGAGCTGCACTCACTATTCTGCTGTTACATCGTGTCCTATCCTCCTGTCACCTCCAGAGCTGCAGTCACTATTCTGCTGTTACATCATGTCTTATCCTCCAGTCACCTCCAGAGCTGCTGTCACTATTCTGTTGTTACATCGTTTCTTATCCTCCATTCACCTCCAGAGATGCAATCACTGTTCTGCTGTTACATGGTGTTTTGTCCTCCAGTCACCTCCAGAGCTGCAGTCACTATTCTGCTGTTACATCGTGTCTTGTCCTCCAGTCACCTCAAGAGCTGCACTCACTTTTCTGCTGTTACATTGTGTCTTATCCTCCAGTCACCTCAAGAACTGCACTCACTATTCTGCTGTTACATCATGTCTTATCCTCCAGTCACCTCCAGAGCTGCACTCACTATTCTGCTGTTACCTCATGTCCTATCTACCAGTCACCTCCAGAGCTGCACTGACTATTCTGCTGTTACATCGTGTCTTATCCTCCAGTCACCTCCAGAGCTGCACTCACTATTCTGCTGTTACATCGTGTCTTATACTCCAGTTACCTCCAGAGCTGCTGTCACTATTCTGCTGTTACATCATGTCTTATCCTCCAGTCACCTCCAGAGCTGCACTCACTATTCTGCTGTTACATCATGTCTTATCCTCCACAGTCACCTCCAGAGCTGCAGTCACTATTCTGCTGTTACATCATCTATTATCCTCCAGTCACCTCCAGAGCTACAGTCACTATTCTACTGTTACATCGTGTATTATCCTCCAGTTACCTCCAGAGCTGAATTTACCATTCTGCTGTTACATCATGTCTTATCTTCCTGTGACCTCCAGAGTTGCAGTCACTATTCTGCTGTTACATCAGGTCTTATCCTCCAGTCACCTCCAGAGCTGCAATCATTATTCTGCTGTTACATGGTGTCTTATCCTCCAGTCACCTCCAGAGCTGCAGTCACTATTCTGCTGTTACATTGTGTTTTGTCCTCCAGTCACCTCCAGAGCTGCACTCACTATTATGCTGTTACTTCATGTCTTATCCTCTAGTCACCTCAAGAGCTGCACTCACTTTTCTGCTGTTACATCGTGTCTTATTCTCCAGTTACCTCCAGAGCTGCAGTCACTATTCTGCTGTTTCATCGTGTCTTATCCTCCAGTTATCTCCAGAGCTGCAGTCACTATTCTGCTGTTACATCATGTCTTATCC
Source organism: Phyllobates terribilis (assembly GCF_046119375.1). Classification (NCBI taxonomy): domain Eukaryota; kingdom Metazoa; phylum Chordata; class Amphibia; order Anura; family Dendrobatidae; genus Phyllobates; species Phyllobates terribilis. The sequence goes on from NW_027363127.1 coordinate 1,092,502, forward strand.
TCCAGTCACCTCCAGAGCTGCACTCACTATTCTGCTGTTACATCATGTCCTATCTACCAGTCCCCTCCAGAGCTGCAGTCACTATTCTTATGTTACATCAGGTCTTATCCTCCAGTCACCTCTAGAGCTGCAATCATTATTCTGCTGTTACATCGTGTCTTATGCTCCTGTCACCTCCAGAGCTGCAATCACTATTCTACTGTTACATTATGTCTTATCCTCCAGTCACCTCCAGAGCTGCAGTCACTATTCTGCTGTTACATTATCTATTATCCTCCAGTCACCTCCAGAGCTGCACTCACTATTCTGCTGTTACATCGTGTCTTATCCTCCAGTCACCTCCAGAGCTGCTGTCACTATTCTGCCGTTACATCGTGTCTTATCCTTCAGTCACCTCCAGAGCTGCAGTCACTATTCTACTGTTACATGGTGTCTTATCCTCCAGTCACCTCCAGAGCTGCACTCACTATTCTGCTGTTTCATCGTGTCTTATCCTCCAGCCACCTCCAGAGCTGCACTCACTATTCTGCTGTTACATCATGTGTTATCTTCCTGTCACCTCCAGAGCTGCAGTCACTATTCTGCTGTTACATCAGGTCTTATCCTCCAGTCACCTCCAGAGCTGCGATCATTATTCTGCTGTTACATCGTGTCTTATCCTCCTGTCACCTCCAGAGCTGCAATCACTATTCTATTGTTACATCCTGTCTTATCCTCCAGTCACCTCCAGAGCTGCAGTCACTATTCTGCTGTTACATCATCTATATTCCTCCAATCACCTCAAGAGCTGCACTCACTATTCTGCTGTTACATCATGTCTTATCCTCCAGTCACCTCCAGAGCTGCACTCACCATTCTGCTGTTAAATCATGTCTTATCTTCCAGTCACCTCCAGAGCTGCAGTCACTATTCTGCTGTTACGTCATGTCTTATCCTCCAGTCTCCTCCAGAGCTGCAGTCACTATTCTGCCGTTACATCGAGTCTTATCCTCCAGTCACCTCCAGAGCTGCAGTCACTATTCTGCTGTTACATCGTGTCTTATCCTCCAGCCACCTCCAGAGCTGCAGTCTCTATTCTGCTGTTACATCAGGTCTTATCCTCCACTCACCTCCAGAGCTGCAGTCACTATTCTGATGTTACATCAGGTCTTATCCTCCAGTCACCTCCAGAGCTGCTGTCACTATTCTGTTGTTACATCAGGTCTTATCCTCCGTTCACCTCCAGAGATGCAGTCACTATTCTGCTGTTACATCGTGTCTTATCCTCCAGTCACCTCAAGAGATGCAGTCACTATTCTGCTGTTACATCATGTCTTATTCTCCAGTCACCTCATGAGCTGCAGTCACTATTCTCCTGTTACATCGTGTCTTGTCCTCCAGTCACCTCCAGAGCTGCACTCACTATTATGCTGTTACTTCATGTCTTATCCTCCACTCATCTCCAGAGCTGCAGTCACTATTCTGCTGTTACATCCTGTCTTATCCTCCAGTCACCTCCAGAGCTGCACTCACTATTCTGCTGTTACATCGTGTCCTATCCTCCAGTCACTTCCAGAGCTGCAGTCACTATTCTGCTGTTACATCATGTCTTATCCTCCAGTCACCTCCAGAGCTGCTGTCATTATTCTGTTGTTACATCGTTTCTTATCCTCCAGTCACCTCCAGAGCTGCACTCACTATTATGCTGTTACTTCATGTCTTATCCTCCAGTCACCTCAAGAGCTGCACTCACTTTTCTGCTGTTACATTGTGTCTTATCCTCCAGTCACCTCCAGAGCTGCACTCACTATTCTGCTGTTACATCATGTCTTATCCTCCAGTCACCTCCAGAGCTGCACTCACTATTCTGCTGTTACCTCATGTTCTATCTACCAGTCACCTCCAGAGCTGCACTGACTATTCTGCTGTTACATCGTGTCTTATCCTCCAGTCACCTCCAGAGCTGCACTCACTATTCGGCTGTTACATCGTGTCTTATACTCCAGTTACCTCCAGACCTGCTGTCACTATTCTGCTGTTACATCAGGTCTCATCCTCCAGTCACCTCCAGAGCTGCACTCACTATTCTGCTGTTACATCTTGTCTTATCCTCCAGTCACCTCCAGAACTGCAATCATTATTCTGCTGTTACATCATGTCTTATCCTCCTGTCACCTCCACAGCTGCAATCACTATTCTACTGTTGCATTATGTCTTATCCTCCAGTCACCTCCAGAGCTCCAGTCACTATTCTGCTGTTACATCGTGTCTTGTCCTCCAGTCACCTCCAGAGCTGCACTCACTATTATGCTGCTACTTCATGTCTTATCCTCCAGTCACCTCAAGAGCTGCACTCACTTTACTGCTGTTACATTGTGTCTTATCCTCCAGTCACCTCAAGAACTGCACTCACTATTCTGCTGTTACATCATGTCTTATCCTCCAGTCACCTCCAGAGCTGCACTCACTATTCTGCTGTTACCTCATGTCCTATCTACCAGTCACCTCCAGAGCTGCACTGACTATTCTGCTGTTACATCGTGTCTTATCCTCCAGTCACCTCCAGAGCTGCACTCACTATTCTGCTGTTACATCATCTATTATCCTCCAGTCACCTCCAGAGCTGCAGTCACTATTCTGCTGTTACATCATCTATTATCCTCCAGTCACCTCCAGAGCTACAGTCACTATTCTACTGTTACATCGTGTATTATCCTCCAGTTACCTCCAGAGCTGAATTTACCATTCTGCTGTTACATCATGTCTTATCTTCCTGTCACCTCCAGAGTTGCAGTCACTATTCTGCTGTTACATCAGGTCTTATCCTCCAGTCACCTCCAGAGCTGCAATCATTATTCTGCTGTTACATGGTGTCTTATCCTCCAGTCACCTCCAGAGCTGCAGTCACTGTTCTGCTGTTACATTGTGTTTTGTCCTCCAGTCACCTCCAGAGCTGCACTCACTATTATGCTGTTACTTCATGTCTTATCCTCTAGTCACCTCAAGAGCTGCACTCACTTTTCTGCTGTTACATCGTGTCTTATTCTCCAGTTACCTCCAGAGCTGCAGTCACTATTCTGCTGTTACATCATGTCTTATCCTCCAGTCACCTCCAGAGCTGCACTCACTATTCTGCTGTTACATCATGTCCTATCTACCAGTCCCCTCCAGAGCTGCAGTCACTATTCTTATGTTACATCAGGTCTTATCCTCCAGTCACCTCCAGAGCTGCAGTCACTATTCTGCTGTTACATCGTGTCTTATTCTCCAGTTACCTCCAGAGCTGCAGTCACTATTCTGCTGTTACATCATGTCTTATCCTCCAGTCACCTCCAGAACTGCACTCACTATTCTGTTGTTACATCATGTCCTATCTACCACTCACCTCCAGAGCTGCACTCACTATTCTGATGTTACATCAGGTCTTATCCTCCAGTCACCTCTAGAGCTGCAATCATTATTCTGCTGTTACATCGTGTCTTATCCTCCTGTCACCTCCAGAGCTGCAATCACTATTCTGCTGTTACATCGTGTCTTATCCTCCAGTGACCTCCAGAGCTGCTGTCACTATTCTGCCGTTACATCGTGTCTTATCCTCCAGTCACCTCCAGAGCTGCAGTCACTATTCTACTGATACATGGTGTCTTATCCTGCAGTCACCTCCAGAGCTGCACTCACTATTCTGCTGTTTCATCGTGTCTTATCCTCCAGCCACCTCCAGAGCTGCACTCACTATTCTGCTGTTACATCATGTGTAATCTTCCTGTCACCTCCAGAGCTGCAGTCACTATTCTGCTGTTACATCAGGTCTTATCCTCCAGTCACCTCCAGAGCTGCAATCATTATTCTGCTGTTACATCGTGTCTTATCCTCCTGTCACCTCCAGAGCTGCAATCACTATTCTATTGTTACATCCTGTCTTATCCTCCAGTCACCTCCAGAGCTGCAGTCACTATTCTGCTGTTACATCATCTATATTCCTCCAATCACCTCAAGAGCTGCACTCACTATTCTGCTGTTACATCATGTCTTATCCTCCAGTCACCTCCAGAGCTGCACTCACCATTCTGCTGTTAAATCATGTCTTATCTTCCAGTCACCTCCAGAGCTGCAGTCACTATTCTGCTGTTACGTCATGTCTTATCCTCCAGTCTCCTCCAGAGCTGCAGTCACTATTCTGCCGTTACATCGAGTCTTATCCTCCAGTCACCTCCAGAGCTGCAGTCTCTATTCTGCTGTTACATCAGGTCTTATCCTCCACTCACCTCCAGAGCTGCAGTCACTATTCTGATGTTACATCAGGTCTTATCCTCCAGTCACCTCCAGAGCTGCTGTCACTATTCTGTTGTTACATCAGGTCTTATCCTCCGTTCACCTCCAGAGCTGCAGTCACTATTCTGCTGTTACATCATGTCTTATTCTCCAGTCACCTCATGAGCTGCAGTCACTATTCTCCTGTTACATCGTGTCTTGTCCTCCAGTCACCTCCAGAGCTGCACTCACTATTATGCTGTTACTTCATGTCTTATCCTCCACTCATCTCCAGAGCTGCAGTCACTATTCTGCTGTTACATCCTGTCTTATCCTCCAGTCACCTCCAGAGCTGCACTCACTATTCTGCTGTTACATCGTGTCCTATCCTCCAGTCACTTCCAGAGCTGCAGTCACTATTCTGCTGTTACATCATGTCTTATCCTCCAGTCACCTCCAGAGCTGCTGTCACTATTCTGTTGTTACATCGTTTCTTATCCTCCAGTCACCTCCAGAGCTGCACTCACTATTATGCTGTTACTTCATGTCTTATCCTCCAGTCACCTCAAGAGCTGCACTCACTTTTCTGCTGTTACATTGTGTCTTATCCTCCAGTCACCTCCAGAGCTGCACTCACTATTCTGCTGTTACATCATGTCTTATCCTCCAGTCACCTCCAGAGCTGCACTCACTATTCTGCTGTTACCTCATGTTCTATCTACCAGTCACCTCCAGAGCTGCACTGACTATTCTGCTGTTACATCGTGTCTTATCCTCCAGTCACCTCCAGAGCTGCACTCACTATTCGGCTGTTACATCGTGTCTTATACTCCAGTTACCTCCAGACCTGCTGTCACTATTCTGCTGTTACATCAGGTCTCATCCTCCAGAGCTGCACTCACTATTCTGCTGTTACATCTTGTCTTATCCTCCAGTCACCTCCAGAACTGCAATCATTATTCTGCTGTTACATCATGTCTTATCCTCCTGTCACCTCCAGAGCTGCAATCACTATTCTTCTGTTGCATTATGTCTTATCCTCCAGTCACCTCCAGAGCTCCAGTCACTATTCTGCTGTTACATCGTGTCTTGTCCTCCAGTCACCTCCAGAGCTGCACTCACTATTATGCTGCTACTTCATGTCTTATCCTCCAGTCACCTCAAGAGCTGCACTCACTTTTCTGCTGTTACATTGTGTCTTATCCTCCAGTCACCTCAAGAACTGCACTCACTATTCTGCTGTTACATCATGTCTTATCCTCCAGTCACCTCCAGAGCTGCACTCACTATTCTGCTGTTACCTCATGTCCTATCTACCAGTCACCTCCAGAGCTGCACTGACTATTCTGCTGTTACAAAGTGTCTTATCCTCCAGTCACCTCCAGAGCTGCACTCACTATTCTGCTGTTACATCATCTATTATCCTCCAGTCACCTCCAGAGCTGCAGTCACTATTCTGCTGTTACATCATCTATTATCCTCCAGTCACCTCCAGAGCTACAGTCACTATTCTACTGTTACATCGTGTATTATCCTCCAGTTACCTCCAGAGCTGAATTTACCATTCTGCTGTTACATCATGTCTTATCTTCCTGTCACCTCCAGAGTTGCAGTCACTATTCTGCTGTTACATCAGGTCTTATCCTCCAGTCACCTCCAGAGCTGCAATCATTATTCTGCTGTTACATGGTGTCTTATCCTCCAGTCACCTCCAGAGCTGCAGTCACTATTCTGCTGTTACATTGTGTTTTGTCCTCCAGTCACCTCCAGAGCTGCACTCACTATTATGCTGTTACTTCATGTCTTATCCTCTAGTCACCTCAAGAGCTGCACTCACTTTTCTGCTGTTACATCGTGTCTTATTCTCCAGTTACCTCCAGAGCTGCAGTCACTATTCTGCTGTTTCATCGTGTCTTATCCTCCAGTTATCTCCAGAGCTGCAGTCACTATTCTGCTGTTACATCATGTCTTATCCTCCAGTCACCTCCAGAGCTGCACTCACTATTCTGCTGTTACATCATGTCCTATCTACCAGTCCCCTCCAGAGCTGCAGTCACTATTCTTATGTTACATCAGGTCTTATCCTCCAGTCACCTCCAGAGCTGCAGTCACTATTCTGCTGTTACATCGTGTCTTATTCTCCAGTTACCTCCAGAGCTGCAGTCACTATTCTGCTGTTACATCATGTCTTATCCTCCAGTCACCTCCAGAACTGCACTCACTATTCTGTTGTTACATCATGTCCTATCTACCACTCACCTCCAGAGCTGCACTCACTATTCTGATGTTACATCAGGTCTTATCCTCCAGTCACCTCTAGAGCTGCAATCATTATTCTGCTGTTACATCGTGTCTTATCCTCCTGTCACCTCCAGAGCTGCAATCACTATTCTACTGTTACATTATGTCTTATCCTCCAGTCACCTCCAGAGCTGCAGTCACTATTCTGCTGTTACATTATCTATTATCCTCCAGTCACCTCCAGAGCTGCACTCACTATTCTGCTGTTACATCGTGTCTTATCCTCCAGTGACCTCCAGAGCTGCTGTCACTATTCTGCCGTTACATCGTGTCTTATCCTCCAGTCACCTACAGACCTGCAGTCACTATTCTACTGTTACATGGTGTCTTATCCTGCAGTCACCTCCAGAGCTGCACTCACTATTCTGCTGTTTCATCGTGTCTTATCCTCCAGCCACCTCCAGAGCTGCACTCACTATTCTGCTGTTACATCATGTGTAATCTTCCTGTCACCTCCAGAGCTGCAGTCACTATTCTGCTGTTACATCAGGTCTTATCCTCCAGTCACCTCCAGAGCTGCAATCATTATTCTGCTGTTACATCCTGTCTTATCCTCCAGTCACCTCCAGAGCTGCAGTCACTATTCTGCTGTTACATCATCTATATTCCTCCAATCACCTCAAGAGCTGCACTCACTATTCTGCTGTTACATCATGTCTTATCCTCCAGTCACCTCCAGAGCTGCACTCACCATTCTGCTGTTAAATCATGTTTTATCTTCCAGTCACCTCCAGAGCTGCAGTCACTATTCTGCTGTTACGTCATGTCTTATCCTCCAGTCTCCTCCAGAGCTGCAGTCACTATTCTGCCGTTACATCGAGTCTTATCCTCCAGTCACCTCCAGAGCTGCAGTCACTATTCTGCTGTTACATCGTGTCTTATCCTCCAGCCACCTCCAGAGCTGCAGTCTCTATTCTGCTGTTACATCAGGTCTTATCCTCCACTCACCTCCAGAGCTGCAGTCACTATTCTGATGTTACATCAGGTCTTATCCTCCAGTCACCTCCAGAGCTGCTGTCACTATTCTGTTGTTACATCAGGTGTTATCCTCCGTTCACCTCAAGAGATGCAGTCACTATTCTGCTGTTACATCATGTCTTATTCTCCAGTCACCTCATGAGCTGCAGTCACTATTCTCCTGTTACATCGTGTCTTGTCCTCCAGTCACCTCCAGAGCTGCACTCACTATTATGCTGTTACTTCATGTCTTATCCTCCACTCATCTCCAGAGCTGCAGTCACTATTCTGCTGTTACATCCTGTCTTATCCTCCAGTCACCTCCAGAGCTGCACTCACTATTCTGCTGTTACATCGTGTCCTATCCTCCAGTCACTTCCAGAGCTGCAGTCACTATTCTGCTGTTACATCATGTCTTATCCTCCAGTCACCTCCAGAGCTGCTGTCACTATTCTGTTGTTACATCGTTTCTTATCCTCCAGTCACCTCCAGAGCTGCACTCACTATTATGCTGTTACTTCATGTCTTATCCTCCAGTCACCTCAAGAGCTGCACTCACTTTTCTGCTGTTACATTGTGTCTTATCCTCCAGTCACCTCCAGAGCTGCACTCACTATTCTGCTGTTACATCATGTCTTATCCTCCAGTCACCTCCAGAGCTGCACTCACTATTCTGCTGTTACCTCATGTTCTATCTACCAGTCACCTCCAGAGCTGCACTGACTATTCTGCTGTTACATCGTGTCTTATCCTCCAGTCACCTCCAGAGCTGCACTCACTATTCGGCTGTTACATCGTGTCTTATACTCCAGTTACCTCCAGACCTGCTGTCACTATTCTGCTGTTACATCAGGTCTCATCCTCCAGTCACCTCCAGAACTGCAATCATTATTCTGCTGTTACATCATGTCTTATCCTCCTGTCACCTCCAGAGCTGCAATCACTATTCTACTGTTACATTATGTCTTATCCTCCAGTCACCTCCAGAGCTCCAGTCACTATTCTGCTATTACATCGTGTCTTATCCTCCAGTCACCTCCAGAGCTGCAGTCACTATTCGGGTGTTACATCGTGTCTTATCCTCCAGTCACCTCCAGAGCTGCACTCACTATTCGGCTGTTACATCGTGTCTTATACTCCAGTTACCTCCAGAGCTGCACTCACTATTCTGCTGTTACATCATGTCTTATCCTCCAGTCTCCTCCAGAGCTGCAGTCACTATTCTGCCGTTACATCGTGTCTTATCCTCCAGTCACCTCCAGAGCTGCAGTCACTATTCTGCTGTTACATCGTGTCTTATCCTCCAGCCACCTCCAGAGCTCCAGTCACTATTCTGCTGTTACATCGTGTCTTATCCTCCAGCCACCTCCAGAGCTCCAGTCACTATTCTGCTGTTACATCAGGTCTTATCCTCCACTCACCTCCAGAGCTGCAGTCACTATTCTGCTGTTACATCGTGTCCTATACTCCTGTCACCTCCAGAGCTGCAGTCACTATTCTGCTGTTACATTATGTCTTATCCTCCAGTCACCTCCAGAGCTGCTGTCACTATTCTGTTGTTACATCGTTTCTTATCCTCCATTCACCTCCAGAGATGCACTCACTATTCTGCTGTTACATGGTGTTTTGTCCTCCAGTCACCTCCAGAGCTGCAGTCACTATTCTGCTGTTACATCGTGTCTTGTCCTCCAGTCACCTCCAGAGCTGCACTCACTATTATGCTGCTACTTCATGTCTTATCCTCCAGTCACCTCAAGAACTGCACTCACTATTCTGCTGTTACATCATGTCTTATCCTCCAGTCACCTCCAGAGCTGCACTCACTATTCTGCTGTTACCTCATGTCCTATCTACCAGTCACCTCCAGAGCTGCACTGACTATTCTGCTGTTACATCGTGTCTTATCCTCCAGTCACCTCCAGAGCTGCACTCACTATTCTGCTGTTACACCGTGTCTTATACTTCAGTTACCTCCAGAGCTGCACTCACTATTCTGCTGTTACATCATGTCTTATCCTCCAGTCACCTCCAGAGCTGCAGTCACTATTCTGCTGTTACATCATCTATTATCCTCCAGTCACCTCCAGAGCTACAGTCACTATTCTACTGTTACATCGTGTATTATCCTCCAGTTACCTCCAGAGCTGAATTCACCATTCTGCTGTTACATCATGTCTTATCCTCCAGTCACCTCCAGAGCTGCAATCATTATTCTGCTGTTACATGGTGTCTTATCCTCCAGTCACCTCCAGAGCTGCAGTCACTATTCTGCTGTTACATCTTGTTTTGTCCTCCAGTCACCTCCAGAGCTGCACTCACTATTATGCTGTTACTTCATGTCTTATCCTCTAGTCACCTCAAGAGCTGCACTCACTTTTCTGCTGTTACATCGTGTCTTATCCTCCAGTTACCTCCAGAGCTGCAGTCACTATTCTGCTGTTTCATCGTGTCTTATCCTCCAGTTATCTCCAGAGCTGCAGTCACTATTCTGCTGTTACATCATGTCTTATCCTCCAGTCACCTCCAGAGCTGCACTCACTATTCTGCTGTTACATCATGTCCTATCTACCAGTCCCCTCCAGAGCTGCAGTCACTATTCTTATGTTACATCAGGTCTTATCCTCCAGTCACCTCCAGAGCTGCACTCACTATTCTGCTGTTACATCATGTCTTATCCTCCAGTCACCTCTAGAGCTGCACTCACTATTCTGCTGTTACCTCATGTCCTATCTACCAGTCACCTCCAGAGCTGCACTGACTATTCTGCTGTTACATCGTGTCTTATCCTCCAGTCACCTCCAGAGCTGCACTCACTATTCTGCTGTTACATCGTGTCTTATACTCCAGTTACCTCCAGAGCTGCTGTCACTATTCTGCTGTTACATCATGTCTTATCCTCCAGTCACCTCCAGAGCTGCACTCACTATTCTGCTTTTACATCATGTCTTATCCTCCAGTCACCTCCAGAGCTGCAGTCACTATTCTGCTGTTACATCATCTATTATCCTCCAGTCACCTCCAGAGCTACAGTCACTATTCTACTGTTACATCGTGTATTATCCTCCAGTTACCTCCAGAGCTGAATTCACCATTCTGCTGTTACATCATGTCTTATCTTCCTGTCACCTCCAGAGTTGCAGTCACTATTCTGCTGTTACATCAGGTCTTATCCTCCAGTCACCTCCAGAGCTGCAATCATTATTCTGCTGTTACATGGTGTCTTATCCTCCAGTCACCTCCAGAGCTGCAGTCACTATTCTGCTGTTACATCTTCTTTTGTCCTCCAGTCACCTCCAGAGCTGCACTCACTATTATGCTGTTACTTCATGTCTTATCCTCTAGTCACCTCAAGAGCTGCACTCACTTTTCTGCTGTTACATCGTGTCTTATCCTCCAGTTACCTCCAGAGCTGCAGTCACTATTCTGCTGTTTCATCGTGTCTTATCCTCCAGTTATCTCCAGAGCTGCAGTCACTATTCTGCTGTTACATCATGTCTTATCCTCCAGTCACCTCCAGAACTGCACTCACTATTCTGTTGTTACATCAGGTCTTATCCTCCAGTCACCTCCAGAACTGCAGTCACTATTCGAGTGTTACATCGTGTCTTATCCTCCAGTCACCTCCAGAGCTGCACTCACTATTTGGCTGTTACATCGTGTCTTATACTCCAGTTACCTCCAGAGCTGCACTCACTATTCTGCTGTTACATCATGTCTTATCCTCCAGTCTCCTCCAGAGCTGCAGTCACTATTCTGCCGTTACATCGTGTCTTATCCTCCAGTCACCTCCAGAGCTGCAGTCACTATTCTGCTGTTACATCGTGTCTTATCCTCCAGCCACCTCCAGAGCTCCAGTCACTATTCTGTTGTTACATCGTGTCTTATACTCCTTTTACCTCCAGAGCTGCAGTCACTATTCTGCTGTTACATCGTGTCTTATCCTCCAGCCACCTCCAGAGCTCCAGTCACTATTCTGCTGTTACATCAGGTCTTATCCTCCACTCACCTCCAGAGCTGCAGTCACTATTCTGCTGTTACATCGTGTCCTATCCTCCTGTCACCTCCAGAGCTGCAGTCACTATTCTGCTGTTACATCATGTCTTATCCTCCAGTCACCTCCAGAGCTGCTGTCACTATTCTGTTGTTACATCGTTTCTTATCCTCCATTCACCTCCAGAGATGCAATCACTGTTCTGCTGTTACATGGTGTTTTGTCCTCCAGTCACCTCCAGAGCTGCAGTCACTATTCTGCTGTTACATCGTGTCTTGTCCTCCAGTCACCTCCAGAGCTGCACTCACTATTATGCTGCTACTTCATGTCTTATCCTCCAGTCACCTCAAGAGCTGCACTCACTTTTCTGCTGTTACATTGTGTCTTATCCTCCAGTCACCTCAAGAACTGCACTCACTATTCTGCTGTTACATCATGTCTTATCCTCCAGTCACCTCCAGAGCTGCACTCACTATTCTGCTGTTACCTCATGTCCTATCTACCAGTCACCTCCAGAGCTGTACTGACTATTCTGCTGTTACATCGTGTCTTATCCTCCAGTCACCTCCAGAGCTGCACTCACTATTCTGCTGTTACATCGTGTCTTATACTTCAGTTACCTCCAGAGCTGCTGTCACTATTCTGCTGTTACATCATGTCTTATCCTCCAGTCACCTCCAGAGCTGCACTCACTATTCTGCTGTTACATCATGTCTTATCCTCCAGTCACCTCCAGAGCTGCAGTCACTATTCTGCTGTTACATCATGTCTTATCCTCCAGTCACCTCCAGAGCTGCAATCATTATTCTGCTGTTACATGGTGTCTTATCCTCCAGTCACCTCCAGAGCTGCAGTCACTATTCTGCTGTTACATCTTGTTTTGTCCTCCAGTCACCTCCAGAGCTGCACTCACTATTATGCTGTTACTTCATGTCTTATCCTCTAGTCACCTCAAGAGCTGCACTCACTTTTCTGCTGTTACATCGTGTCTTATCCTCCAGTTACCTCCAGAGCTGCAGTCACTATTCTGCTGTTTCATCGTGTCTTATCCTCCAGTTATCTCCAGAGCTGCAGTCACTATTCTGCTGTTACATCATGTCTTATCCTCCAGTCACCTCCAGAGCTGCACTCACTATTCTGCTGTTACATCATGTCCTATCTACCAGTCCCCTCCAGAGCTGCAGTCACTATTCTTATGTTACATCAGGTCTTATCCTCCAGTCACCTCCAGAGCTGCACTCACTATTCTGCTGTTACATCATGTCTTATCCTCCAGTCACCTCTAGAGCTGCACTCACTATTCTGCTGTTACCTCATGTCCTATCTACCAGTCACCTCCAGAGCTGCACTGACTATTCTGCTGTTACATCGTGTCTTATCCTCCAGTCACCTCCAGAGCTGCACTCACTATTCTGCTGTTACATCGTGTCTTATACTCCAGTTACCTCCAGAGCTGCTGTCACTATTCTGCTGTTACATCATGTCTTATCCTCCAGTCACCTCCAGAGCTGCACTCACTATTCTGCTTTTACATCATGTCTTATCCTCCAGTCACCTCCAGAGCTGCAGTCACTATTCTGCTGTTACATCATCTATTATCCTCCAGTCACCTCCAGAGCTACAGTCACTATTCTACTGTTACATCGTGTATTATCCTCCAGTTACCTCCAGAGCTGAATTCACCATTCTGCTGTTACATCATGTCTTATCTTCCTGTCACCTCCAGAGTTGCAGTCACTATTCTGCTGTTACATCAGGTCTTATCCTCCAGTCACCTCCAGAGCTGCAATCATTATTCTGCTGTTACATGGTGTCTTATCCTCCAGTCACCTCCAGAGCTGCAGTCACTATTCTGCTGTTACATCGTGTTTTGTCCTCCAGTCACCTCCAGAGCTGCACTCACTATTATGCTGTTACTTCATGTCTTATCCTCTAGTCACCTCAAGAGCTGCACTCACTTTTCTGCTGTTACATCGTGTCTTATTCTCCAGTTACCTCCAGAGCTGCAGTCACTATTCTGCTGTTTCATCGTGTCTTATCCTCCAGTTATCTCCAGAGCTGCAGTCACTATTCTGCTGTTACATCATGTCTTATCCTCCAGTCACCTCCAGAGCTGCACTCACTATTCTGCTGTTACATCATGTCCTATCTACCAGTCCCCTCCAGAGCTGCAGTCACTATTCTTATGTTACATCAGGTCTTATCCTCCAGTCACCTCCAGAGCTGCAGTCACTATTCTGCTGTTACATCGTGTCTTATTCTCCAGTTACCTCCAGAGCTGCAGTCACTATTCTGCTGTTACATCATGTCTTATCCTCCAGTCACCTCCAGAACTGCACTCACTATTCTGTTGTTACATCATGTCCTATCTACCACTCACCTCCAGAGCTGCACTCACTATTCTGATGTTACATCAGGTCTTATCCTCCAGTCACCTCCAGAGCTGCAATCATTATTCTGCTGTTACATCGTGTCTTATCCTCCTGTCACCTCCAGAGCTGCAATGACTATTCTACTGTTACATTATGTCTTATCCTCCAGTCACCTCCAGAGCTGCAGTCACTATTCTGCTGTTACATTATCTATTATCCTCCAGTCACCTCCAGAGCTGCACTCAATATTCTGCTGTTACATCGTGTCTTATCCTCCAGTCACCTCCAGAGCTGCTGTCACTATTCTGCCGTTACATCGTGTCTTATCCTCCAGTCACCTCCAGAGCTGCAGTCACTATTCTACTGTTACATGGTGTCTTATCCTCCAGTCACCTCCAGAGCTGCACTCACTATTCTGCTGTTTTATCGTGTCTTATCCTCCAGCCACCTCCAGAGCTGCACTCACTATTCTGCTGTTACATCATGTGTTATCTTCCTGTCACCTCCAGAGCTGCAGTCACTATTCTGCTGTTACATCAGGTCTTATCCTCCAGTCACCTCCAGAGCTGCAATCATTATTCTGCTGTTACATCTTGTCTTATCCTCCTGTCACCTCCAGAGCTGCAATCACTATTCTATTGTTACATCCTGTCTTATCCTCCAGTCACCTCCAGAGCTGCAGTCACTATTCTGCTGTTACATCATCTATATTCCTCCAATCACCTCAAGAGCTGCACTCTCTATTCTGCTGTTACTTCGTATGTTATCGTCCAGTCAACTCCAGAGCTGCACTCTCTATTCTGCTGTTACTTAATGTCTTATCCTTCAGTCACCTCCAGAGCTGCAGTCACTGTTCTGCTGTTACATCATGTCTTATCCTCCAGCCACCTCCAGAGCTGCACTCACTATTCTGCTGTTACATCATGTCTTATCCTCCAGTCACCTCCAGAGCTGCACTCACTATTCTGCTGTTACCTCATGTTCTATCTACCAGTCACCTCCAGAGCTGCACTGACTATTCAGCTGTTACATCGTGTCTTATCCTCCAGTCACCTCCAGAGCTGCACTCACTATTCGGCTGTTACATCGTGTCTTATACTCCAGTTACCTCCAGAGCTGCTGTCACTATTCTGCTGTTACATCAGGTCTTATCCTCCAGTCACCTCCAGAGCTGCAATCATTATTCTGCTGTTACATCGTGTCTTATCCTCCTGTCACCTCCAGAGCTGCAGTCACTATTCTGTTGTTACATCATCTATATTCCTCCAATCACCTCAAGAGCTGCACTCTCTATTCTGCTGTTACATCGTATCTTATCGTCCAGTCAACTCCAGAGCTGTACTCACTATTCTGCTGTTAATCATGTCTTATCCTTCAGTCACCTCCAGAGCTGCAGTCACTGTTCTGCTGTTACATCATGTCTTATCCTCCAGTCACCTCCAGAGCTGCAGTCACTATTCTGCCGTTACATCGTGTCTTATCCTCCAGTCACCTCCAGAGCTGCAGTCACTATTCTGCTGTTACATCGTGTCTTATCCTCCATTCACCTCCAGAGATGCAATCACTGTTCTGCTGTTACATGGTGTCTTATCCTCCAGTCACCTCCAGAGCTGCAGTCACTATTCTGCTGTTACATCGTGTTTTGTCCTCCAGTCACCTCCAGAGCTGCACTCACTATTATGCTGTTACTTCATGTCTTATCCTCCAGTCACCTCAAGAGCTGCACTCCCTTTTCTGCTGTTACATCGTGTCTTATCCTCCAGTCACCTCAAGAGCTGCACTCACTATTCTGCTGTTACATCATGTCTTATCCTCCAGTCACCTCCAGAGCTGCACTCACTATTCTGCTGTTACCTCATGTCCTATCTACCAGTCACCTCCAGAGCTGCACTGACTATTCTGCTGTTACATCGTGTCTTATCCTCCAGTCACCTCCAGAGCTGCACTCACTATTCTGCTGTTTCATCGTGTCTTATCCTCCAGTTACCTCCAGAGCTGCAGTCACTATTCTGCTGTTACATCATGTCTTATCCTCCAGTCACCTCCAGAGCTGCACTGACTATTCTGCTGTTACATCGTGTCTTATCCTCCAGTCACCTCCAGAGCTGCAGTCACTATTCTGCTGTTACATCGTGTCTTATTCTCCAGTTACCTCCAGAGCTGCAGTCACTATTCTGCTGTTACATCATGTCTTATCCTCCAGTCACCTCCAGCGCTGCACTCACTATTCTGTTGTTACATCATGTCCTATCTACCAGTCACCTCCAGAGCTGCACTCACTATTCTGATGTTACATCAGGTCTTATCCTCCAGTCACCTCCAGAGCTGCAATCATTATTTGCTGTTACATCGTGTCTTATCCTCCTGTCACCTCCAGAGCTGCAATCACTATTCTGCTGTTACATTATCTATTATCCTCCAGTCACCTCCAGAGCTGCACTCACTATTCTGCTGTTACATCGTGTCTTATCCTCCAGTCACCTCCAGAGCTGCACTCACTATTCTACTTTTACTTCATGTCTTATCTTTCAGTCACCTCCAGAGCTGCAGTCACTATTCTGCTGTTACTTCATGTCTTATCCTCCAGCCACCTCCAGAGCTGCACTCAATATTCTGCTGTTACTTCAAGTCTTATCCTCCAGTCACCTCCAGAGCGGCAGTCACTCTTCTGCTGTTACATCGTGTCTTATCCTCCAGTCACCTCCAGAGCTGCTGTCACTATTCTGCCTTTACATCGTGTCTTATCCTCCAGTCACCTCCAGAGCTGCAGTCACTATTCTACTGTTACATGGTGTCTTATCCTCCAGTCACCTCCAGAGCTGCACTCACTATTCTGCTGTTTCATCGTGTCTTATCCTCCAGTCACCTCCAGAGCTGCTGTCACTATTCTGCCGTTACATCGTGTCTTATCCTCCAGTCACCTCCAGAGCTGCAGTCTTTTATCTACTGTTACATCCTGTCTTATCCTCCAGTCACCTCCAGAGCTGCAGTCACTATTCTGCTGTTATATCATGTCTTATCCTCCAGTCACCTCCAGAGCTGCACTCACTATTCTGCTGTTACATCCAGGGCTGTGGAGTCGGAGTCGTGGAGTCAGAGTTAGTTTTGGTTGGAGTCGGAGTCGGTAGAAATGTACCGACTCCAGCTTTAAAAAAATATATTAATATTTCATAGTTGAACTTTCATATGAATTTTATAAATGTTACTTAAATATATATGCTCTATCAAACTATGAACAACAGTGATAAGCAGTTCTGCTGGAGATAGAGACATTTCTTACTTCTTGTGTGTCACTGTTCTCCACTGCCCTTATCTAATCTTATACTTGGTTAACCTCATGCTGCCCCAACCCCCCTACTTACAATGTATGAAACTGAAAGTGAAAATGTGTTGCAAATTCTTAGTAGTAAAGCTCCTCCTCTAGACTAGATGTTTACTAGGTGTGCGTCTTCCAAGCATCTCACAGCTGCTACTCAGAAGAGGAAGACTGTAAGAAGTATAATCCTTTCATCAAACTTTGCATCAGTTAACTGTGAGTACATGAGGAATAACAGTATTACTGACCACTATATCAGTTGTACGACCTGGCAATAATTTTGTACAATTGTTTTTAGGAAAAACAATTGTCATTTGGATTGTGAAACGCAGAATTAAAAACCTGAGAATGTCAAAGAAGCGTCACATTAAATCAGCTGTATTTGAACATTTCACCATCACTCAAGATAGAAAACATTATGTCTGTCAGTGTATGACAAATGATCCAGACGAAAACAAATGCTGTGAAGCCAAGATCAGTGCATATTCAGACAAAGATAAAAATGCTCCTACCAGAGCTTCTAATCTAAAGAGACATTTACAGTGCTTTCATCCAGAAGTACTGAAAGCAGTGGATGAGAAAGACTGCATCCAAACCAATGAACCAGTGCCCAGCTCTTCCAGCCAAACAAAGGAGCAGAGAACTTTGCAGCCATCAGTTGCAAGATATTTTGTCAGTGACAAAGTTACTGTGACAATGAGAGTAGATACATTTAAAAAAACAGATCATAAAGCTAGTTGTAAAGGATAGTGTGCCTATTTCATTATTTTCACGACCAGCTTTTATGTGTCTGAATGGGGAAATGGCCCGCAAGCTTGGTGTTTCTCTGGAGAGAGAGAGTATTAGAAAATTAGTAATCGAAGAAGCTTTTAAACAAAAGGAAGAACTTAAAAAAACTCTCAAGGGACGCTTTCTGCTTCTTAAAATGGATGCCTGCACACGTCACAGAGTGAACTATTTTGCCATCAATGTCCGATTTGTTTGTGACAAAAATGAAATAGTTACCAAGACATTGGCAGTAAAAGACACCAAAGCTCATCACACCAGTGAGTTTCTCCAGGTCTTGGTGGGAAAGGTTCTGCAAGACTATGAACTTAAAAAAGAGCAAGTTCAATGCTTCAAATATGATAAGTACTATTAAGCTAATGAATGAGAGTAATGATGGTGACCAGCAGCTAGAAGAACATTCTGGGTCCACAGACACAGAAATGTTTGAAATAGAGGAACACAGTATTGTAACTGAGGAGCAAACTGAAGTTGCTTCAGATGAACAGCAACATGATAGTTTAGATGATCTTGTTGAAACTGTGACAATCCGTTCTTTCATTCATCACATGCGCTGTGTTGTGCATACGCTACAGCTGGCTATAAGAGACAGTCTGCAAGAAGGACATGCTGCTGCACTGATTGGCAAGGGGAGAAAATTGGCTACTGTTGCCAGAACCCCTAAAGTTGACTCAATTTTGAAGAGACGTGCTGGAAAAGGGGCAATTATTGATCAAGCCACACGATGGGGCAGTACTTACTTAATGATTCAGCGCTTGGTTGAACTGAAAACCTTTCTTGTAGACATGGCTAACCCTCAACTGACGCTAAATGAAAGTCAGTGGAATCAGGTGACTGAGCTGGAAAAATTGCTAGAGCACCCATTTACAGTGATTAAAAAATGACAAGCAGAGGACTTAACTCCAGGTATTTTCTTAAAGGAGTGGAAGAACCTGATGTTTCGCCTGTCCCAAAGAGGAGGGTTAATTGCAAGTGGCATTGCTACATCAATGAAAGGAGAGAGGAGCTACTATTACAAAATACCATTCTTTTGGCAGCTGTTTATGTAGACCCAATGCATCGGATTCTTCTAGATGATCAACAGCTAACTAAAGGAAAAGAAGCTCTGTTTGAAATAGCAGTAAGGATGAAAGGGTTGCAGAACAGTCAGGAGGAACAAGAAGAGCTTGGTCGTCCTGCCACATCTTCACCCTCATCATCAACTGATGAAGAATTTAATTTCGAAAAATATTTGGATCACAAGGACCGTGCAAAGCGTTCCCGCATAGAAGAAGAGTCATCCCCATCAAAGAACACAGCCAGTACATTTCAGCAGAATTTTTCATGTGCACTAAAAGAAATTGAGAAATTTGACCGTTCATCAAAAATAACAGTGCAACAAGCGATTCCTCTGTATCCTGACATTGTCAGAGATGTTGCCCGAGTGGTTACTGCTTTGCCACCAACCCAAGTTAGTGTAGAGAGGTTGTTCTCTGCTCTCAAAATAATTAGATCAGATTTGAGGGCATCCATGAAGGAGGATCTGACAGAGGCAATACTTTTTCTGAGGACAAATTTATAGATTTCTTCTTATTAACTGCATAACAGTGTTTATTGCATATTTACTTACAAAAGTTTAGAAAAGTTTATAAAAGTTATTTGCTATATTCTAATTGTATTCTAATAAATATAGTTTTTGCTCTAAGTGGTCTGATTACTTATATGATGGTGAGAAACTGAATAAGCACGATGTTAATATTTTACAACAGTAAATTTATTGTTACGAATTGGCCATTTATGAAGGAGTAGGAGCCGGAGTAGGAGTCGGAACCTGATAAAATCCAGGAGTCGGAGTCGCAACTGTGGCTTACCGACTCCACAGCCCTGGTGAGCACGCAGCCTAACTCTTCAAAGGTGTTGTCCATGATTAGAAACTTGTGTTTTTTTGTCTACAAACAGCACCACAACCTGTCTACAGGTTCTGTGTGGTATTGCAGCTCAGCTCCATTTATTTCAGTAGAGCTGAAGTCCAATGCCAGTCACAATCTATGGACAGATGTGATATTGCTTTTGAAAGAAAACAATAATGTTTTTCTAATCCTGTATGTGAAGATCTGAGGTTGTGGGTTGCAATAATCACCTAGACAAGTTAATGATGCAACAATAGTTTATCTCTTACATCCAAGGTTTTACTACAACTCTAGGTAAATGGCCAAAATACATTGCCCCCAGTGCACAAGATACCCTTCCTGGGGCGGTAGTTCAACTGCCTTTGTACCAGGCGATACTCACTGTTTCCCAACTTTTGGTTGGCTCACAGATTTCGTATCGCCAACCAGTATAGTTTGTATTCACATTCCTCGCTCCTCCAGACGACAAGATAAAACAATAGAGACACCGGTATCCAGTAGCAACAGTCCTTAAGAAAGTTCATCAAATCCAGACGACAGATTCCACAACTGTAGCACATTTATCCAGCCCAGTGATCAACCGATCTTCAAACTCCATAGGCCATTCATCCATGGGTCCAGGACCTCAGCCTAGATCCTTTCCCTTCAACGTCATTTCACCAACTTCCTAAACATGGGGCTTTTTTTCCTCCCTTCATGGGAGCATTTGAGGGTCATCAGAGAGGTTCACATACAGCTATTTGAATTGGTTTTAAAAATAATATTTTTCTTTCATATATTTTCACGTTTTGGGTGCAGTTTTTGTTTATGTCCTAGATCATATTTATGACTTTTTAGCATTGTATAAATAAAGGTTACATTTTATTATTAGATCCCTTTATGATTTCTGACTTTTTGAGACCTCTATATACATTTGACCAATAACCTGCAGATTAACTGCATATCTGCAGGTTAATAGCCTTTCTTTCACGTGACAGGTTCCCTTGTAGGGTTGTCGTATGAATGCAGTCCTTAATAAACCCAATCCTGTCTATGCTATATATACCCCTGTCCAGATCTATATTATAAAAGTATACAGTTGACATCTATCTGATGGATATATTTTTTTGCCAAACCTGTTTTCTAGTTGGCCCGTTATATTCATGCTGCAGCGTGGACTTACTTTACAGAGTGTTTTTATAGCAGCGTG
Organism: Phyllobates terribilis; assembly: GCF_046119375.1. Taxonomy (NCBI): domain Eukaryota; kingdom Metazoa; phylum Chordata; class Amphibia; order Anura; family Dendrobatidae; genus Phyllobates; species Phyllobates terribilis. The sequence continues at coordinate 1,113,533 of NW_027363127.1, forward strand.
CTTTAGTAGAGGCATTTCCATGGGGATTTTTCACTTGATGTGATATGCATGTAACATTTTACTGTATATGCTGTGCTGCCAATGTGGTTTTCTGTAAAAAGATGTAGTAAATTAATTATTAAAACACTGCGCTACGACAGCCATCAATTAGATCCCATAATGATACAATAACCAGTACAGTTCTATTATCCTCATGTAGCGCCGGCGTCCCTGCCCTCTGCTAGGCAGGGACGCTGTTCCCCTCACCTCTCTGCTCCGTGCCCGGCGTCCTCCTTCCGCTCTGCTGGCAGCGCGCGCTCCTTCCCGGCCACTGTGCTTAGGGCGCGCGCGCTCTCCCTCCCTCTTAAAGGGGCCGCGCGCGCCGTCCTAAGGAGTCCCCGGCCAATGGCCGGAGGACTTCACCATATATAAGGCACCTCCTCCAAAATGGAGGTGCCCGAGCAATGTTGTTGCACTGTTCACTACTCTGCTTCAGCCCTCAGGTCCCGTTGCCAGTTACCTGCCAGATTCCTGCCAGCTTGCTGTCTTATTCCTGCCTGATATTCTGCTACCTGCCTGCTAGCCTGTGGTCCGACGGTCTGCCTTGCAACTCCTGTCAGTCTGTCTAAGGACCAGCTTGCCCGCTCACCTGGGAGCGCACATCAACTACCTGCCTGCTTGCCTGAGGTCCGACGGTCTGCCTTCCAACTCTTGTCAGTCTGTCTATGGACCAGCTTGCCCGCTCACCTGGGAGCGCACATCTGCTACCTGCCTGCTAGCCTACCTGGAGGCTCCGCCGTCACGTGCTGTGACCACCCGCCTGTCCAGAGACTTCTGCCCGCTCACCTGGGAGCGCTCATCTGCCGCCTGTCTGTTGGTCTTCCTGGAGGCTCCGCCGTCACATGCTGTGACCACCCGTTTATCCAGAGACTCTCGCCTGCTCACCTGGGAGCTCACGTCTACCATCAGCCGCCACAGGTCGTACCAACCCTTTACCCAGAGACTGCCCCGGTCACTTGCCGTGACCATCTGCCCGTTCCCCCAGAGACTGCCCCGGTCACTTGCCGTGACCATCTGCCCGTTCATCCAGAGACTGCCCCGGTCACTTGCCGTGACCATCTGCCCGTTCATCCAGAGACTGCCCCGGTCACTTGCCGTGACCTCCTGCCCGTTCTTCTAGAGACTGTCCCGGTCACCTGCTGTGACTGCCTGCCTGGTCGCCACCCGCTCCCTTACAAGGACCGCCCCCTTGTATAGTAGCTCAGAGGTTCCGCCTCCCAGACCCGTTACAGTTTGCTCGGGCCATGGAACCCGGTGGCACCCAAGCTCCCTCGCTCTCGGACCTGTGTCATGAACTGTCCCGTCAGAGGTCCCAACAGGAGTCCATCCTGGGCCACCTGCGGAATGTCAATTCTCGCCTGGACACTCTGATTGCTCCGCCAGCAACCTCCGCCAGTGCCATGACTCGCAATCCGGCAGCTCCGCTGCCCACTAATACCATGGTATCCTACCCCGGACCCCGGCTTTCTGCACCTCCTCGCTTCGGAGGCGACTCCGCCCAGGCTTGGGGCTTCATAAATCAGTGCACCCTGCACTTTGAACTCCTGTCCCACCAGTTTAACTCCGACCGGGCCAAAATTGCCTTCATCATGTCCCATCTCACCGGGGAGGCCCTGGCCTGGCTAAATCCTCTATGGGAGAGAGGAGACCCCCTGGTGTCTGACTTGCCTGCCTTTCTCACGGCTTTCCGGAAAGTCTTCGACGAACCCGGACGGAAGACCTGATCCGCATCATCACTGCTACGCCTCCGTCAGGGAAGTCTCACCGTGGGCTGGCCTGGGATAACGACGCTCTGGTATCCGTCTTCTGGGAGGGTCTGTCCGGCCGTATTAAAGATGAACTTGCCGGTCGGGACATTCCTACCACTCTCGATGACCTAATAACTCTTGCCACCCGGATTGACCTACGGTTCCAGGAGCGTGCCAAAGAGGTCACCCGTGAGAGGAGGTTTCCACGTCTAGCTCCTACTTTTCAGAAATCCGTCTCTCCCCAGGTACACTCTCCTGAGCCTATGCAGGTCGACCAGACCAAGATGGTCAAAACCCGTCAGGACTTACGCCGTGCCGAGGGGAGCTGCTTCTACTGTGGCAGTAAGGAGCACCGGATCCGTGCCTGCCCGGAGAGGTCGGGAAACGCCTGTGTCTAGGTTCGCTCAGAGAGGTCGACCTAGACAAGAATAAATCCTCTCCATCTCTGCTGCTGCCAGTCTCAATCGTCTGCGGGGAGAACCGTTATTTCGAACTAGCCCAACTTGACTCTGGAGCAGCCCGGAATCTTATTTCACAGTCCCTGGTAGAGAAATACCGCATCCCCACCAAACCTCTGGCTGTACCCTTGTCTGTTGCTGCCGTGGATGGGGGTCTCTTACCACGCCCCATCCAACTCATCACCGAATCCATTACTCTGCAGGTGGGAATGCTGCATTCTGAGAGTATCTCCTTTCATGTTCTGCCTGGACTCTCTCACGCCCTCTTGCTAGGTCTACCTTGGCTCCAGAGACATGCACCCGTGCTTGACTGGCAGACCGGAGAAGTCCTTCGCTGGGGACAGGACTGCCATAAGACCTGTCTGGTTCCCGTCCATCCCGTCCGTCCTTCTCCTACCCCAGCTAATCTACCTGGACTTCCGATTCCTTATTGGTCTTATGCTGATGTCTTTAATAAAAAGGAGGCAGAGACACTACCCCCTCATAGACCATACGACTGCCCTATCGACCTGTTACTCGGTACTACTCCTCCCCGTGGGCGTATTTATCCATTATCCGCTGCTGAGACCCGGTCGATGTCCGAATATATTGAGGAGAATCTGGCCAGGGGATTCATCCGGAAATCTACCTCCCCGGCGGGAGCAGGCTTCTTTTTCGTCAAAAAGAAGGACGGCTCTCTCCGTCCCTGTATAGACTATAGAGGCCTTAACCAGATCACGGTGAAGAATAAGCACCCCCTTCCGCTCATTCCGGAGTTATTTGATCGTCTGAGGGGGGCTAGAATCTTCACCAAACTGGACCTCCGAGGGGCGTACAACCTGGTTCGTATCCGTCAGGGGGATGAATGGAAGACGGCATTCAACACCCGGGACGGCCACTATGAATATCTGGTAATGCCCTTTGGTCTCTGTAACGCTCCTGCCGTCTTTCAAGAGTTGGTCAATGACATCTTCCGGGACCTTCTCTACTCCTGCGTAGTGGTGTACCTGGACGACATCTTGGTCTTCTCTCCGGATCTCCAGACTCACCGGAGGGACGTTCGTCAGGTCCTGCTCAGGCTCAGGCAGAATCACCTCTTCGCTAAATACGAGAAGTGCCTCTTTGAGCAGACCTCGCTTCCGTTTTTGGGCTACATTATTTCTCAGACCGGCCTACGAATGGATCCAGAGAAACTGTCTGCCATCGAGAAATGGCCTCGACCGGAGGGGTTGAAGGCCATTCAGCGGTTCCTGGGCTTCGCCAACTACTACCGCCTCTTCATACCGCACTTCTCTTCCCGGACTGCCCCAATTTCCGCGCTCACCCGTAAGGGTACTAATCCCAAAGAGTGGCCGCCCGAAGCAGAGGAGGCCTTTCTTTCCTTAAAACAGGCCTTCTCTTCCGCCCCGGTGCTGCATCGCCCGGACGGCAACAAGCAGTTCTTCCTGGAAGTTGACGCCTCCTCCTCTGGAGCCGGAGCGGTACTTACTCAAAAATCATCTTCCGGGAGGATGGTAACTTGCGGCTTCTTCTCTAAACTCTTCTCCTCCTCAGAGCGCAATTATTCCATAGGAGACCGAGAGTTATTGGCCATCAAACTGGCATTGGAGGAGTGGCGTTACCTGCTCGAGGGGGCTCTTCACCCGGTAATAATTTACACTGACCACAAGAACTTGGCTTACCTCCAGCATGCCCAGAGACTTAACCCGCGCCAAGCCCGGTGGTCCTTGTTTTTTGCTCGCTTTGATTTTGTTCTTCATTTTCGCCCGGCTGACAAAAACGTCAAGGCGGACGCCTTGTCTCGATCCTTTCTGGTGTCTGATCTCGAGGAAGATCCGAAACACATCATCGATCCCACCAGAGTAATGCAGGTGGCTCCCGTGAGTCTAAATCGTCTCCCTCCCGGAAAGACGTTCGTATCCGTACCTGATCGGGAGAAGATCCTTCACTGGGGTCACTCGTCTAAACTGGCTGGCCACGCCGGTCAGAAAAAGACCCTCCAGCTTATTACCCGGCACTACTGGTGGCCTACCCTGCACAAGGACGTAATAGACTTTGTTTCTGCCTGTGTGTCCTGCGCCCGCAACAAGGTTCCGAGACATCTGCCAGCCGGTCGCCTCCTTCCGCTTTCTGTACCTGCTGCCCCCTGGCAGCATATAGCAATGGACTTTATAACTGACCTCCCAGTCTCTGCCGGTTGTACGGTCATTTGGGTGGTCGCTGACCGCTTCTCCAAGATGGCTCATTTCGTTCCCCTGCCAGGCCTCCCGTCTGCACCCGAGCTAGCTAAAGACTTTATTCGTCACATCTTTCGTCTTCATGGCCTGCCCCTCCACATCGTGTCGGATCGTGGGGTACAGTTCACCTCACGCTTCTGGAGAGCCACTTGTAAACTGCTAGACGTCACCCTGGACTTCTCTTCCGCTTACCACCCACAGTCCAATGGTCAAGTGGAGCGGATCAATCAGAACCTGACCAGTTACCTCCGGCACTTCGTTAATGCCCATCATTCAGACTGGGTGGATCTCCTACCATGGGCCGAGTTCTCTTATAACAATCACGAGAGCGAATCCTCCTCCAAATCCCCGTTTTTTGTAGTCTTCGGTCAGCATCCTCGGATTCCTTTTCCTGTCTCCACCTCTGTGGACAACCCGGCTGCGGAATCTCTCGTTAGCAAATTTTCCTCCATTTGGGAGAGTACCCGATCCGCACTCCTTCAGTCGTCCGAACGGATGAAAAGACACGCTGACAAAAAACGCCTGGATCCTCCACAATTTCGTCCTGGAGATAAAGTCTGGCTCTCATCTAAATATGTCCGACTCAAGATACCTTCTTACAAGTTAGGGCCTCGGTTCATCGGTCCTCTGGAGGTCATCAGTCAGATCAACCCGGTGGCCTATAAATTGAAACTCCCGGCCAACTTACGGATCCCTAACTCCTTCCATGTATCTCTCCTCAAACCTGTGGTACTTAACTCTTTTTCCAAGTCTACAGGTACGCCTCCTGCTCCGGTTTCTGCTGAGGACGAGTTTGAGGTAGAGAACATTCTTGCCACCAAAAGGGTAAGAGGAAAGACCTTTTTTCTAGTAGATTGGAAGGGGTTTGGTCCTGAGGAGAGAACGTGGGAGCCCCGGGAGAACATCCATGCCCCGCTCATCCTTGCTAAATTTCTGTCTGGCCTAAAAAATGGGGGGCCTAAAGGGGGGGGTACTGTAGCGCCGGCGTCCCTGCCCTCTGCTAGGCAGGGACGCTGTTCCCCTCACCTCTCTGCTCCGTGCCCGGCGTCCTCCTCCCGCTCTGCTGGCAGCGCGCGCTCCTTCCCGGCCACTGTGCTTAGGGCGCGCGCGCGTGCTCTCCCTCCCTCTTAAAGGGGCCGCGCGCGCCGTCCTAAGGAGTCCCCGGCCAATGGCCGGAGGACTTCACCATATATAAGGCACCTCCTCCAAAATGGAGGTGCCCGAGCAATGTTGTTGCACTGTTCACTACTCTGCTTCAGCCCTCAGGTCCCGTTGCCAGTTACCTGCCAGATTCCTGCCAGCTTGCTGTCTTATTCCTGCCTGATATTCTGCTACCTGCCTGCTAGCCTGTGGTCCGACGGTCTGCCTTGCAACTCCTGTCAGTCTGTCTAAGGACCAGCTTGCCCGCTCACCTGGGAGCGCACATCAACTACCTGCCTGCTTGCCTGAGGTCCGACGGTCTGCCTTCCAACTCTTGTCAGTCTGTCTATGGACCAGCTTGCCCGCTCACCTGGGAGCGCACATCTGCTACCTGCCTGCTAGCCTACCTGGAGGCTCCGCCGTCACGTGCTGTGACCACCCGCCTGTCCAGAGACTTCTGCCCGCTCACCTGGGAGCGCTCATCTGCCGCCTGTCTGTTGGTCTTCCTGGAGGCTCCGCCGTCACATGCTGTGACCACCCGTTTATCCAGAGACTCTCGCCTGCTCACCTGGGAGCTCACGTCTACCATCAGCCGCCACAGGTCGTACCAACCCTTTACCCAGAGACTGCCCCGGTCACTTGCCGTAACCATCTGCCCGTTCATCCAGAGACTGCCCCGGTCACTTGCCGTGACCATCTGCCCGTTCATCCAGAGACTGCCCCGGTCACTTGCCGTGACCATCTGCCCGTTCCCCCAGAGACTGCCCCGGTCACTTGCCGTGACCATCTGCCCGTTCATCCAGAGACTGCCCCGGTCACTTGCCGTGACCTCCTGCCCGTTCTTCTAGAGACTGTCCCGGTCACCTGCTGTGACTGCCTGCCTGGTCGCCACCCGCTCCCTTACAAGGACCGCCCCCTTGTATAGTAGCTCAGAGGTTCCGCCTCCCAGACCCGTTACACCTCATTAGACTGCGGTGTACACAGTTTATTGTATAGACCTTTGCTGCACAATGGGACAGTGTTCATTTATGTATAATAATCCATAGATGTGGGACAGGTCCATAGGGATATGTACAAACACCCTCCATATAAATGTGCACATATAAGCTAACACTGCCCCCTACAGCTTCAGTGGCTGATCTCAGGTGCCCACAGGGAATCAGTGCCCATGTATTGTTAGTAGACTTCCATTGTAGTCTTTATTAACACATCTACAACCCTTTGTATTATTCTGAACCTCCATAGAAGTGAATGGAGAAAGCCTATCATGCACAGCCACTTCTATGTTCATATTAACTAGAGATACAGCCTTATCTCGATAGCTGCGGGGGGCTACAGAGGTGGAGCCAACATCTATTAGCCATTTATGGCTTCTTTGGTGGATATATCTGAGAGGGAAATAACCCTTTAATTGGGTTATCCACTACTAGACACCAACTATTGATGGGCCAAGGGAGGTGAGAAAACTAAAAGAAATTGATATCTCCAGACCAGCGCTGCATACCCCACTGGTTACATGAGGTTAACAACCAGTGGGGGCAACGCATGAGTGTTGCAGCTTCTGATTGGTTGCAGCATTCATATTTCATCTAAGCCAGAAGAAGTAGTGCTCACATGACACCCCTGCCTGATGTTGATGTCAGAATATTAGCGGGATACACAACAATGAGTATAAGAGGGCACTGGTTTGGGAGGTGATTTGGGGATTTTTTTATATTTTCCCCTTCCTAGGTCCACAAATAAGACCCTACAAGTTCCAGGTAACATAGGTACACAGAACACCCTTTTTGGGCTGTGCATCTTCTCTATATACAGTGGGGAAAAAAGTAAACTGCTCAAAAAAATAAAGGGAGCACTTAAACAACAGAATATAACTCCAAGTAAATCAAACTTCTGTGAAATCAAACTGTCCACTTAGGAAGCAACACTGATTGACAATCAATTTCACATGCTGTTGTGCAAATGGAATACACAATAGATGGAAATTATTGGCAATTATTAAGACACCCTCAATAAAGGAGTGGTTCTGCAGGTGGGGACCACAGATCACATCTCAGTACCAATGCTTTCTGGCTGATGTTTTGGTCACTTTTGAATGTTGGTTGTGCTTTCACACTCGTGGTAGCATGAGACGGACTCTACAACCCACAGAAGTTGCTCAGGTAGTGCAGCTCATCCAACATGGCACATCAATGCAAGCTGTGGCAAGAAGGTTTGCTGCATCTGTCAGCGTAGTGTCCAGAGGCTGGAGGCGCTGCCAGGAGACAGGCCAGTACACCAGGAGACGTGGAGGGGGCCGTAGGAGGGCAACAACCCAGCAGCAGGACCGCTACCTCCGCCTTTGTGCAAGGAGGAACAGGAGGAGCACTGCCAGAGTCCTTCAAAATGACCTCCAGCAGGCCACAAATGTGCATGTGTCTGCACCAACGGTTTGAAACAGACTCCATGAGGGTGGTATGAGGGCCTGACGTCCACAGATGGGGGTGGTGCTCACAGCCCAACACCGTGAAGGACACTTGGCATTTTCCACAGAACACCAGGATTGGCAAAGTCGCCACTGGCACCCTGTGCTCTTCATAGATGAAAGCAGGTTCACACTGAGCTCATGCGACAGACGAGACAGAGTCTGGAGACGCCGTGGAGAGCGCATAGTGGGTAAACAACCTTACGCGGTGAAATGAGCTGCATCTGGATCTCGTCCACCTAAAGGGACTGTCAGCACAGAATGACTGTTCAAACTAAGTCCCAACTCTCGGTGCTTCGGGGCCAATCATTTATATACACCTTCCCATCTGCTTGTTTTCCCTCTATCCACACCCTCCTCTTCTTTGATTGACAGCTCTGGCTTCATAGAACCAGAGAAGGAAGGAGACAGAGGTAAAACAAGCAGGTTGGAAGGTGTATATAAATGATTGGCCCACGCCGTGATCCATGGAGCGCTTGTACTTGGTTTCAACAGTCATTCTGTGCTGACAGTCCCTTTAAAATCAGTGTTTCCCAAACTCCAGTCCCCACGGCCCCCCACAGGTCATGTCTTCAGGATTTCTATAGTATTGCACAGGTGAGAGAATTCCTGATTCCTTGATGATACTTTCATCACATGTGTAATACTGAGGAAATCCTGAAAACCTGACCTGTTGGGGGCCATGAGGACTGGAGTTTGGGAAACACTGCCTTAAATGGAGCGGTGCTGCAGTTTTATTATTCAGCGATTAGCAGGATCCCCCAACAATTTCTTAAGCAATGAGAAAATGCAGTCCCTAATGATGTCCTCTGACAATAAGCGGATCACGGACAGCAGATGCATTGGGTTCTGCATTTCTTGGAGAATGGGATGGGGCAGCTTCTGTCTTCTCAGTGATACAATCAGGAAGGAGATGCAGCGTGAGACAATCCCTGTCTAGATCTTTGATCTGATCATCAATACAGAGGGCTGATTGGGGAAGACAGAGGGAAAGGCTAATAAGATTATTAAAAAAAAATTAGTTTTTCAGCTGGTACTTCCTCTGGGGTCAGTATGCCAACCTCATTGACTTCATAGCACTTGCCAGAGTGGGCAGACACGATTTATTGCCTTTACACACGTCACCTCCACACAGGGCGATGCTGGCTACCACGCCTCTGTAGTGATCAAACGCTGAGTCAAACAGCAGGGCTTTAAGAGGGCTGCCCTTTTCAATCTTGGGACTAAAACACAAAAATAAGACATCCTGTTAAGGGGTATAAAGGTAAGTAAACCGCGTTCAGTCCGGGGTGATGAATTCCAAAAGACAAAGTTTATTCTGCCATCACATAACGTTTCGACCTGTTATAGGTCTTTATCAAGTATATACAAAGACATACAGGGATACTGATCCCCCTGGTCAGTGGCCAGAACCCTGTAAATTCCCCTTAAATGGTCCAAAACTGAAACTGTGGGAACAATCGAATCCACTTAGGGTTCAGCAAACTTACAGTCAAGGGTTTGATAAAGTTATCTACACCCTTGTGTCTCCGGGAAGCATGGCGTACGTTCACGTGCTGAAAATGCCGACCAGTGCTGGAGTGAGCGGAGGTCCGCAGCTTGTGAAACTACAGATCCCAGCAGGCTGACGGTCTCTCATCAAGTTATGCTGGGAGTCGCAGTTTCACAAATAGTGCTAGAGGATCCATGTCAGAAATATGAGGCTGCCACTAGGGTTTCTCCCACAAATATGTAATCGGACGTGGAGCAGATCCGCACGTGGATGAGCCATATTCTCTATCTGTGAACATACTACTCTCCTTCACTCAGATTGTAAGTGGTTCTGCAGCGCATCTGTGCAGAGCAAGCTGTCAATCAAAATCCGGGCCAGGTTTACAGCCGTCACCTCCGATATAGTGAGCGGTGCTGTGATCCAAGACTGTAGCCGCTCTGTGCACAACGATGAGTGAAGGCCGGCGGCTGCAGGGAGGAAAGAAGTTAATTTTCTCCTGGTACCTGCATTATCAATAAGGCGGCCGGGCAACATTGTAACAATATTTATCTGCAGATTAACCCTATACCTGCAGGTACATAGCATTTTTCAAGGTGACAGGTTCCCTTTAATAAAGAGAAGATGGATAGAGCCGCATTAGTCCATACTCACAGTGGAAGCCTCCTGACAACTTCTTGAAGAACACTTTCCATATTTGTTCCAAGCTTTGCCGAGATCTAATAGAAATAAACAGAGAAATTAATTTCTTAATACAGTTTAGAACTCGGCTCCAATGAATCACAAGAAATGAAACCTGTTTGAAGCTGACAAGCAATCAAGCCCCTCCGTAAGCCACACAGAACATGGCTACTTATGTCATCTGCAGGTGATTAAAGGAACCTGTCATGTTGAAATGGTATAAGATCTGTAGGGGGATGTTGTAGAGCAGAGAAGTTGATCAGACTGATAGACATATCTGTGGGAAGAGAGTCAGTAAGACTTGCATTTTATGCAGAGAAAGTCCTGCCGTATGTACACTAGTCCAGTGGGCGGTCCTAAGTGATTGACAGTTCCCTGTATGACCATGCAGGCAAAGATAGCTGTCAATCACTAGCATGACCGCCCACTGGACTCATCTATACAAACAGCAGGATTCCACTGAATAAATTGATACAGGAAAAATATCTATCTTTGTACTGTGTTAGCCAGTAGATAGAAGAGTATTTAGATTTGAGAGTCCTCAGTGGTTGATACCTTTTAATGGCTAACGGAAAAGATGGTAACAAATTGCAAGCTTTCCAGACTACTCAGGTCTCAGGTCTGCCTGATGAAGAGGCCTGAGCAGTTTGGAAAGCTTGCAATTTGTTACCATCTTTTCAGTTAGCCATTAAAGGTATCAACCACTGAGGACTCTCAAATCTAATGAATGAATTACAATTTATACTGAATCTTCTCCCACAAACCTATATATCGTTCTGCTCAGTTTCTCATGGGTAAAACCTGTAAGTCTGAATGGGGCTGTAATGTTATTACAATCATGTTGTAATGGGGTTTGGGAGGTGGAACCTCTGAGCAACTATACAAGGGGGCGGTCCTTGTAAGGAAGCGGGTGGCTCCCAGGGAAGAAGGGCAGGTAGTCACAGCAAGTGACAGGGACAGTCTCTGGGTAGAAGGGCAGGTAGTCACGGCAAGTGACAGGGACAGTCTCTGGGTAGAAGGGCAGGTAGTCACGGCAAGTGACAGGGACAGTCTCTGGGTAGAAGGGCAGGTAGTCACGGCAAGTGACAGGGACAGTCTCTGGGTAGAAGGACAGCAGGCAGGTGGCTGGTGAGCGCTCCCAGGTGAGCAGGCGAGAGTCTCTGGACAGGCATGTGGTCACGGCAAGTGACGGCAGAGCCTCCAGGTAGACTAGCAGACAGGTAGCAGGTGGACGCTCCCAGTTGAGCGGGCAAGAGTTTCTGGACAGACAGGTGGTCACGGCAAGTGACGGCAGAGCCTCCAGGTAGACTAGCAGACAGGTAGCAGGTGGACGCTCCCAGTTGAGCGGGCAAGAGTCTCTGGACGGGCAGGTGGTCACGGCAAGTGACGGCAGAGCCTCCAGGTAGGCTAGCAGGCAGGTAGCAGGTGAGCGCTCCCAGGTGAGCGGGCAAGAGTCTCTGGACAGGCAGGTGGTCACGGCAAGTGACGGCAGAGCCTCCAGGTAGGCTAGCAGGCAGGTAGCAGGTGAGCGCTCCCAGGTGAGCGGGCAGGCTGGTCCATAGACAGACTGACAGGTGTCGGAAGGCAGACCGTCGGACCGCAGGCTTGCAAGCAGGTAAGCGGATATCAGGCAGGTATCAAGCAGGAATCTGGCAGGTAACAAGCAGGAATCTGGCAGGTGACTGGCAGGTAACTGGTAACGGGACCTGAGGGCTGAAGCAGAGTGAAGGCTTTGCAACAACATTGCTCGGGCACCTCCATTTTGGAGGAGGTGCCTTATATATGGTGAAGTCCTCCGGCCATTGGCCGGGGACTCCTTAGGACGGCGCTCGGTCCCTTTAAGAGAGGGGGAGCGCGCCCGCGCGCGCCCTAAGCACCGTGGCCGGGAAGCAGCGCGCGCTGCCAGCAGAGCGGGAGGAAGACACCGGGCACGGAGCGGAGAGGTGAGGGGAACAGCATCCCTGCCTAGCAGGAGGCAGGGACGCCGACGCTACAGTACCCCCCCCTTTAGGCCCCCCCTTTTTTATGCCAGAGAGAAATTTATCAAGGATGAGAGGGGCATGGATGTTCTCCCGGGGCTCCCACGTTCTCTCCTCAGGACTAAACCCCTTCCAATCTACCAGAAAAAAGGTTTTTCCTCTTACCCATTTGGTGGCCAGAATGTTCTCTACCTCAAACTCGTTCTCAGCGGAAACCGGAGCAGGGGGCGTACCTGTAGACTTGGAAAAAGAGTTAAGTACCACGGGTTTGAGGAGAGATACATGGAAGGAGTTAGGGATCCGTAAGTTGGCCGGGAGTTTCAATTTATAGGCCACCGGATTGATTTGTTTGATAACTTCCAGTGGGCCGATGAACCGAGGCCCTAACTTGTAGGAGGGAATCTTGAGCCGGACATACTTGGACGAGAGCCAGACTTTATCTCCAGGACGGAATTGTGGAGGATCCAGTCGTTTTTTGTCAGCGTGTTTTTTCATCCGCTCGGACGACTGAAGGAGTGCGGATCGGGTACTCTCCCAAATGGAGGAGAATTTGCTAATGAGAGATTCCGCAGCCGGATTGTCCACCGAGGTGGAGACGGGAAATGGGATCCGAGGATGCTGACCGAAGACTACAAAAAGCGGGGATTTGGAGGAAGATTCGCTCTCGTGATTATTGTAAGAGAATTCAGCCCATGGTAGGAGATCCACCCAGTCCGAATGGTGGGCATTAACGAAGTGCCGGAGGTAACTGGTCAGGATCTGATTGATCCGCTCCACTTGCCCATTGGACTGTGGGTGGTAAGTTGAGGAGAAGTCCAGGGTAACGTCAAGCAGCTTACATGTGGCTCTCCAGAAGCGTGAGGTGAACTGAACCCCACGATCTGACACGATGTGGAGGGGCAGGCCATGGAGACGGAAGATGTGGCGGATAAAGTCTTTAGCCAGTTCGGGTGCAGACGGGAGACCCTGCAGGGGAATGAAGTGCGCCATCTTGGAAAAGCGGTCAGCGACCACCCAAATGACCGTACAACCGGCAGAGACAGGGAGATCCGTTATAAAGGCCATAGCTATATGCTGCCACCAGGCAGCAGGTACTGGAAGAGGAAGGAGGCGACCGGCTGGCAGGTGTCTCGGAACTTTGTTGCGGGCGCAGGACACACAGGCTGAAACAAAGTCTATTACATCCTTGTGCAGGGTAGGCCACCAGTAATGCCGGGTAATAAGCTGGAGGGTCTTTTTCTGACCGGCGTGGCCAGCTAGCTTAGATGAGTGACCCCAGAGTAGGACCTTCTTCCGATCAGGTACTGTTACGAACGTCTTACCGGGACGGAGACGATTTAGATTCACGGGAGCCACCTGCATTACTCTGGCGGGATCAATGATGTGCTTCGGTTCCTCCTCTAGGTCAGACACCAGGAAGGATCGGGACAAGGCGTCAGCTTTGATGTTTTTGTCTGCCGGGCGAAAATGAAGAACGAAATCAAAGCAGGCAAAAAACAAGGACCACCGGGCTTAGCGCGGGTTAAGTCTCTGGGCACTCTGGAGGTAAGCCAAGTTCTTGTGGTCCGTGTAAATAATTAACGGGTGAAGAGCCCCCTCGAGCAGGTAACGCCACTCCTCCAGTGCCAGCTTAATGGCCAATAACTCTCGATCTCCTATAGAATAATTGCGCTCAGAAGAGGAGAAGAGTTTGGAGAAGAAGCCGCAAGTTACCATTCTTCCGGAAGGCGACTTTTGGGTAAGTACCGCTCCGGCTCCAGAGGAGGAGGCGTCAACTTCCAGGAAGAATTGTTTGTTGCCGTCCGGACGATGCAGCACCGGGGCGGAAGAGAAAGCCTGTTTTAAGGAAAGAAAGGCTTCCTCTGCTTCGGGCGGCCATTTTCTGTAATTAGTGCCCTTACTGGTGAGCGCAGAGATTGGGGCAGTCCGGGAAGAGAAGTGCGGTATGAAGAGGCGGTAGTAGTTGGCGAAACCCAGGAACCGCTGAATAGCTTTCAACCCCTCTGGTCGGGGCTACTTCTGGATGGCAGACAGTTTCTCAGGATCCATTCGTAGGCCGGTCTGAGAGATTATGTAGCCCAGAAACGGAAGCGAGGTCTGCTCAAAGAGGCACTTCTCATATTTAGCGTAGAGGTGGTTCTGCCTGAGCCTGAGCAGAACCTGACGAACATCCCTCCGGTGTGTGGGGAGATCCAGAGAGAAGACCAAGATGTCGTCCAGGTACACCACTACGCAGGAGTAGAGAAGGTCCCGGAAGATGTCATTGACCAACTCTTGAAAGACGGCGGGAGCGTTACAGAGACCGAAGGGCATTACCAGGTATTCATAGTGGCCGTCCCGGGTGTTGAATGCCGTCTTCCATTCATCCCCCTGACGGATACAGACCAGGTTATACGCCCCACGGAGGTCCAGCTTGGTGAAGATTCTAGCCCCCCTCAGACGGTCAAATAATTCCGGAATGAGCGGAAGGGGGTATTTATTCTTCACCGTGATCTGGTTAAGGCCTCTATAGTCTATACAGGGACGGAGTGAGCCGTCCTTTTTGATGAAGAAGAAGCCTGCTCCCGCCGGGGAAGTAGATTTCCGGATGAATCCCCGGGCCAGATTCTCCTCAATATATTCTGACATGGATCGGGTCTCAGCAGCGGACAAAGGGTAAATGCGCCCACGGGGAGGAGTAGCGCCGGGCATCAGGTCGATTGGGCAGTCGTATGGTCTATGAGGGGGTAATGTCTCTGCCTCCTTTTTATTAAAGACGTCCGCATACGACCAATAAGGAGCCGGAAGACCAGGTAGATTGGCTGGAGTAGGAGAAGGACGGACAGGATGGACGGGAACTAAGCAAGTCTTATGGCAGTCCTGTCTCCAGCGAAGGACTTCTCCGGTCTGCCAATCAAGCACGGGTGCATGTCTCTGAAGCCAAGGTAGGCCTAATAAGAGGGCGTGAGAGAGTCCAGGCAGAACATGAAAGAAGATGCTCTCAGAGTGCAGCATTCCCACCTGCAGGGTTATGGATTCGGTGATGAGTTGGATGGGATGTGGTAAGAGGCCCCCATCCACGGCAGCGACAGATAAGGGTACAGCTAGAGGTTTGGTGGGAATGCGGTATTTCTCTACCAGAGACTGAGAAATGAGATTTCCGGCAGCTCCAGAGTCAAGTTGGGCTAGTTCAAAATAACGGTTCTCCCCGCAGATGATAGAGACTGACAGCAACAGAGATGGAGAGGATTTACTCTTGTCTAGGACGACCTCTCTGAGCGATCCTAGACACAGGCGTTTCCCGACCTCTCCGGGCAGGAACGGATCCGGTGCTCCTTACTGCCACAGTAGAAGCAGCTCCCCTCGGCTCGGCGTAACTCTTGACGGGTTTTGACCATCTTGGTCTGGTCGACCTGCATAGGCTCAGGTGAGTGCGCCTGGGTAGTAACGGGAGAAGTGACAGGTTTCTGGAAGGTAGGGGCTAGACGTGGAAACCTCCTCTCACGGGTGACCTCTTTGGCGCGCTCCTGGAACCGGATGTCAATCCGGGTGGCAAGTGTTATTAAGTCGTCGAGAGTGGTAGGAATGTCCCGACCGGCGAGTTCATCTTTAATACGGCCGGACAGACCCTCCCAAAAGACAGACACCAGGGCGTCGTTATCCCAGGCCAGCTCCAAAGCAAGGGTACGGAACCGTATGGCGTATTGGCCCACGGAGAGATTTCCTTGACGGAGGCGTAGCAGAGATGATGCGGATGAGGTCTTCCGTCCTGGTTCGTCGAAGACTTTCCGGAAGGCCGTGAGAAAGGCTGGCAGGTTGGACACCAGGGGGTCTCCTCTCTCCCATAGAGGATTTAGCCAAGCCAGTGCCTCTCCCGTGAGATGGGACATGATGAAGGCTACTCTGGCTCGGTCGCTGGAAAACTGGTGTGTCAACAGTTCGAAGTGCAGAGTGCACTGGTTAATGAAGCCCTGTGCCTGGCTGGGATCTCCGCCAAAACGAGGAGAGGCGGGGACCGGGAAGAGATGCCATGGTGTTGATGGGCTGCGGCGGTGCCGGGGTAGTAAGTGTGCGAGTGGAGACAGCTCCGGAAGAGGTAGTCAATGTGTCCAGGCGGGAGATAACACCACGCAGGTGACTCAGGATGGACTCCTGTTGGGACCTCTGATGGGAAAGTTCATGACATAGGTCCGAGAGCGAGGGAGCTTGGGTGCCACCGGGTTCCATGGCCCGAGCAAACTGTAACGGGTCTGGGAGGTGGAACCTCTGAGCAACTATACTATTACTATTCCTTGTAAGGAAGCGGGTGGCTCCCAGGGAAGACGGGCAGGTAGTCACAGCAAGTGACAGGGACAGTCTCTGGGTAGAAGGGCAGGTAGTCACGGCAAGTGACAGGGACAGTCTCTGGGTAGAAGGGCAGGTAGTCACGGCAAGTGACAGGGACAGTCTCTGGGTAGAAGGGCAGGTAGTCACGGCAAGTGACAGGGACAGTCTCTGGGTAGAAGGACAGCAGGCAGGTGGCTGGTGAGCGCTCCCAGGTGAGCAGGCGAGAGTCTCTGGACAGGCAGGTGGTCACGGCAAGTGACGGCAGAACCTCCAGGTAGACTAGCAGACAGGTAGCAGTTGGATGCTCCCAGGTGAGCGGGCAAGAGTCTCTGGACGGGCAGGTGGTCACGGCAAGTGACGGCAGAGACTCCAGGTAGACTAGCAGACAGGTAGCAGGTGGACGCTCCCAGTTGAGCGGACAAGAGTCTCTGGACAGGCAGGTGGTCACGGCAAGTGACGGCAGAGCCTCCAGGTAGACTAGCAGACAGGTAGCAGGTGGACGCTCCCAGTTGAGCGGGCAAGAGTCTCTGGACCGGCAGGTGGTCACGGCAAGTGACGGCAGAGCCTCCAGGTAGGCTAGCAGGCAGGTAGCAGGTGAGCGCTCCCAAGTGAGCGGGCAAGAATCTCTGGACAGGCAGGTGGTCACGGCAAGTGACGGCAGAGCCTCCAGGTAGGCTAGCAGGCAGGTAGCAGGTGAGCGCTCCCAGGTGAGCGGGCAGGCTGGTCCATAGACAGACTGACAGGTGTCGGAAGGCAGACCGTCGGACCGCAGTCTTGCAAGCAGGTAAGCGGATATCAGGCAGGTATCAAGCAGGAATCTGGCAGGTGACTGGCAGGTAACAAGCAGGAATCTGGCAGGTGACTGGCAGGTAACAAGCAGGAATCTGGCAGGTGACTGGCAGGTAACTGGTAACGGGACCTGAGGGCTGAAGCAGAGTGAAGGCTTTGCAACAACATTGCTCGGGCACCTCTATTTTGGAGGAGGTACCTTATATATGGTGAAGTCCTCCGGCCATTGGCCGGGGACTCCTTAGGACGACGCACGCGGCCCCTTTAAGAGAGGGGGAGCGCGCCCGCGCGCGCCCTAAGCACCGTGGCCAGGAAGCAGCGCGCGCTGCCAGCAGAGCTGGAGGAAGACGCCGGGCACGGAGCGGAGAGGTGAGGGGAACAGCGTCCCTGCCTAGCAGGAGGACTACACATGTAAACACATGTAAACGCAGATCACAAAATCTTTCAGATGATCTTTTTTTTTTAACACTCAAATCCCCTATGGATATTTATGTTTACTAAAGGATTCCTTACCCATTCTTCTGACAGCTCTTCTTTAGGTATGGACACATACCGGCATCCGGCATAAAAACATCTGGAGACTTTTCCTTTTTCTGTGATATTGGATAATCTTGTTCATTTCTAACGCTTTAAATCTTTCAAATTCTTTTCGAAAAATGTATCATAAAGGGACTTCCTCAGGTCAGTTTTGCTTGTGGTTGTGTTACCATTATTTGTGCCAAATGTATCAAAGAGTTGCACGATGTTTGATAAATGTTTATGTAGCACTTCCATCTTTATTTATTCATTTTACTCACTTATATAGCATCAACCTATTCCGATGCGCTTTACAGACATTATCATTGCTGTCCCCATTGGGGCTCACAATCTACATTCCCTATCAGTATGTCTTTGGAGTGTGGGAGGAAACCGACGCAAACATGGGGAGAACATACAAACTTCTTGCAGATGTTATCCTTGGTGGGATTTGAAACCAGGATCCCAGTGCTGCAAAGCACCAATGCTAACTACTGAGCCACCGTGTATCTTTATCCACCGAGCCACCGTGTATCTTTATCCACCGAGCCACCGTGTATCTTTATCCACTGAGCCACCGTGTATCTTTATCCACTGAGTCACCGTGTATCTTTATCCACTGAGCCACCGTGTATCTTTATCCACTTTTAACGTCACCCGTCGTTCTTAGACCTGTGTAGCTTTCCAAGCCCAATTTCTAAAAGTTGCAAGAGTGCTGTAAAATAGGAAACTGCACATTTTTGCTCAAAAATGATGCGTCACAAAATAGTTTCGTGTTTTTTTAACACCAAAAATTTTTTGTAAATTCCTCGCTACATTGCCCCTTTTCCAGCCAAATTTTGTAGAAAAAAAAAAAAAAGACAAGGCACAGACAGCGAAGTTAAATTTGCCTACAGGAATGATTTTGATCTGGAGCGCATTGTACCCGGATACAGTCACTAGCGGGAATGTCAACCATCTTCTCAATTTGTTTCTCCACCCTCTCCGGATCTGCATTCTTCAAGTCTATCTAAAAGCAAAAGTATAAATACTAATTATTTATCAAAGCTGGACAAAATCTAGAAACCATATAATAAAACTGGCATAAAATATAGTGCTGAACAAGAGTTTAGGGAGAGATGTACAACTGGCACTGGCCTTTAGAAGGGATTGTGTAATCGCACAAAACTAGCAAAAATGTAAAGTGCCTGTAAAACAAGGAACGTGCAATTTACCTCTTAGTAAAAATCCTATTCTTTCTCAAGAACGGGAGGAATTTTAATTTCATAATTTTTTTTAATCAAATCATTTTTATTGAAAAACTCCAAATACAAATTTTCCATCTTTCAAATAACATACATGACATAGTAATTCCATAGTATAAAACATGAACAAAGTATCTGAACTTCAATTCCCTAACCCACCCTAAACCCAAATCCCAACACTCCAGAGAGAACCATTTTCAGAGCAGTTCTAGAATAACGGACTACAGCATTCGTAGAAGGGGGAAGAAGATAAAAAAGTGACTAACAAAGGGATAGCAGCGTTTTAATTTTATCATTTACTGCTTGATGCCTGAGCCGGGAAGTGCACGCTTGAAAACTGTTGCAGGCTGCTGTAATCACAGGACACAAGCAAACAGCATGGCATTTCCTATCAGCAGGGAGGAAGTAAAGGGAACAGTAATGAAAGTCTCCTCCTACTCCGCTCCATAATGAAATGAACAGTGTGCATCCTACAAATGCGATGCATACAGCAAACAATTCATTTTCCATACACAGGTTTTGAGTTGACCACTGGATATACACATGTGTATAACTAATTACCAGAACTGGAAATCGAAAAAAAAGACGAGCAAGTTTGGGTGAATCCTGCCTTCATTACTGCACAGCCGCTCATAGAGGGATCGGTGCTAGGAACAGCAGGAGTGCCGGCGATGTTCACAGATTTACCTGCTGCGGGACTGAAGGAGTCTGATAGTGTTCGGCTCTAAGCTTTTTACCTTGTTTACGACAGGAATAATTGAAAGCTGTGCTTCAAAGGCGAGGAAGAAGTTGGTCACTGTCTGCGCTTGAATACCCTTAAGAGGGGAAAAAATATATATATACATATATACAAATACTGAAACATCTAAATGCATTAGAACATCAAACCTGGTGAAGCGGTAAATGACTTGTCCTCCAGGGATACAGGCTACTGTCATTCAGTAATTATTTAATAGGAATTTTACATTTTATGTGATCACCACGCTAGAATGTAAATGATGAAAACACAACTCCTCACCATATGAAGATATTTTGTGTTTTATAGAACAGCATTTCTGTGGAGTAACACGACTGATTTACTGTGTATGCACCATAGCCTTCATTTGATGTCACTTACTGTCACCTGTCACCTTGCCCCAACTCTGCAATCCCCAATATCAGTCCATGACCTCAATGGGGTCACTATAAAATTCTAAAGAGGACTGGTTATGTCTCTATTAGAAAATAGATAAACTTAGGATAGAAACAATATGAGCATATACCCTGCTATAAGTAAGTAAAAAGCAGTGAATATATATAATATAGGGTACTTAGTAAACATGGTTTTTGATTTAAAAAAAGCCATCCCACCCGCACCAAGGTGTACCCAGTCAGTTATGTGAAATATATAATAAAATACACTTTAGTACAATATTAGTGTTTTGTCCCTTTAAATCTGCTGCTACTTCTGTCACCATGGTAACTGCATTCATGCTCAGCCAATAGGATTGCTCGGTTTGAATTTGGGAAAAAAAAAAAGTCCTATATCGTCAGTTTGTTCCTTCTCATCTGAGTGTGAAGACAGACACCTGCGATCAGCGAGAGATTATAGGTATAAGACGTGATATAATATAACGGATGGAGCCACATCCCATCACACGCACTCAGCGACCACAACTGACAGGAATCAGCACATTTACCAGACAATAAGTTATTATTCCCCAACACATAATACGCTGAGACACCAGTGGGGGGCGCCGCACTCGTTACATCTCCCATCTGGATGGATCCAGCGACGAGATCCTGATATTTCCCCCCAGCTCCGCTCCTCCATAGGGAATGGTCCAGATGCACGCAGAACGGACCGAAGTGTAATACTGCTAGAACTCTGCATGATATCACATCCTCCATATATACCACATAATAAAGGGGTGCTCCCACTGGGACAGGTCATCACCTATCCAGAGATCAGTGATAACTTGTTCCAACTAGACATCCCCTTTAATGGAAGAGATCACATCTCTAACAGTCAATACGCTATTCATTCCCAATCTTCCCTGGCCCCAGTAATGCCCCTGAGTATATCGCCAATATGAGCCAATCATCAAACCCTCTGCTGACTGTTCCTGATGTCTTATAGAGTTTGGAGACGTTTCTACAAGAGAAGATATCAGCGGACACCATGGGGGTGGAGTATTCTGCCAGCGATGGAGCAGGTAGTATCCACCAGTCTGTGATATCTGACCTTCCTCCATATTCTGCTCTTACATGCGTTTCTTCAGCTTTACCCCTTCCCGACATAACGAATTTATGTTTTTTTTCTGTTTTTTCCTCCGCTTTTTCCAAGGGCTATAACTTTTTGATATCTGTCCACATAGTGTGAGGTCTTGTTATTTTGTAGGATGAGCTGTCCTTATAAATGACACCATTCATTTACCACATAGTCCTAGAAAACGGGAAAAACATTTCAAGTGCAGTAAAAGTGCGAAAAAAAAAGCCTGACATTGTTTTTCTGGGAACGGTTTTAACGGCGCACATTGTGTGGTAAAAATGACCTGGTAATAGGATCCTACTCCTCAGTGTGATTACAGCAAGACCAAACTTCTCCAATAGTTTTGGCAAAAGAAAAAAACTTTTTTTTGATGCTGTCACCATTTTTTCTGAGACCCGTAACATTTTCAGTTTCCGGGTTGATGGAGCTGTGTGGGGGCTTATTTTTTGAAGGGCAAGAGGACTTTATTGATAACATTTTGGGACACATATGTCATGGTCATCGCTTCTTACAGGATTTTCTGCAGTATTGAGGCGAACGAAAAAATGCAATTTTGTCTTTTTGAATTTTTTTCTGTGTTCACTGATCGTTTTTTTTTTTATATTTTGATAGATTGTATTTCTCTGAAAGAGACCATACCACAAAATGTGCATATTTTTATTATCTTTATTTTTAGTGGGAGGTGAGTTGAACGTGTGGGGTTTTAATAAATATATATATACTTTTTTTCACTGTATTTGTATACATCATCTGATTGCTTGTGCTATATACAGCGATACCACAGTAATGCTCCATATAGCAAAACCACGGTCTTCTTTACAGCCCAAATGAAGCTTTATGATGACAGACACGGAGGCTTCAGCAGACCCCCGGATGTCATAGCAGTCCATCGGCGCCCTATGATCGCGTCACAGGAGCGCCGGTGGGCGTATGGAACGACGCGTACCAATGCTGGCGCACTGTTAATGCTGCTGTTAGAGATTGACAGCAGCACTGAACAGGTTAACAGTGGTGGGCAGATCTTCGCTCCACTCGCAGCTGTTAGAGGCAGGTCCTGGTTGTTTGTCACAGCCATTATCTGCCATGTACGGGGCGAGCTGACCCTGCTCCATACACCCGCTACTGACTTATACCATACATGTACGGCAGATGTTGGTAAGGAGTTAAAGCGGTTGTCCAGCTTTGGGGCCATTTTTTTTTACTTTAATGCAAGTATTTGGGGCTAAAATTGATTTCTGTAATTGAGTTTCATTAAAAATGTTGCCTTCTGTAGCATCTGTGCTGCACTGTCTATTGCTGGCTGCAAAATTAGCTAACTGAGAATCTATCAGTGAGCTCCTTAGTCTTAAGGGAGAGTTTGTAGATCTTTAATCTGTTTTTTTTTCCTGAGTGCCTATTAGCTGATCTATGCCCAAAGAAAACACAAAACTTGAATGTGCAGGGAAACAATAAGTCTGTAATAGCCGGTGAAAAACACTTAATGAAACCTAAATGTAAAAAATTACTTTTAGTAGTAAATACATGACATGAGAAAATATACACTGCTCAAAAAAATAAAGGGAGCACTTAAACAACAGAATATAACTCCAAGTAAATCAAACTGCTGTGAAATCAAACTGTCCACTTAGGAAGCAACACAGATTGACAATCAATTTCACATGCTGTTGTGCAAATGGAAGACAATAGAGGGAAATTATTGGCAATTATCAAGACACACTCAATAAAGGAGTGGTTCTGCAGGTGGAGACCACAGACCATATCTCAGTACCAATGCTTTCTGGCTGATGTTTTGGTCACTTTTGAATGTTGGTTGTGCTTTCACACTCGTGGTAGCATGAAACGGACTCTACAACCCACAGAAGTTGCTCAGGTAGTGCAGCTCATCCAGGATGGCACATCAATGCGAGCTGTGGCAAGAAGGTTTGCTGCGTCTGTCAGCGTAGTTCCAGAGGCTGGAGGCGCTACCAGTAGACATGCCAGTACACCAGGAGACGTGGAGGAAGCCATAGGAGGGCAACAACCCAGCAGCAGGACCCCTACCTCCGCCTTTGTGCAAGGAGGAACAGGAGGAGCACTTCCAGAGCCATGCAAAATGACCTACAGCAGGCCACAAATGTGCATGTGTCTCCATAAACTGTTAGAAACCGACTCCATGAGAGTGGGATGAGGGCCAGACGTCCACAGATGGGGGTTGTGCCCAATGCCAGACCTCATGTGGCTGGAGAGTGTCAGCAGTTCCTGCAAGATGAAGGCATTGAAGCTATGGACTGGCCTGCCCGTTCCCCAGACCTGAATCCCATTGAGCACATCTGGGACATCATGTCTCACTCCATCCACCAACGTCACGTTGCACCACAGACTGTCCAGGAGTTGGTGGATGCTTTAGTCCAGGTCTGGGAGGAGATCCCACAGGAGACCATCCGCAACCTCATCAGAAGCATGTCCAGGCGTTGTAGGGAGGTTATACAGGCACGTGGAGGCCACACACAATACTGAGCCTCATTTTGACTTGTTTTAAGGACATTACATCAAAATTGGATCAGCCTGTAGTGTGTTTTTCCACTTTAATTTTGGGGGTGACTCCAAATCCAGGCCTCCATTGGTTAATACATTTGATTTCTATTGATGATTTTTGTGTGATTTTGTTGTCAGCACATTCAACTTTGTACAGAACAAAGTATTCAATGAGAATATTTCATTCATTCATATCTAGGATGTGTTATTTGAGTGTTCCCTTTATTTTTTTGAGCAGTGTGTATATATAATATAAACAATTACTGCAGCTTTAATGCTATTTATTACGTCTCAGGAGGAGGACGGAAGAGGAAGAGGATGGAAGAGGCGGAGGACGGAAGAGATGGAGGACGGAAGAGGCGGAGGATGGAAGAGGAGGAGGACAGAAGAGGAGGAGGACGGAAAAGGAGGAGGACGGAAGAGGAGGAGGATGGAAGAGAAGGAGGACGGAAGAGGCGGAGGATGGAAGAGGCGGAGGATGGAAGAGGCGGAGGACAAAAGAGGCGGAGGACGGAAGAGGGGGAGGACGGAAGAGAAGGAGGACCGAAGAGGAGGAGGACGGAAGATGAGGAGGATGTAAGAGGAGGAGGACGTAAGAGGAAGAGGACGGAAGAGGAGGAGGACGGAAGAGGCGGAGGACAGAAAAGGCGGAGGAAGGAAGAGGCGGAGGACAGAAGAGGCGGAGGACGGAAGAGGCGGAGGACAGAAGAGAAGGAGGATGGAAGAGAAGGAGGACGGAAGAGGAGGAGGATGGAAGAGGAGGAGGACGGAAGAGGAGGAGGACGTAAGAGGAAGAGGACGGAAGAGGAGGAGGACGGAAGTGGAGGAGGATGGAAGAGGAGGAGGACAGAATAGGAGGAGGAGGACAGAACTGCACCTTAAGATCCCTAAGGGGAAAGGGATGGTAGTAATATAGTGGTAGTATATCCATATTAGTGTAATATGAGTAATAATACTAGTGATAATAGTAAGAAAGTAATAAAATAACAGTAGTAATAGTAGTAGGTAGAATAGCAGTGTGATCCAGGGTCCTAGGACTGATCGCCTTTTCTCGGGGTCAAGAAGGAATTTTTCCCCTGTGACACAAATTGGCTGAAGGTGTCCTGGGGTTTTTGCCTTCTTCTGGATCAACACTGTAGGTATAGGGCAGTATTAGTAGTGATAGGAAAGAAGAATAATACTGTAATAAGATAGCACAATGTAATAATAACCATATCAAATAGATTTATAAAAACAAATTAAAATAACTCCAGTAGTACAATAATTAGTGTAATATTATATAACTTCTAATAACATTATTAGGTTTGATCCAGGGTCCTAGGACTGATCGCCTTTTGCCGGGGTCAAGAAGGAATTTTTCCCCTGTGACACAAATTGGCTGAAGGTGTCCTGGGGTTTTTGCCTTCTTCTGGATCAACACTGTAGGTTTAGGGCAGTATTAGTAGTGAAAGGAAAGAAGAATAATACTGTAATAAGATAGCACAATGTAATAATAACCATATCAAATAGATTTATAAAAACAAATTAAAATAACTCCAGTAGTACAATAATTAGTGTAATATTATATAACTTGTAATAACATTATTAGGTTTGATCCAGGGTCCTAGGACTGATCGCCTTTTGCCGGGGTCAAGAAGGAATTTTTCCCCTATGACACAAATTGGCTGAAGGTGTCCTGGGGTTTTTGCCTTCTTCTGGATCAACAGCTTTAGGCATAGGGATTTTAGTAATACCATTATTAGAATCACAAGATTAATAAAAAAAAAATAGAATTACATTTTTTTAATTAGTTTTATAACAGTTACAATTAATTGCATTAATGCAATAATAATAAATAGTAAAAATGGTGGTAATAATAATAATACAAAAAACTAGTCCCAGTTAGTAAGTTAGTGTAATGTTAGTGTAGGGACCCATCTGAAGAGGTCGCCTTGACGTTGGCAGATGGGCTCGCACAATTTGCTCAAAATGTGCGCTAAGAACCTCATATTTCTATGTACAGGAGATCTAGCAGTAATACCATTCAGGAGATAGATATCTGTGTACACACATTTTGTTATATACTTTTGTGCAGCACACAGGGCAGGCATACAGGTACAGGGCGAGAGTGTTACAGTGATATTATAACTCGGCCTTAAGGATAAAATGCTGATAACTACAGATCCTGGAAACACATCCGAAACTAGACCTTGTAAGTAACTGGTTCCCAGCTAGTGGTAAATATGTACAGGGCAGTCCGGTACCAAGACCTGCTCTATAGGACACATTATCATCAGGCAGGTCCTTACAAGATCTGCGGCAGAAGTGTGGCTGTGTAACACAGTCCTGCTCCTGCCTCAGCTGCCCACAGTGGAGCCAACCTTGATCCTGGCAGCTTAATCCATTGTATGACACAGTAGGGGGCTTCCACAGCATTTAGGCACTTTAGACAGGAGAGGGAGGCATGATCATGGTGCCAATGAGTTTCTATGGCAGCTGAGATCTAACAATGGACCCCATGACGGCCATCTTACTGCTCCTATTAGACCCCGGCTGAGGAAAGGTCTATGAGGACACCGGTCAGACTTATGTCGCCTGCTCTGCACATATTAGAAATACCTAGGGCTGATTAGTTTGCCATTTGTAAATCTGATCCAGCAGCGCTGGGCTACCACTGACGTGATCAGGGCTATTGCTCTCCTAGATTGGGCAGAGGAGCTCAGTATTCAGCAGGAGCTGGCCGAGGAGAGCAGAGCAACTTGCATGGGGCTGCTGCACAAGAAGCAACTCACAAGGTGGAGATTTACCCGGAGACGCTGTGCTTGGGCTGTGATCTGCTGTGCAGGCTGCATAGTAGATGCCTCGAAGGACCCTAACTTCACCCCTAACAGGCACAGCAGAGCTCGGACGGCTGCAAGTGAACGGAGAGTGGCTGATTAGTAACTGCTGCATCTCCTGCAGCTCAGATAAGAGCCGCACAGAGCGGGGGTTCAGTAATGATGAATATGGGAAGTGTCCGCCCCTCACATGCCCTATATGCGGCCTCCAGAGGTAAAGTCTCCCCTGTAACCAGCGCCTCCTCCCACCTTCTCTGCTGGCATGCT
Organism: Phyllobates terribilis; assembly: GCF_046119375.1. Classification (NCBI taxonomy): domain Eukaryota; kingdom Metazoa; phylum Chordata; class Amphibia; order Anura; family Dendrobatidae; genus Phyllobates; species Phyllobates terribilis. The sequence continues at coordinate 1,140,449 of NW_027363127.1, forward strand.
CCATTACTTAAAGGGGATGTCTGAAGAAAACAAGTTATCACTTATCCACAGGCTCGGTGATCACTTACTGATCGTGGGGTCTGACCGCTGCGAGCCATCGTCTGATCGGGAAGGAGTGGAAAGTCAGGGATCAACTGCAGCTCCATTCATTCTCTATGGGGCTCCGGAAAAGCCGAGCTCAGCGCTTGAATGCCACATAGGGAATGAATGGAGCGGATCCTGGAGTAATAACATGTCCTCCTCTCCTCAGCTTTCTGTCTGTGTAAGTGGCTCAGCCCTTGTCTCCCCTTCTGCTCCGGCTTCTGTGCTGGTCCTTGTGAGGAAGAGGAAACCCTCTGCCCTTCTGCTCCGGCTTCTGTGCTGGTCCCTGTGAGGAAGAGGAAACACTCTGCCCTTCTGCTCTCAGTCCTCTGCGACTTTTCACAATCACTCAGTGCACCCATTATATGTAATAAGGATCATTCTTCATCCCTTGTCCAGCTTTCATCCCCCCCAGTCTGACCAGCGGACAAGATAATAAACATGTGAGTGGAAGGTTCACAATTATTAGATGTGTTGTGAATAGTCTCCACAGCATTATCCGGAGAAAACTGCAGGGTGACCGCTTGTGAAACCAGCACAAAATCCAGCGGACTGCGCTTCCCTGCCCCCCGCCGGTCTCTGTATCCTGGCATTCAGCTATTCCATTTGGTGCTTATTCTGGAAGGAAAACAAAAATGTGATGTTCTTACACAGACGCCTGAAGACGCAGCTTTTCATCATCCATGTTGGGCTGTTGTATGACGTGTGGATTACTCTGCTTGTTGGATTCTTGCATTACCACAAACACTGCCTTTATTTTGTGATTTCTGTGCCGCTTCCCACTTCTATTGGCAGTGTGATATATCAGCACGTGAGGGCTGCCACAATCATGTGTCAATAGGTTATTGCTGGAGGCCGTGATATAGAGACCATCCTGGACCAGGGAGGAGTTGGTACAGAAGCACCTAGAGAGGGGGGTATAGGGGCTTCATTTCAATTTTAAACTTAGCTGGATTGTGTTTAGCTACAAGAATGGAAAGTAAAATAATAAAATCTTTATTTTTTTTTTCTATTTGGCAAAATCGTCCATCAGAGGTTTGGCCACTACCGAAAAGTTTTTGATGAACTTACAGTAGTAGCTGGCGAAACCCAAAAAACTTTGTAACGCCTTTAAGTCTTGAATATAATACCAATCCAGTACCGTCCGGACTTTGGCCAGATCCATGCAAAAACGGTGAATGATAAGAACTAACCCTGAATGGAGAACATACATTTCTCTGGTTTGACAAATAATTTATTATCTTTGAGTATCTGTAAGACCTGCCTGACATGTACCTGATGTGACTGGAGGTAAATAAATTAATAGGTAATCAAGATTGGTTTGTTGTGATCTACCTGCCAGATGACTAAAAATGTCACTAACAGTGTTGAAAGAAAGCGGGAGCATTAGTCAACCCAAATGCCATCACAAGCTTTTCATAGTGCCCCTCAGGAGTATTGAAGGCCATCTTCCACTCATCTCCTCAATGTGAATGAGATTATAAGCCCCCCTGAGGTCTAGTTTAATCAAATCGTAGGAGCCAAATTTTTTTCTAAAGAGGTCGGGGATGAGAGGGAGAGGATATGCATCCCAGACCGTGATCCGATTAAACTCGCGAAAATCAAGGCGGGGGCGCAACCCCCAGTCTTTTTTTTGACAAATAAAAACCCCACCGCAACGGGAGATGAAGAACGTCTTATATGGCCCAATGGTAGACTGACTGACCATGCTGTTCTGAACTGCCACCCTAAGATGGCTTCCCATTATATACCTACTGTATAAGTGCTCCCTCTAACGGCTTCCTCCACCCACACCCACTACTGGTTCCCCCTACCTTTGGGTTCCCCCAACTCCAGCCAGGGACAGGGCTCAGCAGCTGCACTCTGCATGTTGGATGCAGGTGTTTTGGGGGGTTCCATGCAGCACTCCCATCTTACCTGAGTGAAGGGAGACACCACACCTCTGGGTCAGGTGCAGTACCGCTGTGTCGACTGAACACTCAGGGGCGCCACATTCCCCCCCCCGGTAAAACACAGCACGTCCGCGGGCTGGAACAGAGCAAAACCAGGCATAACTGACATGCAAAATTTTTAAGATGCATCCGCATATAAGACCATAAAACAACATTTCTTCCCTTTATGGGAGGCACATTTCTTTTAATGTTACTGGTTACATTATAAAACATCATAAGAGCATTGTCATATAAAACAATTTTCAAGACAGTTCCAGCACCAGGGTGCAACAGTAGCAGCATGAGGGACCCGTCCACAAACCCTCAACGTAGGCCCTGGGCATGGCTGCAGGGCATAGACGATCCAATCCTGGACCTCGTCTTCCGCCACGCCAAACGGGTTTTTGTTCTGAGGTATATTTGTAATTATAAAACCAATAGGATGCACTTTAAGAAGTGCTAAACTATGTACAATGTCAACGTCCGGCTTCTCACAGTCCTCAGCCTGTCAGTCTCTGTACCCTGACGGGTAACTGGGTAGCAAACATGAAGTCAACTGCACCCTTCCGGGCAACTTATGTACAGTCCAGTTAACTAAAACAGTTTAACAGTGGGGCCCCCTCCGGGGGAACCCCTGGTTTCTGCAGGCTGACCCAGCCTGGTCATCAGCCTCAGGCTGCAGGGGGACCAGGGATGGAGCAGCGCCAGCCGCATTTGGGAAAGGGACATCACTCCTACCTGCTCCCGCGACTGCGTCAGCTCGTCCTGACACCTCCCTGTTTTTACGCAGCTTCTCTCCACCTCCTCTCCTCTTTCGGGGGCGGTCCCATGGCACTTTGCTGTCGGTCACTCCCTGTGTCGGCCTCCCCGCTTTGACGGACACATCTATGCGGACAGTCACTGTTTCAAGGGGCAGGGCCTGCTTTTGGCGCCATTCTGGGACTCGGCCCACGACGGGAGGTTCCATTCTGTTGTTCTTTAGCACGCACATAATGGTGCTCGTTCTTCTGGGGCGGGCGCCACATTCAAGGCAGAAAACACTTCTTTAGGCGCACATTACCCGCAGATGGCGGGCTGGTCACATATCCTGTTCGTGACGCCAAGTGGTGACTCGCTGCCCCCTGGGCCGCGGGGCACACGGCAGCCGGGCCTTATGGCTGCTTTGGGGAATATCACGGTGGCTGGCCCGGGGCGGTCAGCTCAAAAGGGATTATTTATAGGATTTGTCGTGAAGCCACCTGTGGTGTCTGTTGAGGATCACCAGCGCTGCAACAGTCCTCTGAGGCAGATGTTAGGGCAGCTAGAGATGGAACGGCTCCCCACAGGTGGAGCGGGCCTCAGGGCAGTGTAAATTGATGGAGGGTGCGCTGGGCGTTATAGTGCAGGGAGGGAAATGGCACCAGTGAAGGAATAGACGGAGGCAACTCAGTGCAGTCGTCCAAGATTTTTATTCACAGTTCTTCAGGAAACACACAAGTGCACGTTACAGGTGAAGACCTCCCACGTTGCGCCGTGGTCACCCTGGCAGGGGTTCAATCCTTCCTCAGGAAGTTTAGGAATGCTTGGCAGAACCCCACTTTCTCGTGTTCCTACTTTGACCGTCTTCACACTAGGTCCTTCTCCCTGCTGCCCTGCGCTGCCCACTCTCAATCCCGCTCGGGTATGCTGAAGTCCTTCCTATACGTCGGATCCGGGACCAACCTCACCCCCTGGAGATTAGAATGCAGCAACCGATCCCTCTGTCTTCTGACAGATGCGGGGTGTACGGGTGCTGTCCTCCACGCGCCGTACCCCTGGGATCCCTTCTTAGAATGGAGTCTACTCCCTGCTCCCCTCCGGGGCCTCTATCCCGGGCCCTTCTTGTGGAGCAGAGCTCCTGCTGAGCCTCTGCTCCCAGACAGTCCTCACTGACCGTCTGTACTGTACTGACTGACCATTCTGTTCTGAACTGCCACCCTAAGATTGCTTCCCATTATATACCTACTGTGTGCTCCTTCTAACTGCTTCCTCCACCCACACCCACTACTGGTTCCCCCTACCTTTGGGTTTCCCCCACTCCAGCCAGGGACAGGGCTCAGCAGCTGCGCTCTGCATGTTGCCCTTCCAGCCGGTCTGAAGCAGTGTAATGTTGGATGCAGGTGTTTTGGGGGGTTCTCTGCAGCACTCCCATCTTACCTGAGTGAAGGGAGACACCACACCTCTGGGTGAGGTGCAATACCTCTGTGGCGACTGAACCCTCAGGGGCGCCACATGCCCACGATGCAGAAATGCTCCGGATTTTTCCTGAGTGTTTCTGCATCTCCCTGGCAGAAAAAACGCATGCAGATTTTACATGCGTTTTTCCTGCCAGGGACAAACGTAAGTGAAGCGTTTTTCACATGCATGTCCGCATGCGGGTTGTCAACTGCTTTCCAAGCGATTTTAGCATCACTTGGAAAGTGCTTGACAACTTGGTCACGCTATATAAATCCTTGCAACCAGCATGTATTTATATAGTGTGACCAAGTTAATAGTTGAAAAAAAGAATAAAAATGGTAAAAAAAGAAAAATAGAATTAGACTTACCGGTAATTCTGTTTCTAAGACCCTCCACGACAGCACACCTGGAGGTAGCCTCCCCATCCTAATTAGGGACAGGAAAACAAGATGTTAAATAGCCCCTCCCTGCTACAATCCCCAGTGTTTTCAAAGGACCACACAGTATGAATGCTCTAAATATTTATTAACACTAAGAATTTTTCCAATCAATAAAGAGATGGAGGGAACTACCCATGCTGTTGTGGAGGGTCTTAGAAACCGAATTACTGGTAAGTCTAATTCTATTTTCTCCAATCCCCTCCATGACAGCACACCTGGAGTAATACCAAAGAATGAATTTTAGGGAGCGACAACAGCCTGAAGGACTTTCCTTCCAAATGCTAAGTCTCTATTAGATATTACATCTAGTCTATAATGCTTAGCAAAGGTATGGACAGACGACCATGTAGCTGCCCGACAAATCTGCTCAATGGATGCACTAGCTTTTTCCGCCCAGGAGACCGACATAGCACTAGTAGAAAGAGCTTTCAAGGATTCCAGAGGAGGCAAATCTTGAACTATGTATGTTTCACAAATTGCTTTCTTAATCCAATTTGCTAGCGTATTTTTGCAATTTGCTTTCCTTTATTGGGGCCTCCATATTGGACAAATAGGTTCTGATCCTTCCTCCAGGTTTCAGTCTGCCTCAAATAGCGGATTATAGTCCTTCTTACATCCAACGCGTGGAATTCTTCTTCCTTGCTATTTGATGGATTTTGACAGAATGACGGAAGAATTATGGGCTGAGACATATGAAAATTAGACGACACTTTAGGTAGAAAAGAAGGATCCAACTGGAGGATGATCCTGTCCTCCAAAATACAACAATAAGTCTCTCTGATAGACAGGGCTTGGATTTCACTCACTCTTCTGGCTGTAGTCAGAGCTACAAGCAATGCCGCTTTCCAAGACAATTTGTCTATGTGTGCCTCGGCTATTGGCTCGAAAGGATGCATAGTTAGACCTCTAAGAACTACGTTGAGATCCCAAGGTGGAACTATTTTAGCTCTTGTTGGATTAATCCGAGAAGCAGCTATCATGAACCTCTTAATCCATCTGTTTTGGGCCAAATCAGCATCAAAATAGGAACATAAAGGCGAGACTTGGACCTTCAGCGTGCTTGGTCTTAATCCTTTAGACAGACCGTTCTGTAGGAAATCCAAGATTCTGGCCACGTCAGGCCGAAAGGGATCTAATGGACGAGGCTCATACCATAGCTTGAAAGCTTTCTAGATTTTTCCATAGATGGAATTTGTGACTGGTTTTCTGCTTTTCTGCAGTGTATGTGACTCGCCCCCAGGGGTGTCGCGGGGCACCCGGCAGCCGGGCCTAAGACTGCCTGCGGGGATTATCGCGGTGGCTGGCCCAGGGCGGTCAGTGCCAAAAGGAATTATTTGTAGGGAATTTGTTGTGACGCCACCTGTGGTGTCTGGTGAGGATCACCAGCACTGCAACAGTCCTCCGAGGCAGATGTCAGGACAGCTTGAGATGGAACGGCTCCCCACAGGTGCAGCAGGCCTCAGGGCAGTATAAATGATGCAGGTTGCGCTGAGCGTTGTGGTGCAGGGAAAGCGATGGCACAGCAGGAGTAACGGACAGAGACAGGGGATTTGCTTCATTACCTTTACTGGTACAGCTGTTAGGTACGGTCCAGGGTACTCCAGATGAAGGGCGCACTTTTGGACTTCTCCCCAGGGAGCGGGTATAGGGCCTTCTGATCCGTGTCTGTCCCTATGTATGCTCCTGGCCAGCCTGCAACTGGGCATAGCTTATGTGTCCTGCTTTTACTTCACCAGATGCTCAGAAACAGGACCTCTGGTTGGTAACCACTTTCCCTGGACGTCGGGGCCTTCGTGGTTCCTGATCCTGTGTGTGTCTAGCCTTCAGGTTTGCCAGGGACTTGTAGTCCTCCTGGGATTCCGGTTATCCCCACTGGGTGTAAAGGGTCCCTGTAGGTGCGGACCCGGTGTCCGGTAGATATAACGGGGTGAGCTTATTGTGCTCCTCTGCCCCCTTGGTTTCACTCCCCTTTTTCTCCTTGCCGTCGGCCAAACTCGGGGCCCGCACTACTAGGCAGCTGACGTGCTGCATCTTCACCGCTATCTGAGCGTCGGCACGTTCTCAGGCTCTCTCTCTATCTGGGCTCCCTCTGCTGGTATGAGTTGGAAGGTAGAGGTGTTTGTATGTAGTGAGGGCCTCTTGTGGAGAAATCCATCCATGCACCCTTCTAGGTTCTGTGGCACCAATGCACAGCAGGGCGCCACATTTGGATCACCTGTACTGAGAAGCCTTTGGCTTTTCAGAGGGCGGTCTCAGAAGCCAAGCAGCTAGAGCCAAATTCTGAGGGGCCGGATGGAAAATCTGGCCCTAATGCAGCAGATCGTGGATTCGAGGAAGCATCAATGGATCATCCATTCTTAGACTGCTCAATGTTCCGAACCATGCTCTTTTTGGCCACATTGGAGCTATTAGGATAGTCTTGACCCCTTCCGACCTGATTTTTTGTAAAGTCCTTGGTATTAACAGAATCAGGGGAAAAGCATTAGCGAGCCCAACTTTCCAAGGGTGAGCGAATGCATCTATCCCTGTTGCTGAATCCTCGGGTTTTAAAGAGAAAAAGGCTCTTACTTTTGCGTTTTCCTGGTTCGCAAACAGGTCCACATCTGGGTATTCCCACTTTTGAACAATCATCTGAAATATCTTCGAGTTCATGCTCCACTCCCCTGGATGAATGTCTTTTCTGCTCAGAAGATCTGCATGATAGTTGTCGGAGCCCCTCAGATGCAGAGCCGATAAGGATAGTAGATTATGCTCCGCCCAGTGGAAGATCCTTTCGGAGATCATCTGTAACCTCCTGTTTCTTGTACTTTCCTGATGTCTCAAGTGGGCTACAGTTGTCATATTGTCCGAGTAGACTCTGACATGCGACCCCTGAAGCACAGTAGTGGCTGCCCATAGGGTTTCTTCCACCACTTTCATTTCTCTTAAGTTTGAGTACTGCTCTGCTATTTCTTGCGACCAGACCCCTTGGAAGGCCACGTGGGAGACTACTGCTCCCATCCCCTTTTGCTTGCGTCTGTTTTGACGGATAACAAGGGAAGTTGAATCCATGCTGAACTTTTCTCCAGATTTCCTGGACAGAGCCACCAATTTAAAGATGCTTTCACCTTCTCTGGCAGATGAATTCTGTTGGAGAGGGAACTTGGAGATCTGTCCCAACAGGAAAGGATGTAGTTTTGAAGGACCCTTGAATGCGCTTGAGCCCAAGGTACCGCCTGAATAGATGAGGTCATGGACCCGAGGACGGACATGGCGAATCTTAATGACACTCCGCTCTGGTTCTTTAGTGCATAAACTTTCGACCTCAACTGAATCTGCTTCTCTTTTGGCAGAAAAGAGGCTTGTTGCTGAGAATCCAGGAGAATTCCCAAGGAGGTCTTCCTGGTGGAGGGAATCAGATCTGACTTTTGGTAGTTTATCAACCATCCCAAGGATTCCAGGATCTGGAGGGTCATCTGGAGGTCTCTTTCCAAACTTGAAACCGAGGGAACCATCACCAAAAAATTGTCTAAATATGGGACGATGCAGATATTCAGTTTCCTTAGATAAACCTACTACCTCTGCCATGATCTTTGTAAACAGGCGGGGTGCTGACGAAATGCCGAAGGGGAGTACATTGAATTGAAAATGAAGTACCTCTCGGTTCTGAGTTACAGCAAATCTGAGAAATTTTCTGTAATCCGGATGAATTGGCACGTGGTATTAAGCCTCTGGCTGGTCTACTGTTGCCACGACAAATCCTTTTCCAATCAATAAGCTGCCATTGAGGAAGGAAGCTCGCAATTCTGCCTCCTACCTTCTTGGCGTCATTGTCTGTCCTGCCTAGAACCTTGAAAGATATTCCTACCTCTTCCCCCTTTTGTGTAACTCCAGCGACCAGTTTTACCCTTGCCTCTGTACTGAAATGCTTGCTGCTGTTGCTGTTGAGGGAGAAGAAATGGTCTCTTTCTGAAACTTTTTGGATTCTTTGGCTCTGGCAGAGACTTCTTCTTGTCGGATGCTTTCTCCAACAACTCGTCTAGGACCGCCCCAAACATATACTCTCCTTTAAATGGAATGGAACAAAGCTTAGATTGTGATGCGTTGTCCCCACTCCACATCTTGAACCACAAAGCTCTTCTCGTAGAATTTGATAATGCTGCCAATCTTGCCGCAATCTTGACCGACTCCGCCAAGGCATCCGCTAGGAATCCAGTGGCCTTCTGCAGAAAAGGAAGAGATGCTAGGAGGTCCTCTTGAGTGGTACCTTTCCAGAGATGTTCCTCTAGTTGTTGGAGCCAGAGGAACTTGGAACGAGCTACACAAGTTGAAGCGATATTAGTCTTCAGTGAAGCCGCCGATGTTTCCCATGCCTTCCTTAGAAGGCTTTCCATCTTCCTATCCATAGGATCTTTGAGCTGTGACGAGTCTTCAAAGGGAAGGGTTGTTTTCTTCGCAACCCTTGCCACCTGTACATCAACCTTCGGGACTTCCATCCATAGCTTAGCCGCCTTTTCATCTAGAGGGAATCTATCCTTCATTTCTCCTGCCATACTAAGCCTTTTCTCAGGTGACTCCCATTCATCCAAAATAAGACTCCAAATGTTGTCATGCACAGGGAACACTACCTTCTTCTTGGATTTCAGACCGCCAAACATTTCATCCTGAACTGTACTGGTTTCCTTCTCCTCTTCCACCTGCATCGTGTCTCTCACCTGCGACAACAATTCCTCCATATTCTCAGACGAAAAGTAATATTTCCTATCTTCCTCATGATCTTCACTTAGGACCCCTTCTTCCGGTTCCTCCATAGACCCTAATTCTGAATCAGAGGTCTCCCTAACCGTATATTTTCTCCTTTTGGGGGGAGATGGACCTTCAGCTCTGGCTTGTGAGAAGGAGGCTAGGGAAGATTGTATTTCCTGCCGAACCATTCCCCTGACTTCTTCCATAAGGGAAGGCTGTTCTTCCTTCACAATGTTGTCAGTGCATTTCCAGCAGAGGGGTTTCTTATGCCCTGAAGCTAGCTTTTTTATACAGATGGCACATTTGCGAACTGTAGTGCTTTCTCCCACTGTCGGTGCAGGATCCTTGTCTCCCTAAATTAAAAATAAAAAAAGGGGAGATTTAAAATATATTTAGGATCCTGCTCAAAAGAGAGTGGGGAATAACCTAGGACCTAGTACTTACTGGGGCCGGGTTAGCGCTGGGCTCTGCAGACGCAGGCTTTGGAACAGCACCCTCCATAGTAGCAGAATATTCTGTCCTACCTTAATCCTGTCCTGTCTTATCCTCCATTCACCTCCAGAGATGCACTCACTATTCTACTGTTACATCGTGTCTTATCCTCCAGTTACCTCCAGAGCTGAATTCACCATTCTGCTGTTACATCATGTCTTATCCTCCAGTCACCTACAGAGCTGCACTCACTATTCTGCTGTTACATCATGTCTTATCCTCCAGTCACGTCCAGAGCTGCAGTCACTATTCTGCCGTTACATCGTGTCTTATCCTCCAGTCACCTCCAGAGCTGCAGTCACTATTCTGCTGTTACATCGTGTCTTATCCTCCAGCCACCTCCAGAGCTGCTGTCACTATTCTGCTGTTACATCAGGTCTTACCCTCCATTCACCTCCAGAGATGCACTCACTATTCTACTGTTACATCGTGTCTTATCCTCCAGTTACCTCCAGAGCTGAATTCACCATTCTGCTGTTACATCATGTCTTATCCTCCAGCCACCTCCAGAGCTGCTGTCACTATTCTGCTGTTACATCAGGTCTTATCCTCCACTCACCTCCAGAGCTGCAGTCACTATTCTGATGTTACATCAGGTCTTATCCTCCAGTCACCTCCAGAGCTGCTGTCACTATTCTGTTGTTACATCAGGTCTTATCCTCCGTTCACCTCCAGAGATGCACTCACTATTCTGCTGTTACATCTTGTCTTATCCTCCAGTCACCTCCAGAGCTGCAGTCACTATTCTGCTGTTACATCGTGTCTTATCCTCCAGTCACCTCAAGAGCTGCAGTCACTATTCTGCTGTTACATCATGTCTTATCCTCCAGTCACCTCATGAGCTGCAGTCACTATTCTGCTGTTACATCGTGTCTTGTCCTCCAGTCACCTCCAGAGCTGCACTCACTATTATGCTGTTACTTCATGTCTTATCCTCCACTCATCTCCAGAGGTGCAGTCACTATTTTGCTGTTACATCATGTCTTATCCTCCAGTCACCTCCAGAGCTGCACTCACTATTCTGCTGTTACATCGTGTCCTATCCTCCAGTCACCTCCAGAGCTGCCGTCACTATTCTACTGTTACATCATGTCTTATCCTCCAGTCACCTCCAGAGCTGCTGTCACTATTCTGTTGTTACATCGTTTCTTATCCTCCATTCACCTCCAGAGATGCAATCACTGTTCTGCTGTTACATGGTGTCTTATCCTCCAGTCTCCTCCAGAGCTGCAGTCACTATTCTGCTGTTACATCGTGTCTTGTCCTCCAGTCACCTCCAGAGCTGCACTCACTATTATGCTGCTACTTCATGTCTTATCCTCCAGTCACCTCAAGAGCTGCACTCACTATTCTGCTGTTACATCATGTCTTATCCTCCAGTCACCTCCAGAGCTGCACTCACTATTCTGCTGTTACCTCATGTACTATCTACCAGTTACCTCCAGAGCTGCACTGACTATTCTGCTGTTACATCGTGTCTTATCCTCCAGTCACCTCCAGAGCTGCACTCACTATTCTGCTGTTACATCGTGTCTTATACTCCAGTTACCTCCAGAGCTGCTGTCACTATTCTGCTGTTACATCATGTCTTATCCTCCAGTCACCTCCAGAGCTGCACTCACTATTCTGCTGTTACATCATGTCTTATCCTCCAGTCACCTTCAGAGGTGCAGTCACTATTCTGCTGTTACATCATCTATTATCCTCCAGCCACCTCCAGAGCTGCACTCACTATTCTGCTATTACATCTTGTCTAATCTTCCAGTCACCTCCAGAGCTACAGTCACTATTCTACTGTTACATCGTGTATTATCCTCCAGCCACCTCCAGAGCTGCAGTCACTATTCTGCCGTTACATCGTGTCTTATCCTCCAGTCACCTCCAGAGCTGCAGTCACTATTCTGCTGTTACATCGTGTCTTATCCTCCAGCCACCTCCAGAGCTGCAGTCACTATTCTGCTGTTACATCGTGTCTTATCCTCCACTCACTTCCAGAGCTGCAGTCAATATTCTGCTGTTACATCATCTATTATCCTCCAGCCACCTCCAGAGCTGCAGTCACTATTCTACTGTTACATCGTGTATTATCCTCCAGTTACCTCCAGAGCTGAATTCACCATTCTGCTGTTACATCATGTCTTATCTTCCTGTCACCTCCAGAGCTGCAGTCACTATTCTGCTGTTACATCATGTCTTATCCTCCAGTCACCTCCAGAGCTGCACTCACTATTCTACTGTTACATCCTGTCTTATCCTCCAGTCACCTCCAGAGTTGCAGTCACTATTCTGTTGTTACATCATCTATATTCCTCCAATCACCTCAAGAGCTGCACTCTCTATTCTGCTGTTACATCGTATCTTATCGTCCAGTCAACTCCAGAGCTGCACTCACTATTCTGCTGTTACTTCATGTCTTATCCTTCAGTCACCTCCAGAGCTGCAGTCACTGTTCTGCTGTTACATCATGTCTTATCCTCCAGCCACCTCCAGAGCTGCACTCACTATTCTGCTGTCACATCATGTCTTATCCTCCAGTCACCTCCAGAGCTGCACTCACCATTCTGCTGTTAAATCATGTCTTATCTTCCAGTCACCTCCAGAGCTGCAGTCACTATTCTGCTGTTACGTCATGTCTTATCCTCCAGTCTCCTCCAGAGCTGCAGTCACTATTCTGCCGTTACATCGTGTCTTATCCTCCAGTCACCTCCAGAGCTGCAGTCACTATTCTGCTGTTACATCGTGTCTTATCCTCCAGCCACCTCCAGAGCTGCAGTCTCTATTCTGCTGTTACATCAGATCTTATCCTCCACTCACCTCCAGAGCTGCAGTCACTATTCTGATGTTACATCAGGTCTTATCCTCCAGTCACCTCCAGAGCTGCTGTCACTATTCTGTTGTTACATCAGGTCTTATCCTCCGTTCACCTCCAGAGATGCACTCACTATTCTGCTGTTACATCTTGTCTTATCCTCCAGTCACCTCCAGAGCTGCAGTCACTATTCTCCTGTTACATCGTGTCTTGTCCTCCAGTCACCTCCAGAGCTGCACTCACTATTATGCTGTTACTTCATGTCTTATCCTCCACTCATCTCCAGAGCTGCAGTCACTATTCTGCTGTTACATCCTGTCTTATCCTCCAGTCACCTCCAGAGCTGCACTCACTATTCTGCTGTTACATCGTGTCCTATCCTCCAGTCACCTCCAGAGCTGCAGTCACTATTCTGCTGTTACATCATGTCTTATCCTCCAGTCACCTCCAGAGCTGCTGTCACTATTCTGTTGTTACATCGTTTCTTATCCTCCAGTCACCTCCAGAGCTGCACTCACTATTATGCTGTTACTTCATGTCTTATCCTCCAGTTACCTCAAGAGCTGCACTCACTTTTCTGCTGTTACATTGTGTCTTATCCTCCAGTCACCTCCAGAGCTGCACTCACTATTCTGCTGTTACATCATGTCTTATCCTCCAGTCACCTCCAGAGCTGCACTCACTATTCTGCTGTTACCTCATGTTCTATCTACCAGTCACCTCCAGAGCTGCACTGACTATTCTGCTGTTACATCGTGTCTTATCCTCCAGTCACCTCCAGAGCTGCACTCACTATTCGGCTGTTACATCGTGTCTTATACTCCAGTTACCTCCAGAGCTGCTGTCACTATTCTGCTGTTACATCAGGTCTTATCCTCCAGTCACCTCCAGAGCTGCAGTCACTATTCTGCTGTTACATCGTGTCTTATCCTCCAGTCACCTCCAGAGCTGCAGTCACTATTCAGGTGTTACATCGTGTCTTATCCTCCAGTCACCTCCAGAGCTGCACTCAGTATTCGGCTGTTACATCGTCTCTTATACTCCAGTTACCTCCAGAGCTGCACTCACTATTCTGCTGTTACATCATGTCTTATCCTCCAGTCTCCTCCAGAGCTGCAGTCACTATTCTGCCGTTACATCGTGTCTTATCCTCCAGTCACCTCCAGAGCTGCAGTCACTATTCTGCTGCTACATCGTGTCTTATCCTCCAGCCACCTCCAGAGCTCCAGTCACTATTCTGCTGTTACATCGTGTCTTATCCTCCAGCCACCTCCAGAGCTCCAGTCACTATTCTGCTGTTACATCAGGTCTTATCCTCCACTCACCTCCAGAGCTGCAGTCACTATTCTGCTGTTACATCGTGTCCTATCCTCCTGTCACCTCCAGAGCTGCAGTCACTATTCTGCTGTTACATCATGTCTTATCCTCCAGTCACCTCCACAGCTGCTGTCACTATTCTGTTGTTACATCGTTTGTTATCCTCCATTCACCTCCAGAGATGCAATCACTGTTCTGCTGTTACATGGTGTTTTGTCCTCCAGTCACCTCCAGAGCCGCAGTCACTATTCTGCTGTTACATCGTGTCTTGTCCTCCAGTCACCTCCAGAGCTGCACTCACTATTATGCTGCTACTTCATGTCTTATCCTCCAGTCACCTCAAGAGCTGCACTCACTTTTCTGCTGTTACATTGTGTCTTATCCTCCAGTCACCTCAAGAACTGCACTCACTATTCTGCTGTTACATCATGTCTTATCCTCCAGTCACCTCCAGAGCTGCACTCACTATTCTGCTGTTACCTCATGTCCTATCTACCAGTCACCTCCAGAGCTGCACTGACTATTCTGCTGTTACATCGTGTCTTATCCTCCAGTCACCTCCAGAGCTGCACTCACTATTCTGCTGTTACATCGTGTCTTATACTCCAGTTACCTCCAGAGCTGTTGTCACTATTCTGCTGTTACATCATGTCTTATCCTCCAGTCACCTCCAGAGCTGCACTCACTATTCTGCTGTTACATCATGTCTTATCCTCCAGTCACCTCCAGAGCTGCAGTCACTATTCTGCTGTTACATCATCTATTATCCTCCAGTCACCTCCAGAGCTACAGTCACTATTCTACTGTTACATCGTGTATTATCCTCCAGTTACCTCCAGAGCTGAATTCACCATTCTGCTGTTACATCATGTCTTATCTTCCTGTCACCTCCAGAGTTGCAGTCACTATTCTGCTGTTACATCGTGTCTTATCCTCCAGTCACCTCCAGAGCTGCAGTCACTATTCTGCTGTTTCATCGTGTCTTATCCTCCAGTTATCTCCAGAGCTGCAGTCACTATTCTGCTGTTACATCATGTCTTATCCTCCAGTCACCTCCAGAGCTGCACTCACTATTCTGCTGTTACATCATGTCCTATCTACCAGTCCCCTCCAGAGCTGCAGTCACTATTCTTATGTTACATCAGGTCTTATCCTCCAGTCACCTCCAGAGCTGCAGTCACTATTCTGCTGTTACATCGTGTCTTATTCTCCAGTTACCTCCAGAGCTGCAGTCACTATTCTGCTGTTACATCATATCTTATCCTCCAGTCACCTCCAGAACTGCACTCACTATTCTGTTGTTACATCAGGTCTTATCCTCCAGTCACCTCCAGAACTGCAATCATTATTCTGCTGTTACATTGTGTCTTATCCTCCTGTCACCTCCAGAGCTGCAGTCACTATTCTACTGTTACATTATGTCTTATCCTCCAGTCACCTCCAGAGCTGCAGTCACTATTCTGCTGTTACATCGTGTCTTATCCTCCAGTCACCTCCAGAGCTGCAGTCACTATTCGGGTGTTACATCGTGTCTTATCCTCCAGTCACCTCCAGAGCTGCACTCACTATTCGGCTGTTACATCGTGTCTTATACTCCAGTTACCTCCAGAGCTGCACTCACTATTCTGCTGTTACATCATGTCTTATCCTCCAGTCTCCTCCAGAGCTGCAGTCACTATTCTGCCGTTACATCGTGTCTTATCCTCCAGTCACCTCCAGAGCTGCAGTCACTATTCTGCTGTTACATCGTGTCTAATCCTCCAGCCACCTCCAGAGCTCCAGTCACTATTATGCTGTTACATCGTGTCTTATCCTCCAGCCACCTCCAGAGCTGCAGTCACTATTCTGCTGTTACATCATGTCTTATCCTCCAGTCTCCTCCAGAGCTGCAGTCACTATTCTGCTGTTACATCATGTCTTATCCTCCAGTCACCTCCAGAGCTGCAGTCACTATTCTGCTGTTACATCGTGTCTAATCCTCCAGCCACCCCCAGAGCTCCAGTCACTATTATGCTGTTACATCGTGTCTTATCCTCCAGTCACCTCCAGATCTGCACTCGCTATTCTGGTGTTACATCGTGTCTTATCCACCAGCCACCTCCAGAGCTCCAGTCACTATTCTGCTGTTACATCAGGTCTTATCCTCCACTCACCTCCAGAGCTGCAGTCACTATTCTGCTGTTACATCGTGTCCTATCCTCCTGTCACCTCCAGAGCTGCAGTCACTATTCTGCTGTTACATCATGTCTTATCCTCCAGTCACCTCCACAGCTGCTGTCACTATTCTGTTGTTACATCGTTTCTTATCCTCCATTCACCTCCAGAGATGCAATCACTGTTCTGCTGTTACATGGTGTTTTGTCCTCCAGTCACCTCCAGAGCTGCAGTCACTATTCTGCTGTTACATCGTGTCTTGTCCTCCAGTCACCTCCAGAGCTGCACTCACTATTATGCTGCTACTTCATGTCTTATCCTCCTGTCACCTCAAGAACTGCACTCACTATTTTGCCGTTACATCATGTCTTATCCTCCAGTCACCTCCAGAGCTGCACTCACTATTCTGCTGTTACCTCATGTCCTATCTACCAGTCACCTCCAGAGCTGCACTGACTATTCTGCTGTTACATCGTGTCTTATCCTCCAGTCACCTCCAGAGCTGTACTCGCTATTCTGCTGTTACATCGTGTCTTATACTCCAGTTACCTCCAGAGCTGCTGTCACTATTCTGCTGTTACATCATGTCTTATCCTCCAGTCACCTCCAGAGCTGCACTCACTATTCTGCTGTTACATCATGTCTTATCCTCCACAGTCACCTCCAGAGCTGCAGTCACTATTCTGCTGTTACATCATCTATTATCCTCCAGTCACCTCCAGAGCTACAGTCACTATTCTACTGTTACATCGTGTATTATCCTCCAGTTACCTCCAGAGCTGAATTTACCATTCTGCTGTTACATCATGTCTTATCTTCCTGTCACCTCCAGAGTTGCAGTCACTATTCTGCTGTTACATCAGGTCTTATCCTCCAGTCACCTCCAGAGCTGCAATCATTATTCTGCTGTTACATGGTGTCTTATCCTCCAGTCACCTCCAGAGCTGCAGTCACTATTCTGCTGTTACATCGTGTTTTGTCCTCCAGTCACCTCCAGAGCTGCACTCACTATTATGCTGTTACTTCATGTCTTATCCTCCAGTCATCTCCAGAGCTGCAGTCACTATTCTGCTGTTACATCATGTCTTATCCTCCAGTCACCTCCAGAGCTGCACTCACTATTCTGCTGTTACATCATGTCCTATCTACCAGTCCCCTCCAGAGCTGCAGTCACTATTCTTATGTTACATCAGGTCTTATCCTCCAGTCACCTCCAGAGCTGCAGTCACTATTCTGCTGTTACATCGTGTCTTATTCTCCAGTTACCTCCAGAGCTGCAGTCACTATTCTGCTGTTACATCATGTCTTATCCTCCAGTCACCTCCAGAACTGAACTCACTATTCTGTTGTTACATCATGTCCTATCTACCACTCACCTCCAGAGCTGCACTCACTATTCTGATGTTACATCAGGTCTTATCCTCCAGTCACCTCCAGAGCTGCAATCATTATTCTGCTGTTACATCGTGTCTTATCCTCCTGTCACCTCCAGAGCTGCAATCACTATTCTACTGTTACATTATGTCTTATCCTCCAGTCACCTCCAGAGCTGCAGTCACTATTCTGCTGTTACATTATCTATTATCCTCCAGTCACCTCCAGAGCTGCACTCACTATTCTCCTGTTACATCGTGTCTTATCCTCCAGTCACCTCCAGAGCTGCTGTCACTATTCTGCCGTTACATCGTGTCTTATCCTCCAGTCACCTCCAGAGCTGCAGTCACTATTCTACTGTTACATGGTGTCTTATCCTCCAGTCACCTCCAGAGCTGCACTCACTATTCTGCTGTTACATCATGTGTTATCTTCCTGTCACCTCCAGAGCTGCAGTCACTATTCTGCTGTTACATCAGGTCTTATCCTCCAGTCACCTCCAGAGCTGCAATCATTATTCTGCTGTTACATCGTGTCTTATCCTCCTGTCACCTCCAGAGCTGCAATCACTATTCTACTGTTACATCCTGTCTTATCCTCCAGTCACCTCCAGAGCTGCAGTCACTATTCTGCTGTTACATCATCTATATTCCTCCAATCACCTCAAGAGCTGCACTCTCTATTCTGCTGTTACTTCGTATGTTATCGTCCAGTCAACTCCAGAGCTGCACTCTCTATTCTGCTGTTACTTAATGTCCTATCTACCAGTCACCTCCAGAGCTGCAGTCACTGTTCTGCTGTTACATCATGTCTTATCCTCCAGCCACCTCCAGAGCTGCACTCACTATTCTGCTGTTACATCATGTCTTATCCTCCAGTCACCTCCAGAGCTGCACTGACTATTCAGCTGTTACATCGTGTCTTATCCTCCAGTCACCTCCAGAGCTGCACTCACTATTCGGCTGTTACATCGTGTCTTATACTCCAGTTACCTCCAGAGCTGCTGTCACTATTCTGCTGTTACATCAGGTCTTATCCTCCAGTCACCTCCAGAGCTGCAATCATTATTCTGCTGTTACATCGTGTCTTATTCTCCTGTCACCTCCAGAGCTGCAGTCACTATTCTGTTGTTACATCATCTATATTCCTCCAATCACCTCAAGAGCTGCCCTCTCTATTCTGCTGTTACATCTTATCTTATCGTCCAGTCAACTCCAGAGCTGTACTCACTATTCTGCTGTTAATCATGTCTTATCCTTCAGTCACCTCCAGAGCTGCAGTCACTGTTCTGCTGTTACATCATGTCTTATCCTCCAGTCACCTCCAGAGCTGCAGTCACTATTCTGCCGTTACATCGTGTCTTATCCTCCAGTCACCTCCAGAGCTGCAGTCACTATTCTGCTGTTACATCGTGTCTTATCCTCCATTCACCTCCAGAGATGCAATCACTGTTCTGCTGTTACATGGTGTCTTATCCTCCAGTTACCTCCAGAGCTGCAGTCACTATTCTGCTGTTACATCGTGTTTTGTCCTCCAGTCACCTCCAGAGCTGCACTCACTATTATGCTGTTACTTCATGTCTTATCCTCCAGTCACCTCAAGAGCTGCACTCACTTTTCTGCTGTTACATCGTGTCTTATCCTCCAGTCACCTCAAGAGCTGCACTCACTATTCTGCTGTTACATCATGTCTTATCCTCCAGTCACCTCCAGAGCTGCACTCACTATTCTGCTGTTACCTCATGTCCTATCTACCAGTCACCTCCAGAGCTGCACTGACTATTCTGCTGTTACATCGTGTCTTATCCTCCAGTCACCTCCAGAGCTGCACTCACTATTATGCTGTTAATTCATGTCTTATCCTCCACTCATCTCCAGAGCTGCAGTCACTATTCTGCTGTTACATCATGTCTTATCCTCCAGTCACCTCCAGAGCTGCACTCACTATTCTGCTGTTACATCGTGTCCTATCCTCCAGTCACCTCCAGAGCTGCAGTCACTATTCTGCTGTTACATCATGTCTTATCCTCCAGTCACCTCCAGAGCTGCCGTCACTATTCTGTTGTTACATCGTTTCTTATCCTCCATTCACCTCCAGAGATGCAATCACTGTTCTGCTGTTACATGGTGTCTTATCCTCCAGTCACCTCCAGAGCTGCAGTCACTATTCTGCTGTTACATCGTGTCTTGTCCTCGAGTCACCTCCAGAGCTGCACTCACTATTATGCTGTTACTTCATGTCTTATCCTCCAGTCACCTCAAGAGCTGCACTCACTTTTCTGCTGTTACATTGTGTCTTATCCTCCAGTCACCTCCACAGCTGCACTCACTATTCTGCTGTTACATCGTGTCTTATACTCCAGTTACCTCCAGAGCTGCTGTCACTATTCTGCTGTTACATCATGTCTTATCCTCCAGTCACCTCCAGAGCTGCACTCACTGTTCTGCTGTTACATCATGTCTTATCCTCCAGTCACCTCCAGAGCTGCAGTCACTATTGTGCTGTTACATCATCTATTATCCTCCAGCCACCTCCAGAGCTACAGTCACTATTCTACTGTTACATCGTGTATTATCCTCCAGAGCTGAATTCACTATTCTGCTGTTACATCATGTTTTATCTTCCTGTCACCTCCAGAGCTGCAGTCACTATTCTGCTGTTACATCAGGTCTTATGCTCCAGTCACCTCCAGAGCTGCAATCATTATTCTGCTGTTACATCGTGTCTTATCCTCCTGTCACCTCCAGAGCTGCAATCACTATTCTACTGTTACATCATCTATATTCCTCCAATCACCTCAAGAGCTGCACTCTCTATTCTGCTGTTACATCGTATCTTATCGTCCAGTCAACTCCAGAGCTGCACTCACTATTCTGCTGTTATTTCATGTCTTATCCTTCAGTCACCTCCAGAGCTGCAGTCACTGTTCTGCTATTACATCATGTCTTATCCTCCAGCCACCTCCAGTGCTGCACTCACTATTCTGCTGTTATTTCATGTCTTATCCTTCAGTCACCTCCAGTGCTGCAGTCACTGTTCTGCTGTTACATCTTGTCTTATCCTCCAGTCACCTCCAGAGCTGCAGTCACTGTTCTGCTGTTACATCATGTCTTATCCTCCAGTCACCTCCAGAGCTGCTGTCACTATTCTGCTGTTACATCAGGTCTTATCCTCCATTCACCTCCAGAGATGCACTCACTATTCTACTGTTACAACGTGTCTTATCCTCCAGTTACCTCCAGAGCTGAATTCACCATTCTGCTGTTACATCATGTCTTATCCTCCAGTCACCTACAGAGCTGCACTCACTATTCTGCTGTTACATCAGGTCTTATCCTCCAGTCACGTCCAGAGCTGCAGTCACTATTCTGCCGTTACATCGTGTCTTATCCTCCAGTCACCTCCAGAGCTGCAGTCACTATTCTGCTGTTACATCGTGTCTTATCCTCCAGCCACCTTCAGAGCTGCTGTCACTATTCTGCTGTTACATCAGGTCTTACCCTCCATTCACCTCCAGAGATGCACTCACTATTCTACTGTTACATCGTGTCTTATCCTCCAGTTACCTCCAGAGCTGAATTCACCATTCTGCTGTTACATCATGTCTTATCCTCCAGCCACCTCCAGAGCTGCTGTCACTATTCTGCTGTTACATCAGGTCTTATCCTCCACTCACCTCCAGAGCTGCAGTCACTATTCTGATGTTACATCAGGTCTTATCCTTCAGTCACCTCCAGAGCTGCTGTCACTATTCTGTTGTTACATCAGGTCTTATCCTCCGTTCACCTCCAGAGATGCACTCACTATTCTGCTGTTACATCTTGTCTTATCCTCCAGTCACCTCCAGAGCTGCAGTCACTATTCTGCTGTTACATCGTGTCTTATCCTCCAGTCACCTCAAGAGCTGCAGTCACTATTCTGCTGTTACATCATGTCTTATCCTCCAGTCATCTCATGAGCTGCAGTCACTATTCTGCTGTTACATCGTGTCTTGTCCTCCAGTCACCTCCAGAGCTGCACTCACTATTATGCTGTTACTTCATGTCTTATCCTCCACTCATCTCCAGAGGTGCAGTCACTATTTTGCTGTTACATCATGTCTTATCCTCCAGTCACCTCCAGAGCTGCACTCACTATTCTGCTGTTACATCGTGTCCTATCCTCCAGTCACCTCCAGAGCTGCCGTCACTATTCTACTGTTACATCATGTCTTATCTTCCAGTCACCTCCAGAGCTGCTGTCACTAATCTGTTGTTACATCGTTTCTTATCCTCCATTCACCTCCAGAGATGCAATCACTGTTCTGCTGTTACATGGTGTCTTATCCTCCAGTCTCCTCCAGAGCTGCAGTCACTATTCTGCTGTTACATCGTGTCTTGTCCTCCAGTCACCTCCAGAGCTGCACTCACTATTATGCTGCTACTTCATGTCTTATCCTCCAGTCACCTCAAGAGCTGCACTCACTTTTCTGCTGTTACATTGTGTCTTATCCTCCAGTCACCTCAAGAACTGCACTCACTATTCTGCTGTTACATCATGTCTTATCCTCCAGTCACCTCCAGAGCTGCACTCACTATTCTGCTGTTACCTCATGTCCTATCTACCAGTCACCTCCAGAGCTGCACTGACTATTCTGCTGTTACATCGTGTCTTATCCTCCAGTCACCTCCAGAGCTGCTCTCACTATTCTGCTGTTACATCGTGTCTTATACTCCAGTTACCTCCAGAGCTGCTGTTACATCATGTCTTATCCTCCAGTCACCTCCAGAGCTGCACTCACTATTCTGTTGTTACATCATGTCTTATCCTCCAGTCACCTCCAGAGGTGCAGTCACTATTCTGCTGTTACATCATCTATTATCCTCCAGCCACCTCCAGAGCTGCACTCACTATTCTGCTGTTACATCTTGTCTAATCCTCCAGTCACCTCCAGAGCTACAGTCACTATTCTACTGTTACATCGTGTATTATCCTCCAGCCACCTCCAGAGCTGCAGTCACTATTCTGCCGTTACATCGTGTCTTATCCTCCAGTCACCTCCAGAGCTGCAGTCACTATTCTGCTATTACATCGTGTCTTATCCTCCAGCCACCTCCAGAGCTGCAGTCACTATTCTGCTGTTACATCGTGTCTTATCCTCCACTCACTTCCAGAGCTGCAGTCAATATTCTGCTGTTACATCATCTATTATCCTCCAGCCACCTCCAGAGCTGCAGTCACTATTCTACTGTTACATCGTGTATTATCCTCCAGTTACCTCCAGAGCTGAATTCACCATTCTGCTGTTACATCATGTCTTATCTTCCTGTCACCTCCAGAGCTGCAGTCACTATTCTGCTGTTACATCAGGTCTTATCCTCCTGTCACCTCCAGAGCTGCAATCACTATTCTACTGTTACATCCTGTCTTATCCTCCAGTCACCTCCAGAGTTGCAGTCACTATTCTGTTGTTACATCATCTATATTCCTCCAATCACCTCAAGAGCTGCACTCTCTATTCTGCTGTTACATCGTATCTTATCGTCCAGTCAACTCCAGAGCTGCACTCACTATTCTGCTGTTACTTCATGTCTTATCCTTCAGTCACCTCCAGAGCTGCAGTCACTGTTCTGCTGTTACATCATGTCTTATCCTCCAGCCACCTCCAGAGCTGCACTCACTATTCTGCTGTTACATCATGTCTTATCCTCCAGTCACCTCCAGAGCTGCACTCACCATTCTGCTGTTAAATCATGTCTTATCTTCCAGTCACCTCCAGAGCTGCAGTCACTATTCTGCTGTTACGTCATGTCTTATCCTCCAGTCTCCTCCAGAGCTGCAGTCACTATTCTGCCGTTACATCGAGTCTTATCCTCCAGTCACCTCCAGAGCTGCAGTCACTATTCTGCTGTTACATCGTGTCTTATCCTCCAGCCACCTCCAGAGCTGCAGTCTCTATTCTGCTGTTACATCAGGTCTTATCCTCCACTCACCTCCAGAGCTGCAGTCACTATTCTGTTGTTACATCAGGTCTTATCCTCCGTTCACCTCCAGAGATGCACTCACTATTCTGCTGTTACATCGTGTCTTATCCTCCAGTCACCTCAAGAGATGCAGTCACTATTCTGCTGTTACATCATGTCTTATCCTCCAGTCACCTCATGAGCTGCAGTCACTATTCTCCTGTTACATCGTGTCTTGTCCTCCAGTCACCTCCAGAGCTGCACTCACTATTATGCTGTTACTTCATGTCTTATCCTCCACTCATCTCCAGAGCTGCAGTCACTATTCTGCTGTTACATCCTGTCTTATCCTCAAGTCACCTCCAGAGCTGCTCTCACTATTCTGCTGTTACATCGTGTCCTATCCTCCAGTCACTTCCAGAGCTGCAGTCACTATTCTGCTGTTACATCATGTCTTATCCTCCAGTCACCTCCAGAGCTGCTGTCACTATTCTGTTGTTACATCGTTTCTTATCCTCCAGTCACCTCCAGAGCTGCACTCACTATTATGCTGTTACTTCATGTCTTATCCTCCAGTCACCTCAAGAGCTGCACTCACTTTTCTGCTGTTACATTGTGTCTTATCCTCCAGTCACCTCCAGAGCTGCACTCACTATTCTGCTGTTACATCATGTCTTATACTCCAGTCACCTCCAGAGCTGCACTCACTATTCTGCTGTTACCTCATGTTCTATCTACCAGTCACCTCCAGAGCTGCACTGACTATTCTGCTGTTACATCGTGTCTTATCCTCCAGTCACCTCCAGAGCTGCACTCACTATTCGGCTGTTACATCGTGTCTTATACTCCAGTTACCTCCAGACCTGCTGTCACTATTCTGCTGTTACATCAGGTCTCATCCTCCAGTCACCTCCAGAACTGCAATCATTATTCTGCTGTTACATCATGTCTTATCCTCCTGTCACCTCCAGAGCTGCAATCACTATTCTACTGTTACATTATGTCTTATCCTCCAGTCACCTCCAGAGCTCCAGTCACTATTCTGCTGTTACATCGTGTCTTATCCTCCAGTCACCTCCAGAGCTGCAGTCACTATTCGGGTGTTACATCGTGTCTTATCCTCCAGTCACCTCCAGAGCTGCACTCACTATTCGGCTGTTACATCGTGTCTTATACTCCAGTTACCTCCAGAGCTGCACTCACTATTCTGCTGTTACATCATGTCTTATCCTCCAGTCTCCTCCAGAGCTGCAGTCACTATTCTGCCGTTACATCGTGTCTTATCCTCCAGTCACCTCCAGAGCTGCAGTCACTATTCTGCTGTTACATCGTGTCTTATCCTCCAGCCACCTCCAGAGCTCCAGTCACTATTCTGCTGTTACATCGTGTCTTATCCTCCAGCCACCTCCAGAGCTCCAGTCACTATTCTGCTGTTACATCAGGTCTTATCCTCCACTCACCTCCAGAGCTGCAGTCACTATTCTGCTGTTACATCGTGTCCTATCCTCCTGTCACCTCCAGAGCTGCAGTCACTATTCTGCTGTTACATCATGTCTTATCCTCCAGTCACCTCCAGAGCTGCTGTCACTATTCTGTTGTTACATCGTTTCTTATCCTCCATTCACCTCCAGAGATGCAATCACTGTTCTGCTGTTACATGGTGTTTTGTCCTCCAGTCACCTCCAGAGCTGCAGTCACTATTCTGCTGTTACATCGTGTCTTGTCCTCCAGTCACCTCCAGAGCTGCACTCACTATTATGCTGCTACTTCATGTCTTATCCTCCAGTCACCTCAAGAGCTGCACTCACTTTTCTGCTGTTACATTGTGTCTTATCCTCCAGTCACCTCAAGAACTGCACTCACTATTCTGCTGTTACATCATGTCTTATCCTCCAGTCACCTCCAGAGCTGCAGTCACTATTCTGCTGTTACATCATGTCTTATCCTCCAGTCACCTCCAGAGCTGCACTCACTATTCTGCTGTTACCTCATGTCCTATCTACCAGTCACCTCCAGAGCTGCACTGACTATTCTGCTGTTACATCGTGTCTTATCCTCCAGTCACCTCCAGAGCTGCACTCACTATTCTGCTGTTACATCGTGTCTTATACTCCAGTTACCTCCAGAGCTGCTGTCACTATCCTGCTGTTACATCATGTCTTATCCTCCAGTCACCTCCAGAGCTGCACTCACTATTCTGCTGTTACATCATGTCTTATCCTCCAGTCACCTCCAGAGCTGCAGTCACTATTCTGCTGTTACATCATCTATTATCCTCCAGTCACCTCCAGAGCTAGTCACTATTCTACTGTTACATCGTGTATTATCCTCCAGTTACCTCCAGAGCTGAATTCACCATTCTGCTGTTACATCATGTCTTATCTTCCTGTCACCTCCAGAGTTGCAGTCACTATTCTGCTGTTACATCAGGTCTTATCCTCCAGTCACCTCCAGAGCTGCAATCATTATTCTGCTGTTACATGGTGTCTTATCCTCCAGTCACCTCCAGAGCTGCAGTCACTATTCTGCTGTTACATCTTGTTTTGTCCTCCAGTCACCTCCAGAGCTGCACTCACTATTATGCTGTTACTTCATGTCTTATCCTCTAGTCACCTCAAGAGCTGCACTCACTTTTCTGCTGTTACATCGTGTCTTATCCTCCAGTTACCTCCAGAGCTGCAGTCACTATTCTGCTGTTTCATCGTGTCTTATCCTCCAGTTATCTCCAGAGCTGCAGTCACTATTCTGCTGTTACATCATCTCTTATCCTCCAGTCACCTCCAGAGCTGCACTCACTATTCTGCTGTTACATCATGTCCTATCTACCAGTCCCCTCCAGAGCTGCAGTCACTATTCTTATGTTACATCAGGTCTTATCCTCCAGTCACCTCCAGAGCTGCACTCACTATTCTGCTGTTACATCATGTCTTATCCTCCAGTCACCTCCAGAGCTGCACTCACTATTCTGCTGTTACCTCATGTCCTATCTACCAGTCACCTCCAGAGCTGCACTGACTATTCTGCTGTTACATCGTGTCTTATCCTCCAGTCACCTCCAGAGCTGCACTCACTATTCTGCTGTTACATCGTGTCTTATACTCCAGTTACCTCCAGAGCTGCTGTCACTATTCTGCTGTTACATCATGTCTTATCCTCCAGTCACCTCCAGAGCTGCACTCACTATTCTGCTTTTACATCATGTCTTATCCTCCAGTCACCTCCAGAGCTGCAGTCACTATTCTGCTGTTACATCATCTATTATCCTCCAGTCACCTCCAGAGCTACAGTCACTATTCTACTGTTACATCGTGTATTATCCTCCAGTTACCTCCAGAGCTGAATTCACCATTCTGCTGTTACATCATGTCTTATCTTCCTGTCACCTCCAGAGTTGCAGTCACTATTCTGCTGTTACATCAGGTCTTATCCTCCAGTCACCTCCAGAGCTGCAATCATTATTCTGCTGTTACATGGTGTCTTATCCTCCAGTCACCTCCAGAGCTGCAGTCACTATTCTGCTGTTACATCTTGTTTTGTCCTCCAGTCACCTCCAGAGCTGCACTCACTATTATGCTGTTACTTCATGTCTTATCCTCTAGTCACCTCAAGAGCTGCACTCACTTTTCTGCTGTTACATCGTGTCTTATCCTCCAGTTACCTCCAGAGCTGCAGTCACTATTCTGCTGTTTCATCGTGTCTTATCCTCCAGTTATCTCCAGAGCTGCAGTCACTATTCTGCTGTTACATCATGTCTTATCCTCCAGTCACCTCCAGAGCTGCACTCACTATTCTGCTGTTACATCATGTCCTATCTACCAGTCCCCTCCAGAGCTGCAGTCACTATTCTTATGTTACATCAGGTCTTATCCTCCAGTCACCTCCAGAGCTGCAGTCACTATTCTGCTGTTACATCGTGTCTTATTCTCCAGTTACCTCCAGAGCTGCAGTCACTATTCTGCTGTTACATCATGTCTTATCCTCCAGTCACCTCCAGAACTGCACTCACTATTCTGTTGTTACATCAGGTCTTATCCTCCAGTCACCTCCAGAACTGCAATCATTATTCTGCTGTTACATCGTGTCTTATCCTCCTGTCACCTCCAGAGCTGCAATCACTATTCTACTGTAACATTATGTCTTATCCTCCAGTCACCTCCAGAGCTGCAGTCACTATTCTGCTGTTACATCGTGTCTTATCCTCCAGTCACCTCCAGAGCTGCAGTCACTATTCGGGTGTTACATCGTGTCTTATCCTCCAGTCACCTCCAGAGCTGCACTCACTATTCGGCTGTTACATCGTGTCTTATACTCCAGTTACCTCCAGAGCTGCACTCACTATTCTGCTGTTACATCATGTCTTATCCTCCAGTCTCCTCCAGAGCTGCAGTCACTATTCTGCCGTTACATCGTGTCTTATCCTCCAGTCACCTCCAGAGCTGCAGTCACTATTCTGCTGTTACATCGTGTCTTATCCTCCAGCCACCTCCAGAGCTCCAGTCACTATTATGCTGTTACATCGTGTCTTATCCTCCAGCCACCTCCAGAGCTCCAGTCACTATTCTGCTGTTACATCAGGTCTTATCCTCCACTCACCTCCAGAGCTGCACTCACTATTCTGCTGTTACATCGTGTCCTATCCTCCTGTCACCTCCAGAGCTGCAGTCACTATTCTGCTGTTACATCATGTCTTATCCTCCAGTCACCTCCAGAGCTGCTGTCACTATTCTGTTGTTACATCGTTTCTTATCCTCCATTCACCTCCAGAGATGCAATCACTGTTCTGCTGTTACATGGTGTTTTGTCCTCCAGTCACCTCCAGAGCTGCAGTCACTATTCTGCTGTTACATCGTGTCTTGTCCTCCAGTCACCTCCAGAGCTGCACTCACTATTATGCTGCTACTTCATGTCTTATCCTCCAGTCACCTCAAGAGCTGCACTCACTTTTCTGCTGTTACATTGTGTCTTATCCTCCAGTCACCTCAAGAACTGCACTCACTATTCTGCTGTTACATCATGTCTTATCCTCCAGTCACCTCCAGAGCTGCACTCACTATTCTGCTGTTACCTCATGTCCTATCTACCAGTCACCTCCAGAGCTGCACTGACTATTCTGCTGTTACATCGTGTCTTATCCTCCAGTCACCTCCAGAGCTGCACTCACTATTCTGCTGTTACATCGTGTCTTATACTCCAGTTACCTCCAGAGCTGCTGTCACTATTCTGCTGTTACATCATGTCTTATCCTCCAGTCACCTCCAGAGCTGCACTCACTATTCTGCTGTTACATCATGTCTTATCCTCCACAGTCACCTCCAGAGCTGCAGTCACTATTCTGCTGTTACATCATCTATTATCCTCCAGTCACCTCCAGAGCTACAGTCACTATTCTACTGTTACATCGTGTATTATCCTCCAGTTACCTCCAGAGCTGAATTTACCATTCTGCTGTTACATCATGTCTTATCTTCCTGTGACCTCCAGAGTTGCAGTCACTATTCTGCTGTTACATCAGGTCTTATCCTCCAGTCACCTCCAGAGCTGCAATCATTATTCTGCTGTTACATGGTGTCTTATCCTCCAGTCACCTCCAGAGCTGCAGTCACTATTCTGCTGTTACATTGTGTTTTGTCCTCCAGTCACCTCCAGAGCTGCACTCACTATTATGCTGTTACTTCATGTCTTATCCTCTAGTCACCTCAAGAGCTGCACTCACTTTTCTGCTGTTACATCGTGTCTTATTCTCCAGTTACCTCCAGAGCTGCAGTCACTATTCTGCTGTTTCATCGTGTCTTATCCTCCAGTTATCTCCAGAGCTGCAGTCACTATTCTGCTGTTACATCATGTCTTATCCTCCAGTCACCTCCAGAGCTGCACTCACTATTCTGCTGTTACATCATGTCCTATCTACCAGTCCCCTCCAGAGCTGCAGTCACTATTCTTATGTTACATCAGGTCTTATCCTCCAGTCACCTCTAGAGCTGCAATCATTATTCTGCTGTTACATCGTGTCTTATGCTCCTGTCACCTCCAGAGCTGCAATCACTATTCTACTGTTACATTATGTCTTATCCTCCAGTCACCTCCAGAGCTGCAGTCACTATTCTGCTGTTACATTATCTATTATCCTCCAGTCACCTCCAGAGCTGCACTCACTATTCTGCTGTTACATCGTGTCTTATCCTCCAGTCACCTCCAGAGCTGCTGTCACTATTCTGCCGTTACATCGTGTCTTATCCTTCAGTCACCTCCAGAGCTGCAGTCACTATTCTACTGTTACATGGTGTCTTATCCTCCAGTCACCTCCAGAGCTGCACTCACTATTCTGCTGTTTCATCGTGTCTTATCCTCCAGCCACCTCCAGAGCTGCACTCACTATTCTGCTGTTACATCATGTGTTATCTTCCTGTCACCTCCAGAGCTGCAGTCACTATTCTGCTGTTACATCAGGTCTTATCCTCCAGTCACCTCCAGAGCTGCAATCATTATTCTGCTGTTACATCGTGTCTTATCCTCCTGTCACCTCCAGAGCTGCAATCACTATTCTATTGTTACATCCTGTCTTATCCTCCAGTCACCTCCAGAGCTGCAGTCACTATTCTGCTGTTACATCATCTATATTCCTCCAATCACCTCAAGAGCTGCACTCACTATTCTGCTGTTACATCATGTCTTATCCTCCAGTCACCTCCAGAGCTGCACTCACCATTCTGCTGTTAAATCATGTCTTATCTTCCAGTCACCTCCAGAGCTGCAGTCACTATTCTGCTGTTACGTCATGTCTTATCCTCCAGTCTCCTCCAGAGCTGCAGTCACTATTCTGCCGTTACATCGAGTCTTATCCTCCAGTCACCTCCAGAGCTGCAGTCACTATTCTGCTGTTACATCGTGTCTTATCCTCCAGCCACCTCCAGAGCTGCAGTCTCTATTCTGCTGTTACATCAGGTCTTATCCTCCACTCACCTCCAGAGCTGCAGTCACTATTCTGATGTTACATCAGGTCTTATCCTCCAGTCACCTCCAGAGCTGCTGTCACTATTCTGTTGTTACATCAGGTCTTATCCTCCGTTCACCTCCAGAGATGCAGTCACTATTCTGCTGTTACATCGTGTCTTATCCTCCAGTCACCTCAAGAGATGCAGTCACTATTCTGCTGTTACATCATGTCTTATTCTCCAGTCACCTCATGAGCTGCAGTCACTATTCTCCTGTTACATCGTGTCTTGTCCTCCAGTCACCTCCAGAGCTGCACTCACTATTATGCTGTTACTTCATGTCTTATCCTCCACTCATCTCCAGAGCTGCAGTCACTATTCTGCTGTTACATCCTGTCTTATCCTCCAGTCACCTCCAGAGCTGCACTCACTATTCTGCTGTTACATCGTGTCCTATCCTCCAGTCACTTCCAGAGCTGCAGTCACTATTCTGCTGTTACATCATGTCTTATCCTCCAGTCACCTCCAGAGCTGCTGTCATTATTCTGTTGTTACATCGTTTCTTATCCTCCAGTCACCTCCAGAGCTGCACTCACTATTATGCTGTTACTTCATGTCTTATCCTCCAGTCACCTCAAGAGCTGCACTCACTTTTCTGCTGTTACATTGTGTCTTATCCTCCAGTCACCTCCAGAGCTGCACTCACTATTCTGCTGTTACATCATGTCTTATCCTCCAGTCACCTCCAGAGCTGCACTCACTATTCTGCTGTTACCTCATGTTCTATCTACCAGTCACCTCCAGAGCTGCACTGACTATTCTGCTGTTACATCGTGTCTTATCCTCCAGTCACCTCCAGAGCTGCACTCACTATTCGGCTGTTACATCGTGTCTTATACTCCAGTTACCTCCAGACCTGCTGTCACTATTCTGCTGTTACATCAGGTCTCATCCTCCAGTCACCTCCAGAGCTGCACTCACTATTCTGCTGTTACATCTTGTCTTATCCTCCAGTCACCTCCAGAACTGCAATCATTATTCTGCTGTTACATCATGTCTTATCCTCCTGTCACCTCCACAGCTGCAATCACTATTCTACTGTTGCATTATGTCTTATCCTCCAGTCACCTCCAGAGCTCCAGTCACTATTCTGCTGTTACATCGTGTCTTGTCCTCCAGTCACCTCCAGAGCTGCACTCACTATTATGCTGCTACTTCATGTCTTATCCTCCAGTCACCTCAAGAGCTGCACTCACTTTACTGCTGTTACATTGTGTCTTATCCTCCAGTCACCTCAAGAACTGCACTCACTATTCTGCTGTTACATCATGTCTTATCCTCCAGTCACCTCCAGAGCTGCACTCACTATTCTGCTGTTACCTCATGTCCTATCTACCAGTCACCTCCAGAGCTGCACTGACTATTCTGCTGTTACATCGTGTCTTATCCTCCAGTCACCTCCAGAGCTGCACTCACTATTCTGCTGTTACATCATCTATTATCCTCCAGTCACCTCCAGAGCTGCAGTCACTATTCTGCTGTTACATCATCTATTATCCTCCAGTCACCTCCAGAGCTACAGTCACTATTCTACTGTTACATCGTGTATTATCCTCCAGTTACCTCCAGAGCTGAATTTACCATTCTGCTGTTACATCATGTCTTATCTTCCTGTCACCTCCAGAGTTGCAGTCACTATTCTGCTGTTACATCAGGTCTTATCCTCCAGTCACCTCCAGAGCTGCAATCATTATTCTGCTGTTACATGGTGTCTTATCCTCCAGTCACCTCCAGAGCTGCAGTCACTGTTCTGCTGTTACATTGTGTTTTGTCCTCCAGTCACCTCCAGAGCTGCACTCACTATTATGCTGTTACTTCATGTCTTATCCTCTAGTCACCTCAAGAGCTGCACTCACTTTTCTGCTGTTACATCGTGTCTTATTCTCCAGTTACCTCCAGAGCTGCAGTCACTATTCTGCTGTTTCATCGTGTCTTATCCTCCAGTTATCTCCAGAGCTGCAGTCACTATTCTGCTGTTACATCATGTCTTATCCTCCAGTCACCTCCAGAGCTGCACTCACTATTCTGCTGTTACATCATGTCCTATCTACCAGTCCCCTCCAGAGCTGCAGTCACTATTCTTATGTTACATCAGGTCTTATCCTCCAGTCACCTCCAGAGCTGCAGTCACTATTCTGCTGTTACATCGTGTCTTATTCTCCAGTTACCTCCAGAGCTGCAGTCACTATTCTGCTGTTACATCATGTCTTATCCTCCAGTCACCTCCAGAACTGCACTCACTATTCTGTTGTTACATCATGTCCTATCTACCACTCACCTCCAGAGCTGCACTCACTATTCTGATGTTACATCAGGTCTTATCCTCCAGTCACCTCTAGAGCTGCAATCATTATTCTGCTGTTACATCGTGTCTTATCCTCCTGTCACCTCCAGAGCTGCAATCACTATTCTGCTGTTACATCGTGTCTTATCCTCCAGTGACCTCCAGAGCTGCTGTCACTATTCTGCCGTTACATCGTGTCTTATCCTCCAGTCACCTCCAGAGCTGCAGTCACTATTCTACTGATACATGGTGTCTTATCCTGCAGTCACCTCCAGAGCTGCACTCACTATTCTGCTGTTTCATCGTGTCTTATCCTCCAGCCACCTCCAGAGCTGCACTCACTATTCTGCTGTTACATCATGTGTAATCTTCCTGTCACCTCCAGAGCTGCAGTCACTATTCTGCTGTTACATCAGGTCTTATCCTCCAGTCACCTCCAGAGCTGCAATCATTATTCTGCTGTTACATCGTGTCTTATCCTCCTGTCACCTCCAGAGCTGCAATCACTATTCTATTGTTACATCCTGTCTTATCCTCCAGTCACCTCCAGAGCTGCAGTCACTATTCTGCTGTTACATCATCTATATTCCTCCAATCACCTCAAGAGCTGCACTCACTATTCTGCTGTTACATCATGTCTTATCCTCCAGTCACCTCCAGAGCTGCACTCACCATTCTGCTGTTAAATCATGTCTTATCTTCCAGTCACCTCCAGAGCTGCAGTCACTATTCTGCTGTTACGTCATGTCTTATCCTCCAGTCTCCTCCAGAGCTGCAGTCACTATTCTGCCGTTACATCGAGTCTTATCCTCCAGTCACCTCCAGAGCTGCAGTCTCTATTCTGCTGTTACATCAGGTCTTATCCTCCACTCACCTCCAGAGCTGCAGTCACTATTCTGATGTTACATCAGGTCTTATCCTCCAGTCACCTCCAGAGCTGCTGTCACTATTCTGTTGTTACATCAGGTCTTATCCTCCGTTCACCTCCAGAGCTGCAGTCACTATTCTGCTGTTACATCATGTCTTATTCTCCAGTCACCTCATGAGCTGCAGTCACTATTCTCCTGTTACATCGTGTCTTGTCCTCCAGTCACCTCCAGAGCTGCACTCACTATTATGCTGTTACTTCATGTCTTATCCTCCACTCATCTCCAGAGCTGCAGTCACTATTCTGCTGTTACATCCTGTCTTATCCTCCAGTCACCTCCAGAGCTGCACTCACTATTCTGCTGTTACATCGTGTCCTATCCTCCAGTCACTTCCAGAGCTGCAGTCACTATTCTGCTGTTACATCATGTCTTATCCTCCAGTCACCTCCAGAGCTGCTGTCACTATTCTGTTGTTACATCGTTTCTTATCCTCCAGTCACCTCCAGAGCTGCACTCACTATTATGCTGTTACTTCATGTCTTATCCTCCAGTCACCTCAAGAGCTGCACTCACTTTTCTGCTGTTACATTGTGTCTTATCCTCCAGTCACCTCCAGAGCTGCACTCACTATTCTGCTGTTACATCATGTCTTATCCTCCAGTCACCTCCAGAGCTGCACTCACTATTCTGCTGTTACCTCATGTTCTATCTACCAGTCACCTCCAGAGCTGCACTGACTATTCTGCTGTTACATCGTGTCTTATCCTCCAGTCACCTCCAGAGCTGCACTCACTATTCGGCTGTTACATCGTGTCTTATACTCCAGTTACCTCCAGACCTGCTGTCACTATTCTGCTGTTACATCAGGTCTCATCCTCCAGAGCTGCACTCACTATTCTGCTGTTACATCTTGTCTTATCCTCCAGTCACCTCCAGAACTGCAATCATTATTCTGCTGTTACATCATGTCTTATCCTCCTGTCACCTCCAGAGCTGCAATCACTATTCTTCTGTTGCATTATGTCTTATCCTCCAGTCACCTCCAGAGCTCCAGTCACTATTCTGCTGTTACATCGTGTCTTGTCCTCCAGTCACCTCCAGAGCTGCACTCACTATTATGCTGCTACTTCATGTCTTATCCTCCAGTCACCTCAAGAGCTGCACTCACTTTTCTGCTGTTACATTGTGTCTTATCCTCCAGTCACCTCAAGAACTGCACTCACTATTCTGCTGTTACATCATGTCTTATCCTCCAGTCACCTCCAGAGCTGCACTCACTATTCTGCTGTTACCTCATGTCCTATCTACCAGTCACCTCCAGAGCTGCACTGACTATTCTGCTGTTACAAAGTGTCTTATCCTCCAGTCACCTCCAGAGCTGCACTCACTATTCTGCTGTTACATCATCTATTATCCTCCAGTCACCTCCAGAGCTGCAGTCACTATTCTGCTGTTACATCATCTATTATCCTCCAGTCACCTCCAGAGCTACAGTCACTATTCTACTGTTACATCGTGTATTATCCTCCAGTTACCTCCAGAGCTGAATTTACCATTCTGCTGTTACATCATGTCTTATCTTCCTGTCACCTCCAGAGTTGCAGTCACTATTCTGCTGTTACATCAGGTCTTATCCTCCAGTCACCTCCAGAGCTGCAATCATTATTCTGCTGTTACATGGTGTCTTATCCTCCAGTCACCTCCAGAGCTGCAGTCACTATTCTGCTGTTACATTGTGTTTTGTCCTCCAGTCACCTCCAGAGCTGCACTCACTATTATGCTGTTACTTCATGTCTTATCCTCTAGTCACCTCAAGAGCTGCACTCACTTTTCTGCTGTTACATCGTGTCTTATTCTCCAGTTACCTCCAGAGCTGCAGTCACTATTCTGCTGTTTCATCGTGTCTTATCCTCCAGTTATCTCCAGAGCTGCAGTCACTATTCTGCTGTTACATCATGTCTTATCCTCCAGTCACCTCCAGAGCTGCACTCACTATTCTGCTGTTACATCATGTCCTATCTACCAGTCCCCTCCAGAGCTGCAGTCACTATTCTTATGTTACATCAGGTCTTATCCTCCAGTCACCTCCAGAGCTGCAGTCACTATTCTGCTGTTACATCGTGTCTTATTCTCCAGTTACCTCCAGACCTGCAGTCACTATTCTGCTGTTACATCATGTCTTATCCTCCAGTCACCTCCAGAACTGCACTCACTATTCTGTTGTTACATCATGTCCTATCTACCACTCACCTCCAGAGCTGCACTCACTATTCTGATGTTACATCAGGTCTTATCCTCCAGTCACCTCTAGAGCTGCAATCATTATTCTGCTGTTACATCGTGTCTTATCCTCCTGTCACCTCCAGAGCTGCAATCACTATTCTACTGTTACATTATGTCTTATCCTCCAGTCACCTCCAGAGCTGCAGTCACTATTCTGCTGTTACATTATCTATTATCCTCCAGTCACCTCCAGAGCTGCACTCACTATTCTGCTGTTACATCGTGTCTTATCCTCCAGTGACCTCCAGAGCTGCTGTCACTATTCTGCCGTTACATCGTGTCTTATCCTCCAGTCACCTACAGACCTGCAGTCACTATTCTACTGTTACATGGTGTCTTATCCTGCAGTCACCTCCAGAGCTGCACTCACTATTCTGCTGTTTCATCGTGTCTTATCCTCCAGCCACCTCCAGAGCTGCACTCACTATTCTGCTGTTACATCATGTGTAATCTTCCTGTCACCTCCAGAGCTGCAGTCACTATTCTGCTGTTACATCAGGTCTTATCCTCCAGTCACCTCCAGAGCTGCAATCATTATTCTGCTGTTACATCCTGTCTTATCCTCCAGTCACCTCCAGAGCTGCAGTCACTATTCTGCTGTTACATCATCTATATTCCTCCAATCACCTCAAGAGCTGCACTCACTATTCTGCTGTTACATCATGTCTTATCCTCCAGTCACCTCCAGAGCTGCACTCACCATTCTGCTGTTAAATCATGTTTTATCTTCCAGTCACCTCCAGAGCTGCAGTCACTATTCTGCTGTTACGTCATGTCTTATCCTCCAGTCTCCTCCAGAGCTGCAGTCACTATTCTGCCGTTACATCGAGTCTTATCCTCCAGTCACCTCCAGAGCTGCAGTCACTATTCTGCTGTTACATCGTGTCTTATCCTCCAGCCACCTCCAGAGCTGCAGTCTCTATTCTGCTGTTACATCAGGTCTTATCCTCCACTCACCTCCAGAGCTGCAGTCACTATTCTGATGTTACATCAGGTCTTATCCTCCAGTCACCTCCAGAGCTGCTGTCACTATTCTGTTGTTACATCAGGTGTTATCCTCCGTTCACCTCAAGAGATGCAGTCACTATTCTGCTGTTACATCATGTCTTATTCTCCAGTCACCTCATGAGCTGCAGTCACTATTCTCCTGTTACATCGTGTCTTGTCCTCCAGTCACCTCCAGAGCTGCACTCACTATTATGCTGTTACTTCATGTCTTATCCTCCACTCATCTCCAGAGCTGCAGTCACTATTCTGCTGTTACATCCTGTCTTATCCTCCAGTCACCTCCAGAGCTGCACTCACTATTCTGCTGTTACATCGTGTCCTATCCTCCAGTCACTTCCAGAGCTGCAGTCACTATTCTGCTGTTACATCATGTCTTATCCTCCAGTCACCTCCAGAGCTGCTGTCACTATTCTGTTGTTACATCGTTTCTTATCCTCCAGTCACCTCCAGAGCTGCACTCACTATTATGCTGTTACTTCATGTCTTATCCTCCAGTCACCTCAAGAGCTGCACTCACTTTTCTGCTGTTACATTGTGTCTTATCCTCCAGTCACCTCCAGAGCTGCACTCACTATTCTGCTGTTACATCATGTCTTATCCTCCAGTCACCTCCAGAGCTGCACTCACTATTCTGCTGTTACCTCATGTTCTATCTACCAGTCACCTCCAGAGCTGCACTGACTATTCTGCTGTTACATCGTGTCTTATCCTCCAGTCACCTCCAGAGCTGCACTCACTATTCGGCTGTTACATCGTGTCTTATACTCCAGTTACCTCCAGACCTGCTGTCACTATTCTGCTGTTACATCAGGTCTCATCCTCCAGTCACCTCCAGAACTGCAATCATTATTCTGCTGTTACATCATGTCTTATCCTCCTGTCACCTCCAGAGCTGCAATCACTATTCTACTGTTACATTATGTCTTATCCTCCAGTCACCTCCAGAGCTCCAGTCACTATTCTGCTATTACATCGTGTCTTATCCTCCAGTCACCTCCAGAGCTGCAGTCACTATTCGGGTGTTACATCGTGTCTTATCCTCCAGTCACCTCCAGAGCTGCACTCACTATTCGGCTGTTACATCGTGTCTTATACTCCAGTTACCTCCAGAGCTGCACTCACTATTCTGCTGTTACATCATGTCTTATCCTCCAGTCTCCTCCAGAGCTGCAGTCACTATTCTGCCGTTACATCGTGTCTTATCCTCCAGTCACCTCCAGAGCTGCAGTCACTATTCTGCTGTTACATCGTGTCTTATCCTCCAGCCACCTCCAGAGCTCCAGTCACTATTCTGCTGTTACATCGTGTCTTATCCTCCAGCCACCTCCAGAGCTCCAGTCACTATTCTGCTGTTACATCAGGTCTTATCCTCCACTCACCTCCAGAGCTGCAGTCACTATTCTGCTGTTACATCGTGTCCTATCCTCCTGTCACCTCCAGAGCTGCAGTCACTATTCTGCTGTTACATTATGTCTTATCCTCCAGTCACCTCCAGAGCTGCTGTCACTATTCTGTTGTTACATCGTTTCTTATCCTCCATTCACCTCCAGAGATGCACTCACTATTCTGCTGTTACATGGTGTTTTGTCCTCCAGTCACCTCCAGAGCTGCAGTCACTATTCTGCTGTTACATCGTGTCTTGTCCTCCAGTCACCTCCAGAGCTGCACTCACTATTATGCTGCTACTTCATGTCTTATCCTCCAGTCACCTCAAGAACTGCACTCACTATTCTGCTGTTACATCATGTCTTATCCTCCAGTCACCTCCAGAGCTGCACTCACTATTCTGCTGTTACCTCATGTCCTATCTACCAGTCACCTCCAGAGCTGCACTGACTATTCTGCTGTTACATCGTGTCTTATCCTCCAGTCACCTCCAGAGCTGCACTCACTATTCTGCTGTTACACCGTGTCTTATACTTCAGTTACCTCCAGAGCTGCACTCACTATTCTGCTGTTACATCATGTCTTATCCTCCAGTCACCTCCAGAGCTGCAGTCACTATTCTGCTGTTACATCATCTATTATCCTCCAGTCACCTCCAGAGCTACAGTCACTATTCTACTGTTACATCGTGTATTATCCTCCAGTTACCTCCAGAGCTGAATTCACCATTCTGCTGTTACATCATGTCTTATCCTCCAGTCACCTCCAGAGCTGCAATCATTATTCTGCTGTTACATGGTGTCTTATCCTCCAGTCACCTCCAGAGCTGCAGTCACTATTCTGCTGTTACATCTTGTTTTGTCCTCCAGTCACCTCCAGAGCTGCACTCACTATTATGCTGTTACTTCATGTCTTATCCTCTAGTCACCTCAAGAGCTGCACTCACTTTTCTGCTGTTACATCGTGTCTTATCCTCCAGTTACCTCCAGAGCTGCAGTCACTATTCTGCTGTTTCATCGTGTCTTATCCTCCAGTTATCTCCAGAGCTGCAGTCACTATTCTGCTGTTACATCATGTCTTATCCTCCAGTCACCTCCAGAGCTGCACTCACTATTCTGCTGTTACATCATGTCCTATCTACCAGTCCCCTCCAGAGCTGCAGTCACTATTCTTATGTTACATCAGGTCTTATCCTCCAGTCACCTCCAGAGCTGCACTCACTATTCTGCTGTTACATCATGTCTTATCCTCCAGTCACCTCTAGAGCTGCACTCACTATTCTGCTGTTACCTCATGTCCTATCTACCAGTCACCTCCAGAGCTGCACTGACTATTCTGCTGTTACATCGTGTCTTATCCTCCAGTCACCTCCAGAGCTGCACTCACTATTCTGCTGTTACATCGTGTCTTATACTCCAGTTACCTCCAGAGCTGCTGTCACTATTCTGCTGTTACATCATGTCTTATCCTCCAGTCACCTCCAGAGCTGCACTCACTATTCTGCTTTTACATCATGTCTTATCCTCCAGTCACCTCCAGAGCTGCAGTCACTATTCTGCTGTTACATCATCTATTATCCTCCAGTCACCTCCAGAGCTACAGTCACTATTCTACTGTTACATCGTGTATTATCCTCCAGTTACCTCCAGAGCTGAATTCACCATTCTGCTGTTACATCATGTCTTATCTTCCTGTCACCTCCAGAGTTGCAGTCACTATTCTGCTGTTACATCAGGTCTTATCCTCCAGTCACCTCCAGAGCTGCAATCATTATTCTGCTGTTACATGGTGTCTTATCCTCCAGTCACCTCCAGAGCTGCAGTCACTATTCTGCTGTTACATCTTCTTTTGTCCTCCAGTCACCTCCAGAGCTGCACTCACTATTATGCTGTTACTTCATGTCTTATCCTCTAGTCACCTCAAGAGCTGCACTCACTTTTCTGCTGTTACATCGTGTCTTATCCTCCAGTTACCTCCAGAGCTGCAGTCACTATTCTGCTGTTTCATCGTGTCTTATCCTCCAGTTATCTCCAGAGCTGCAGTCACTATTCTGCTGTTACATCATGTCTTATCCTCCAGTCACCTCCAGAACTGCACTCACTATTCTGTTGTTACATCAGGTCTTATCCTCCAGTCACCTCCAGAACTGCAGTCACTATTCGAGTGTTACATCGTGTCTTATCCTCCAGTCACCTCCAGAGCTGCACTCACTATTTGGCTGTTACATCGTGTCTTATACTCCAGTTACCTCCAGAGCTGCACTCACTATTCTGCTGTTACATCATGTCTTATCCTCCAGTCTCCTCCAGAGCTGCAGTCACTATTCTGCCGTTACATCGTGTCTTATCCTCCAGTCACCTCCAGAGCTGCAGTCACTATTCTGCTGTTACATCGTGTCTTATCCTCCAGCCACCTCCAGAGCTCCAGTCACTATTCTGTTGTTACATCGTGTCTTATACTCCTTTTACCTCCAGAGCTGCAGTCACTATTCTGCTGTTACATCGTGTCTTATCCTCCAGCCACCTCCAGAGCTCCAGTCACTATTCTGCTGTTACATCAGGTCTTATCCTCCACTCACCTCCAGAGCTGCAGTCACTATTCTGCTGTTACATCGTGTCCTATCCTCCTGTCACCTCCAGAGCTGCAGTCACTATTCTGCTGTTACATCATGTCTTATCCTCCAGTCACCTCCAGAGCTGCTGTCACTATTCTGTTGTTACATCGTTTCTTATCCTCCATTCACCTCCAGAGATGCAATCACTGTTCTGCTGTTACATGGTGTTTTGTCCTCCAGTCACCTCCAGAGCTGCAGTCACTATTCTGCTGTTACATCGTGTCTTGTCCTCCAGTCACCTCCAGAGCTGCACTCACTATTATGCTGCTACTTCATGTCTTATCCTCCAGTCACCTCAAGAGCTGCACTCACTTTTCTGCTGTTACATTGTGTCTTATCCTCCAGTCACCTCAAGAACTGCACTCACTATTCTGCTGTTACATCATGTCTTATCCTCCAGTCACCTCCAGAGCTGCACTCACTATTCTGCTGTTACCTCATGTCCTATCTACCAGTCACCTCCAGAGCTGTACTGACTATTCTGCTGTTACATCGTGTCTTATCCTCCAGTCACCTCCAGAGCTGCACTCACTATTCTGCTGTTACATCGTGTCTTATACTTCAGTTACCTCCAGAGCTGCTGTCACTATTCTGCTGTTACATCATGTCTTATCCTCCAGTCACCTCCAGAGCTGCACTCACTATTCTGCTGTTACATCATGTCTTATCCTCCAGTCACCTCCAGAGCTGCAGTCACTATTCTGCTGTTACATCATGTCTTATCC
This sequence comes from Phyllobates terribilis, assembly GCF_046119375.1. NCBI lineage: Eukaryota > Metazoa > Chordata > Amphibia > Anura > Dendrobatidae > Phyllobates > Phyllobates terribilis. The sequence goes on from NW_027363127.1 coordinate 1,182,071, forward strand.
TCCAGTCACCTCCAGAGCTGCAATCATTATTCTGCTGTTACATGGTGTCTTATCCTCCAGTCACCTCCAGAGCTGCAGTCACTATTCTGCTGTTACATCTTGTTTTGTCCTCCAGTCACCTCCAGAGCTGCACTCACTATTATGCTGTTACTTCATGTCTTATCCTCTAGTCACCTCAAGAGCTGCACTCACTTTTCTGCTGTTACATCGTGTCTTATCCTCCAGTTACCTCCAGAGCTGCAGTCACTATTCTGCTGTTTCATCGTGTCTTATCCTCCAGTTATCTCCAGAGCTGCAGTCACTATTCTGCTGTTACATCATGTCTTATCCTCCAGTCACCTCCAGAGCTGCACTCACTATTCTGCTGTTACATCATGTCCTATCTACCAGTCCCCTCCAGAGCTGCAGTCACTATTCTTATGTTACATCAGGTCTTATCCTCCAGTCACCTCCAGAGCTGCACTCACTATTCTGCTGTTACATCATGTCTTATCCTCCAGTCACCTCTAGAGCTGCACTCACTATTCTGCTGTTACCTCATGTCCTATCTACCAGTCACCTCCAGAGCTGCACTGACTATTCTGCTGTTACATCGTGTCTTATCCTCCAGTCACCTCCAGAGCTGCACTCACTATTCTGCTGTTACATCGTGTCTTATACTCCAGTTACCTCCAGAGCTGCTGTCACTATTCTGCTGTTACATCATGTCTTATCCTCCAGTCACCTCCAGAGCTGCACTCACTATTCTGCTTTTACATCATGTCTTATCCTCCAGTCACCTCCAGAGCTGCAGTCACTATTCTGCTGTTACATCATCTATTATCCTCCAGTCACCTCCAGAGCTACAGTCACTATTCTACTGTTACATCGTGTATTATCCTCCAGTTACCTCCAGAGCTGAATTCACCATTCTGCTGTTACATCATGTCTTATCTTCCTGTCACCTCCAGAGTTGCAGTCACTATTCTGCTGTTACATCAGGTCTTATCCTCCAGTCACCTCCAGAGCTGCAATCATTATTCTGCTGTTACATGGTGTCTTATCCTCCAGTCACCTCCAGAGCTGCAGTCACTATTCTGCTGTTACATCGTGTTTTGTCCTCCAGTCACCTCCAGAGCTGCACTCACTATTATGCTGTTACTTCATGTCTTATCCTCTAGTCACCTCAAGAGCTGCACTCACTTTTCTGCTGTTACATCGTGTCTTATTCTCCAGTTACCTCCAGAGCTGCAGTCACTATTCTGCTGTTTCATCGTGTCTTATCCTCCAGTTATCTCCAGAGCTGCAGTCACTATTCTGCTGTTACATCATGTCTTATCCTCCAGTCACCTCCAGAGCTGCACTCACTATTCTGCTGTTACATCATGTCCTATCTACCAGTCCCCTCCAGAGCTGCAGTCACTATTCTTATGTTACATCAGGTCTTATCCTCCAGTCACCTCCAGAGCTGCAGTCACTATTCTGCTGTTACATCGTGTCTTATTCTCCAGTTACCTCCAGAGCTGCAGTCACTATTCTGCTGTTACATCATGTCTTATCCTCCAGTCACCTCCAGAACTGCACTCACTATTCTGTTGTTACATCATGTCCTATCTACCACTCACCTCCAGAGCTGCACTCACTATTCTGATGTTACATCAGGTCTTATCCTCCAGTCACCTCCAGAGCTGCAATCATTATTCTGCTGTTACATCGTGTCTTATCCTCCTGTCACCTCCAGAGCTGCAATGACTATTCTACTGTTACATTATGTCTTATCCTCCAGTCACCTCCAGAGCTGCAGTCACTATTCTGCTGTTACATTATCTATTATCCTCCAGTCACCTCCAGAGCTGCACTCAATATTCTGCTGTTACATCGTGTCTTATCCTCCAGTCACCTCCAGAGCTGCTGTCACTATTCTGCCGTTACATCGTGTCTTATCCTCCAGTCACCTCCAGAGCTGCAGTCACTATTCTACTGTTACATGGTGTCTTATCCTCCAGTCACCTCCAGAGCTGCACTCACTATTCTGCTGTTTTATCGTGTCTTATCCTCCAGCCACCTCCAGAGCTGCACTCACTATTCTGCTGTTACATCATGTGTTATCTTCCTGTCACCTCCAGAGCTGCAGTCACTATTCTGCTGTTACATCAGGTCTTATCCTCCAGTCACCTCCAGAGCTGCAATCATTATTCTGCTGTTACATCTTGTCTTATCCTCCTGTCACCTCCAGAGCTGCAATCACTATTCTATTGTTACATCCTGTCTTATCCTCCAGTCACCTCCAGAGCTGCAGTCACTATTCTGCTGTTACATCATCTATATTCCTCCAATCACCTCAAGAGCTGCACTCTCTATTCTGCTGTTACTTCGTATGTTATCGTCCAGTCAACTCCAGAACTGCACTCTCTATTCTGCTGTTACTTAATGTCTTATCCTTCAGTCACCTCCAGAGCTGCAGTCACTGTTCTGCTGTTACATCATGTCTTATCCTCCAGCCACCTCCAGAGCTGCACTCACTATTCTGCTGTTACATCATGTCTTATCCTCCAGTCACCTCCAGAGCTGCACTCACTATTCTGCTGTTACCTCATGTTCTATCTACCAGTCACCTCCAGAGCTGCACTGACTATTCAGCTGTTACATCGTGTCTTATCCTCCAGTCACCTCCAGAGCTGCACTCACTATTCGGCTGTTACATCGTGTCTTATACTCCAGTTACCTCCAGAGCTGCTGTCACTATTCTGCTGTTACATCAGGTCTTATCCTCCAGTCACCTCCAGAGCTGCAATCATTATTCTGCTGTTACATCGTGTCTTATCCTCCTGTCACCTCCAGAGCTGCAGTCACTATTCTGTTGTTACATCATCTATATTCCTCCAATCACCTCAAGAGCTGCACTCTCTATTCTGCTGTTACATCGTATCTTATCGTCCAGTCAACTCCAGAGCTGTACTCACTATTCTGCTGTTAATCATGTCTTATCCTTCAGTCACCTCCAGAGCTGCAGTCACTGTTCTGCTGTTACATCATGTCTTATCCTCCAGTCACCTCCAGAGCTGCAGTCACTATTCTGCCGTTACATCGTGTCTTATCCTCCAGTCACCTCCAGAGCTGCAGTCACTATTCTGCTGTTACATCGTGTCTTATCCTCCATTCACCTCCAGAGATGCAATCACTGTTCTGCTGTTACATGGTGTCTTATCCTCCAGTCACCTCCAGAGCTGCAGTCACTATTCTGCTGTTACATCGTGTTTTGTCCTCCAGTCACCTCCAGAGCTGCACTCACTATTATGCTGTTACTTCATGTCTTATCCTCCAGTCACCTCAAGAGCTGCACTCCCTTTTCTGCTGTTACATCGTGTCTTATCCTCCAGTCACCTCAAGAGCTGCACTCACTATTCTGCTGTTACATCATGTCTTATCCTCCAGTCACCTCCAGAGCTGCACTCACTATTCTGCTGTTACCTCATGTCCTATCTACCAGTCACCTCCAGAGCTGCACTGACTATTCTGCTGTTACATCGTGTCTTATCCTCCAGTCACCTCCAGAGCTGCACTCACTATTCTGCTGTTTCATCGTGTCTTATCCTCCAGTTACCTCCAGAGCTGCAGTCACTATTCTGCTGTTACATCATGTCTTATCCTCCAGTCACCTCCAGAGCTGCACTGACTATTCTGCTGTTACATCGTGTCTTATCCTCCAGTCACCTCCAGAGCTGCAGTCACTATTCTGCTGTTACATCGTGTCTTATTCTCCAGTTACCTCCAGAGCTGCAGTCACTATTCTGCTGTTACATCATGTCTTATCCTCCAGTCACCTCCAGCGCTGCACTCACTATTCTGTTGTTACATCATGTCCTATCTACCAGTCACCTCCAGAGCTGCACTCACTATTCTGATGTTACATCAGGTCTTATCCTCCAGTCACCTCCAGAGCTGCAATCATTATTTGCTGTTACATCGTGTCTTATCCTCCTGTCACCTCCAGAGCTGCAATCACTATTCTGCTGTTACATTATCTATTATCCTCCAGTCACCTCCAGAGCTGCACTCACTATTCTGCTGTTACATCGTGTCTTATCCTCCAGTCACCTCCAGAGCTGCACTCACTATTCTACTTTTACTTCATGTCTTATCTTTCAGTCACCTCCAGAGCTGCAGTCACTATTCTGCTGTTACTTCATGTCTTATCCTCCAGCCACCTCCAGAGCTGCACTCAATATTCTGCTGTTACTTCAAGTCTTATCCTCCAGTCACCTCCAGAGCGGCAGTCACTCTTCTGCTGTTACATCGTGTCTTATCCTCCAGTCACCTCCAGAGCTGCTGTCACTATTCTGCCTTTACATCGTGTCTTATCCTCCAGTCACCTCCAGAGCTGCAGTCACTATTCTACTGTTACATGGTGTCTTATCCTCCAGTCACCTCCAGAGCTGCACTCACTATTCTGCTGTTTCATCGTGTCTTATCCTCCAGTCACCTCCAGAGCTGCTGTCACTATTCTGCCGTTACATCGTGTCTTATCCTCCAGTCACCTCCAGAGCTGCAGTCTTTTATCTACTGTTACATCCTGTCTTATCCTCCAGTCACCTCCAGAGCTGCAGTCACTATTCTGCTGTTATATCATGTCTTATCCTCCAGTCACCTCCAGAGCTGCACTCACTATTCTGCTGTTACATCCAGGGCTGTGGAGTCGGAGTCGTGGAGTCAGAGTTAGTTTTGGTTGGAGTCGGAGTCGGTAGAAATGTACCGACTCCAGCTTTAAAAAAATATATTAATATTTCATAGTTGAACTTTCATATGAATTTTATAAATGTTACTTAAATATATATGCTCTATCAAACTATGAACAACAGTGATAAGCAGTTCTGCTGGAGATAGAGACATTTCTTACTTCTTGTGTGTCACTGTTCTCCACTGCCCTTATCTAATCTTATACTTGGTTAACCTCATGCTGCCCCAACCCCCCTACTTACAATGTATGAAACTGAAAGTGAAAATGTGTTGCAAATTCTTAGTAGTAAAGCTCCTCCTCTAGACTAGATGTTTACTAGGTGTGCGTCTTCCAAGCATCTCACAGCTGCTACTCAGAAGAGGAAGACTGTAAGAAGTATAATCCTTTCATCAAACTTTGCATCAGTTAACTGTGAGTACATGAGGAATAACAGTATTACTGACCACTATATCAGTTGTACGACCTGGCAATAATTTTGTACAATTGTTTTTAGGAAAAACAATTGTCATTTGGATTGTGAAACGCAGAATTAAAAACCTGAGAATGTCAAAGAAGCGTCACATTAAATCAGCTGTATTTGAACATTTCACCATCACTCAAGATAGAAAACATTATGTCTGTCAGTGTATGACAAATGATCCAGACGAAAACAAATGCTGTGAAGCCAAGATCAGTGCATATTCAGACAAAGATAAAAATGCTCCTACCAGAGCTTCTAATCTAAAGAGACATTTACAGTGCTTTCATCCAGAAGTACTGAAAGCAGTGGATGAGAAAGACTGCATCCAAACCAATGAACCAGTGCCCAGCTCTTCCAGCCAAACAAAGGAGCAGAGAACTTTGCAGCCATCAGTTGCAAGATATTTTGTCAGTGACAAAGTTACTGTGACAATGAGAGTAGATACATTTAAAAAAACAGATCATAAAGCTAGTTGTAAAGGATAGTGTGCCTATTTCATTATTTTCACGACCAGCTTTTATGTGTCTGAATGGGGAAATGGCCCGCAAGCTTGGTGTTTCTCTGGAGAGAGAGAGTATTAGAAAATTAGTAATCGAAGAAGCTTTTAAACAAAAGGAAGAACTTAAAAAAACTCTCAAGGGACGCTTTCTGCTTCTTAAAATGGATGCCTGCACACGTCACAGAGTGAACTATTTTGCCATCAATGTCCGATTTGTTTGTGACAAAAATGAAATAGTTACCAAGACATTGGCAGTAAAAGACACCAAAGCTCATCACACCAGTGAGTTTCTCCAGGTCTTGGTGGGAAAGGTTCTGCAAGACTATGAACTTAAAAAAGAGCAAGTTCAATGCTTCAAATATGATAAGTACTATTAAGCTAATGAATGAGAGTAATGATGGTGACCAGCAGCTAGAAGAACATTCTGGGTCCACAGACACAGAAATGTTTGAATTAGAGGAACACAGTATTGTAACTGAGGAGCAAACTGAAGTTGCTTCAGATGAACAGCAACATGATAGTTTAGATGATCTTGTTGAAACTGTGACAATCCGTTCTTTCATTCATCACATGCGCTGTGTTGTGCATACGCTACAGCTGGCTATAAGAGACAGTCTGCAAGAAGGACATGCTGCTGCACTGATTGGCAAGGGGAGAAAATTGGCTACTGTTGCCAGAACCCCTAAAGTTGACTCAATTTTGAAGAGACGTGCTGGAAAAGGGGCAATTATTGATCAAGCCACACGATGGGGCAGTACTTACTTAATGATTCAGCGCTTGGTTGAACTGAGAACCTTTCTTGTAGACATGGCTAACCCTCAACTGACGCTAAATGAAAGTCAGTGGAATCAGGTGACTGAGCTGGAAAAATTGCTAGAGCACCCATTTACAGTGATTAAAAAATGACAAGCAGAGGACTTAACTCCAGGTATTTTCTTAAAGGAGTGGAAGAACCTGATGTTTCGCCTGTCCCAAAGAGGAGGGTTAATTGCAAGTGGCATTGCTACATCAATGAAAGGAGAGAGGAGCTACTATTACAAAATACCATTCTTTTGGCAGCTGTTTATGTAGACCCAATGCATCGGATTCTTCTAGATGATCAACAGCTAACTAAAGGAAAAGAAGCTCTGTTTGAAATAGCAGTAAGGATGAAAGGGTTGCAGAACAGTCAGGAGGAACAAGAAGAGCTTGGTCGTCCTGCCACATCTTCACCCTCATCATCAACTGATGAAGAATTTAATTTCGAAAAATATTTGGATCACAAGGACCGTGCAAAGCGTTCCCGCATAGAAGAAGAGTCATCCCCATCAAAGAACACAGCCAGTACATTTCAGCAGAATTTTTCATGTGCACTAAAAGAAATTGAGAAATTTGACCGTTCATCAAAAATAACAGTGCAACAAGCGATTCCTCTGTATCCTGACATTGTCAGAGATGTTGCCCGAGTGGTTACTGCTTTGCCACCAACCCAAGTTAGTGTAGAGAGGTTGTTCTCTGCTCTCAAAATAATTAGATCAGATTTGAGGGCATCCATGAAGGAGGATCTGACAGAGGCAATACTTTTTCTGAGGACAAATTTATAGATTTCTTCTTATTAACTGCATAACAGTGTTTATTGCATATTTACTTACAAAAGTTTAGAAAAGTTTATAAAAGTTATTTGCTATATTCTAATTGTATTCTAATAAATATAGTTTTTGCTCTAAGTGGTCTGATTACTTATATGATGGTGAGAAACTGAATAAGCACGATGTTAATATTTTACAACAGTAAATTTATTGTTACGAATTGGCCATTTATGAAGGAGTAGGAGCCGGAGTAGGAGTCGGAACCTGATAAAATCCAGGAGTCGGAGTCGCAACTGTGGCTTACCGACTCCACAGCCCTGGTGAGCACGCAGCCTAACTCTTCAAAGGTGTTGTCCATGATTAGAAACTTGTGTTTTTTTGTCTACAAACAGCACCACAACCTGTCTACAGGTTCTGTGTGGTATTGCAGCTCAGCTCCATTTATTTCAGTAGAGCTGAAGTCCAATGCCAGTCACAATCTATGGACAGATGTGATATTGCTTTTGAAAGAAAACAATAATGTTTTTCTAATCCTGTATGTGAAGATCTGAGGTTGTGGGTTGCAATAATCACCTAGACAAGTTAATGATGCAACAATAGTTTATCTCTTACATCCAAGGTTTTACTACAACTCTAGGTAAATGGCCAAAATACATTGCCCCCAGTGCACAAGATACCCTTCCTGGGGCGGTAGTTCAACTGCCTTTGTACCAGGCGATACTCACTGTTTCCCAACTTTTGGTTGGCTCACAGATTTCGTATCGCCAACCAGTATAGTTTGTATTCACATTCCTCGCTCCTCCAGACGACAAGATAAAACAATAGAGACACCGGTATCCAGTAGCAACAGTCCTTAAGAAAGTTCATCAAATCCAGACGACAGATTCCACAACTGTAGCACATTTATCCAGCCCAGTGATCAACCGATCTTCAAACTCCATAGGCCATTCATCCATGGGTCCAGGACCTCAGCCTAGATCCTTTCCCTTCAACGTCATTTCACCAACTTCCTAAACATGGGGCTTTTTTTCCTCCCTTCATGGGAGCATTTGAGGGTCATCAGAGAGGTTCACATACAGCTATTTGAATTGGTTTTAAAAATAATATTTTTCTTTCATATATTTTCACGTTTTGGGTGCAGTTTTTGTTTATGTCCTAGATCATATTTATGACTTTTTAGCATTGTATAAATAAAGGTTACATTTTATTATTAGATCCCTTTATGATTTCTGACTTTTTGAGACCTCTATATACATTTGACCAATAACCTGCAGATTAACTGCATATCTGCAGGTTAATAGCCTTTCTTTCACGTGACAGGTTCCCTTGTAGGGTTGTCGTATGAATGCAGTCCTTAATAAACCCAATCCTGTCTATGCTATATATACCCCTGTCCAGATCTATATTATAAAAGTATACAGTTGACATCTATCTGATGGATATATTTTTTTGCCAAACCTGTTTTCTAGTTGGCCCGTTATATTCATGCTGCAGCGTGGACTTACTTTACAGAGTGTTTTTATAGCAGCGTGCTTTAGTAGAGGCATTTCCATGGGGATTTTTCACTTGATGTGATATGCATGTAACATTTTACTGTATATGCTGTGCTGCCAATGTGGTTTTCTGTAAAAAGATGTAGTAAATTAATTATTAAAACACTGCGCTACGACAGCCATCAATTAGATCCCATAATGATACAATAACCAGTACAGTTCTATTATCCTCATGTAGCGCCGGCGTCCCTGCCCTCTGCTAGGCAGGGACGCTGTTCCCCTCACCTCTCTGCTCCGTGCCCGGCGTCCTCCTTCCGCTCTGCTGGCAGCGCGCGCTCCTTCCCGGCCACTGTGCTTAGGGCGCGCGCGCTCTCCCTCCCTCTTAAAGGGGCCGCGCGCGCCGTCCTAAGGAGTCCCCGGCCAATGGCCGGAGGACTTCACCATATATAAGGCACCTCCTCCAAAATGGAGGTGCCCGAGCAATGTTGTTGCACTGTTCACTACTCTGCTTCAGCCCTCAGGTCCCGTTGCCAGTTACCTGCCAGATTCCTGCCAGCTTGCTGTCTTATTCCTGCCTGATATTCTGCTACCTGCCTGCTAGCCTGTGGTCCGACGGTCTGCCTTGCAACTCCTGTCAGTCTGTCTAAGGACCAGCTTGCCCGCTCACCTGGGAGCGCACATCAACTACCTGCCTGCTTGCCTGAGGTCCGACGGTCTGCCTTCCAACTCTTGTCAGTCTGTCTATGGACCAGCTTGCCCGCTCACCTGGGAGCGCACATCTGCTACCTGCCTGCTAGCCTACCTGGAGGCTCCGCCGTCACGTGCTGTGACCACCCGCCTGTCCAGAGACTTCTGCCCGCTCACCTGGGAGCGCTCATCTGCCGCCTGTCTGTTGGTCTTCCTGGAGGCTCCGCCGTCACATGCTGTGACCACCCGTTTATCCAGAGACTCTCGCCTGCTCACCTGGGAGCTCACGTCTACCATCAGCCGCCACAGGTCGTACCAACCCTTTACCCAGAGACTGCCCCGGTCACTTGCCGTGACCATCTGCCCGTTCCCCCAGAGACTGCCCCGGTCACTTGCCGTGACCATCTGCCCGTTCATCCAGAGACTGCCCCGGTCACTTGCCGTGACCATCTGCCCGTTCATCCAGAGACTGCCCCGGTCACTTGCCGTGACCTCCTGCCCGTTCTTCTAGAGACTGTCCCGGTCACCTGCTGTGACTGCCTGCCTGGTCGCCACCCGCTCCCTTACAAGGACCGCCCCCTTGTATAGTAGCTCAGAGGTTCCGCCTCCCAGACCCGTTACAGTTTGCTCGGGCCATGGAACCCGGTGGCACCCAAGCTCCCTCGCTCTCGGACCTGTGTCATGAACTGTCCCGTCAGAGGTCCCAACAGGAGTCCATCCTGGGCCACCTGCGGAATGTCAATTCTCGCCTGGACACTCTGATTGCTCCGCCAGCAACCTCCGCCAGTGCCATGACTCGCAATCCGGCAGCTCCGCTGCCCACTAATACCATGGTATCCTACCCCGGACCCCGGCTTTCTGCACCTCCTCGCTTCGGAGGCGACTCCGCCCAGGCTTGGGGCTTCATAAATCAGTGCACCCTGCACTTTGAACTCCTGTCCCACCAGTTTAACTCCGACCGGGCCAAAATTGCCTTCATCATGTCCCATCTCACCGGGGAGGCCCTGGCCTGGCTAAATCCTCTATGGGAGAGAGGAGACCCCCTGGTGTCTGACTTGCCTGCCTTTCTCACGGCTTTCCGGAAAGTCTTCGACGAACCCGGACGGAAGACCTGATCCGCATCATCACTGCTACGCCTCCGTCAGGGAAGTCTCACCGTGGGCTGGCCTGGGATAACGACGCTCTGGTATCCGTCTTCTGGGAGGGTCTGTCCGGCCGTATTAAAGATGAACTTGCCGGTCGGGACATTCCTACCACTCTCGATGACCTAATAACTCTTGCCACCCGGATTGACCTACGGTTCCAGGAGCGTGCCAAAGAGGTCACCCGTGAGAGGAGGTTTCCACGTCTAGCTCCTACTTTTCAGAAATCCGTCTCTCCCCAGGTACACTCTCCTGAGCCTATGCAGGTCGACCAGACCAAGATGGTCAAAACCCGTCAGGACTTACGCCGTGCCGAGGGGAGCTGCTTCTACTGTGGCAGTAAGGAGCACCGGATCCGTGCCTGCCCGGAGAGGTCGGGAAACGCCTGTGTCTAGGTTCGCTCAGAGAGGTCGACCTAGACAAGAATAAATCCTCTCCATCTCTGCTGCTGCCAGTCTCAATCGTCTGCGGGGAGAACCGTTATTTCGAACTAGCCCAACTTGACTCTGGAGCAGCTCGGAATCTTATTTCACAGTCCCTGGTAGAGAAATACCGCATCCCCACCAAACCTCTGGCTGTACCCTTGTCTGTTGCTGCCGTGGATGGGGGTCTCTTACCACGCCCCATCCAACTCATCACCGAATCCATTACTCTGCAGGTGGGAATGCTGCATTCTGAGAGTATCTCCTTTCATGTTCTGCCTGGACTCTCTCACGCCCTCTTGCTAGGTCTACCTTGGCTCCAGAGACATGCACCCGTGCTTGACTGGCAGACCGGAGAAGTCCTTCGCTGGGGACAGGACTGCCATAAGACCTGTCTGGTTCCCGTCCATCCCGTCCGTCCTTCTCCTACCCCAGCTAATCTACCTGGACTTCCGATTCCTTATTGGTCTTATGCTGATGTCTTTAATAAAAAGGAGGCAGAGACACTACCCCCTCATAGACCATACGACTGCCCTATCGACCTGTTACTCGGTACTACTCCTCCCCGTGGGCGTATTTATCCATTATCCGCTGCTGAGACCCGGTCGATGTCCGAATATATTGAGGAGAATCTGGCCAGGGGATTCATCCGGAAATCTACCTCCCCGGCGGGAGCAGGCTTCTTTTTCGTCAAAAAGAAGGACGGCTCTCTCCGTCCCTGTATAGACTATAGAGGCCTTAACCAGATCACGGTGAAGAATAAGCACCCCCTTCCGCTCATTCCGGAGTTATTTGATCGTCTGAGGGGGGCTAGAATCTTCACCAAACTGGACCTCCGAGGGGCGTACAACCTGGTTCGTATCCGTCAGGGGGATGAATGGAAGACGGCATTCAACACCCGGGACGGCCACTATGAATATCTGGTAATGCCCTTTGGTCTCTGTAACGCTCCTGCCGTCTTTCAAGAGTTGGTCAATGACATCTTCCGGGACCTTCTCTACTCCTGCGTAGTGGTGTACCTGGACGACATCTTGGTCTTCTCTCCGGATCTCCAGACTCACCGGAGGGACGTTCGTCAGGTCCTGCTCAGGCTCAGGCAGAATCACCTCTTCGCTAAATACGAGAAGTGCCTCTTTGAGCAGACCTCGCTTCCGTTTTTGGGCTACATTATTTCTCAGACCGGCCTACGAATGGATCCAGAGAAACTGTCTGCCATCGAGAAATGGCCTCGACCGGAGGGGTTGAAGGCCATTCAGCGGTTCCTGGGCTTCGCCAACTACTACCGCCTCTTCATACCGCACTTCTCTTCCCGGACTGCCCCAATTTCCGCGCTCACCCGTAAGGGTACTAATCCCAAAGAGTGGCCGCCCGAAGCAGAGGAGGCCTTTCTTTCCTTAAAACAGGCCTTCTCTTCCGCCCCGGTGCTGCATCGCCCGGACGGCAACAAGCAGTTCTTCCTGGAAGTTGACGCCTCCTCCTCTGGAGCCGGAGCGGTACTTACTCAAAAATCATCTTCCGGGAGGATGGTAACTTGCGGCTTCTTCTCTAAACTCTTCTCCTCCTCAGAGCGCAATTATTCCATAGGAGACCGAGAGTTATTGGCCATCAAACTGGCATTGGAGGAGTGGCGTTACCTGCTCGAGGGGGCTCTTCACCCGGTAATAATTTACACTGACCACAAGAACTTGGCTTACCTCCAGCATGCCCAGAGACTTAACCCGCGCCAAGCCCGGTGGTCCTTGTTTTTTGCTCGCTTTGATTTTGTTCTTCATTTTCGCCCGGCTGACAAAAACGTCAAGGCGGACGCCTTGTCTCGATCCTTTCTGGTGTCTGATCTCGAGGAAGATCCGAAACACATCATCGATCCCACCAGAGTAATGCAGGTGGCTCCCGTGAGTCTAAATCGTCTCCCTCCCGGAAAGACGTTCGTATCCGTACCTGATCGGGAGAAGATCCTTCACTGGGGTCACTCGTCTAAACTGGCTGGCCACGCCGGTCAGAAAAAGACCCTCCAGCTTATTACCCGGCACTACTGGTGGCCTACCCTGCACAAGGACGTAATAGACTTTGTTTCTGCCTGTGTGTCCTGCGCCCGCAACAAGGTTCCGAGACATCTGCCAGCCGGTCGCCTCCTTCCGCTTTCTGTACCTGCTGCCCCCTGGCAGCATATAGCAATGGACTTTATAACTGACCTCCCAGTCTCTGCCGGTTGTACGGTCATTTGGGTGGTCGCTGACCGCTTCTCCAAGATGGCTCATTTCGTTCCCCTGCCAGGCCTCCCGTCTGCACCCGAGCTAGCTAAAGACTTTATTCGTCACATCTTTCGTCTTCATGGCCTGCCCCTCCACATCGTGTCGGATCGTGGGGTACAGTTCACCTCACGCTTCTGGAGAGCCACTTGTAAACTGCTAGACGTCACCCTGGACTTCTCTTCCGCTTACCACCCACAGTCCAATGGTCAAGTGGAGCGGATCAATCAGAACCTGACCAGTTACCTCCGGCACTTCGTTAATGCCCATCATTCAGACTGGGTGGATCTCCTACCATGGGCCGAGTTCTCTTATAACAATCACGAGAGCGAATCCTCCTCCAAATCCCCGTTTTTTGTAGTCTTCGGTCAGCATCCTCGGATTCCTTTTCCTGTCTCCACCTCTGTGGACAACCCGGCTGCGGAATCTCTCGTTAGCAAATTTTCCTCCATTTGGGAGAGTACCCGATCCGCACTCCTTCAGTCGTCCGAACGGATGAAAAGACACGCTGACAAAAAACGCCTGGATCCTCCACAATTTCGTCCTGGAGATAAAGTCTGGCTCTCATCTAAATATGTCCGACTCAAGATACCTTCTTACAAGTTAGGGCCTCGGTTCATCGGTCCTCTGGAGGTCATCAGTCAGATCAACCCGGTGGCCTATAAATTGAAACTCCCGGCCAACTTACGGATCCCTAACTCCTTCCATGTATCTCTCCTCAAACCTGTGGTACTTAACTCTTTTTCCAAGTCTACAGGTACGCCTCCTGCTCCGGTTTCTGCTGAGGACGAGTTTGAGGTAGAGAACATTCTTGCCACCAAAAGGGTAAGAGGAAAGACCTTTTTTCTAGTAGATTGGAAGGGGTTTGGTCCTGAGGAGAGAACGTGGGAGCCCCGGGAGAACATCCATGCCCCGCTCATCCTTGCTAAATTTCTGTCTGGCCTAAAAAATGGGGGGCCTAAAGGGGGGGGTACTGTAGCGCCGGCGTCCCTGCCCTCTGCTAGGCAGGGACGCTGTTCCCCTCACCTCTCTGCTCCGTGCCCGGCGTCCTCCTCCCGCTCTGCTGGCAGCGCGCGCTCCTTCCCGGCCACTGTGCTTAGGGCGCGCGCGCGTGCTCTCCCTCCCTCTTAAAGGGGCCGCGCGCGCCGTCCTAAGGAGTCCCCGGCCAATGGCCGGAGGACTTCACCATATATAAGGCACCTCCTCCAAAATGGAGGTGCCCGAGCAATGTTGTTGCACTGTTCACTACTCTGCTTCAGCCCTCAGGTCCCGTTGCCAGTTACCTGCCAGATTCCTGCCAGCTTGCTGTCTTATTCCTGCCTGATATTCTGCTACCTGCCTGCTAGCCTGTGGTCCGACGGTCTGCCTTGCAACTCCTGTCAGTCTGTCTAAGGACCAGCTTGCCCGCTCACCTGGGAGCGCACATCAACTACCTGCCTGCTTGCCTGAGGTCCGACGGTCTGCCTTCCAACTCTTGTCAGTCTGTCTATGGACCAGCTTGCCCGCTCACCTGGGAGCGCACATCTGCTACCTGCCTGCTAGCCTACCTGGAGGCTCCGCCGTCACGTGCTGTGACCACCCGCCTGTCCAGAGACTTCTGCCCGCTCACCTGGGAGCGCTCATCTGCCGCCTGTCTGTTGGTCTTCCTGGAGGCTCCGCCGTCACATGCTGTGACCACCCGTTTATCCAGAGACTCTCGCCTGCTCACCTGGGAGCTCACGTCTACCATCAGCCGCCACAGGTCGTACCAACCCTTTACCCAGAGACTGCCCCGGTCACTTGCCGTAACCATCTGCCCGTTCATCCAGAGACTGCCCCGGTCACTTGCCGTGACCATCTGCCCGTTCATCCAGAGACTGCCCCGGTCACTTGCCGTGACCATCTGCCCGTTCCCCCAGAGACTGCCCCGGTCACTTGCCGTGACCATCTGCCCGTTCATCCAGAGACTGCCCCGGTCACTTGCCGTGACCTCCTGCCCGTTCTTCTAGAGACTGTCCCGGTCACCTGCTGTGACTGCCTGCCTGGTCGCCACCCGCTCCCTTACAAGGACCGCCCCCTTGTATAGTAGCTCAGAGGTTCCGCCTCCCAGACCCGTTACACCTCATTAGACTGCGGTGTACACAGTTTATTGTATAGACCTTTGCTGCACAATGGGACAGTGTTCATTTATGTATAATAATCCATAGATGTGGGACAGGTCCATAGGGATATGTACAAACATCCTCCATATAAATGTGCACATATAAGCTAACACTGCCCCCTACAGCTTCAGTGGCTGATCTCAGGTGTCCACAGGGAATCAGTGCCCGTGTATTGTTAGTAGACTTCCATTGTAGTCTTTATTAACACATCTACAACCCTTTGTATTATTCTGAACCTCCATAGAAGTGAATGGAGAAAGCCTATCATGCACAGCCACTTCTATGTTCATATTAACTAGAGATACAGCCTTATCTCGATAGCTGCGGGGGGCTACAGAGGTGGAGCCAACATCTATTAGCCATTTATGGCTTCTTTGGTGGATATATCTGAGAGGGAAATAACCCTTTAATTGGGTTATCCACTACTAGACACCAACTATTGATGGGCCAAGGGAGGTGAGAAAACTAAAAGAAATTGATATCTCCAGACCAGCGCTGCATACCCCACTGGTTACATGAGGTTAACAACCAGTGGGGGCAACGCATGAGTGTTGCAGCTTCTGATTGGTTGCAGCATTCATATTTCATCTAAGCCAGAAGAAGTAGTGCTCACATGACACCCCTGCCTGATGTTGATGTCAGAATATTAGCGGGATACACAACAATGAGTATAAGAGGGCACTGGTTTGGGAGGTGATTTGGGGATTTTTTTATATTTTCCCCTTCCTAGGTCCACAAATAAGACCCTACAAGTTCCAGGTAACATAGGTACACAGAACACCCTTTTTGGGCTGTGCATCTTCTCTATATACAGTGGGGAAAAAAGTAAACTGCTCAAAAAAATAAAGGGAGCACTTAAACAACAGAATATAACTCCAAGTACATCAAACTTCTGTGAAATCAAACTGTCCACTTAGGAAGCAACACTGATTGACAATCAATTTCACATGCTGTTGTGCAAATGGAATACACAATAGATGGAAATTATTGGCAATTATTAAGACACCCTCAATAAAGGAGTGGTTCTGCAGGTGGGGACCACAGATCACATCTCAGTACCAATGCTTTCTGGCTGATGTTTTGGTCACTTTTGAATGTTGGTTGTGCTTTCACACTCGTGGTAGCATGAGACGGACTCTACAACCCACAGAAGTTGCTCAGGTAGTGCAGCTCATCCAACATGGCACATCAATGCAAGCTGTGGCAAGAAGGTTTGCTGCATCTGTCAGCGTAGTGTCCAGAGGCTGGAGGCGCTGCCAGGAGACAGGCCAGTACACCAGGAGACGTGGAGGGGGCCGTAGGAGGGCAACAACCCAGCAGCAGGACCGCTACCTCCGCCTTTGTGCAAGGAGGAACAGGAGGAGCACTGCCAGAGTCCTTCAAAATGACCTCCAGCAGGCCACAAATGTGCATGTGTCTGCACCAACGGTTTGAAACAGACTCCATGAGGGTGGTATGAGGGCCTGACGTCCACAGATGGGGGTGGTGCTCACAGCCCAACACCGTGAAGGACACTTGGCATTTTCCACAGAACACCAGGATTGGCAAAGTCGCCACTGGCACCCTGTGCTCTTCATAGATGAAAGCAGGTTCACACTGAGCTCATGCGACAGACGAGACAGAGTCTGGAGACGCCGTGGAGAGCGCATAGTGGGTAAACAACCTTACGCGGTGAAATGAGCTGCATCTGGATCTCGTCCACCTAAAGGGACTGTCAGCACAGAATGACTGTTCAAACTAAGTCCCAACTCTCGGTGCTTCGGGGCCAATCATTTATATACACCTTCCCATCTGCTTGTTTTCCCTCTATCCACACCCTCCTCTTCTTTGATTGACAGCTCTGGCTTCATAGAACCAGAGAAGGAAGGAGACAGAGGTAAAACAAGCAGGTTGGAAGGTGTATATAAATGATTGGCCCACGCCGTGATCCATGGAGCGCTTGTACTTGGTTTCAACAGTCATTCTGTGCTGACAGTCCCTTTAAAATCAGTGTTTCCCAAACTCCAGTCCCCACGGCCCCCCACAGGTCATGTCTTCAGGATTTCTATAGTATTGCACAGGTGAGAGAATTCCTGATTCCTTGATGATACTTTCATCACATGTGTAATACTGAGGAAATCCTGAAAACCTGACCTGTTGGGGGCCATGAGGACTGGAGTTTGGGAAACACTGCCTTAAATGGAGCGGTGCTGCAGTTTTATTATTCAGCGATTAGCAGGATCCCCCAACAATTTCTTAAGCAATGAGAAAATGCAGTCCCTAATGATGTCCTCTGACAATAAGCGGATCACGGACAGCAGATGCATTGGGTTCTGCATTTCTTGGAGAATGGGATGGGGCAGCTTCTGTCTTCTCAGTGATACAATCAGGAAGGAGATGCAGCGTGAGACAATCCCTGTCTAGATCTTTGATCTGATCATCAATACAGAGGGCTGATTGGGGAAGACAGAGGGAAAGGCTAATAAGATTATTAAAAAAAAATTAGTTTTTCAGCTGGTACTTCCTCTGGGGTCAGTATGCCAACCTCATTGACTTCATAGCACTTGCCAGAGTGGGCAGACACGATTTATTGCCTTTACACACGTCACCTCCACACAGGGCGATGCTGGCTACCACGCCTCTGTAGTGATCAAACGCTGAGTCAAACAGCAGGGCTTTAAGAGGGCTGCCCTTTTCAATCTTGGGACTAAAACACAAAAATAAGACATCCTGTTAAGGGGTATAAAGGTAAGTAAACCGCGTTCAGTCCGGGGTGATGAATTCCAAAAGACAAAGTTTATTCTGCCATCACATAACGTTTCGACCTGTTATAGGTCTTTATCAAGTATATACAAAGACATACAGGGATACTGATCCCCCTGGTCAGTGGCCAGAACCCTGTAAATTCCCCTTAAATGGTCCAAAACTGAAACTGTGGGAACAATCGAATCCACTTAGGGTTCAGCAAACTTACAGTCAAGGGTTTGATAAAGTTATCTACACCCTTGTGTCTCCGGGAAGCATGGCGTACGTTCACGTGCTGAAAATGCCGACCAGTGCTGGAGTGAGCGGAGGTCCGCAGCTTGTGAAACTACAGATCCCAGCAGGCTGACGGTCTCTCATCAAGTTATGCTGGGAGTCGCAGTTTCACAAATAGTGCTAGAGGATCCATGTCAGAAATATGAGGCTGCCACTAGGGTTTCTCCCACAAATATGTAATCGGACGTGGAGCAGATCCGCACGTGGATGAGCCATATTCTCTATCTGTGAACATACTACTCTCCTTCACTCAGATTGTAAGTGGTTCTGCAGCGCATCTGTGCAGAGCAAGCTGTCAATCAAAATCCGGGCCAGGTTTACAGCCGTCACCTCCGATATAGTGAGCGGTGCTGTGATCCAAGACTGTAGCCGCTCTGTGCACAACGATGAGTGAAGGCCGGCGGCTGCAGGGAGGAAAGAAGTTAATTTTCTCCTGGTACCTGCATTATCAATAAGGCGGCCGGGCAACATTGTAACAATATTTATCTGCAGATTAACCCTATACCTGCAGGTACATAGCATTTTTCAAGGTGACAGGTTCCCTTTAATAAAGAGAAGATGGATAGAGCCGCATTAGTCCATACTCACAGTGGAAGCCTCCTGACAACTTCTTGAAGAACACTTTCCATATTTGTTCCAAGCTTTGCCGAGATCTAATAGAAATAAACAGAGAAATTAATTTCTTAATACAGTTTAGAACTCGGCTCCAATGAATCACAAGAAATGAAACCTGTTTGAAGCTGACAAGCAATCAAGCCCCTCCGTAAGCCACACAGAACATGGCTACTTATGTCATCTGCAGGTGATTAAAGGAACCTGTCATGTTGAAATGGTATAAGATCTGTAGGGGGATGTTGTAGAGCAGAGAAGTTGATCAGACTGATAGACATATCTGTGGGAAGAGAGTCAGTAAGACTTGCATTTTATGCAGAGAAAGTCCTGCCGTATGTACACTAGTCCAGTGGGCGGTCCTAAGTGATTGACAGTTCCCTGTATGACCATGCAGGCAAAGATAGCTGTCAATCACTAGCATGACCGCCCACTGGACTCATCTATACAAACAGCAGGATTCCACTGAATAAATTGATACAGGAAAAATATCTATCTTTGTACTGTGTTAGCCAGTAGATAGAAGAGTATTTAGATTTGAGAGTCCTCAGTGGTTGATACCTTTTAATGGCTAACGGAAAAGATGGTAACAAATTGCAAGCTTTCCAGACTACTCAGGTCTCAGGTCTGCCTGATGAAGAGGCCTGAGCAGTTTGGAAAGCTTGCAATTTGTTACCATCTTTTCAGTTAGCCATTAAAGGTATCAACCACTGAGGACTCTCAAATCTAATGAATGAATTACAATTTATACTGAATCTTCTCCCACAAACCTATATATCGTTCTGCTCAGTTTCTCATGGGTAAAACCTGTAAGTCTGAATGGGGCTGTAATGTTATTACAATCATGTTGTAATGGGGTTTGGGAGGTGGAACCTCTGAGCAACTATACAAGGGGGCGGTCCTTGTAAGGAAGCGGGTGGCTCCCAGGGAAGAAGGGCAGGTAGTCACAGCAAGTGACAGGGACAGTCTCTGGGTAGAAGGGCAGGTAGTCACGGCAAGTGACAGGGACAGTCTCTGGGTAGAAGGGCAGGTAGTCACGGCAAGTGACAGGGACAGTCTCTGGGTAGAAGGGCAGGTAGTCACGGCAAGTGACAGGGACAGTCTCTGGGTAGAAGGACAGCAGGCAGGTGGCTGGTGAGCGCTCCCAGGTGAGCAGGCGAGAGTCTCTGGACAGGCATGTGGTCACGGCAAGTGACGGCAGAGCCTCCAGGTAGACTAGCAGACAGGTAGCAGGTGGACGCTCCCAGTTGAGCGGGCAAGAGTTTCTGGACAGACAGGTGGTCACGGCAAGTGACGGCAGAGCCTCCAGGTAGACTAGCAGACAGGTAGCAGGTGGACGCTCCCAGTTGAGCGGGCAAGAGTCTCTGGACGGGCAGGTGGTCACGGCAAGTGACGGCAGAGCCTCCAGGTAGGCTAGCAGGCAGGTAGCAGGTGAGCGCTCCCAGGTGAGCGGGCAAGAGTCTCTGGACAGGCAGGTGGTCACGGCAAGTGACGGCAGAGCCTCCAGGTAGGCTAGCAGGCAGGTAGCAGGTGAGCGCTCCCAGGTGAGCGGGCAGGCTGGTCCATAGACAGACTGACAGGTGTCGGAAGGCAGACCGTCGGACCGCAGGCTTGCAAGCAGGTAAGCGGATATCAGGCAGGTATCAAGCAGGAATCTGGCAGGTAACAAGCAGGAATCTGGCAGGTGACTGGCAGGTAACTGGTAACGGGACCTGAGGGCTGAAGCAGAGTGAAGGCTTTGCAACAACATTGCTCGGGCACCTCCATTTTGGAGGAGGTGCCTTATATATGGTGAAGTCCTCCGGCCATTGGCCGGGGACTCCTTAGGACGGCGCTCGGTCCCTTTAAGAGAGGGGGAGCGCGCCCGCGCGCGCCCTAAGCACCGTGGCCGGGAAGCAGCGCGCGCTGCCAGCAGAGCGGGAGGAAGACACCGGGCACGGAGCGGAGAGGTGAGGGGAACAGCATCCCTGCCTAGCAGGAGGCAGGGACGCCGACGCTACAGTACCCCCCCCTTTAGGCCCCCCCTTTTTTATGCCAGAGAGAAATTTATCAAGGATGAGAGGGGCATGGATGTTCTCCCGGGGCTCCCACGTTCTCTCCTCAGGACTAAACCCCTTCCAATCTACCAGAAAAAAGGTTTTTCCTCTTACCCATTTGGTGGCCAGAATGTTCTCTACCTCAAACTCGTTCTCAGCGGAAACCGGAGCAGGGGGCGTACCTGTAGACTTGGAAAAAGAGTTAAGTACCACGGGTTTGAGGAGAGATACATGGAAGGAGTTAGGGATCCGTAAGTTGGCCGGGAGTTTCAATTTATAGGCCACCGGATTGATTTGTTTGATAACTTCCAGTGGGCCGATGAACCGAGGCCCTAACTTGTAGGAGGGAATCTTGAGCCGGACATACTTGGACGAGAGCCAGACTTTATCTCCAGGACGGAATTGTGGAGGATCCAGTCGTTTTTTGTCAGCGTGTTTTTTCATCCGCTCGGACGACTGAAGGAGTGCGGATCGGGTACTCTCCCAAATGGAGGAGAATTTGCTAATGAGAGATTCCGCAGCCGGATTGTCCACCGAGGTGGAGACGGGAAATGGGATCCGAGGATGCTGACCGAAGACTACAAAAAGCGGGGATTTGGAGGAAGATTCGCTCTCGTGATTATTGTAAGAGAATTCAGCCCATGGTAGGAGATCCACCCAGTCCGAATGGTGGGCATTAACGAAGTGCCGGAGGTAACTGGTCAGGATCTGATTGATCCGCTCCACTTGCCCATTGGACTGTGGGTGGTAAGTTGAGGAGAAGTCCAGGGTAACGTCAAGCAGCTTACATGTGGCTCTCCAGAAGCGTGAGGTGAACTGAACCCCACGATCTGACACGATGTGGAGGGGCAGGCCATGGAGACGGAAGATGTGGCGGATAAAGTCTTTAGCCAGTTCGGGTGCAGACGGGAGACCCTGCAGGGGAATGAAGTGCGCCATCTTGGAAAAGCGGTCAGCGACCACCCAAATGACCGTACAACCGGCAGAGACAGGGAGATCCGTTATAAAGGCCATAGCTATATGCTGCCACCAGGCAGCAGGTACTGGAAGAGGAAGGAGGCGACCGGCTGGCAGGTGTCTCGGAACTTTGTTGCGGGCGCAGGACACACAGGCTGAAACAAAGTCTATTACATCCTTGTGCAGGGTAGGCCACCAGTAATGCCGGGTAATAAGCTGGAGGGTCTTTTTCTGACCGGCGTGGCCAGCTAGCTTAGATGAGTGACCCCAGAGTAGGACCTTCTTCCGATCAGGTACTGTTACGAACGTCTTACCGGGACGGAGACGATTTAGATTCACGGGAGCCACCTGCATTACTCTGGCGGGATCAATGATGTGCTTCGGTTCCTCCTCTAGGTCAGACACCAGGAAGGATCGGGACAAGGCGTCAGCTTTGATGTTTTTGTCTGCCGGGCGAAAATGAAGAACGAAATCAAAGCAGGCAAAAAACAAGGACCACCGGGCTTAGCGCGGGTTAAGTCTCTGGGCACTCTGGAGGTAAGCCAAGTTCTTGTGGTCCGTGTAAATAATTAACGGGTGAAGAGCCCCCTCGAGCAGGTAACGCCACTCCTCCAGTGCCAGCTTAATGGCCAATAACTCTCGATCTCCTATAGAATAATTGCGCTCAGAAGAGGAGAAGAGTTTGGAGAAGAAGCCGCAAGTTACCATTCTTCCGGAAGGCGACTTTTGGGTAAGTACCGCTCCGGCTCCAGAGGAGGAGGCGTCAACTTCCAGGAAGAATTGTTTGTTGCCGTCCGGACGATGCAGCACCGGGGCGGAAGAGAAAGCCTGTTTTAAGGAAAGAAAGGCTTCCTCTGCTTCGGGCGGCCATTTTCTGTAATTAGTGCCCTTACTGGTGAGCGCAGAGATTGGGGCAGTCCGGGAAGAGAAGTGCGGTATGAAGAGGCGGTAGTAGTTGGCGAAACCCAGGAACCGCTGAATAGCTTTCAACCCCTCTGGTCGGGGCTACTTCTGGATGGCAGACAGTTTCTCAGGATCCATTCGTAGGCCGGTCTGAGAGATTATGTAGCCCAGAAACGGAAGCGAGGTCTGCTCAAAGAGGCACTTCTCATATTTAGCGTAGAGGTGGTTCTGCCTGAGCCTGAGCAGAACCTGACGAACATCCCTCCGGTGTGTGGGGAGATCCAGAGAGAAGACCAAGATGTCGTCCAGGTACACCACTACGCAGGAGTAGAGAAGGTCCCGGAAGATGTCATTGACCAACTCTTGAAAGACGGCGGGAGCGTTACAGAGACCGAAGGGCATTACCAGGTATTCATAGTGGCCGTCCCGGGTGTTGAATGCCGTCTTCCATTCATCCCCCTGACGGATACAGACCAGGTTATACGCCCCACGGAGGTCCAGCTTGGTGAAGATTCTAGCCCCCCTCAGACGGTCAAATAATTCCGGAATGAGCGGAAGGGGGTATTTATTCTTCACCGTGATCTGGTTAAGGCCTCTATAGTCTATACAGGGACGGAGTGAGCCGTCCTTTTTGATGAAGAAGAAGCCTGCTCCCGCCGGGGAAGTAGATTTCCGGATGAATCCCCGGGCCAGATTCTCCTCAATATATTCTGACATGGATCGGGTCTCAGCAGCGGACAAAGGGTAAATGCGCCCACGGGGAGGAGTAGCGCCGGGCATCAGGTCGATTGGGCAGTCGTATGGTCTATGAGGGGGTAATGTCTCTGCCTCCTTTTTATTAAAGACGTCCGCATACGACCAATAAGGAGCCGGAAGACCAGGTAGATTGGCTGGAGTAGGAGAAGGACGGACAGGATGGACGGGAACTAAGCAAGTCTTATGGCAGTCCTGTCTCCAGCGAAGGACTTCTCCGGTCTGCCAATCAAGCACGGGTGCATGTCTCTGAAGCCAAGGTAGGCCTAATAAGAGGGCGTGAGAGAGTCCAGGCAGAACATGAAAGAAGATGCTCTCAGAGTGCAGCATTCCCACCTGCAGGGTTATGGATTCGGTGATGAGTTGGATGGGATGTGGTAAGAGGCCCCCATCCACGGCAGCGACAGATAAGGGTACAGCTAGAGGTTTGGTGGGAATGCGGTATTTCTCTACCAGAGACTGAGAAATGAGATTTCCGGCAGCTCCAGAGTCAAGTTGGGCTAGTTCAAAATAACGGTTCTCCCCGCAGATGATAGAGACTGACAGCAACAGAGATGGAGAGGATTTACTCTTGTCTAGGACGACCTCTCTGAGCGATCCTAGACACAGGCGTTTCCCGACCTCTCCGGGCAGGAACGGATCCGGTGCTCCTTACTGCCACAGTAGAAGCAGCTCCCCTCGGCTCGGCGTAACTCTTGACGGGTTTTGACCATCTTGGTCTGGTCGACCTGCATAGGCTCAGGTGAGTGCGCCTGGGTAGTAACGGGAGAAGTGACAGGTTTCTGGAAGGTAGGGGCTAGACGTGGAAACCTCCTCTCACGGGTGACCTCTTTGGCGCGCTCCTGGAACCGGATGTCAATCCGGGTGGCAAGTGTTATTAAGTCGTCGAGAGTGGTAGGAATGTCCCGACCGGCGAGTTCATCTTTAATACGGCCGGACAGACCCTCCCAAAAGACAGACACCAGGGCGTCGTTATCCCAGGCCAGCTCCAAAGCAAGGGTACGGAACCGTATGGCGTATTGGCCCACGGAGAGATTTCCTTGACGGAGGCGTAGCAGAGATGATGCGGATGAGGTCTTCCGTCCTGGTTCGTCGAAGACTTTCCGGAAGGCCGTGAGAAAGGCTGGCAGGTTGGACACCAGGGGGTCTCCTCTCTCCCATAGAGGATTTAGCCAAGCCAGTGCCTCTCCCGTGAGATGGGACATGATGAAGGCTACTCTGGCTCGGTCGCTGGAAAACTGGTGTGTCAACAGTTCGAAGTGCAGAGTGCACTGGTTAATGAAGCCCTGTGCCTGGCTGGGATCTCCGCCAAAACGAGGAGAGGCGGGGACCGGGAAGAGATGCCATGGTGTTGATGGGCTGCGGCGGTGCCGGGGTAGTAAGTGTGCGAGTGGAGACAGCTCCGGAAGAGGTAGTCAATGTGTCCAGGCGGGAGATAACACCACGCAGGTGACTCAGGATGGACTCCTGTTGGGACCTCTGATGGGAAAGTTCATGACATAGGTCCGAGAGCGAGGGAGCTTGGGTGCCACCGGGTTCCATGGCCCGAGCAAACTGTAACGGGTCTGGGAGGTGGAACCTCTGAGCAACTATACTATTACTATTCCTTGTAAGGAAGCGGGTGGCTCCCAGGGAAGACGGGCAGGTAGTCACAGCAAGTGACAGGGACAGTCTCTGGGTAGAAGGGCAGGTAGTCACGGCAAGTGACAGGGACAGTCTCTGGGTAGAAGGGCAGGTAGTCACGGCAAGTGACAGGGACAGTCTCTGGGTAGAAGGGCAGGTAGTCACGGCAAGTGACAGGGACAGTCTCTGGGTAGAAGGACAGCAGGCAGGTGGCTGGTGAGCGCTCCCAGGTGAGCAGGCGAGAGTCTCTGGACAGGCAGGTGGTCACGGCAAGTGACGGCAGAACCTCCAGGTAGACTAGCAGACAGGTAGCAGTTGGATGCTCCCAGGTGAGCGGGCAAGAGTCTCTGGACGGGCAGGTGGTCACGGCAAGTGACGGCAGAGACTCCAGGTAGACTAGCAGACAGGTAGCAGGTGGACGCTCCCAGTTGAGCGGACAAGAGTCTCTGGACAGGCAGGTGGTCACGGCAAGTGACGGCAGAGCCTCCAGGTAGACTAGCAGACAGGTAGCAGGTGGACGCTCCCAGTTGAGCGGGCAAGAGTCTCTGGACCGGCAGGTGGTCACGGCAAGTGACGGCAGAGCCTCCAGGTAGGCTAGCAGGCAGGTAGCAGGTGAGCGCTCCCAAGTGAGCGGGCAAGAATCTCTGGACAGGCAGGTGGTCACGGCAAGTGACGGCAGAGCCTCCAGGTAGGCTAGCAGGCAGGTAGCAGGTGAGCGCTCCCAGGTGAGCGGGCAGGCTGGTCCATAGACAGACTGACAGGTGTCGGAAGGCAGACCGTCGGACCGCAGTCTTGCAAGCAGGTAAGCGGATATCAGGCAGGTATCAAGCAGGAATCTGGCAGGTGACTGGCAGGTAACAAGCAGGAATCTGGCAGGTGACTGGCAGGTAACAAGCAGGAATCTGGCAGGTGACTGGCAGGTAACTGGTAACGGGACCTGAGGGCTGAAGCAGAGTGAAGGCTTTGCAACAACATTGCTCGGGCACCTCTATTTTGGAGGAGGTACCTTATATATGGTGAAGTCCTCCGGCCATTGGCCGGGGACTCCTTAGGACGACGCACGCGGCCCCTTTAAGAGAGGGGGAGCGCGCCCGCGCGCGCCCTAAGCACCGTGGCCAGGAAGCAGCGCGCGCTGCCAGCAGAGCTGGAGGAAGACGCCGGGCACGGAGCGGAGAGGTGAGGGGAACAGCGTCCCTGCCTAGCAGGAGGACTACACATGTAAACACATGTAAACGCAGATCACAAAATCTTTCAGATGATCTTTTTTTTTTAACACTCAAATCCCCTATGGATATTTATGTTTACTAAAGGATTCCTTACCCATTCTTCTGACAGCTCTTCTTTAGGTATGGACACATACCGGCATCCGGCATAAAAACATCTGGAGACTTTTCCTTTTTCTGTGATATTGGATAATCTTGTTCATTTCTAACGCTTTAAATCTTTCAAATTCTTTTCGAAAAATGTATCATAAAGGGACTTCCTCAGGTCAGTTTTGCTTGTGGTTGTGTTACCATTATTTGTGCCAAATGTATCAAAGAGTTGCACGATGTTTGATAAATGTTTATGTAGCACTTCCATCTTTATTTATTCATTTTACTCACTTATATAGCATCAACCTATTCCGATGCGCTTTACAGACATTATCATTGCTGTCCCCATTGGGGCTCACAATCTACATTCCCTATCAGTATGTCTTTGGAGTGTGGGAGGAAACCGACGCAAACATGGGGAGAACATACAAACTTCTTGCAGATGTTATCCTTGGTGGGATTTGAAACCAGGATCCCAGTGCTGCAAAGCACCAATGCTAACTACTGAGCCACCGTGTATCTTTATCCACCGAGCCACCGTGTATCTTTATCCACCGAGCCACCGTGTATCTTTATCCACTGAGCCACCGTGTATCTTTATCCACTGAGTCACCGTGTATCTTTATCCACTGAGCCACCGTGTATCTTTATCCACTTTTAACGTCACCCGTCGTTCTTAGACCTGTGTAGCTTTCCAAGCCCAATTTCTAAAAGTTGCAAGAGTGCTGTAAAATAGGAAGCTGCACATTTTTGCTCAAAAATGATGCGTCACAAAATAGTTTCGTGTTTTTTTAACACCAAAAATTTTTTGTAAATTCCTCGCTACATTGCCCCTTTTCCAGCCAAATTTTGTAGAAAAAAAAAAAAAAGACAAGGCACAGACAGCGAAGTTAAATTTGCCTACAGGAATGATTTTGATCTGGAGCGCATTGTACCCGGATACAGTCACTAGCGGGAATGTCAACCATCTTCTCAATTTGTTTCTCCACCCTCTCCGGATCTGCATTCTTCAAGTCTATCTAAAAGCAAAAGTATAAATACTAATTATTTATCAAAGCTGGACAAAATCTAGAAACCATATAATAAAACTGGCATAAAATATAGTGCTGAACAAGAGTTTAGGGAGAGATGTACAACTGGCACTGGCCTTTAGAAGGGATTGTGTAATCGCACAAAACTAGCAAAAATGTAAAGTGCCTGTAAAACAAGGAACGTGCAATTTACCTCTTAGTAAAAATCCTATTCTTTCTCAAGAACGGGAGGAATTTTAATTTCATAATTTTTTTTAATCAAATCATTTTTATTGAAAAACTCCAAATACAAATTTTCCATCTTTCAAATAACATACATGACATAGTAATTCCATAGTATAAAACATGAACAAAGTATCTGAACTTCAATTCCCTAACCCACCCTAAACCCAAATCCCAACACTCCAGAGAGAACCATTTTCAGAGCAGTTCTAGAATAACGGACTACAGCATTCGTAGAAGGGGGAAGAAGATAAAAAAGTGACTAACAAAGGGATAGCAGCGTTTTAATTTTATCATTTACTGCTTGATGCCTGAGCCGGGAAGTGCACGCTTGAAAACTGTTGCAGGCTGCTGTAATCACAGGACACAAGCAAACAGCATGGCATTTCCTATCAGCAGGGAGGAAGTAAAGGGAACAGTAATGAAAGTCTCCTCCTACTCCGCTCCATAATGAAATGAACAGTGTGCATGCTACAAATGCGATGCATACAGCAAACAATTCATTTTCCATACACAGGTTTTGAGTTGACCACTGGATATACACATGTGTATAACTAATTACCAGAACTGGAAATCGAAAAAAAAGACGAGCAAGTTTGGGTGAATCCTGCCTTCATTACTGCACAGCCGCTCATAGAGGGATCGGTGCTAGGAACAGCAGGAGTGCCGGCGATGTTCACAGATTTACCTGCTGCGGGACTGAAGGAGTCTGATAGTGTTCGGCTCTAAGCTTTTTACCTTGTTTACGACAGGAATAATTGAAAGCTGTGCTTCAAAGGCGAGGAAGAAGTTGGTCACTGTCTGCGCTTGAATACCCTTAAGAGGGGAAAAAATATATATATACATATATACAAATACTGAAACATCTAAATGCATTAGAACATCAAACCTGGTGAAGCGGTAAATGACTTGTCCTCCAGGGATACAGGCTACTGTCATTCAGTAATTATTTAATAGGAATTTTACATTTTATGTGATCACCACGCTAGAATGTAAATGATGAAAACACAACTCCTCACCATATGAAGATATTTTGTGTTTTATAGAACAGCATTTCTGTGGAGTAACACGACTGATTTACTGTGTATGCACCATAGCCTTCATTTGATGTCACTTACTGTCACCTGTCACCTTGCCCCAACTCTGCAATCCCCAATATCAGTCCATGACCTCAATGGGGTCACTATAAAATTCTAAAGAGGACTGGTTATGTCTCTATTAGAAAATAGATAAACTTAGGATAGAAACAATATGAGCATATACCCTGCTATAAGTAAGTAAAAAGCAGTGAATATATATAATATAGGGTACTTAGTAAACATGGTTTTTGATTTAAAAAAAGCCATCCCACCCGCACCAAGGTGTACCCAGTCAGTTATGTGAAATATATAATAAAATACACTTTAGTACAATATTAGTGTTTTGTCCCTTTAAATCTGCTGCTACTTCTGTCACCATGGTAACTGCATTCATGCTCAGCCAATAGGATTGCTCGGTTTGAATTTGGGAAAAAAAAAAAGTCCTATATCGTCAGTTTGTTCCTTCTCATCTGAGTGTGAAGACAGACACCTGCGATCAGCGAGAGATTATAGGTATAAGACGTGATATAATATAACGGATGGAGCCACATCCCATCACACGCACTCAGCGACCACAACTGACAGGAATCAGCACATTTACCAGACAATAAGTTATTATTCCCCAACACATAATACGCTGAGACACCAGTGGGGGGCGCCGCACTCGTTACATCTCCCATCTGGATGGATCCAGCGACGAGATCCTGATATTTCCCCCCAGCTCCGCTCCTCCATAGGGAATGGTCCAGATGCACGCAGAACGGACCGAAGTGTAATACTGCTAGAACTCTGCATGATATCACATCCTCCATATATACCACATAATAAAGGGGTGCTCCCACTGGGACAGGTCATCACCTATCCAGAGATCAGTGATAACTTGTTCCAACTAGACATCCCCTTTAATGGAAGAGATCACATCTCTAACAGTCAATACGCTATTCATTCCCAATCTTCCCTGGCCCCAGTAATGCCCCTGAGTATATCGCCAATATCAGCCAATCATCAAACCCTCTGCTGACTGTTCCTGATGTCTTATAGAGTTTGGAGACGTTTCTACAAGAGAAGATATCAGCGGACACCATGGGGGTGGAGTATTCTGCCAGCGATGGAGCAGGTAGTATCCACCAGTCTGTGATATCTGACCTTCCTCCATATTCTGCTCTTACATGCGTTTCTTCAGCTTTACCCCTTCCCGACATAACGAATTTATGTTTTTTTTCTGTTTTTTCCTCCGCTTTTTCCAAGGGCTATAACTTTTTGATATCTGTCCACATAGTGTGAGGTCTTGTTATTTTGTAGGATGAGCTGTCCTTATAAATGACACCATTCATTTACCACATAGTCCTAGAAAACGGGAAAAACATTTCAAGTGCAGTAAAAGTGCGAAAAAAAAAGCCTGACATTGTTTTTCTGGGAACGGTTTTAACGGCGCACATTGTGTGGTAAAAATGACCTGGTAATAGGATCCTACTCCTCAGTGTGATTACAGCAAGACCAAACTTCTCCAATAGTTTTGGCAAAAGAAAAAAACTTTTTTTTGATGCTGTCACCATTTTTTCTGAGACCCGTAACATTTTCAGTTTCCGGGTTGATGGAGCTGTGTGGGGGCTTATTTTTTGAAGGGCAAGAGGACTTTATTGATAACATTTTGGGACACATATGTCATGGTCATCGCTTCTTACAGGATTTTCTGCAGTATTGAGGCGAACGAAAAAATGCAATTTTGTCTTTTTGAATTTTTTTCTGTGTTCACTGATCGTTTTTTTTTTTATATTTTGATAGATTGTATTTCTCTGAAAGAGACCATACCACAAAATGTGCATATTTTTATTATCTTTATTTTTAGTGGGAGGTGAGTTGAACGTGTGGGGTTTTAATAAATATATATATACTTTTTTTCACTGTATTTGTATACATCATCTGATTGCTTGTGCTATATACAGCGATACCACAGTAATGCTCCATATAGCAAAACCACGGTCTTCTTTACAGCCCAAATGAAGCTTTATGATGACAGACACGGAGGCTTCAGCAGACCCCCGGATGTCATAGCAGTCCATCGGCGCCCTATGATCGCGTCACAGGAGCGCCGGTGGGCGTATGGAACGACGCGTACCAATGCTGGCGCACTGTTAATGCTGCTGTTAGAGATTGACAGCAGCACTGAACAGGTTAACAGTGGTGGGCAGATCTTCGCTCCACTCGCAGCTGTTAGAGGCAGGTCCTGGTTGTTTGTCACAGCCATTATCTGCCATGTACGGGGCGAGCTGACCCTGCTCCATACACCCGCTACTGACTTATACCATACATGTACAGCAGATGTTGGTAAGGAGTTAAAGTGGTTGTCCAGCTTTGGGGCCATTTTTTTTTACTTTAATGCAAGTATTTGGGGCTAAAATCGATTTCTGTAATTGAGTTTCATTAAAAATGTTGCCTTCTGTAGCATCTGTGCTGCACTGTCTATTGCTGGCTGCAAAATTAGCTAACTGAGAATCTATCAGTGAGCTCCTTAGTCTTAAGGGAGAGTTTGTAGATCTTTAATCTGTTTTTTTTTCCTGAGTGCCTATTAGCTGATCTATGCCCAAAGAAAACACAAAACTTGAATGTGCAGGGAAACAATAAGTCTGTAATAGCCGGTGAAAAACACTTAATGAAACCTAAATGTAAAAAATTACTTTTAGTAGTAAATACATGACATGAGAAAATATACACTGCTCAAAAAAATAAAGGGAGCACTTAAACAACAGAATATAACTCCAAGTAAATCAAACTGCTGTGAAATCAAACTGTCCACTTAGGAAGCAACACAGATTGACAATCAATTTCACATGCTGTTGTGCAAATGGAAGACAATAGAGGGAAATTATTGGCAATTATCAAGACACACTCAATAAAGGAGTGGTTCTGCAGGTGGAGACCACAGACCATATCTCAGTACCAATGCTTTCTGGCTGATGTTTTGGTCACTTTTGAATGTTGGTTGTGCTTTCACACTCGTGGTAGCATGAAACGGACTCTACAACCCACAGAAGTTGCTCAGGTAGTGCAGCTCATCCAGGATGGCACATCAATGCGAGCTGTGGCAAGAAGGTTTGCTGCGTCTGTCAGCGTAGTTCCAGAGGCTGGAGGCGCTACCAGTAGACATGCCAGTACACCAGGAGACGTGGAGGAAGCCATAGGAGGGCAACAACCCAGCAGCAGGACCCCTACCTCCGCCTTTGTGCAAGGAGGAACAGGAGGAGCACTTCCAGAGCCATGCAAAATGACCTACAGCAGGCCACAAATGTGCATGTGTCTCCATAAACTGTTAGAAACCGACTCCATGAGAGTGGGATGAGGGCCAGACGTCCACAGATGGGGGTTGTGCCCAATGCCAGACCTCATGTGGCTGGAGAGTGTCAGCAGTTCCTGCAAGATGAAGGCATTGAAGCTATGGACTGGCCTGCCCGTTCCCCAGACCTGAATCCCATTGAGCACATCTGGGACATCATGTCTCACTCCATCCACCAACGTCACGTTGCACCACAGACTGTCCAGGAGTTGGTGGATGCTTTAGTCCAGGTCTGGGAGGAGATCCCACAGGAGACCATCCGCAACCTCATCAGAAGCATGTCCAGGCGTTGTAGGGAGGTTATACAGGCACGTGGAGGCCACACACAATACTGAGCCTCATTTTGACTTGTTTTAAGGACATTACATCAAAATTGGATCAGCCTGTAGTGTGTTTTTCCACTTTAATTTTGGGGGTGACTCCAAATCCAGGCCTCCATTGGTTAATACATTTGATTTCTATTGATGATTTTTGTGTGATTTTGTTGTCAGCACATTCAACTTTGTACAGAACAAAGTATTCAATGAGAATATTTCATTCATTCATATCTAGGATGTGTTATTTGAGTGTTCCCTTTATTTTTTTGAGCAGTGTGTATATATAATATAAACAATTACTGCAGCTTTAATGCTATTTATTACGTCTCAGGAGGAGGACGGAAGAGGAAGAGGATGGAAGAGGCGGAGGACGGAAGAGATGGAGGACGGAAGAGGCGGAGGATGGAAGAGGAGGAGGACAGAAGAGGAGGAGGACGGAAAAGGAGGAGGACGGAAGAGGAGGAGGATGGAAGAGAAGGAGGACGGAAGAGGCGGAGGATGGAAGAGGCGGAGGATGGAAGAGGCGGAGGACAAAAGAGGCGGAGGACGGAAGAGGGGGAGGACGGAAGAGAAGGAGGACCGAAGAGGAGGAGGACGGAAGATGAGGAGGATGTAAGAGGAGGAGGACGTAAGAGGAAGAGGACGGAAGAGGAGGAGGACGGAAGAGGCGGAGGACAGAAAAGGCGGAGGAAGGAAGAGGCGGAGGACAGAAGAGGCGGAGGACGGAAGAGGCGGAGGACAGAAGAGAAGGAGGATGGAAGAGAAGGAGGACGGAAGAGGAGGAGGATGGAAGAGGAGGAGGACGGAAGAGGAGGAGGACGTAAGAGGAAGAGGACGGAAGAGGAGGAGGACGGAAGTGGAGGAGGATGGAAGAGGAGGAGGACAGAATAGGAGGAGGAGGACAGAACTGCACCTTAAGATCCCTAAGGGGAAAGGGATGGTAGTAATATAGTGGTAGTATATCCATATTAGTGTAATATGAGTAATAATACTAGTGATAATAGTAAGAAAGTAATAAAATAACAGTAGTAATAGTAGTAGGTAGAATAGCAGTGTGATCCAGGGTCCTAGGACTGATCGCCTTTTCTCGGGGTCAAGAAGGAATTTTTCCCCTGTGACACAAATTGGCTGAAGGTGTCCTGGGGTTTTTGCCTTCTTCTGGATCAACACTGTAGGTATAGGGCAGTATTAGTAGTGATAGGAAAGAAGAATAATACTGTAATAAGATAGCACAATGTAATAATAACCATATCAAATAGATTTATAAAAACAAATTAAAATAACTCCAGTAGTACAATAATTAGTGTAATATTATATAACTTCTAATAACATTATTAGGTTTGATCCAGGGTCCTAGGACTGATCGCCTTTTGCCGGGGTCAAGAAGGAATTTTTCCCCTGTGACACAAATTGGCTGAAGGTGTCCTGGGGTTTTTGCCTTCTTCTGGATCAACACTGTAGGTTTAGGGCAGTATTAGTAGTGAAAGGAAAGAAGAATAATACTGTAATAAGATAGCACAATGTAATAATAACCATATCAAATAGATTTATAAAAACAAATTAAAATAACTCCAGTAGTACAATAATTAGTGTAATATTATATAACTTGTAATAACATTATTAGGTTTGATCCAGGGTCCTAGGACTGATCGCCTTTTGCCGGGGTCAAGAAGGAATTTTTCCCCTATGACACAAATTGGCTGAAGGTGTCCTGGGGTTTTTGCCTTCTTCTGGATCAACAGCTTTAGGCATAGGGATTTTAGTAATACCATTATTAGAATCACAAGATTAATAAAAAAAAAATAGAATTACATTTTTTTAATTAGTTTTATAACAGTTACAATTAATTGCATTAATGCAATAATAATAAATAGTAAAAATGGTGGTAATAATAATAATACAAAAAACTAGTCCCAGTTAGTAAGTTAGTGTAATGTTAGTGTAGGGACCCATCTGAAGAGGTCGCCTTGACGTTGGCAGATGGGCTCGCACAATTTGCTCAAAATGTGCGCTAAGAACCTCATATTTCTATGTACAGGAGATCTAGCAGTAATACCATTCAGGAGATAGATATCTGTGTACACACATTTTGTTATATACTTTTGTGCAGCACACAGGGCAGGCATACAGGTACAGGGCGAGAGTGTTACAGTGATATTATAACTCGGCCTTAAGGATAAAATGCTGATAACTACAGATCCTGGAAACACATCCGAAACTAGACCTTGTAAGTAACTGGTTCCCAGCTAGTGGTAAATATGTACAGGGCAGTCCGGTACCAAGACCTGCTCTATAGGACACATTATCATCAGGCAGGTCCTTACAAGATCTGCGGCAGAAGTGTGGCTGTGTAACACAGTCCTGCTCCTGCCTCAGCTGCCCACAGTGGAGCCAACCTTGATCCTGGCAGCTTAATCCATTGTATGACACAGTAGGGGGCTTCCACAGCATTTAGGCACTTTAGACAGGAGAGGGAGGCATGATCATGGTGCCAATGAGTTTCTATGGCAGCTGAGATCTAACAATGGACCCCATGACGGCCATCTTACTGCTCCTATTAGACCCCGGCTGAGGAAAGGTCTATGAGGACACCGGTCAGACTTATGTCGCCTGCTCTGCACATATTAGAAATACCTAGGGCTGATTAGTTTGCCATTTGTAAATCTGATCCAGCAGCGCTGGGCTACCACTGACGTGATCAGGGCTATTGCTCTCCTAGATTGGGCAGAGGAGCTCAGTATTCAGCAGGAGCTGGCCGAGGAGAGCAGAGCAACTTGCATGGGGCTGCTGCACAAGAAGCAACTCACAAGGTGGAGATTTACCCGGAGACGCTGTGCTTGGGCTGTGATCTGCTGTGCAGGCTGCATAGTAGATGCCTCGAAGGACCCTAACTTCACCCCTAACAGGCACAGCAGAGCTCGGACGGCTGCAAGTGAACGGAGAGTGGCTGATTAGTAACTGCTGCATCTCCTGCAGCTCAGATAAGAGCCGCACAGAGCGGGGGTTCAGTAATGATGAATATGGGAAGTGTCCGCCCCTCACATGCCCTATATGCGGCCTCCAGAGGTAAAGTCTCCCCTGTAACCAGCGCCTCCTCCCACCTTCTCTGCTGGCATGCTCCATTACTTAAAGGGGATGTCTGAAGAAAACAAGTTATCACTTATCCACAGGCTCGGTGATCACTTACTGATCGTGGGGTCTGACCGCTGCGAGCCATCGTCTGATCGGGAAGGAGTGGAAAGTCAGGGATCAACTGCAGCTCCATTCATTCTCTATGGGGCTCCGGAAAAGCCGAGCTCAGCGCTTGAATGCCACATAGGGAATGAATGGAGCGGATCCTGGAGTAATAACATGTCCTCCTCTCCTCAGCTTTCTGTCTGTGTAAGTGGCTCAGCCCTTGTCTCCCCTTCTGCTCCGGCTTCTGTGCTGGTCCTTGTGAGGAAGAGGAAACCCTCTGCCCTTCTGCTCCGGCTTCTGTGCTGGTCCCTGTGAGGAAGAGGAAACACTCTGCCCTTCTGCTCTCAGTCCTCTGCGACTTTTCACAATCACTCAGTGCACCCATTATATGTAATAAGGATCATTCTTCATCCCTTGTCCAGCTTTCATCCCCCCCAGTCTGACCAGCGGACAAGATAATAAACATGTGAGTGGAAGGTTCACAATTATTAGATGTGTTGTGAATAGTCTCCACAGCATTATCCGGAGAAAACTGCAGGGTGACCGCTTGTGAAACCAGCACAAAATCCAGCGGACTGCGCTTCCCTGCCCCCCGCCGGTCTCTGTATCCTGGCATTCAGCTATTCCATTTGGTGCTTATTCTGGAAGGAAAACAAAAATGTGATGTTCTTACACAGACGCCTGAAGACGCAGCTTTTCATCATCCATGTTGGGCTGTTGTATGACGTGTGGATTACTCTGCTTGTTGGATTCTTGCATTACCACAAACACTGCCTTTATTTTGTGATTTCTGTGCCGCTTCCCACTTCTATTGGCAGTGTGATATATCAGCACGTGAGGGCTGCCACAATCATGTGTCAATAGGTTATTGCTGGAGGCCGTGATATAGAGACCATCCTGGACCAGGGAGGAGTTGGTACAGAAGCACCTAGAGAGGGGGGTATAGGGGCTTCATTTCAATTTTAAACTTAGCTGGATTGTGTTTAGCTACAAGAATGGAAAGTAAAATAATAAAATCTTTATTTTTTTTTTCTATTTGGCAAAATCGTCCATCAGAGGTTTGGCCACTACCGAAAAGTTTTTGATGAACTTACAGTAGTAGCTGGCGAAACCCAAAAAACTTTGTAACGCCTTTAAGTCTTGAATATAATACCAATCCAGTACCGTCCGGACTTTGGCCAGATCCATGCAAAAACGGTGAATGATAAGAACTAACCCTGAATGGAGAACATACATTTCTCTGGTTTGACAAATAATTTATTATCTTTGAGTATCTGTAAGACCTGCCTGACATGTACCTGATGTGACTGGAGGTAAATAAATTAATAGGTAATCAAGATTGGTTTGTTGTGATCTACCTGCCAGATGACTAAAAATGTCACTAACAGTGTTGAAAGAAAGCGGGAGCATTAGTCAACCCAAATGCCATCACAAGCTTTTCATAGTGCCCCTCAGGAGTATTGAAGGCCATCTTCCACTCATCTCCTCAATGTGAATGAGATTATAAGCCCCCCTGAGGTCTAGTTTAATCAAATCGTAGGAGCCAAATTTTTTTCTAAAGAGGTCGGGGATGAGAGGGAGAGGATATGCATCCCAGACCGTGATCCGATTAAACTCGCGAAAATCAAGGCGGGGGCGCAACCCCCAGTCTTTTTTTTGACAAATAAAAACCCCACCGCAACGGGAGATGAAGAACGTCTTATATGGCCCAATGGTAGACTGACTGACCATGCTGTTCTGAACTGCCACCCTAAGATGGCTTCCCATTATATACCTACTGTATAAGTGCTCCCTCTAACGGCTTCCTCCACCCACACCCACTACTGGTTCCCCCTACCTTTGGGTTCCCCCAACTCCAGCCAGGGACAGGGCTCAGCAGCTGCACTCTGCATGTTGGATGCAGGTGTTTTGGGGGGTTCCATGCAGCACTCCCATCTTACCTGAGTGAAGGGAGACACCACACCTCTGGGTCAGGTGCAGTACCGCTGTGTCGACTGAACACTCAGGGGCGCCACATTCCCCCCCCCGGTAAAACACAGCACGTCCGCGGGCTGGAACAGAGCAAAACCAGGCATAACTGACATGCAAAATTTTTAAGATGCATCCGCATATAAGACCATAAAACAACATTTCTTCCCTTTATGGGAGGCACATTTCTTTTAATGTTACTGGTTACATTATAAAACATCATAAGAGCATTGTCATATAAAACAATTTTCAAGACAGTTCCAGCACCAGGGTGCAACAGTAGCAGCATGAGGGACCCGTCCACAAACCCTCAACGTAGGCCCTGGGCATGGCTGCAGGGCATAGACGATCCAATCCTGGACCTCGTCTTCCGCCACGCCAAACGGGTTTTTGTTCTGAGGTATATTTGTAATTATAAAACCAATAGGATGCACTTTAAGAAGTGCTAAACTATGTACAATGTCAACGTCCGGCTTCTCACAGTCCTCAGCCTGTCAGTCTCTGTACCCTGACGGGTAACTGGGTAGCAAACATGAAGTCAACTGCACCCTTCCGGGCAACTTATGTACAGTCCAGTTAACTAAAACAGTTTAACAGTGGGGCCCCCTCCGGGGGAACCCCTGGTTTCTGCAGGCTGACCCAGCCTGGTCATCAGCCTCAGGCTGCAGGGGGACCAGGGATGGAGCAGCGCCAGCCGCATTTGGGAAAGGGACATCACTCCTACCTGCTCCCGCGACTGCGTCAGCTCGTCCTGACACCTCCCTGTTTTTACGCAGCTTCTCTCCACCTCCTCTCCTCTTTCGGGGGCGGTCCCATGGCACTTTGCTGTCGGTCACTCCCTGTGTCGGCCTCCCCGCTTTGACGGACACATCTATGCGGACAGTCACTGTTTCAAGGGGCAGGGCCTGCTTTTGGCGCCATTCTGGGACTCGGCCCACGACGGGAGGTTCCATTCTGTTGTTCTTTAGCACGCACATAATGGTGCTCGTTCTTCTGGGGCGGGCGCCACATTCAAGGCAGAAAACACTTCTTTAGGCGCACATTACCCGCAGATGGCGGGCTGGTCACATATCCTGTTCGTGACGCCAAGTGGTGACTCGCTGCCCCCTGGGCCGCGGGGCACACGGCAGCCGGGCCTTATGGCTGCTTTGGGGAATATCACGGTGGCTGGCCCGGGGCGGTCAGCTCAAAAGGGATTATTTATAGGATTTGTCGTGAAGCCACCTGTGGTGTCTGTTGAGGATCACCAGCGCTGCAACAGTCCTCTGAGGCAGATGTTAGGGCAGCTAGAGATGGAACGGCTCCCCACAGGTGGAGCGGGCCTCAGGGCAGTGTAAATTGATGGAGGGTGCGCTGGGCGTTATAGTGCAGGGAGGGAAATGGCACCAGTGAAGGAATAGACGGAGGCAACTCAGTGCAGTCGTCCAAGATTTTTATTCACAGTTCTTCAGGAAACACACAAGTGCACGTTACAGGTGAAGACCTCCCACGTTGCGCCGTGGTCACCCTGGCAGGGGTTCAATCCTTCCTCAGGAAGTTTAGGAATGCTTGGCAGAACCCCACTTTCTCGTGTTCCTACTTTGACCGTCTTCACACTAGGTCCTTCTCCCTGCTGCCCTGCGCTGCCCACTCTCAATCCCGCTCGGGTATGCTGAAGTCCTTCCTATACGTCGGATCCGGGACCAACCTCACCCCCTGGAGATTAGAATGCAGCAACCGATCCCTCTGTCTTCTGACAGATGCGGGGTGTACGGGTGCTGTCCTCCACGCGCCGTACCCCTGGGATCCCTTCTTAGAATGGAGTCTACTCCCTGCTCCCCTCCGGGGCCTCTATCCCGGGCCCTTCTTGTGGAGCAGAGCTCCTGCTGAGCCTCTGCTCCCAGACAGTCCTCACTGACCGTCTGTACTGTACTGACTGACCATTCTGTTCTGAACTGCCACCCTAAGATTGCTTCCCATTATATACCTACTGTGTGCTCCTTCTAACTGCTTCCTCCACCCACACCCACTACTGGTTCCCCCTACCTTTGGGTTTCCCCCACTCCAGCCAGGGACAGGGCTCAGCAGCTGCGCTCTGCATGTTGCCCTTCCAGCCGGTCTGAAGCAGTGTAATGTTGGATGCAGGTGTTTTGGGGGGTTCTCTGCAGCACTCCCATCTTACCTGAGTGAAGGGAGACACCACACCTCTGGGTGAGGTGCAATACCTCTGTGGCGACTGAACCCTCAGGGGCGCCACATGCCCACGATGCAGAAATGCTCCGGATTTTTCCTGAGTGTTTCTGCATCTCCCTGGCAGAAAAAACGCATGCAGATTTTACATGCGTTTTTCCTGCCAGGGACAAACGTAAGTGAAGCGTTTTTCACATGCATGTCCGCATGCGGGTTGTCAACTGCTTTCCAAGCGATTTTAGCATCACTTGGAAAGTGCTTGACAACTTGGTCACGCTATATAAATCCTTGCAACCAGCATGTATTTATATAGTGTGACCAAGTTAATAGTTGAAAAAAAGAATAAAAATGGTAAAAAAAGAAAAATAGAATTAGACTTACCGGTAATTCTGTTTCTAAGACCCTCCACGACAGCACACCTGGAGGTAGCCTCCCCATCCTAATTAGGGACAGGAAAACAAGATGTTAAATAGCCCCTCCCTGCTACAATCCCCAGTGTTTTCAAAGGACCACACAGTATGAATGCTCTAAATATTTATTAACACTAAGAATTTTTCCAATCAATAAAGAGATGGAGGGAACTACCCATGCTGTTGTGGAGGGTCTTAGAAACCGAATTACTGGTAAGTCTAATTCTATTTTCTCCAATCCCCTCCATGACAGCACACCTGGAGTAATACCAAAGAATGAATTTTAGGGAGCGACAACAGCCTGAAGGACTTTCCTTCCAAATGCTAAGTCTCTATTAGATATTACATCTAGTCTATAATGCTTAGCAAAGGTATGGACAGACGACCATGTAGCTGCCCGGCAAATCTGCTCAATGGATGCACTAGCTTTTTCCGCCCAGGAGACCGACATAGCACTAGTAGAAAGAGCTTTCAAGGATTCCAGAGGAGGCAAATCTTGAACTATGTATGTTTCACAAATTGCTTTCTTAATCCAATTTGCTAGCGTATTTTTGCAATTTGCTTTCCTTTATTGGGGCCTCCATATTGGACAAATAGGTTCTGATCCTTCCTCCAGGTTTCAGTCTGCCTCAAATAGCGGATTATAGTCCTTCTTACATCCAACGCGTGGAATTCTTCTTCCTTGCTATTTGATGGATTTTGACAGAATGACGGAAGAATTATGGGCTGAGACATATGAAAATTAGACGACACTTTAGGTAGAAAAGAAGGATCCAACTGGAGGATGATCCTGTCCTCCAAAATACAACAATAAGTCTCTCTGATAGACAGGGCTTGGATTTCACTCACTCTTCTGGCTGTAGTCAGAGCTACAAGCAATGCCGCTTTCCAAGACAATTTGTCTATGTGTGCCTCGGCTATTGGCTCGAAAGGATGCATAGTTAGACCTCTAAGAACTACGTTGAGATCCCAAGGTGGAACTATTTTAGCTCTTGTTGGATTAATCCGAGAAGCAGCTATCATGAACCTCTTAATCCATCTGTTTTGGGCCAAATCAGCATCAAAATAGGAACATAAAGGCGAGACTTGGACCTTCAGCGTGCTTGGTCTTAATCCTTTAGACAGACCGTTCTGTAGGAAATCCAAGATTCTGGCCACGTCAGGCCGAAAGGGATCTAATGGACGAGGCTCATACCATAGCTTGAAAGCTTTCTAGATTTTTCCATAGATGGAATTTGTGACTGGTTTTCTGCTTTTCTGCAGTGTATGTGACTCGCCCCCAGGGGTGTCGCGGGGCACCCGGCAGCCGGGCCTAAGACTGCCTGCGGGGATTATCGCGGTGGCTGGCCCAGGGCGGTCAGTGCCAAAAGGAATTATTTGTAGGGAATTTGTTGTGACGCCACCTGTGGTGTCTGGTGAGGATCACCAGCACTGCAACAGTCCTCCGAGGCAGATGTCAGGACAGCTTGAGATGGAACGGCTCCCCACAGGTGCAGCAGGCCTCAGGGCAGTATAAATGATGCAGGTTGCGCTGAGCGTTGTGGTGCAGGGAAAGCGATGGCACAGCAGGAGTAACGGACAGAGACAGGGGATTTGCTTCATTACCTTTACTGGTACAGCTGTTAGGTACGGTCCAGGGTACTCCAGATGAAGGGCGCACTTTTGGACTTCTCCCCAGGGAGCGGGTATAGGGCCTTCTGATCCGTGTCTGTCCCTATGT
The DNA here is from genome assembly GCF_046119375.1 of Phyllobates terribilis. NCBI lineage: Eukaryota > Metazoa > Chordata > Amphibia > Anura > Dendrobatidae > Phyllobates > Phyllobates terribilis. The sequence goes on from NW_027363127.1 coordinate 1,224,088, forward strand.
ATGCTCCTGGCCAGCCTGCAACTGGGCATAGCTTATGTGTCCTGCTTTTACTTCACCAGATGCTCAGAAACAGGACCTCTGGTTGGTAACCACTTTCCCTGGACGTCGGGGCCTTCGTGGTTCCTGATCCTGTGTGTGTCTAGCCTTCAGGTTTGCCAGGGACTTGTAGTCCTCCTGGGATTCCGGTTATCCCCACTGGGTGTAAAGGGTCCCTGTAGGTGCGGACCCGGTGTCCGGTAGATATAACGGGGTGAGCTTATTGTGCTCCTCTGCCCCCTTGGTTTCACTCCCCTTTTTCTCCTTGCCGTCGGCCAAACTCGGGGCCCGCACTACTAGGCAGCTGACGTGCTGCATCTTCACCGCTATCTGAGCGTCGGCACGTTCTCAGGCTCTCTCTCTATCTGGGCTCCCTCTGCTGGTATGAGTTGGAAGGTAGAGGTGTTTGTATGTAGTGAGGGCCTCTTGTGGAGAAATCCATCCATGCACCCTTCTAGGTTCTGTGGCACCAATGCACAGCAGGGCGCCACATTTGGATCACCTGTACTGAGAAGCCTTTGGCTTTTCAGAGGGCGGTCTCAGAAGCCAAGCAGCTAGAGCCAAATTCTGAGGGGCCGGATGGAAAATCTGGCCCTAATGCAGCAGATCGTGGATTCGAGGAAGCATCAATGGATCATCCATTCTTAGACTGCTCAATGTTCCGAACCATGCTCTTTTTGGCCACATTGGAGCTATTAGGATAGTCTTGACCCCTTCCGACCTGATTTTTTGTAAAGTCCTTGGTATTAACAGAATCAGGGGAAAAGCATTAGCGAGCCCAACTTTCCAAGGGTGAGCGAATGCATCTATCCCTGTTGCTGAATCCTCGGGTTTTAAAGAGAAAAAGGCTCTTACTTTTGCGTTTTCCTGGTTCGCAAACAGGTCCACATCTGGGTATTCCCACTTTTGAACAATCATCTGAAATATCTTCGAGTTCATGCTCCACTCCCCTGGATGAATGTCTTTTCTGCTCAGAAGATCTGCATGATAGTTGTCGGAGCCCCTCAGATGCAGAGCCGATAAGGATAGTAGATTATGCTCCGCCCAGTGGAAGATCCTTTCGGAGATCATCTGTAACCTCCTGTTTCTTGTACTTTCCTGATGTCTCAAGTGGGCTACAGTTGTCATATTGTCCGAGTAGACTCTGACATGCGACCCCTGAAGCACAGTAGTGGCTGCCCATAGGGTTTCTTCCACCACTTTCATTTCTCTTAAGTTTGAGTACTGCTCTGCTATTTCTTGCGACCAGACCCCTTGGAAGGCCACGTGGGAGACTACTGCTCCCATCCCCTTTTGCTTGCGTCTGTTTTGACGGATAACAAGGGAAGTTGAATCCATGCTGAACTTTTCTCCAGATTTCCTGGACAGAGCCACCAATTTAAAGATGCTTTCACCTTCTCTGGCAGATGAATTCTGTTGGAGAGGGAACTTGGAGATCTGTCCCAACAGGAAAGGATGTAGTTTTGAAGGACCCTTGAATGCGCTTGAGCCCAAGGTACCGCCTGAATAGATGAGGTCATGGACCCGAGGACGGACATGGCGAATCTTAATGACACTCCGCTCTGGTTCTTTAGTGCATAAACTTTCGACCTCAACTGAATCTGCTTCTCTTTTGGCAGAAAAGAGGCTTGTTGCTGAGAATCCAGGAGAATTCCCAAGGAGGTCTTCCTGGTGGAGGGAATCAGATCTGACTTTTGGTAGTTTATCAACCATCCCAAGGATTCCAGGATCTGGAGGGTCATCTGGAGGTCTCTTTCCAAACTTGAAACCGAGGGAACCATCACCAAAAAATTGTCTAAATATGGGACGATGCAGATATTCAGTTTCCTTAGATAAACCTACTACCTCTGCCATGATCTTTGTAAACAGGCGGGGTGCTGACGAAATGCCGAAGGGGAGTACATTGAATTGAAAATGAAGTACCTCTCGGTTCTGAGTTACAGCAAATCTGAGAAATTTTCTGTAATCCGGATGAATTGGCACGTGGTATTAAGCCTCTGGCTGGTCTACTGTTGCCACGACAAATCCTTTTCCAATCAATAAGCTGCCATTGAGGAAGGAAGCTCGCAATTCTGCCTCCTACCTTCTTGGCGTCATTGTCTGTCCTGCCTAGAACCTTGAAAGATATTCCTACCTCTTCCCCCTTTTGTGTAACTCCAGCGACCAGTTTTACCCTTGCCTCTGTACTGAAATGCTTGCTGCTGTTGCTGTTGAGGGAGAAGAAATGGTCTCTTTCTGAAACTTTTTGGATTCTTTGGCTCTGGCAGAGACTTCTTCTTGTCGGATGCTTTCTCCAACAACTCGTCTAGGACCGCCCCAAACATATACTCTCCTTTAAATGGAATGGAACAAAGCTTAGATTGTGATGCGTTGTCCCCACTCCACATCTTGAACCACAAAGCTCTTCTCGTAGAATTTGATAATGCTGCCAATCTTGCCGCAATCTTGACCGACTCCGCCAAGGCATCCGCTAGGAATCCAGTGGCCTTCTGCAGAAAAGGAAGAGATGCTAGGAGGTCCTCTTGAGTGGTACCTTTCCAGAGATGTTCCTCTAGTTGTTGGAGCCAGAGGAACTTGGAACGAGCTACACAAGTTGAAGCGATATTAGTCTTCAGTGAAGCCGCCGATGTTTCCCATGCCTTCCTTAGAAGGCTTTCCATCTTCCTATCCATAGGATCTTTGAGCTGTGACGAGTCTTCAAAGGGAAGGGTTGTTTTCTTCGCAACCCTTGCCACCTGTACATCAACCTTCGGGACTTCCATCCATAGCTTAGCCGCCTTTTCATCTAGAGGGAATCTATCCTTCATTTCTCCTGCCATACTAAGCCTTTTCTCAGGTGACTCCCATTCATCCAAAATAAGACTCCAAATGTTGTCATGCACAGGGAACACTACCTTCTTCTTGGATTTCAGACCGCCAAACATTTCATCCTGAACTGTACTGGTTTCCTTCTCCTCTTCCACCTGCATCGTGTCTCTCACCTGCGACAACAATTCCTCCATATTCTCAGACGAAAAGTAATATTTCCTATCTTCCTCATGATCTTCACTTAGGACCCCTTCTTCCGGTTCCTCCATAGACCCTAATTCTGAATCAGAGGTCTCCCTAACCGTATATTTTCTCCTTTTGGGGGGAGATGGACCTTCAGCTCTGGCTTGTGAGAAGGAGGCTAGGGAAGATTGTATTTCCTGCCGAACCATTCCCCTGACTTCTTCCATAAGGGAAGGCTGTTCTTCCTTCACAATGTTGTCAGTGCATTTCCAGCAGAGGGGTTTCTTATGCCCTGAAGCTAGCTTTTTTATACAGATGGCACATTTGCGAACTGTAGTGCTTTCTCCCACTGTCGGTGCAGGATCCTTGTCTCCCTAAATTAAAAATAAAAAAAGGGGAGATTTAAAATATATTTAGGATCCTGCTCAAAAGAGAGTGGGGAATAACCTAGGACCTAGTACTTACTGGGGCCGGGTTAGCGCTGGGCTCTGCAGACGCAGGCTTTGGAACAGCACCCTCCATAGTAGCAGAATATTCTGTCCTACCTTAATGGAGTCTTCTTATCTGGGTCTTTTATAGGGGAGACCGAGATCCAGTGCCAAATTTTCACCTATCTAGTGAAGGATCCTCATTTTCAGGGCAAACCGCGGCTTCTCCTTTTGAATTTCCCGCCGCGGCCCCATGCGTTCCACGGTGGAACGCACCAGAAGTGACGTCCCGCTGGCCAAAAGCCTGACTTCCGGCACGCCGCCATGGAGGACAGAGGAGACTCCGGCCAGGGAGCAACAGGAGGCCCCCAGCCCCCAAAACCCTACTCGGCTTTACACGCAGGCGAGTGTGTGTGGGGGGGGTCCCGCTCTCAAGGAGACACGGGAGCTGCAAAGGAAGGAAGGTCGGAGGCGATCGCTCCCTGCAGCCCGGCAGGTAAATTTAATAGGGCCCTGCTTGCCGGCCGCAGGCACCCCAGGTAACCTCTTCATCCCATAGGGACAGGAAAACACTGGGGATTGTTGGGGGAAGGGGCTATTTAACCTCTTGTTTTCCTGTCCCTAATTAGGATGGGGATGCTACCTCCAGAAAATAACATTATACTTACCTTCTGATGGCCCCCGGTCTTTTCTCCACTGCGTCTGGTCTCTTGTATGGCTCGCGGTGGAGTGAAAGGATCTTCCATGACGTCATTTAGTCATTGGACAGGTCACGAGACTGCCGTGACCTGTTGAACATCCGCAACAAGACCACAGAGAAACAAATCAAGAAGAAACGTCACACTCACCGGAGTGTTGATCAGGTTCAGGAGATATTTCTTTCCCTCGTAAGTGTAAAACAGAGACGCAGTCAGGGCCTTCACCGTAATCCCGCGCTCCCTCTCCACCTGCAGCTTGTCCAGAACTTGCTTATTGGAGGAGGCTTTTGGAATACACCCTGAGGGAAGGAGCGAGACACCAGAATCCACACTGTTAGCTCGTAGTGGCAGTGTCTCCCTCCATACTAGTCTGTCAATGGTAGCTTGTTTCTGTGTTTTATATATGTATTTTAGGTGTGTAAACCCTCTTCATGTGTACAGCAGCCTGGAATGAACGCTGCTTAAAAAATAAATAATAGAGTAAGGCCTCATTCAGACTTTCATCAGCTTTGTTTTGCATCCGAGAAGCTCTAAACTTTGATTTGGATCAAAATTCGACAGGTCAACGTGTTTCAGTGAAAAATACGCGGTCCGCAGAAATATGTGAACAGCCCTAGACTATAATAGATATGAGTTCTGTGAAAAACAAGGATCGAGCTCGTACGAAATCCAACATTTCATTCTATAAATCTACATAAATTAAGTAACGTGCCAAATTGCTTTTTTTTTGGTTTATGTTTTGCGTGTACGGAGGGAAAGTTCCCAGTGCTAGTGTCTAGCTCACTGATTTTCCTTGCTTGGTGCCTGACGTCCCAAAAAACTGACAGTGAGCTATCAATCAAGATACAGAGGCTGGTGCTGGGCAGGGAAGCAACCTTGGAAGGCTGAGGCTTGGTTAGTGCTCCGTTACACCCAGAGCACTCAGAAATGCAGCAACAGATAAAAGATATAGAGGTGTCTATGGATTTAGCTTTCCAAATCCTGCATGGTCATGAATGGGAATTGGAGGGAGGGGTATATCTGATGGATTCCCTTAAATTGTTAATTGGCAATTGCAGTTCACATAGTTGCATATTACTTAATCATTAGAGCTACAAAAAATTGCACTTCAAGCACCAGTAAAACAGAGGCCAAAAAAGATTCCTTAGAGGCATCTGGTCACTATTAGTGATGATCGAGCGTGTTCTATCAACCCCTTCGGCAAGCACGCTCGGGTGCTCGCCGAGTATTTTGGCATGCTCGGCATTTCTTTTAAGGTCGCCGTGCCTGCAAGTGTCACGGCTGTTAGCGTGCTCGCTGAATGGGTTCATAGAACACGCTCGATCATCACTAGTCACTATACATTAGTATACAATAAAAAAACACATATCACATAGTGAATAACACAGACACTATTCAATACAGCAGGGTTGAGGTGTACTTTGTGGGACAAAATTACAGCATTTTTGAAAGACGCCATTCACTTTACTGTGCAACATATAGAAAAAAAAGGGCAATGAATTCCAAATAAAGTGAAATGGTGCAGAAGAAAACAAAAACATTTTACTGCTTTTAAAAAATTCTAAACTTTGCAAACAAATTGTTTGGCTTGTGTTCCAATTTTCTAAGACCGTTTTTAATACCATTTTGGGGTACAACTTTTTGATTGCTCCATCAAATGAATAGTCGTAAGTTACTTACTGGTAACGGGATTTTTCAGAGACCATGACAGCACCACGAGAGAGGGGATCCGCCCACCAAGGAGAGGAAACCTACAGGCTTAAAAGGGCGCCACCTCTCTCCCGCCTCAGTTTGGATTACAGAGCATTGAGAGGACCGCCAGGTTAATAAACACAGCAAACAATCACAAAATTGCCATACCAGACGAAACCTACTGAGTGTGAGATTATAATTAATAAAACGGGAGTGTTCCCACAAACGTGAAAGGAGGGAATATAAGGGTGCTGTCATGGTCTCCGAAAAATCCCATTACCGGTATGTAATTTAATATTTTATCGGTCGACCATGACAGCACCACGAGAGAATTACAGAGATGAAGTAATCTATTGAAGGACCACAGCCTGGAACACTCTTCTCCCAAAGGTGAGGTCAGCCGATACACCTATATCTAACCTATCGTGTCTATGGAATGTAGAGGGACAGGACCAGGTAGCAGCCTTAAATATGTCTTCTATCGAGACACCTGTCTTCTCAGCCCAGGAGGTCGCCACAGCCCGGGTGGAATGAGCCTTCAGCCCTTCTGGCCCTTCCTCGCCGCTAGATGTACAGACCAAAAGTTTGGACACACCTTCTCATTTAAAGATTTTTCTGTATTTTCATGACTATGAAAATTGTACATTCACACTGAAGGCATCAAAACTATGAATTAACACATGTGGAATTATATGCTTAACAAAAAAGTGTGAAACAGCTGAAAATATGTCTTATATTCTAGGTTCTTCAAAGTAGCCACCTTTTGCTTTGATGACTGCTTTGCACACTCTTGGCATTCTCTTGATGAGCTTCAAGAGATAGTCACTGGAAATGGTTTTCACTTCACAGGTATGTCTTGTCAGGTTTAATAAGTGGGATTTCTTGCCTTATAAATGGGGTTGGGACCATCAGTTGTGTTGTGCAGAAGTCTGGTGGATACACAGCTGATAGTCCTACTGAACAGACTGTTAGAATGTGTATTATGGCAAGAAAAAAGCAGCTAAGTAAAGAAAAACGAGTGTCCATCATTACTTTAAGAAATGAAGGTCAGTCAGTCCGAAAAATTGGGAAAACTTTGAAAGTGTCCCCAAGTGCAGTTGCAAAAACCATCAAGCGCTACAAAGAAACTGGCTCACATCAGGACCGCCCCAGGAAAGGAAGACCAAGAGTCACCTCTGCTTCTGAGGATAAGTTTATCCGCGTCACCAGCCTCAGAAATCGCAGTTTAACAGCAGCTCAGATTAGAGACCAGGTCAATGCCACACAGAGTTCTAGCAGCAGACACATCTCTACAACAACTGTTAAGAGGAGACTTTGTGCAGCAGGCCTTCATGGTAAAATAGCTGCTAGGAAACCACTGCTAAGGACAGGCAACAAGCAGAAGAGACTTGTTTGGGGTAAAGAACACAAGGAATGGACATTAGACCAGTGGAAATCTGTGCTTTGGTCTGATGAGTCCAAATTTGAGATCTTTGGTTCCAACCACCGTGTCTTTGTGCGACGCAGAAAAGGTGAACGGATGGACTCTACATGCCTGGTTCCCACCGTGAAGCATGGAGGAGGAGGTGTGATGGTGTGGGTGTGCTTTGCTGGTGACACTGTTGGGGATTTATTCAAAATTGAAGGCATACTGAACCAGCATGGCTACCACAGCATCTTGCAGCAGCATGCTATTCCATCCGCTTTGCGTTTAGTTGGACCATCATTTATTTTTCAACAGGACAATGACCCCAAACACACCTCCAGGCTGTGTAAGGGCTATTTGACCAAGAAGGAGAGTGATGGGGGACTACGCCAGATAACCTGGCCTCCACAGTCACCAGACCTGAACCCAATCGAGATGGTTTGGGGTGAGCTGGACCGCAGAGTGAAGGCAAAAGGGCCAACAAGTGCTAAGCATCTCTGGGAACTCCTTCAAGATTGTTGGAAGACCATTTCCGGTGACTACCTCTTGAAGCTCATCAAGAGAATGCCAAGAGTGTGCAAAGCAATCATTAAAGCAAAAGGTGGCTACTTTGAAGAACCTAGAATATAAGACATATTTTCAGTTGTTTCACACTTTTTTGTTAAGTATATAATTCCACATGTGTTAATTCATAGTTTTGATGCCTTCAGTGTGAATGTACAATTTCCATAGTCAAGAAAATACAGAAAAATCTTTAAATGCGAAGGTGTGTCCAAACTTTTGGTCTATACTGTATATGATAGAGAAATGGCCTCCCAATTCCATCTAGCTATGGTGGACTTCGTGACCTTAGACCGTTCCTAGTCCCTTGGTAGGATATAAACAACGAGTTATCTTTCCTAAAGCTTTTGGTAACTGAATGTTACCTAACCAGACATCTCCTCACTTCTAACGTATGTAACTCCACCTCTTTCTGGTTACTAGGATGTGGACAAAAGGAGGGTAGGAGGACTTCCTGAAGTCTGTTAAAACGAGTAGCTACCTTAGGGAGAGAGAGTGATTTTTAGACCAGATCCTGCCTATCATCCAGAATTTGAGTAAACGGCGAGGCCATAGACAGGGCCTGGATGTCACTAATGCTCCTGGCCGAGGTTAAAGATATTAAAGCGGTCTTAAGAGAGAGGGATTTAAGGGTTGCTGACTATTAGCTCAAACAGCGAGATAGTCAAGGCCTTTAGAACCAAATTTAAATACCAGGGAACCAAGCTGCTTTTAATAATGAGTCTAGATCTAAAAGCTGCCTTAATGAACCGAGAAACCCAGTAGTTACAAGCTACATCACAGCTATATAGGGCACCCAAGGCAGAAATCTGTACTTTAAGGGTGCTGGTGGATAACCCTAGTTCAAGACTTTTTTGTAAAAACTCCAAAGATTTGTCCTATTGGCACCCCCTCCCCATCAACCCCAGAACCAGAGAAAGACAAAAACTTTCTCCAACTTGTGGCATAAATCTGGGTTGTAACAGGTTTTCTCCTGTGCAGGATGGTTACTAGACCTTTGGAAAAACCTTTCTGATTTGGCAGTGTCCTTTCAAGTTCCACACCGTCAAGTGGAGGCCAGTTGCTTGAGGATGGAATATCGGACCCCGGAGAAGGAGATATGGAATCTCTGGAAGAACCCAAGGATCGTAGATGGACACCCTCCTGGGCCAAAAGGGTGCGATCAGCAGAACCCTGGCCTTGTCCTCCCTGATCTTTCTTATTACCATGAGAAGAACAGCCAACCAGGGGGGGAGGAGTCATACGCCAGGCTGAAATACCAACGAATCAGGAAAGCGTCCACAGCTAGGGGATTTAGGGAACACAAGATCTTTGTCTTCCGATTTAGTTTTGTGGCAATCGGATCTACCTGACCGGAGGCCCCCCCCATCTTCGGCTATTTGGGTAAAAATTCCTTGATTTAGTTCCCATTCCCCTTGCATCAGAGGATAGCAGCTTGGGAAATCTGCTCTCATGTTTTCTTTTTCCCTTATATAGAGGGCCATCAGGGAAAGGAGGTGACTTTCTGTAATCTGGAAGAGATGATCTGTCACTCTCATCAGCGATCTTGACCATGTATCCCCCTGGTGGTTCACATATGCTACCGCAACTAGATTATCCAAGAGGATCTTTACATTCTGGCCCTGAAGGAAAGGTAAGAAATTATTCACCGCCTTGTCTACCGCCAGAAGTTCTTTTGCATTGGAGGAGAGACCCTTTTCGATATCTGACCAGGTCCCCTGGGCTACCATATCTCCCAGATGGGCTCCCCACCCTCTCGGACTCGCATCTGTGGTAATTGTTCTAGTGACCCTAAGTACCCAGGGAACCCCTCGAGATAGGTTAGGCTCATCCTGCCACCACTATAAAGATTTTACTGACCGGGGTGATAAGGACATCTTCCCTTCCAAGTGCCCCTTAAGAGAAACTTCATTATGTAGCACATCCCACTGTAGAACTGTGGCGCCCCTGAAGATTCGACCCCCACAGGGATGCTGCACTTCTGTAATGGAGTGTAGTGTTCCTCCTCCGAGGTAAGAACAGCGTGATGGTCGGGACCCAACCTTTGCATCCAACACCACATTTCTCCACCAGAGGGGGCTAGTATGCACCAAGTGCTGCCCTCCTGGTTACAGGGAGACTGGGGAACCAAGAGTGAGGGGAACCAGTTAGTGGGTGAGGGTGGAGGACTTACAATTTAGTGACACTTTAAATTTCATATTTAATAAAAAGCCATCTTTGGTTTTGGTCTTTGTGCTGTTAATTACTGTGAGGTATTGTGATCTCCCACCCTGAACGTGGATCCTGTGTGAACCTACAGTGGATGGAGACACAGCCCTCATACCCCAGCCTTGGAACGAGGGGCAGGTTGCAGACGAGGAATGTCTCAACCCGGTCAAGGACCACGACCAAGAAGGCCCGGAGCTAAAGAGTGTAGCTCCACAGCAAATGGATCCCGGGGAGGATGCAGACGGAGCAGTGTACGCCACCTGTCCTCACCACCTGATATATTCAGAGGGAGTCCAGCTGCAAGAGGGGTACCGGCCCCCGACACCCGACCTTGCTACTCCATGTCCTGGTTGGTAAAGCCCGGTAGGCCCAGAGGATCCCATCGGGTATCGGAAGGAGCAGAGCTGCCACCCGTGCCCTTGATCTGAGAGGAGTTCAGAGGGAGATCCGGCCTATCTACACACACACAGACAGGAGAGGATACGGTCTGTAGTTCAGGAACACTCAGGTGCGGGGTCCCGATTGAATGCTGGACTTGCTCGGAGGTTGTCGGACCCCGGTCCCTGGTGACCGCAGGACTCCGTGGGGAGCAGGGAGTCGCCTTCCTTCTGCCATCTCTAATGTGAGTAAAGCCTTGGAAATTCATCCCTATGGCCTCCGGACTGTTCATTACGCGCCATTCCGTGCGACGCCGCGTCCCTACTGCCGCACTACTACCCCCCCTTTATCCTGCTTTACCGGCCCTGAGGCCGCGCTCCGCCTGTAGGGAGCGGCGAGAACTTTAGCCGCCATGACTCCAGGCCTCAGCGGACTGTAGTTGCGCTGGTGGCGCATCACCAGACACCACAGGTGGCGTAGTCGACAATTACCACTCAACCCGGAAAGCCCTAGCATTATTTTCAATGTGACGGCCCTGGGCAAGGAACGGGTCCAGGCCACGACTGCACCCCCGTTCTCAACATCTGACCCGACTCCGAGTACCCCCATCTTCCCAGGGCAGGGCTGAGAGCGTCACATCACCATGTGTAGGGGTGGATTCAGTGAGGAGAAGTGAGAGGAGCAGGGGCTCTGCAGGAGCTCTGCTCGGCAGGCAGGCTCGGCCTGTCATGCCCAAGAAGGAGAGAGGAGTGGGAGCTAGGGAGGAAGGCTCCAGTAACTTAAGGGATCCCAGGGGGTACGGTGAGTGCAGGACGGCACCCGTACGCCCAAATCTGCCAGGTGTCAGAGGGATCAGGCTGCAAGAAGGGAACCGGTCCCTGGACTAGCCGAGTTACTTCAGGTATCGGCTGGAAAACTTTCATTGTGCAGTTGCCACAACCTCACCTAAGCCGCCGTGAAGGGCACCAAGCAAGGTCCGGGAACTTCAAGTTGCCCAGAGGGATCTCAAGGTAACAGATCGGCACTTTGTGTGGCGGGGCGCATGGCAGGAGGGAGAAGACCCACCGCGGGAAGTCAGCTAAGAAAGGAACATACAGAAAGGGGGTCCCGTTAAGTGCTCTTGAAGTACGTGGGAGAGTGCTGAGCCCCTGCCTGGTAAACGCAGCGCGACATGGGAGGCTGACACCTGTACAGTGCACCTGAGGAAGCTAAAGAACTGTGAGTAAACTCGGATGACTGCACCCCATTGTTTCTGTCAGTTATTTCTACAACGCTATCGCTCCTGCACTACAACGCCCAGCATCACCATCTGCATCTACACTGCCCTGGAGCTGTGCTCTGCCTGTGGAGAGCCATGCCAACCCAGCTGCCCTAACATCTGCTTCAGAGGTCTGCAGCAGCGCCGGTACTCATTACCGGAAACCACAGGTGGCGTCACGAGACAAAACTGTTAACAAACCCTTTTTTTTTAAAGAGTGACCCCAGGGTACGGGCCCGTGACATCCGAAGAAGGTAAAGGCCCGGGTACCGAGTCACCCATATTCCCCCTGGGCGAGTCATACTACACCACACAGGAGAGCCGACAGATCCTCTATATACTACACCACACAGGAGAGCTGACAGATCCTCTATATACTACACAATACAGGAGAGCTGACAGATCCTCTATATACTACACCACACAGGAGAGCTGACAGATCCTCTATATACTACACCACACAGGAGAGCTGACAGATCCTCTATATACTACACCACACAGGAGAGCTGACAGATCCTCTATATACTACACCACACAGGAGAGCTGACACATCCTCTATATACTACACCACACAGGAGAGCTGACAGATCCTCTATATACTACACCACACAGGACAGATCCTCTATATACTACACCACACAGGAGAGCCGACAGATCCTCTATATACTACACCACACAGGAGAGCTGACACATCCTCTATATACTACACCACACAGGAGAGCTGACAGATCCTCTATATACTACACCACACAGGAGAGCTGACAGATCCTCTATATACTACACCACACAGGAGAGCCGACACATCCTCTATATACTACACCACACAGGACAGATCCTCTATATACTACACCACACAGGAGAGCTGACAGATCCTCTATATACTACACCACACAGGAGAGCTGACAGATCCTCTATATACTACACCACACAGGAGAGCTGACAGATCCACTATATACTACACCACACAGGAGAGCTGACAGATCCACTATATACTACACCACACAGGAGAGCTGACACATCCTCTATATACTACACCACACAGGAGAGCTGACACATCCTCTATATACTACACAATACAGGAGAGCTGACAGATCCTCTATATACTACACAATACAGGAGAGCCGACACATCCTCTATATACTACACCACACAGGAGAGCCGACAGATCCTCTATATACTACACCACACAGGAGAGCCGACAGATCCTCTATATACTACACCACACAGGAGAGCTGACAGATCCTCTATATACTACACAATACAGGAGAGCTGACAGATCCTCTATATACTACACCACACAGGACAGATCCTCTATATACTACACCACACAGGACAGATCCTCTATATACTACACCACACAGGAGAGCTGACACATCCTCTATATACTACACCACACAGGAGAGCTGACAGATCCACTATATACTACACCACACAGGAGAGCTGACAGATCCTCTATACACTACACCACACAGGAGAGCTGACAGATCCTCTATATACTACACTACACAGGAGAGCTGACACATCCTCTATATACTACACCACACAGGAGAGCTGACAGATCCTCTATATACTACACCACACAGGACAGATCCTCTATATACTACACCATACAGGAGAGCTGACACATCCTCTATATACTACACAATACAGGAGAGCTGACAGATCCTCTATATACTACACCACACAGGACAGATCCTCTATATACTACACCATACAGGAGAGCTGACACATCCTCTATATACTACACCATACAGGAGAGCTGACACATCCTCTATATACTGCACCACACAGGAGAGCTGACAGATCCTCTATATACTACACCACACAGGAGAGCCGACAGATCCACTATATACTACACCACACAGGAGAGCTGACAGATCCTCTATATACTACACCACACAGGAGAGCTGACACATTCTCTATATACTACACCACACAGGAGAGCTGACAGATCCTCTATATACTACACCACACAGGAGAGCCGACAGATCCAGTATATACTACACCACACAGGAGAGCTGACAGATCCTCTATATACTACACCACACAGGAGAGCTGACACATCCTCTATATACTACACCACACAGGAGAGCTGACAGATCCTCTATATACTACACCACACAGGAGAGCTGACACATCCTCTATATACTACACCACACAGGAGAGCTGACAGATCCTCTATATATTACACCACACAGGAGAGCCGACAGATCCACTATATACTACACCACACAGGAGAGCTGACAGATCCTCTATATACTACACCACACAGGAGAGCTGACAGATCCTCTATGTACTACACCACACAGGACAGCTGACAGATCCTCTATATACTACACCACACAGGACAGATCCTCTATATACTACACCATACAGGAGAGCTGACACATCCTCTATATACTACACCATACAGGAGAGCTGACACATCCTCTATATACTGCACCACACAGGAGAGCTGACAGATCCTCTATATACTACACCACACAGGAGAGCCGACAGATCCACTATATACTACACCACACAGGAGAGCTGACAGATCCTCTATATACTACACCACACAGGAGAGCTGACACATCCTCTATATACTACACCACACAGGAGAGCCGACAGATCCACTATATACTACACCACACAGGAGAGCTGACAGATCCTCTATATACTACACCACACAGGAGAGCTGACAGATCCTCTATATACTACACCACACAGGAGAGCCGACAGATCCACTATATACTACACCACACAGGAGAGCTGACAGATCCTCTATATACTACACCACACAGGAGAGCTGACACATCCTCTATATACTACACCACACAGGAGAGCTGACAGATCCTCTATATACTACACCACACAGGAGAGCTGACAGATCCTCTATATACTACACCACACAGGAGAGCTGACAGATCCTCTATATACTACACCACACAGGACAGCTGACAGATCCTCTATATACTACACCACACAGGAGAGCTGACAGATCCTCTACACACTACACCACATAGGAGAGCGGCCAGATCCTCTATATACTACACCACACAGGAGAGCTGACAGATCCTCTATATACTACACCACACAGGAGAGCTGACAGATCATCTGTATACTACACAATACAGGAGAGCTGACAGATCCTCTATATACTACACCACACAGGACAGATCCTCTATATACTACACCATACAGGAGAGCTGACACATCCTCTATATACTACACAATACAGGAGAGCTGACAGATCCTCTATATACTACACCACACAGGAGAGCTGACACATCCTCTATATACTACACCACACAGGAGAGCTGACAGATCCTCTATATACTACATCACACAGGAGAGCTGACAGATCCTCTATATACTACACCACACAGGAGAGCGGGCAGATCCACTATATACTACACCACACAGGAGAGCCGACAGATCCTCTATATACTACACCACACAGGAGAGCTGACACATCCTCTATATACTACACCACACAGGAGAGCTGACAGATCCTCTATATACTACACCACACAGGAGAGCTGACAGATCCACTATATACT
Source organism: Phyllobates terribilis (assembly GCF_046119375.1). NCBI lineage: Eukaryota > Metazoa > Chordata > Amphibia > Anura > Dendrobatidae > Phyllobates > Phyllobates terribilis. The sequence goes on from NW_027363127.1 coordinate 1,239,285, forward strand.
ACACCACACAGGAGAGCCGAGAGATCCTCTACATACTACACCATACAGGAGAGCTGACAGATCCTCTATATACTACACCACACAGGAGAGCTGACAGATCCTCTATATACTACACCACACAGGAGAGCCGACAGATCCTCTATATACTACACCACACAGGAGAGCCGACAGATCCTCTATATACTACACCACACAGGAGAGCTGACAGATCCTCTATACACTACACCACACAGGAGAGCTGACAAATCCTCTATATACTACACCACACAGGAGAGCTGACAGATCCTCTATATACTACACCACACAGGAGAGCTGACACATCCTCTATATACTACACCACACAGGAGAGCCGACAGATCCTCTATATACTACACCACACAGGAGAGCTGACAGATCCTCTATATACTACACCACACAGGAGAGCCGACAGATCCTCTATATACTACACCACACAGGAGAGCTGACAGATCCACTATATACTACACCACACAGGAGAGCTGACAGATCCTCTATATACTACACCACATAGGAGAGCCGACAGATCCTCTATATACTACACCACACAGGAGAGCTGACAGATCCTCTATATACTACACCACACAGGAGAGCTGACAGATCCTCTATATACTACACCACACAGGAGAGCTGACAGATCCTCCATATACTACACAATACAGGAGAGCTGACAGATCCACTATATACTACACCACACAGGAGAGCTGACACATCCTCTATATACTACACCACACAGGAGAGCTGACAGATCCTCTATATACTACACCACACAGGAGAGCTGACAGATCCTCCATATACTACACAATACAGGAGAGCTGACAGATCCACTATATACTACACCACACAGGAGAGCTGACACATCCTCTATATACTACACAATACAGGAGAGCTGACAGATCCTCTATATACTACACCACACGGGAGAGCTGACGCATCCTCTATATACTACACAATACAGGAGAGCTGACAGATCCACTATATACTACACCACACAGGAGAGCTGACAGATCCTCTATATACTACACCACACAGGAGAGCTGACAGATCCTCTATACACTACACCACACAGGAAAGCTGACAGATCCTCTATATGCTACATCACATAGGAGAGCTGACAGATCCTCAATATACTACATCACACAGGAGAGCTGACAGATCCTCTATATACTACACAATACAGGAGAGCTGACAGATCCACTATATACTACACCACACAGGAGAGCCGACAGATCCTCTATATACTACACCACACAGGAGAGCTGACACATCCTCTATATACTACACAATACAGGAGAGCTGACAGATCCACTATACACTACACCACACAGGAGAGCTGACAGATCCTCTATATACTACACCACACAGGAGAGCTGACAGATCCTCTATATACTACACCACCCAGGAGAGCTGACAGATCCTCTATACACTACACCACACAGGAGAGCCGACAGATCCTCTATATACTACACAATACAGGAGAGCTGACACATCCTCTATATACTACACAATACAGGAGAGCTGACACATCCTCTATATACTACACCACACAGGAGAGCTGACAGATCCTCTATATACTACACCACACAGGAGAGCTGACAGATCCTCTATATACTACACCACACAGGAGAGCTGACACATCCTCTATATACTACACCACACAGGAGAGCTGACAGATCCTCTATATACTACACCACACAGGAGAGCTGACAGATCCTCTATATACTACACCACACAGGAGAGCTGACAGATCGTCTATATACTACACCACACAGGAGAGCTGACACATCCTCTATATACTACACCACACAGGAGAGCTGACACATCCTCTATATACTACACCACACAGGAGAGCTAACAGATCCTCTATATACTACACCACACAGGAGAGCTGACAGATCCTCTATATACTACACCACACAGGAGAGCTAACAGATCCTCTATATACTACACCACACAGGAGAGCTGACAGATCCTCTATATACTACACCACACAGGAGAGCTGACAGATCCTGTATATACTACACCACCCAGGAGAGCTGACAGATCCTCTATATACTACACCACACAGGAGAGCTGACAGATCCTCTATATACTACACCACACAGGAGAGCTGACAGATCCTCTATATACTACACCACACAGGACAGCTGACAGATCCTCTATATACTACACCACACAGGAGAGCTGACAGATCCTCTATATACTACACCACACAGGAGAGCTGACAGATCCTCTATATACTACACCACACAGGAGAGCTAACAGATCCTCTATATACTACACCACACAGGAGAGCTGACAGATCCTCTATATACTACACCACACAGGAGAGCTGACACATCCTCTATATACTACACAATACAGGAGAGCTGACAGATCCACTATATACTACACCACACAGGAGAGCTGACAGATCCTCTATATACTACACCACACAGGAGAGCCGACAAATCCTCTATATACTACACCACACAGGAGAGCCGACAAATCCTCTATATACTACACCACACAGGAGAGCCGACAAATCCTCTATATACTACATCACACAGGAGAGCTGACACATCCTCTATATACTACACAATACAGGAGAGCTGACAGATCCACTATATACTACACCACACAGGAGAGCTGACAGATCCACTATATACTACACCACACAGGAGAGCTGACAGATCCTCTATATACTACACCACACAGGAGAGCTGACACATCCTCTATATACTACACCACACAGGAGAGCCGACAGATCCTCTATATACTACACCACACAGGAGAGCTGACACATCCTCTATATACTACACCACACAGGAGAGCTGACAGATCCTCTATATACTACACCACACAGGAGAGCTGACACATCCTCTATATACTACACAATACAGGAGAGCTGACAGATCCACTATATACTACACCACACAGGAGAGCTGACAGATCCTCTATATACTACACCACACAGGAGAGCTGACACATCCTCTATATACTACACCACACAGGAGAGCTGACAGATCCTCTATATACTACACCACACAGGAGAGCTGACAGATCCTCTATATACTACACCACACAGGAGAGCTGACAGATCCACTATATACTACACCACACAGGAGAGCTGACAGATCCTCTATATACTACATCACACAGGAGAGCTGACAGATCCTCTATATACTACACCACACAGGAGAGCCGACAAATCCTCTATATACTACATCACACAGGAGAGCTGACAGATCCTCTATATACTACACCACACAGGAGAGCTGACAGATCCTCTATATACTACATCACACAGGAGAGCTGACACATCCTCTATACACTACACCACACAGGAGAGCTGACACATCCTCTATATACTAAACCACACAGGAGAGCTGACAGATCCACTATATACTACATCACACAGGAGAGCTGACACATCCTCTATATACTACACAATACAGGAGAGCTGACAGATCCTCTATATACTACACCACACAGGAGAGCCGACAGATCATCTATATACTACACCACACAGGAGAGCTGACAGATCCTCTATATACTACACCACACAGGAGAGCTGACAGATCCTCTATATACTAAACCACACAGGAGAGCTGACAGATCCTCTATATACTACACCACACAGGAGAGCCGACAGATCCTCTATATACTACACCACACAGGAGAGCTGACATATCCTCTATATACTACACCACACAGGAGAGCTGACAGATCCTCTATATACTACACCACACAGGAGAGCTGACAGATCCTCTATACACTACACCACACAGGAAAGCTGACAGATCCTCTATATGCTACATCACACAGGAGAGCTGACATATCCTCTATATACTACACCACACAGGAGAGCTGACAGATCCTCTATATACTACACCACACAGGAGAGCTGACAGATCCTCTATACACTACACCACACAGGAAAGCTGACAGATCCTCTATACACTACACCACACAGGAGAGCTGACAGATCCTCTATATACTACACAAAACAGGAGAGCTGACAGATCCACTATATACTACACCACACAGGAGAGCCGACAGATCCTCTATATACTACACCACACAGGAGAGCTGACACATCCTCTATATACTACACAATACAGGAGAGCTGACAGATCCACTATATACTACACCACACAGGAGAGCTGACAGATCCTCTATATACTACACCACACAGGAGAGCTGACAGATCCTCTATATACTACACCACCCAGGAGAGCTGACAGATCCTCTATACACTACACCACACAGGAGAGCTGACACATCCTCTATATACTACACAATACAGGAGAGCTGACAGATCCTCTATATACTACACAATACAGGAAAGCTGACACATCCTCTATATACTACACCACACAGAAGAGCTGACAGATCCTCTATATACTACACCACACAGGAGAGCTGACACATCCTCTATATACTACACCACACAGGAGAGCTGACAGATCCTCTATATACTACACCACACAGGAGAGCTGACAGATCGTCTATATACTTCACCACACAGGAGAGCTGACACATCCTCTATATACTACACAATACAGGAGAGCTGACAGATCCTCTATATACTACACAATACAGGAGAGCTGACACATCCTCTATATACTACACCACACAGGAGAGGTGACAGATCCTCTATATACTACACCACACAGGAGAGCTGACAGATCCTCTATATACTACACCACACAGGAGAGCTGACACATCCTCTATATACTACACCACACAGGAGAGCTGACAGATCCTCTATATACTACACCACACAGGAGAGCTGACAGATCCTCTATATACTACACCACACAGGAGAGCTGACAGATCCTCTATATACTACACCACACAGGAGAGCTGACAGATCCACTATATACTACACCACACAGGAGAGCTGACAGATCATCCATATACTACACCACACAGGAGAGCCGAGAGATCCTCTATATACTACACCACACAAGAGAGCTGACACATCCTCTATATACTACACCACACAGGAGAGCTGACAGATCCTCTATATACTACACTACACAGGAGAGCTGACAGATCCTCTATATACTACACCACACAGGAGAGCTGACAGATCCTCTATATACTACACCACACAGGAGAGCCGTCAGATCCTCTATATACTACACCACACAGGAGAGCTGAGAGATCCACTATTTACTACACCACACAGGAGAGCTGACAGATCCTCTATATACTACACCACACGGGAGAGCCGATAGATCCTCTATATACTACACCACACAGGAGAGCTGACAGATCCTCTATATACTACACCACACGGGAGAGCCGACAGATCCTCTATATACTACATCACACAGGAGAGCTGACAGATCCTCTATATACTACACCACACAGGAGATCCGACAGATCCTCTATATACTACACCACACAGGAGAGCTGACAGATCCTCTATATACTACACCACACAGGAGAGCTGACAGATCCTCTATATACTACACCACACAGGAGAGCTGACAGATCCTCTATATACTACACCACATAGGAGAACTGACAGATACTCTATATACTACACCACACAGGAGAGCTGACAGATCCTCTATATACTACACCACACAGGAGAGCTGACAGATCCTCTATATACTACACCACACAGGAGAGCTGACAGATCCTCTATATACTACACCACACAGGAGAGCCGACAGATCCTCTATATACTACACCACACAGGACAGATCCTCTATATACTACACCACACAGGAGAGCTGACACATCCTCTATATACTACACCACACAGGAGAGCTGACAACTCTCTGGTATCTTCCAGTCACCTCCAGAGCTGCAGTCACTATTCTGGTGTTACATCAGGTCTTATCCTCCAGAGCTGCAGTCACTATTCTGCTGTTACATCGTGTCTTATCCTCCAGTCACCTCCAGAGCTGCAGTCACTATTCTGATGTTACATCAGCTCTTATCCTCCACTCACCTCCAGAGCTGCACTCACTATTCTACTGTTACATCGTGTCTTATCCTCCAGTCACCTACAGAGCTGCACTCACCATTCTGCTGTGATATTATGTCTTATCCTCCAGTCACCTCCAGAGCTGCAGTTACTATTCTGATGTTACATCAGCTCTTATCCTCCAGTCACCTCCAGAGCTGCACTCACCATTCTGCTGTTACATCGTGTCTTATCCTCCAGTCACCCACAGAGCTGTAGTTTCTATTCTGCTAATACATCAGGTCTTATCCTCCAGTCACCTCCAGAACTGCAGTCACTATTCTGCTGTTACATCATGTCTTATCCTCCAGACACCTACAGACCTGCGGTCACTATTCTGCTGTTACATCATGTCTTATCCTCCAGTCACCTCCAGAGCTGTAGTCACTATTCTGCTTCTACGTCATGTCTTATCCTTCAGTCACTATTCTGCTGTTACATCGTGTGTTATCCTCCAGTCACCTCCAGAGCTGCAGTCACTCTTCTGCTGTTACATCGTGTCTTATCCTCCAGTCACCTCCAGAGCTGCAGTCACTCTTCTGCTGTTACATCGTGTCTTATCCTCCAGTCACCTCCAGAGCTGCTGTCACTATTCTGCTGTTACATCGTGTCTTTTCCTCCAGCCACTTCCAGAGCTGCTATCAAAATTCTGCTGTTACATCATGTCTTATCCTCCAGTCACCTCCAGAGCTGCAGTCACTATTCTGCTATTACATCGTGTCTTATCCTCCAGTCACCTCAAGAGCTGCAGTCAATATTCTGCTGTTACATCATGTCTTGTCCTCCAGTTACCTCCAGAGCTGCGATAACTATTCCGCTGTTATATCAGGTCTTATCCTCCAGTCACCTGCAGATCTGCACTCTCTATTCTGCTGCTACATCATGTCTTACCCTCCAGTCACCTCCAGAGCTGCAGTCTCTATTCTGCTGTTACATCATATCTTATCCTCCAGTCACCTCCAGAGCTGCAGTCACTATTCTGCTATTACATCGTGTCTTATCCTCCAGTCACCTCAAGAGCTGCAGTCAATATTCTGCTGTTACATCATGTCTTGTCCTCCAGTTACCTCCAGAGCTGCACTCACTATTATGCTGTTACTTCATGTCTTATCCTCCAGTCACCTCCAGAGCTGCACTCACTATTCTGCTGTTACATCGTGTCTTATCCTCCAGTCACCTCCAGAGCTGCAGTCACTATTCTGCTGTTACATCGTGTCTTCTCCTCCAGTCACCTCCAGAGCTGCAGTCACTATTCTGCTGTTAGTTCGTGTCTTATCCTCCAGTCACCTCAAGAGCTGTAGTCACTGTTCTGCTGTTACATAGTGTCTTAACCTCCAGACACCTCCAGAGCTGCACTCACTATTCTGCTGTTACATCGTGTCTTATCCTTCAGACACCTCCAGAGCTGCACTCACTATTCTGCTGTTACATCGTGTCTTATCCTTCAGACACCTCCAGAGCTGCAGTCACTATTCTGCTGTTACATCGTGTCTTATCCTCCAGTCACCTCCAGAGCTGCAGTCACTATTCTGCTGTTACATCATATCTTATCCTCCAGTCACCTCCGGAGCTGTAGTCTCTATTCTGCTGTTACATCAGGCCTTATCCTCCTGTCACCTCCAGAGCTGCAGTCACTATTCTGCTGTTACATCATGTCTTATCCTCCAGTTTCCTCCAGAGCTGCAGTCACTATTCTGCTGTTACATCGTGTCTTATCCGCCAGTCACCTCCAGAGCTGTAGTCACTATTCTGCTATTACATCGTGTCTTATCCTCCAGTCACCTCCAGAGCTGCAGTCTCTTTTCTGCTGTTACATCATGTCTTATCCTCCAGTCACCTCCAGAGCTGCAGTCTCTATTCTACTGTTACATCGTGTCTTATCCTCCAGTCACCTCCAGAGCTGCACTCACTATTCTGCTGTTACATCATGTCTTATCCTCCAGTCACCTCAAGGGCTGCACTCACTATTCTGCTGTTACATCGTGTCTTATCCTCCTGTCACTTACAGAGCTGCACTCACTATTCTGCTGTTACATTATGTCTTATCCTCCTGTCACCTCCAGAGCTGCTGTTACACCATGTCTTATCCTCCATTCATCTCCAGAGCTGCAGTCACTATTCTGCTGTTACATCGTGTCTTATCCTCCAGCCACCTCCAAAGCTGCACTCAATTTTCTGCTGTTACATCGTGTCTTATCCTCCAGTCACATCCAGAGCTGCACTCACTATTCTGCTATTATTTCATGTTTTATCCTCCAGTTACCTCCAGAGCTGCACTAACTATTCTGCTGTTACATCGTGTCTTATCCTACAGCCACCTCCAGAGCTGCACTCACTATTCTGCTGTTACATTATGTATTATCATCCAGTCACCTCCAGAGCTGTAGTCACTATTCTGCTGTTACACCATGTATTATCCTCCAGTCACCTCCAGAGCTGCAGTCACTATTCTGTTCTTACAACATGTCTTATGCTCCAGTCACCTCCACAGCTGCACTCACTATTCTGCTGTTATATCATGTTTTATCCGCCAGTCACCTCCAGAGCTGCACTCACTATTCTGCTGTTACATCATATCTTATTCTCCAGTCACCTTCAGAGCTGCAGTCACTTTTCTGCTGTTACATCGTGTCTTATCCTCCAGTCACCTCCAGTGCTGCACTCACTATTCTGCTGTTACATTGTGTCTTATCCTCCAGTCACCTCCAGAGCTGCAGTCACTATTCTGCTGTTTCATGACATCTTATCCTCCAGTTACCTCCAGAGCTGCAGTCACTATTCTGCTGTTACATCAAGTCTTATCCTCCAGTCACCTCCAGAGCTGCACTCACTATTCTGCTGTAACATCGTGTCTTATCCTCCAGTCACCTCCAGAGCTGCAGTCACTACTCTGCTGTTATGTCATATCTTATCCTCCAGTCAACTCAATAGCTGCAGTCACTATTCTGCTGTTACATTATGTCTTATCCTCCAGTCACCTCCAGAGCTGCACTCACTATTCTGCTGTTACAATGTGTCTTATCCGCCAGCCACCTCCAGAGCCGCACTCCCTAATCTTCTGTTACATCGTGTCTTATCCGCCAGTCACCTCCAAAGCTGCAGTCACTATTCTGCTGTTACATCGTGTCTTATCCTCCAGTCACCTCCAGAGCTGCAGTCACTATTCTGATGTTACATCGTGTCTTATCCTCCAGTCACCTCCAGAGCTGCAGTCACTATTCTGCTGTTACATCATGTTTTATCCTCCAGTCACCTCCAGAGCTGCACTCACTATTCTGCTGTTACATCGTGTCTTATCCTCCAGTCACCTCCAGAGTTGCAGTCACTATTCTGCTGTTACATTGTGTCTTATCCTCCAGTCACCTCCAGAGCTGCAGTGACTATTCTGCTGTTAGTTCGTGTCTTATCCTCCAGTCACCTCTAGAGCTGCAGTCACTATTCTGCTGTTTCATGACATCTTATCCTCCAGTTACCTCCAGAGCTGCAGTCACTATTCTGCTGTTACATCAAGTCTTATCCTCCAGTCACCTCCAGAGCTGCACTCACTATTCTGCTGTAACATCGTGTCTTATCCTCCAGTCACCTCCAGAGCTGCAGTCACTACTCTGCTGTTATGTCATATCTTATCCTCCAGTCAACTCAATAGCTGCAGTCACTATTCTGCTGTTACATTATGTCTTATCCTCCAGTCACCTCCAGAGCTGCACTCACTATTCTGCTGTTACAATGTGTCTTATCCGCCAGCCACCTCCAGAGCCGCACTCCCTAATCTTCTGTTACATCGTGTCTTATCCGCCAGTCACCTCCAAAGCTGCAGTCACTATTCTGCTGTTACATCGTGTCTTATCCTCCAGTCACCTCCAGAGCTGCAGTCACTATTCTGACGTTACATCGTGTCTTATCCTCCAGTCACCTCCAGAGCTGCAGTCACTATTCTGCTGTTACATCATGTTTTATCCTCCAGTCACCTCCAGAGCTGCACTCACTATTCTGCTGTTACATCGTGTCTTATCCTCCAGTCACCTCCAGAGTTGCAGTCACTATTCTGCTGTTACATTGTGTCTTATCCTCCAGTCACCTCCAGAGCTGCAGTGACTATTCTGCTGTTAGTTCGTGTCTTATCCTCCAGTCACCTCAAGAGCTGCAGTCACTATTCTACTATTATTTCATGTCTTATCCTCCAGTTACCTCCAGAGCTGTAGTCACTATTCTACTGTTACATCGTATCTTATCCTCCAGTCACCTCCAGAGCTGCAGTCACTATTCTGTTGTTACAACACGTCTTATGCTCCAGTCACCTCCAGAGCTGCACTCACTATTCTGCTGTTACATCATATCTTATCCTCCAGTCACCTCCAGAGCTGTAGTCACTATTCTGCTGTTACACCATGTATTATCCTCCAGTCACCTCCACAGCTGCACTCACTATTCTGCTGTTATATCATGTTTTATCCGCCAGTCACCTCCAGAGCTGCACTCAATATTCTGCTGTTTCATCGTGTCTTATCCTCCTGTCACCTCCAGAGCTGCAATCACTATTCTGCTGTTTCATCAGGTCTTATCCTCCAGTCACCTCCAGAGCTGTAGTTTCTATTCTGCTATTACATCAAGTCTTATTCTCCAGTCACCTCCAGAGCTGCACTCATTGTTCTGCTGTTACATCATGTCTTATCCTCCAGTCACCTCCAGAGCTGCAGTCGCTTTTCAGCTGTTATATCGTGTCTTATCCTCCAGTCACCTCAAGAGCTGCAGTCACTTTTCAGCTGTTACATCGTGTCTTATCCTCCAGTTACCTCCAGAGCTGCAGTCACTATTCTGCTGTTACATCGTGTCTTATCCTCCAGTCACCTCCAGAGCTACACTCACTATTCTGCTGTTACATCGTGTCTTATCCTCCTGTCACCTCCAGAGCTGCTGTTACACCATGTCTTATCCTCCAGTCATCTCCAGAGCTGCAGTCACTATTCTGCTGTTACATCGTGTGTTATCCTCCAGTCACCTCCAAAGCTGCACTCAATATTCTTCTTTTACATCATGTCTTATCCTCCAGTCACCTCCAGAGCTGCAGTCACTCTTCTGCTGTTGCAACCTGTCTTATCCTCCAGCCACCTCCAGAGCTGCAGTCACTATTCTGCTGTTACATCAAGTCTTATCCTCCAGTCACCTCCAGAGCTGCAGTCACTATTCTGCTGTTACATCGTGTCTTATCCTCCAGTCACATCCAGAGCTGCACTCACTATTCTGCTATTATTTCATGTCTTATCCTCCAGTCACCTCCAGAGCTGCAGTCACTATTCTGCTGTTACAACACGTCTTATCCTCCAGTTTCCTCCAGAGCTGCACTCACTATTCTGCTGTTACATCGTGTCTTATCCTCCAGTCACCTCCAGAGCTGCAGTCACTATTCTGCTGTTACATCGTGCCTTATCCTCCAGTCACCTCCAGAGCTGCAGTCACTATTCTGCTGTTGCATCATGTCTTATCCTCCAGTCACCTCCAGAGCTGTAGTCTCTATTCTGCTGTTACATCAGGTCTTATCCTCCAGAGCTGCAGTCTCTATTCTGCTCTTACATCGTGTATTATTCTCCAGTCACCTCCAGAGCTGCACTCACTTTTCTGCTGTTACATCGTGTCTTATCCTCCAGTCACCTCAAGGGCTGCACTCACTATTCTGCTGTTACATCGTGTCTTATCCTCCTGTCACCTCCAGAGCTGCTGTTACACCATGTCTTATCCTCCAGTCATCTCCAGAGCTGCAGTCACTATTCTGCTGTTAAATCGTGTCTTTTCCTCCAGCCACCTCCAAAGCTGCACTCAGTATTCTGCTGTTACATCATGTCTTATCCTCCAGCCACCTCCACAGCTGCAGTCACTATTCTGCTGTTACATCAAGTCTTATCCTGCAGTCACCTCCAGAGCTGCAGTCACTAATCTGCTGTTAGTTCGTGTCTTATCCTCCAGTCACCTCAAGAGCTGCAGTCACTATTCTGCTGTTACATCGTGTCTTATCCTCTAGTCTCATCCAGAGCTGCACTCACTATTCTGCTATTATTTCATGTCTTATCCTCCAGTCACCTCAAGAGCTGCACTCACTATTCTGCTGTTACATCGTGTCTTATCCTCCAGTCACCTCCAGATCTGTAGTCACTGTTCTGCTGTTACATCTTATCTTTTCCTCCAGTCACGTCCAGAGCTGCACTCACTATTCTGCTGTTACATCATGTTTTATCCGCCTGTCTCCTCCAGAGCTGCACTCACTATTCTGCTGTTACATCCTGTCTTATACTCCACTCACCTCCAGAGCTGCAGTCACTATTCTGCTGTTACATCGTGTCTTATCCTCCTGTCACCTCCAGAGCTGCCCTCACTGTTCTGCTGTTACATCAGGTCTTATCCTCCAGTCACCTCCAGAGCTGCAGTCACTATTCTGCTGTTACATCGTGTTTTATCCTCCAGCCACCTCCAGAGCTGCAGTCACTATTCTGCTGTTACATCAGGTCTTATCCTCCAGTCACTTCCGGAGCTTCAGTCACTATTCTGATGTTACATCAGCTGTTATCCTCCACTCACCTCCAGAGCTGCACTCACTATTCTGTTACATCGTGTGTTATCCTCCAGTCACCTCCAGAGCTGCACTCAACATTCTGCTGTTACAACGTGTCTTATCCTCCAGTCACCTACAGAGCTGCTCTCACCATTCTGCTGTGATATTATGTCTTATCATCCATTCACCTCCAGAGCTGCACTCACTATTCTGCTGTTACATCGTGTCTTATCCTCCTGTCACCTCCAGAGCTGCACTCACTATTCTGCTTTTACATCCTGTCTTATCCTCCTGTCACTTCCAGAGCTGCAGTCACTATTCTGCTGTTACATCCTGTCTTAACCTCCAGTCACCTCCAGAGCTGCACTTACCATAATGCTGTTACATCGTGTCTTATCCTCCAGTCACCTCCAGAGCTGTAGTCACTATTCTGCTGTTACATCATGTCTTAGCCTCTAGACACCTCCAGAGATGCAGTCACTATTCTGCTGTTACATCATGTCTTATCTTCCAGTCACCTCCAGAGGTTACAGTCACTATTCTGCTGTTTCATGACATCTTATCCTCCAGTTACCTCCAGAGCTGCAGTCACTATTCTGCTGTTACATCAAGTCTTATCCTCCAGTCACCTCCAGAGCTGCACTCACTATTCTGCTGTAACATCGTGTCTTATCCTCCAGTCACCTCCAGAGCTGCAGTCACTACTCTGCTGTTATGTCATATCTTATCCTCCAGTCAACTCAATAGCTGCTGTCACTATTCTGCTGTTACATTATGTCTTATCCTCCAGTCACCTCCAGAGCTGCACTCACTATTCTGCTGTTACAATGTGTCTTATCCGCTAGCCACCTCCAGAGCCGCACTCCCTAATCTTCTGTTACATCGTGTCTTATCCGCCAGTCACCTCCAAAGCTGCAGTCACTATTCTGCTGTTACATCGTGTCTTATCCTCCAGTCACCTCCAGAGCTGCAGTCACTATTCTGCTGTTTCATGACATCTTATCCTCCAGTCACCTCCAGACCTGAACGCACTATTCTGCTTTTACATCGTGTCTTATCCTCCAGTCACCTCCAGAGCTGCACTCACTATTCTGCTGTTACATCATGTCTTATCCTCCAGTCACCTTCAGCGCTGCACTCACTATTCTGCTGTTACATCGTTTCTTATCGTCCAGTCACCTCCATTGCTGCAGTCACTATACTGCTGTTACATCGTGTCTTATCCTCCAGTCACCTCCCGAGCTGCAGTCACTATTGTGCTGTTACATCGTGTCTTATCTTCCAGTCACCTCCAGAGCTGCACTCACTATTCTGCTGTAACATCGTGTCTTAACCTCCAGTCACCTCCAGAGCTGCACTTACCATACTGCTGTTACATCGTGTCTTATCCTCCAGTCACCTCCAGAGCTGTAGTCACTATTCTGCTGTTACGTCATGTCTTATCCTCCAGTCACCTCAATAGCTGCGGTCAATATTCTGCTGTTACATTATGTCTTATCTTCCAGTCACCTCCAGAGCTGCACTCACTATTCTGCTGTTACAATGTGTCTTATCCGCCAGCCACCTCCAGAGCTGCACTCCCTATTCTGCTGTTACAATGTGTCTTATCCGCCAGCCACCTCCAGAGCTGCACTCCCTATTCTTCTGTTACATCGTGTCTTATCCGCCAGCCACCTCTAGAGCTGCACTCAATATTCTGCTGTTACATCATGTCTTATCCTCCAGACACCTCCAGAGCTGCACTCACTATTCTGCCGTTACATCGTGTCTTATCTTCCAGTCACCTCCAGAGCTGCAGTCACTATTTTGCTGTTACATCGTTTCTTCTCCTCCAACCACCTCCAGAGCTGCAGTCTCTACTCTGCAGTTACATCATGTCTTATCCTCCAGTCATCTCCAGAGCTGTAGTCACTATTCTGCTGTTACATCGTGTTTTATCCTCCAGTCACCTCCAGAGCTGCAGTCACTATTCTGATGTTACATCCTGTCTTATCCTCCAGTCACCTCCAGAGCTGCAGTCACTATTCTGATGCTACATCCTGTCTTATCCTCCAGTCACCTCCAGAGCTGCAGTCACTATTCTGCTGTTACATCATGTCTTATCCTCCAGACACCTACAGACCTGCGGTCACTATTCTGCTGTTACATCATGTCTTATCCTCCAGTCACCTCCAGAGCTGTAGTCACTATTCTGCTTCTACGTCATGTCTTATCCTTCAGTCACTATTCTGCTGTTACATCGTGTGTTATCCTCCAGTCACCTCCAGAGCTGCAGTCACTCTTCTGCTGTTACATCGTGTCTTATCCTCCAGTCACCTCCAGAGCTGCAGTCACTCTTCTGCTGTTACATCGTGTCTTATCCTCCAGTCACCTCCAGAGCTGCTGTCACTATTCTGCTGTTACATCGTGTCTTTTCCTCCAGCCACTTCCAGAGCTGCTATCAAAATTCTGCTGTTACATCATGTCTTATCCTCCAGTCACCTCCAGAGCTGCAGTCACTCTTCTGCTGTTACATCGTGTCTTATCCTCCAGTCACCTCCAGAGCTGCTGTCACTATTCTGCTGTTACATCGAGTCTTCTCCTCCAGTCACCTCCAGAGCTGCAGTCACCATTCTGCTGTTACTTCCTGTCTTATCCTCCAGTCACCTCCAGAGCTGCAGTCACTATTCTGCTGTTACATCCTGTCTTATCCTCCAGTCATCTCCAGAGCTGTAGTCACTATTCTGCTGTTACGTCATGTCTTATCCTCCAGTCACCTCCAGAGCTGCACTCACTATTCTGCTGTTACATCGTGTCTTATCCTCCAGCCACCTCCGGAGCTGCACTCACTATTCTGCTCTTACATCATGTCTTATCCTCCAGTCACCTCAATAGCTGCGCTCACTATTCTGCTGTTACATTCTGTATTATCCGCCAGCCACCTCCAGAGCTGCACTCACTATTCTGCTGTTACATCTTGTCTTATCCGCCAGTCACCTCTAGAGCTGCACTCACTATTCTGCTGTTACATCATGTCTTATCTTCCAGTCACCTCCAGAGCTGCAGTCACTATTCTGCAGTTACATCGTGTCTTATTCTCCAGCCACCTCCAGAGCTGCAGTCACTATTCTGCTGTTACATCAGGTTTATCCTCCAGTCACCTCCAGAGCTGCAGTCACTATTATGCTATTACATCAGGTCTTATCCTCCAGTTACCTCCAGAGCTGCAGTCACTATTCTGCTGTTACATTCTGTATTATCCTCCAGTCACTTCCAGAGCTGCACTCACTATTCTGCTGTTACATTGTGTTTTATCCTCCAGTCACCTCCAGAGCTGTAATCACTATTCTGCTGTTACATCGTGTTTTATCCTCCAGTCACCTCCAGAGCTGCAGACACTATACTGCTGTTACATCGTGTCTTATCCTCCAGTCACCTTCAGAACTGCACTCACTATTCTGCTGTTACATCGTGTCTTAACCTCCAGTCACCTCCAGAGCTGCACTCACCATTCTGCTGTTACATTGTGTCTTATCCTCCAGTCACCTCCAGAGCTGCAGTCACTATTCTGGTGTAACATCATGTCTTATCCTCTAGTTACCTCCAGAGCTGCACTCACTATTCTGCTGTTACATCGTGTCTTATCCTCCAGTCACCTCCAGAGCTTCAGTCTCTATTCTGCTGTTACATCATGTCTTATCCTCCAGTCACCTCCAGAGCTGCACTCACTATTCTGCTGCTACATCAGGTCTTATCCTCCAGTCACCTCCAGAGCTGCGGTCACTATTCTGCTGTTACATCTTGTCTTATCCTCCAGTCACCTCCAGAGCTGCAATCACTATTCTGCTTTTACATCATGTCTAATCCTCCAGTCACCTCCAGAGCTGCATTCACTCTTCTGCTGTTACATCGTGTCTTATCCTCCAGTCACCTCCAGAGCTGCAGTCACTATTCTGCTGTTACATCGAGTCTTATCCTCCAGTCACCACAAGAGCTGCACTCACTATTCTGCTGTAACATCGTGTCTTAACCTCCAATCACCTCCAGATCTGCACTTACCATACTGCTGTTACCTTGTGTCTTATCCTCCAGAGCTGCACACACTATTCTGCTGTTACATCGTGTCTTATCCGCCAGCCACCTCTAGAGCTGAACTCACTATTCTGCTGTTACAAACGTGTCTTATCCTCCAGTCACCTCCAGAGCTGCAGTCACTATTCTGCTGTTACTTCATGTCTTATCCTCCAGTCACCTCCTGAGCTGCACCCACTATTCTGCTGTTACATCGTGTCTTATCCTCCAGTCACCTCCAGAGCTGCAGTCAGTACTCTGCTGTTACATCATGTCTTATCCTCCAGTCATCTCCAGAGCTGTAGTCACTATCCTGCTGTTACATCATATCTTATCCTCCAGTCACCTCCAGAGCTGCACTCACTATTCTGCTGTTAAAATGTGTCTTAAACGTCAGTCACCTCCAGAGCTGCACTCACTATTCTGCTGTTACATTGTGTCTTATCCTCTTGCCACCTCCGGAGCTGCAGTCACTATTCTGCTGTTACATCAGGCCTTATCCTCCAGTCACCTCCAGAGCTGCACTCACTATTCTGCTCTTACATCATGTCTTATCCTCCAGTTACCTCCAGAGCTGCAGTCACTATTCTGCTATTACATCAGGTCTTATCCTCCAGCCACCTCCAGAGCAGCACTCACTATTCTGCTCTTACATCATGTCTTATCCTCCAGTTAACTCCAGAGCTGCAGTCACTATTCTGCTGTTACGTCATGTCTTATCCTCCAGTCACCTCAATAGCTGCTCTCACTATTCTGCTGTTACATTATGTCTTATCCTCCAGTCACCTCCAGAGCTGCATTCACTATTCTGCTGTTACATCGTGTCTTATCCGCCAGTCACCTCCAGAGCTGCAGTCACTACTCTGCTGTTACATCATGTCTTATCCTCCAGTCATCTCCAGAGCTGTAGTCACTATTCTGCTGTTACGTCATGTCTTATCCTCCAGTCACCTCCAGAGCTACACTCACTATTCTGCTGTTAAAATGAGTCTTAATCGTCAGTCACCTCCAGAGCTGCACTCACTATTCTGCTGTTACATTGTGTCTTATCCTCTTGCCACCTCCGGAGCTGCAGTCACTATTCTGCTGTTACATCAGGCCTTATCCTCCAGTCACCTCCAGAGCTGCAGTCACTATTCTGCTATTACATCAGGTCTTATCCTCCAGCCACCTCCAGAGCTGCACTCACTATTCTGCTCTTACATCATGTCTTATCCTCCAGTTACCTCCAGAGCTGCAGTCACTATTCTGCGATTACATCAGGTCTTATCCTCCAGCCACCTCCAGAGCTGCACTCACTATTCTGCTCTTACATCATGTCTTATCCTCCAGTTACCTCCAGAGCTGCAGTCACTATTCTGCTGTTACGTCATGTCTTATCCTCCAGTCACCTCAATAGCTGCTCTCACTATTCTGCTGTTACATTATGTCTTATCCTCCAGTCACCTCCAGAGCTGCATTCACTATTCTGCTGTTACATCGTGTCTTATCCGCCAGTCACCTCTAGAGCTGCACTCACTATTCTGCTGTTACATCATGTCTTATCTTCCAGTCACCTCCAGAGCTGCAGTCACTATTCTGCTGTTACATCAGGTCTTATCCTCCAGTCACCTCCAGAGCTGCAGTCACTAATATGCTATTACATCAGGTCTTATCCTCCAGCCACCTCCAGAGCTGCACTCAATATTCTGATCTTACATCATGTCTTATCCTCCAGTTACCTCCAGAGCTGCAGTCACTATTCTGATCTTACATCATGTCTTATCCTCAAGTTACCTCCAGAGCTGCAGTCACTATTCTGCTGTTACATTCTGTCTTATCCTCCAGTCACTTCCGGAGCTGCACTCACTATTCTGCTGTTACATTGTGTCTTATCCTCCAGTCACCTCCAGAGCTGTAATCACTATTCTGCTGTTACATCGTGTTTTATCCTCCAGTCACCTACAGAGCTGCGGTCACTATTCTGCTGTTACATCGTGTCTTATCCTCCAGTCACCTCCAGAGCTGCAGTCTCTATTCTGCTTTTATATCATGTCTAATCCTCCAGTCACCTCCAGAGCTGCTTTCACTATTCTACTGTTACATGACACATTATCCTCCAGTCACCTCCAGAGCTGCATCACTGTTCTGCTGTTACATGACATCTTATCCTCCAGCCACCTCCAGAGCTGCAGTCACTGTTCTGCTGTTACATGACATCTTATCCTCCAGCCACCTCCAGAGCTGCTGTCACTATTCTGCTGTTACATTATGTCTTATCCTCCAATTACCTCCAGAGCTGCAGTTACTATTCTCCTGTTACATCATTTCTTATCCTCCAGTCACCTCCAGAGCTGCAGTCACTATTCTGCTGTTACATCGTGTCTTATCCTCCAGTCACCTCCAGAGCTGCATTCACTATTCTACTGTTACATGACATCTTATCCTCCAGTCACCTCCAGAGCTGCACTAAGTATTTTGCTGTTACTTCGTGTCTTATCCTCCTGTCACCTCCAGATCTGCACTCACTATTCTGCTGTTACACCTTGTACTATCCTCCAGTCACCTCCATAGCTGCACTCACTATTCTGCTGTTACATCGTGTCTTATCCTCCAGTCACCTCCAGAGCTGCACTCACTGTTCTGCTGTTACATCGTGTCTTATCCTCCAGTCACCTGCAGAGCTGCAGTCACTATTCTGCTGTAACATCGTGTCATATCCTCCATTCACCTCCAGAGCTGCACTTACCATTCTGCTGTTATATTGTGTCTTATCCTCCAGTCACCTCCAGAGCAGTAGTCACTATTTTGCTGTTACATCATGTCTTATCCTCCAGACACCTCCAGAGCTGCAGTCACATTTCTGCTGTTACATCGTGTCTTATCCTCCAGTCACCTCCAGAGCTGCAGTCACTATTCTGCTGTTACATCATGTCTTATCCTCCAGTTACTTCCAGAGCTGCACTCGCTATTCTGCTGTTACATCGTGTCTTATCCTCCAGTCACCTCCAGAGCTGCAGTTACTATTCTGTTGTTAAATCATGTCTTATCCTCCAGTCAACTCCAGAGCTGTAGTCACTATTCTGCTGTTACATCGTGTCTTATCCTCCAGTCACCCCAAGAGCTGCACTCACTATTCTGCTGTTACATCTTGTCTTCTCCTCCAGTCACCTACAGAGCTGAAGTCTCTATTCTGCTGTTACATCATGTCTTATCCTGCAGTCACCTCCAGAGCTGTAGTCTCTATTCTGCTGTAACATCATGTTTTATCTGCCAGTCACCTCCAGAGCTGCACTCACTATTCTGCTGTTACATCGTGTCTCATCCTCCAGTCACCTCCAGAGCTGCACTCACCATTCTGCTGTTACATCGTGTCTTATCCTCCGTTCACCTCCAGAGGTGCAGTCACTATTCTGCTGTTACATCATGTCTTATCCTCCAGTCACCTCCAGAGCTGCACTCACTATTCTGTTGTTACATCATGTCTTATCCTCCTGTCACCTCCAGAGCTGCAGTCACTATTCTGCTGTTACTTCATGTCTTATCCTTCAGTCAACTCCAGAGCTGTAGTCTCTATTCTGCTGTTACATCAGGTCTTATCCTCCATTCACCTCCAGAGCTGCAGTCACTATTCTGCTGTAACATCACGCCTTATCTTCCAGTCACCTCCAGATCTGCACTCACTATTCTGCAGTTACATCGTGTCTTATCCTCCAGTCACCTCCAGATCTGCACTCACCATTCTGCTGTTACATTTTGTCTTATCCTCCAGTCACCTCCAGAGCTGCTCTCACTATTCTGCAGTAAAATCAGGTCTTTTCCTCCAGCCACCTCCAGAGCTGTTGTCACTATTCTGCTGTTACATTATCTCTTATCCTCCAGTTACCTCCTGAGCTTCAGTCACTATTCTGCTTTTACATCGTGTCTTATCCTCCATTTACCTCCAGAGCTGCCGTTACTATTCTGCTGTTACATCATGTCTTATCCTCCAGTCACCTCCAGAGCTGCACTTAATATTCTGCTGTTACATCATCTCTTATACTCCAGTCACCTCCAGAGCTGCATTCTCTATTCTGCTCTTACATCATGTCTTATCCTCCAGTCACCTCCAGAGCTGCAGTAACTATTCTGCTGTTACATCGTGTCTTATCCTCCTGTTACCTCCAGAGCTGCAGTCACTATTCTGCTGTTACATCATGGCTTATCCTCCACTCACCTCCAGAGCTGTGGTCACTATTCTGCTGTTACATCAGGTCTTATCCTCCAGTCACCTCCAGAGCTGTAGTCACTATTCTGCTGTTACATCAGGTCTTATCCTCCAGTCGCCTCTAGAGCTGCAGTCTCTATTCTGCTGTTACATCATGTCTTATCCTGTAGTCACCTCCAGAGCTGCAGTCACTTTTCTGCTGTTACATCGTGTCTTATCCTCCAACCACCTCCAGAGCTGCACTCACTATTCTGCTGTTACATCGTGTCTCATCCTCCAGTCACCTCCAGAGCTGCAATAACTATTCTGTTGTTACATCATGTCTTATCCTCCAGTCACCTCCAGACGTGCAGTCACTATTCTGCTGTTACATCATGCCTTATCCTCCAGCCACATCCAGAGCTGCACTCACTATTCTGTTGTTACTTCATGTCTTATCCTCCAGTCAACTCCAGACGTGCAGTCACTATTCTGCTGTAACATCACGCCTTATCCTCCAGTCACCTCCAGAGCTGCACTCACTATTCTGCTTTTACATTGTCTTATCCTCCAGTCACCTCCAGAGCTGCAGTTACTATTCTGCTGTTACATCGTGTCTTATCCTCCAGTCACCTCCAGAGCTGCATTCACTATTCTACTGTTACATGACATCTTATCCTCCAGTCACCTCCAGACCTGCACTCACTATTCTGATGTTACATCGTGTCTTATCCTCCAGTCACCTCCAGAGCTGCACTCACTATTCTGCTGTTACATCGTGTCTTATACTCCAGTGCTGCAGTCACTGTTCTGCTGTTACATCGTGTCTTATCCTCCAGTCACCTCCAGAGCTGCACTCACTGTTCTGCTGTTACATGACATCTTATCCTCCAGCCACCTCCAGAGCTGCTGTCACTATTCTGCTGTTACATTATGTCTTATCCTCCAATTACCTCCAGAGCTGCAGTTACTATTCTGCTGTTACATCGTGTCTTATCCTCCAGTCACCTCCAGAGCTGCATTCACTATTCTACTGTTACATGACATCTTATCCTCCAGTCACCTACAGAGCTGCACTAAGTATTCTGCTGTTACTTCGTATCCTATCCTCCAGTCACCTCCAGAGCTGCAGTCACTTTTCTGCTGTTACATCGTGTCTTATACTCCAGCCTCCTACAGAGCTGCACTCACTATTCTGCTGTTACATCGTGTCTTATCCTCCAGTGCTGCAGTCACTGTTCTCCTGTTACATCGTGTCTTATCCTCCAGTCACCTCCAGAGCTGCACTCACTGTTCTGCTGTTACATCATGTCTTATCCTCCAGTCATCTGCAGAGCTGCAGTCACTATTCTGCTGTTACATTGTGTCTTATCCTCCAGTCACCTCCAGAGCTGTAGTCACTATTTTGCTGTTACATCGTGTCTTATCCTCCAGTCACCTCCAGAGCTGCAGTCACTTTTCTGCTGTTACATCGTGTCTTATCCTCCAGTCACCTCCAGAGCTGCAGTCACTATTCTGCTGTTACATCATGTCTTATCCTCCAGTTACTTCCAGAGCTGCACTTGCTATTCTGCTGTTATATCGTGTCTTATCCTCCAGTCACCTCCAGAGCTGCAGTTACTATTCTGCTGTAACATCATGTTTTATCTGCCAGTCACCTCCAGAGCTGCACTCACTATTCTGCTGTTACATCGTGTCTCATCCTCCAGTCACCTCCAGAGCTGCAATAACTATTCTGTTGTTACATCATGTCTTATCCTCCAGTCACCTCCAGACGTGCAGTCACTATTCTGCTGTTACATCATGTCTTATCCTCCAGTCACCTCCAGAGCTGCACTCACTATTCTGTTGTTACATCATGTCTTATCCTCCTGTCACCTCCAGAGCTGCAGTCACTATTCTGCTGTTACTTCATGTCTTATCCTTCAGTCAACTCCAGAGCTGTAGTCTCTATTCTGCTGTTACATCATTTCTTATACTCCAGTCACCTCCAGAGCTGCACTCACCATTCTGCTGTTACATTTTGTCTTATCCTCCAGTCACCTCCAGAGCTGCTCTCACTATTCTGCAGTAAAATCAGGTCTTACCCTCCAGCCACCTCCAGAACTGTTGTCACTATTCTGCTGTTACATTATGTCTTATCCTCCAGTTACCTCCTGAGCTTCAGTCACTATTCTGCTTTTACATCGTGTCTTATCCTCCAGTTACCTCCAGAGCTGCCGTTACTATTCTGCTGTTACATCATGTCTTATCCTCCAGTCACCTCCAGAGCTGCACTTAATATTCTGCTGTTACATCATCTCTTATCCTCCAGTCACCTCCAGAGCTGCATTCTCTATTCTGCTCTTACATCATGTCTTATCCTTCAGTCACCTCCAGAGCTGCACTAACTATTCTGCTGTTACATCGTGTCTTATCCTCCTGTTACCTCCAGAGCTGCAGTCACTATTCTGCTGTTACATCGTGTCTTATCCTCCACTCACCTCCAGAGCTGTGGTCACTATTCTGCTGTTACATCAGGTCTTATCCTCCAGTCACTTCCAGAGCTGTAGTCACTATTCTGCTGTTACATCAGGTCTTATCCTCCAGTCGCCTCCAGAGCTGCAGTCTCTATTCTGCTGTTACATCATGTCTTATCCTGTAGTCACCTCCAGAGCTGCAGTCACTTTTCTGCTGTTACATTGTGTCTTATCCTCCAGCCACCTCCAGAGCTGCACTCACTATTCTGCTGTTACATCGTGTCTCATCCTCCAGTCACCTCCAGAGCTGCACTCACTATTCTGCTTTTACATTGTCTTATCCTCCAGTCACCTCCAGAGCTGCAGTTACTATTCTGCTGTTACATCGTGTCTTATCCTCCAGTCACCTCCAGAGCTGCATTCACTATTCTACTGTTACATGACATCTTATCCTCCAGTCACCTCCAGACCTGCACTCACTATTCTGCTGTTACATCGTGTCTTATCCTCCAGTCACCTCCAGAGCTGCACTCACTATTCTGCTGTTACATCGTGTCTTATACTCCAGTGCTGCAGTCACTGTTCTGCTGTTACATCGTGTCTTATCCTCCAGTCACCTCCAGAGCTGCACTCACTGTTCTGCTGTTACATGACATCTTATCCTCCAGCCACCTCCAGAGCTGCTGTCACTATTCTACTGTTACATTATGTCTTATCCTCCAATTACCTCCAGAGCTGCAGTTACTATTCTGCTGTTACATCGTGTCTTATCCTCCAGTCACCTCCAGAGCTGCATTCACTATTCTACTGTTACATGACATCTTATCCTCCAGTCACCTCCAGAGCTGCACTAAGTATTCTGCTGTTACTTCGTATCCTATCCTCCAGTCACCTCCAGAGCTGCAGTCACTTTTCTGCTGTTACATTGTGTCTTATCCTCCAGCCTCCTACAGAGCTGCACTCACTATTCTGCTGTTACATCGTGTCTTATCCTCCAGTGCTGCAGTCACTGTTCTCCTGTTACATCGTGTCTTATCCTCCAGTCACCTCCAGAGCTGCGCTCACTATTCTGCTGTTACATCATGTCTTATCCTTCAGTCATCTGCAGAGCTGCAATCACTATTCTGCTGTTACATTGTGTCTTATCCTCCAGTCACCTCCAGAGCTGCAGTCACTTTTCTGCTGTTACATCGTGTCTTATCCTCCAGTCACCTCCAGAGCTGCAGTCACTGTTCTGCTGTTACATCATGTCTTATCCTCCAGTTACCTCCAGAGCTGCACTTGCTATTCTGCTGTTATATCGTGTCTTATCCTCCAGTCACCTCCAGAGCTGCAATAACTATTCTGTTGTTACATCATGTCTTATCCTCCAGTCACCTCCAGAGCTGCACTCACTATTCTGCTGTTACATCATGTCTTATCCTCCAGTCACCTCCAGAGCTGCACTCACTATTCTGTTGTTACATTATGTCTTATCCTCCAGTCACCTCTAGAGCTGCTCTCACTATTCTGCAGTAAAATCAGGTCTTATCCTCCAGCCACCTCCAGAGCTGTTGTCACTATTCTGCTGTTACATTATGTCTTATCCTCCAGTTACCTCCTGAGCTTCAGTCACTATTCTGCTTTTACATCGTGTCTTATCCTCCAGTTACCTCCAGAGCTGCCGTTACTATTCTGCTGTTACATCATGTCTTATCCTCCAGTCACCTCCAGAGCTGCACTTAATATTCTGCTGTTACATCATCTCTTATCCTCCAGTCACCTCCCGAGCTGCATTCTCTATTCTGCTCTTACATCATGTCTTATCCTTCAGTCACCTCCAGAGCTGCAGTAACTATTCTGCTGTTACATCGTGTCTTATCCTCCTGTTACCTCCAGAGCTGCAGTCACTATTCTGCTGTTACATCATGGCTTATCCTCCACTCACCTCCAGAGCTGTGGTCACTATTCTGCTGTTACATCAGGTCTTATCCTCCACTCACCTCCAGAGCTGTGGTCACTATTCTGCTGTTACATCAGGTCTTATCCTCCAGTCGCCTCCAGAGCTGCAGTCTCTATTCTGCTGTTACATCATGTCTTATCCTGTAGTCACCTCCAGAGCTGCAGTCACTTTTCTGCTGTTACATCGTGTCTTATCCTCCAGCCACCTCCAGATCTGCACTCACTATTCTGCTGTTACATCGTGTCTCATCCTCCAGTCACCTCCAGAGCTGCAATAACTATTCTGTTGTTACATCATGTCTTATCCTCCAGTCACCTCCAGACGTGCAGTCACTATTCTGCTGTTACACCATGTCTTATCCTCCAGCCACATCCAGAGCTGCAGTCACTATTCTGCTGTTACATTAGGTCTTATCCTCCAGTCACCTCCAGACCTGCGGTCACTATTCTGCTGTTACATTATGTCTTATCCTCCAGTCACCTCCAGAGCTGTAGTCACTATTCTGCTGTTACATCATGTCTTATCCTCCAGTCAACTCCAGAGCTGTAGTCACTATTCTGCTGTTACATCAGGTCTTATCCTCCAGTCACCTCCAGAGCTGCAGTCTCTATTCTGCTGTTACATCAGGTCTTATCCTCCAGTCGCCTCCAGAGCTGCAGTCTCTATTCTGCTGTTACATCCTGTCTTATCCTCCATTCACCTCCAGAGATGCAATCACTGCTCTGCTATTACATCAGGTCTTATCCTCCAGTCACCTCCAGAGCTGCACTCAGTATCTGCTGTTACTTCGTGTCTTATCTTCCAGTCACCTCCAGATCTGCACTCACTATTCTGCTGTTACATCGTGTCTTATCCTCCAGTCTCCTCCAGAGCTGCAGTCGCTGTTCTGCTGTTACATCGTGTCTTATCCTCCAGTCACCTCCAGAGCTGCACTCATTGTTCTGCTGTTACATCGTGTCTTATCCTCCAGTCACCTCCAGAGCTGCAGTCACTATTCTGTTACATCAGGTCTTATCCTCCAGTCACCTCCAGAGCTGCACTCACTATTCTGCTGTAACATCGTGTCTTATCGTCCAGTCACCTCCAGATCTGCAATTACCATTCTGCTGTTACATTGTGTCTTATCCTCCAGTCACCTCCAGAGCTGTAGTCACTATTCTGATGTTACATCGTGTCTTATCCTCCAGTCACCCCAAGAGCTGCACTCACTATTCTGCTGTTACATCATGTCTTATCCTGCAGTCACCTCCAGAGCTGCAGTCTCTTATTCTCCTGTAACATCATGCCTTATCCTCCAGCCACCTCCAGAGCTGCAGTCAGTATTCTGCTTTTACATCGTGTCTTATCCTCGTCATCTAAAGGGCTGCACTCACTATTCTGCTGTTACATCGTGTCTTATCCTCCAGTCACCTTAAGAGCTGCACTCACTATTCTGCTGTTAAGTTACGTCCTATCCTCCATTCACCTCCAGAGCTGCAGTCACAATTCTGCTGTAACATCATGTTTTATCTGCCAGTCACCTCCAGAGCTGCACTCACTATTCTCCTGTTACATCGTGTCTCATCCTCCAGTCACCTCCAGAGCTGCAGTCACTATTCTGCTCTAACATCATGTGTTCTCCTCCAGTTACCTCCATAGCTGCAGTCACTATTCTGCTGTTGCATCCTGTCTTATCCTCCACTTACCTCCAGAGCTGTGGTCACTATTCTGCTGTTACATCAGGTCTTATCATCCAGTCTTCTCCAGAGCTGTAGTCACTATTCTGCTGTTACGTCATGTCTTATTTTCCACTCACCTCCAGAGCTGCAGTCACTATTCTGCTGTTAGAACGTGTCTTATCCTCCAGCCACCTTCAGAGCTGCAGTCACTATTCTGCTGTTACATCAGGTCTTATACTCCAATCACCTCCAGAGCTGCAGTCACTATTCTGCTGTTACATCCTGTCTTATCCTCCATTCACCTCCAGAGATGCAATCACTGTTCTGCTATTACATCAGGTCTTATCCTCCAGTCACCTCAAAAGCTGCAGTCACTATTCTGTTGTTACATCGTGTCTCATACTCCAGTCACCTCCAGAGCTGCACTCACTATTCTGCTGTTAATTAATTTCTTATCCTCCAGTCACCTCCAGTGCTGCAGTCACTATTCTGCTGTTACATCGTGTCTTATCCTCCAGCCACCTCCAGAGCTCCACTCACTGTTCTGCTGTTACATCGAGTCTTATCCTCCAGTCACCTCCAGAGCTGCACTCACTATTCTGCTATTACATCTTGTCTTATCCTCCAGTCACCTTCAGAGCTGCTCTCACTATTCTGCTGTTACATAATGTCTTATCCTCCAGTTACCTCCAGAGCTGTAGTCACTATTCGGCTGTACATCATGTCATATCCTTTATTCCCCTCCAGAGCTGTAGTCTCTTTTCTGCTGTTACATCGTGTCTTATCCTCCAGTCACCTCCAGAGCTGCAGTCACTATTCCGCTGTTACATCGTGTCTTATCCTCCAGCTACCTCCAGAGCTGCAGTCACTATTCTGCTGTTACATCGTGTCTTATCCTCCAGCCACCTCCAGAGCTGCACTCACTATTCTGCTGTTACATCATGTCTTATCCTCCAGTCACCTCCAGAGCTGCACTCACTATTCTGCTGTTACATTACGTCTTATCCTCCAATTACCTCCAGAGCTGCAGTTACTATTCTGCTGTTACATCGTGTCTTATCCTCCAGCCACCTCCAGAGCTGCACTCACTATTCTGCTGTTACATCATGTCTTATCCTCCAGTCACCTCCAGAGCTGCACTCACTATTCTGCTGTTACATTACGTCTTATCCTCCAGTCACCTCCAGAGCTGCACTCACTGTTCTGCTGTTACATGACATCTTATCCTCCAGCCACCTCCAGAGCTGCTGTCACTATTCTGCTGTTACATTATGTCTTATCCTCCAATTACCTCCAGAGCTGCAGTTACTATTCTGCTGTTACATCGTGTCTTATCCTCCAGTCACCTCCAGAGCTGCATTCACTATTCTACTGTTACATGACATCTTATCCTGCAGTCACCTCCAGAGCTGCACTAAGTATTCTGCTGTTACTTCGTATCCTATCCTCCAGTCACCTCCAGAGCTGCAGTCACTTTTCTGCTGTTACATCGTGTCTTATCCTCCAGCCTCCTACAGAGCTGCACTCACTATTCTGCTGTTACATCGTATTTTATCCTCCAGTGCTGCAGTCACTGTTCTCCTGTTACATCGTGTCTTATCCTCCAGTCACCTCCAGAGCTGCACTCACTGTTCTGCTGTTACATCATGTCTTATCCTCCAGTCATCTGCAGAGCAGCAGTCACTATTCTGCTGTTACATTGTGTCTTATCCTCCAGTCACCTCCAGAGCTGTAGTCACTATTTTGCTGTTACATCGTGTCTTATCCTCCAGTCACCTCCAGAGCTGCAGTCACTTTTCTGCTGTTACATCGTGTCTTATCCTCCAGTCACCTCCAGAGCTGCAGTCACTATTCTGCTGTTACATCATGTCTTATCTTCCAGTTACTTCCAGAGCTGCACTTGCTATTCTGCTGTTATATCGTGTCTTATCCTCCAGTCACCTCCAGAGCTGCAGTTACTATTCTGCTGTAACATCATGTTTTATCTGCCAGTCACCTCCAGAGCTGTACTCACTATTCTGCTGTTACATCGTGTCTCATCCTCCAGTCACCTCCAGAGCTCCAATAACTATTCTGTTGTTACATCATGTCTTATCCTCCAGTCACCTCCAGAGGTGCAGTCACTATTCTGCTGTTACATCATGTCTTATCCTCCAGTCACCTCCAGAGCTGCACTCACTATTCTGTTGTTACATCATGTCTTATCCTCCAGTCACCTCCAGAGCTGCAGTCACTATTCTGCTGTTACTTCATGTCTTATCCTTCAGTCAACTCCAGAGCTGTAGTCTCTATTCTGCTGTTACATCAGGTCTTATACTCCAGTCACCCCCAGAGCTGCACTCACCATTCTGCTGTTACATTTTGTCTTATCCTCCAGTCACCTCCAGAGCTGCTCTCACTATTCTGCAGTAAAATCAGGTCTTATCCTCCAGCCACCTCCAGAGCTGTTGTCACTATTCTGCTGTTACATTATGTCTTATCCTCCAGTTACCTCCTGAGCTTCAGTCACTATTCTGCTTTTACATCGTGTCTTATCCTCCAGTTACCTCCAGAGCTGCCGTTACTATTCTGCTGTTACATCATGTCTTATCCTCCAGTCACCTCCAGAGCTGCACTTAATATTCTGCTTTTACATCATCTCTTATCCTCCAGTCACCTCCAGAGCTGCATTCTCTATTCTGCTCTTACATCATGTCTTATCCTTCAGTCACCTCCAGAGCTGCACTAACTATTCTGCTGTTACATCGTGTCTTATCCTCCTGTTACCTCCAGAGCTGCCGTCACTATTCTGCTGTTACATCGTGTCTTATCCTCCACTCACCTCCAAAGCTGTGGTCACTATTCTGCTGTTACATCAGGTCTTATCCTCCAGTCACCTCCAGAGCTGTAGTCACTATTCTGCTGTTACATCAGGTCTTATCCTCCAGTCGCCTCCAGAGCTGCAGTCTCTATTCTGCTGTTACATCATGTCTTATCCTGTAGTCACCTCCAGAGCTGCAGTCACTTTTCTGCTGTTACATCGTGTCTTATCCTCCAGCCACCTCCAGAGCTGCACTCACTATTCTGCTGTTACATCGTGTCTCATCCTCCAGTCACCTCCAGAGCTGCAATAACTATTCTGTTGTTACATCATGTCTTATCCTCCAGTCACCTCCAGACGTGCAGTCACTATTCTGCTGTTACATCATGTCTTATCCTCCAGTCACCTCCAGAGCTGCACTCACTATTCTGTTGTTACTTCATGTCTTATCCTCCAGTCAACTCCAGACGTGCAGTCACTATTCTGCTGTAACATCACGCCTTATCCTCCAGTCACCTCCAGAGCTGCACTCACTATTCTGCTTTTACATTGTCTTATCCTCCAGTCACCTCCAGAGCTGCAGTTACTATTCTGCTGTTACATCGTGTCTTATCCTCCAGAGCTGCATTGACTATTCTACTGTTACATGACATCTTATCCTCCAGTCACCTCCAGACCTGCACTCACTATTCTGCTGTTACATCGTGTCTTATCCTCCAGTCACCTCCAGAGCTGCACTCACTATTCTGCTGTTACATCGTGTCTTATACTCCAGTGCTGCAGTCACTGTTCTGCTGTTACATCGTGTCTTATCCTCCAGTCACCTCCAGAGCTGCACTCACTGTTCTGCTGTTACATGACATCTTATCCTCCAGCCACCTCCAGAGCTGCTGTCACTATTCTACTGTTACATTATGTCTTATCCTCCAATTACCTCCAGAGCTGCAGTTACTATTCTGCTGTTACATCGTGTCTTATCCTCCAGTCACCTCCAGAGCTGCATTCACTATTCTACTGTTACATGACATCTTATCCTCCAGTCACCTCCAGAGCTGCACTAAGTATTCTGCTGTTACTTCGTATCCTATCCTCCAGTCACCTCCAGAGCTGCAGTCACTTTTCTGCTGTTACATCGTGTCTTATCCTCCAGTCACCTCCAGAGCTGCAGTCACTATTCTGCTGTTACATCGTGTCTTATCCTCCAGTGCTGCAGTCACTGTTCTCCTGTTACATCGTGTCTTATCCTCCAGTCACCTCCAGA